>NC_142442.1:138255000-138947500 GCF_059453495.1 Arachis ipaensis | reverse complement strand
AGATTGGATTATCAGGATAAATTTAACCATATATTTATATCCTTAAATTAATTGAATTTATATAAGATATCTATCTATGAACGAGGAGAATCCACGAGGATACGCGGGCAACCCACGTATGAGAGATCTGGTCCTTTCGGCTCTAATTCTTTCTCAAATCAAGCGGACTGGGATGGAAATGGATCAGTGGGTAGGAGCCCTTAATTTAATAGAGTTACGATGAAATAGCCTGTTTTAGGGCATAAAATAAACCTTATTTATGGAAGAGAAAACCTTAGCTTATAAAATAAGACATTTGACTCAACCCCGTGTTTTTAGGCATCGACCCGCTTTTAGGTTAGGACGAGCCTTGAAAAAGCCTATTTTTGTCTTGTTAACGGAAAGCAACCTATCTTAAAGCGTTCGTGCCCAATACCTATTGGTCACTTCACTCTCTGTAAGAGGTATAAGAGTGATTGTTTAAGGAATTAGCGGTAGGTAGCACAGAAAACCGGACTCACCAAGGCCTGCTCATTCATGGAATGGGCAGTAGAGGATTGTTTTTCCCCCGTTTTCTAGCGGTACGATTACGATGCGTGCTCCGAATGGAAGAGGGTTCCCGGAGCAGTGAGCTTAGTACCGAAGCCTTTAATTGACGGCTGCTAAGGAGGCAGTCTTGGTCGACCATCCTGAGTGTGACACTTCATTCCCGGCTTTGGTAAAGGCTTTTATAAACCTTCCCATGTGGTCTCTGAAGATCCCCCCGCAGGAGGCACTATCACATTGGAAAAAGTAGGACCCATCAACATTAATCTTGACATATTGCTCCTGTGGTTGGTGCCAGCGAATGAGATTTTCCAAACTATTATGATTCCTCCTTGTACGTGCACTTATGTGGCTCGCAGCAACCCTTGGGTCAGTGGCCTTGCCTTCAAAGACCAATTTATTTCGCAACCACCAAAGAGAGGAGGCACCCACTCCAAAGTAGTAAGTCCACTCCGTTTTTCTATTGAGGTTTGAGGTGAGCCATTCTCTCATACTTCCGGTAAAGAAATCCCCAACCTCTCTCGCGGGAATTAGAAGCTTCCAAACTTGCTTTGCAAAAGGACAGTCGCGAAGAACATGGACAATAGATTCCTCACCCGACTGACATCGAGGACAGCTAGGGTTCAAAGTCATATGCCTCCTGAACCTTTGAGCATTTGTCAAAATGGCATCATTTGCACAGAGCCAAAGAAAGGTGCGAATTCTTTCTGGACCATTCCAGTTCCACGCAAGCTTGAAGATTTGGTCCGTGTGGTTTTGATTGGTGTGAAGGGATTGGTAAGCAGACTTCAGGTTGAACGCCCCATCTGAGGATAAAGCCCAAGCAATCTGATCCTCATTCTTCCAAGGTGATGGTGGAGCCATTGCTAAAACTCGTTGGACAACCTCATCCGGGAGCCATTCTCTTAGCTTCCTATCATCCCAATGCCCTGAAATAGAGAGGAAATCATTTAGAGAATTAGGAGAATAATTGCTATCTCTTACCTGGGTAGCATGCTGGTCTAGAGTTCCAAGTTTTGGAATCCATTGATGACTCCAAAAATTAATTTTGGATCCATCACCTATCCTCCAAATGGTATTGCTCTCAACATCTTTCCAAGCTCGGCAAACTCCTTTCCACAAATTAGAAGCATTATTTATCCTTCTAATATTAGGGAGAATATCAGTCCCACACCGGCATTTAGACCTTAGAACTCTGGCCCAAAGATGATCTCTTTTGTCGACCAGCCCCCATCCGATCTTCATCATAAACGCATGGTTAAGGTCTTTGGCATGTCGGATACCAAGACCACCTGCATTTTTGGGTTTACAGACATTATGCCAGCTCAGAAGGTGGACTTTCTTTGTCTGGTTAGTGTCACTCCAGAGAAAATTCCTGCATTTAAAATCAATCATATTACAAGTAGAAACAGGTAAATAAGCAGTTTGCATAGTATAACTAGGTAAAGCAGAGAGGACAGATTTCACCAAGGTATTTCTTCCCGCCAAAGATAAAGATGTAGCTTTCCAACTGCTGAGTCTTGTATTTAATTTCCTTATGATTCCGTTGTAAGTGTTCTGCGTCACCCTCGAGTGGAGGAGGGGGACTGACAAACCCCAATTTGACGGTTTGTTTTGCATTGAATTTAGAGTATTTTGATAACCTTTTGTCACATTTAACCTAGGAATTAGCATGATTTTGTTATCTCTCCCATATTTGTGCTTAAGTGTAAAAACATGCTTTTTAAGCCCTATTTTGATGAATTCTAGTTCTTCTTTGATTCCATAAGATGCCTTGATGTGTTTACTAGTAATTCCAGGATTGAAATAGGCTAGGCATGGATCAAAGGAAGCAAGGAAGGAAGCATACAAGTGGAGAGAAGCATAAAAAGACAAAGAAGCAAAGTCAGCCATGCACGCACACGCGCACAAGGCGCTCGCGCGCACATCGCAGAATTAGCCAGGGACGCGCACGCGTACCGTGCGCGCACGCGTCGATGAGGGCACATGACCTCACTAATGCAACATGTGCCTGGCGATTTGAGAGGGTTTTTGAACCCATTTTTGGCGCCAAATTGCTAAGGGAAAGGAATAAAAGGATGAAGGATTAAGGGGAAGGCATCATTATCATCACCTTTTGACCAATAATCACTTTTAGTTTAGAGTTTTAGAGAGAGAAGCTCTCTCTTCTCTCTAGAATTAGGATTAGGAATTAGGGTTAGATTAGGATCTCATAGTTCTAGGTTTAATTCAAGTCTCCTTCAACTTCTACCTTCAATTGATGATTGATACACTTTGGTTCTTCTCTCTATCCCTATTCTCTTGTTGTAATTTCCCTTATTTTGTTTCTAGGTTTTGTAATCATGATACTCTTGTTCTCTTTATTTTCTTTCAATAATGCAATTAGAGGTAATTCATAATAATTGTGTTCCTTTTGATTGTTGTTGTTAATTCATTGCCATAATTGTTGTTAGATTCTATTTTTGTTATCAATTTACTTTGCTTTTCTTTTATGCCTTCCAAGTGTTTGATGAAATGCTTGGTTGGATTTTAGTATAGATTTTGTTCTTCTTGGCTCTGGTAGAGTAATTAGTGACGCTTGAGTTATCTAATGTCTTTGTTGATTGATAATTAGAAGTTGCTAATTGATTTAGATATCACTAAAGCTAGTCTTTCCCTTGGGAGTTGGCTAGGACTTGTGGCTCAAATCAATTCATCCACTTGACTTTCCTTTAATTAGTAAGGGTTAACTAAGTGGTAGCAATGAACAATTCTCATCACAATTGAGAAGGATAACTAGGATAGGACTTCTAGTTCTCACACCTTGCCAAGAGTCTTTTATAGTTGTTAGTTTATTTTCATTGCCATTTACTTTTCATGCTTCTTATCCAAAACCCCAAAATAACTCATAACCAATAACAAGACACTTTATTGTAATTCCTAGGGAGAACGACCCGAGGTCCAATACTTCGGTTTATAAATTTTAGGGGTTTGTACTAGTGACAAACAACTTTTTGTATGAAAGGATTAGTGATTGGTTTAGAAACTATACTTGCAACGAGAATTCATTTGTGAAATTCTAAACCATCAAAAATCCATTCATCAAAATGGCGCCGTTGCCGGGGAACTTGCAATGGTGTTATGTTATTGGTTATTGTATATATGTGAATAGTGTGAATATGTTGCTTTTGTTAGCTCTTGCTAGTTTTAGGATTTAATTTTCTTGCTTCTTATTTGATTTTGTTTTCATTTTCTTCTTGCTATCATGAATTCTCACCTTGGCTATGAGTTTGGTTATCAACATGTTGTAGGAAATGAGGACTATAATGAAGATGTGTATCAAGAATGGGACAATCAAAGGTGGGAGGAGCCATATGCATATGATCAATCTTCATGGCAACAACCTCCACCAACGCACTATGAAGAAGAGCCATTCTATGATGCATACCAATCCAATGGCTATGGTGAATCACCTTGTGACTTCCAAGCACCGCCACCATATGCCTATGACTCTCACTCTCAACATGAACCTCAACCATTCTCACAAGCCTTCCCATACCAAGTACCTTCCTATGATCCCTACCCCTCATATAACCAACCACCCCTACCATATTCTTATGACCATTATGAGCAAGAGCCCTCAGAACCACCGCCCTATCAAGATCACTACCAAGAACCACCTCAATACACACAATCTCCACAACCTTACCAAAAAGAACCACCTTCCTATTATGAACTCTCTCTCCAAAATAACGAACCTTCCTATTCACCCCAAGCCCCAAGAGACGATCCCCTCACTTTGTTACTCCAAGGACAAGAAGCCATGAAGCGAGATACACTTGAGTTTGTGACCAATTTGACCAAGGTGGTGCACACTTTAGCCCACCAATGCTTGAATACTCAAGGTACTTCCGTGACCACATGTGGAAAGTCAAAAGAAGAGCAAAGTATGAAGGTGAAATTGGAAATTCGGTGGAGAAAGAGGAGTCAAATTTTGTATTGGAGCAACTAGAGGAACCTATAATCATTGAAGAAAAGGAAGAAGTGGTTGAAGATTTAGGAGATGTTGAAAGTCCAAGGGAATGTAATCTCATGGAGCACTCTTCCAAGGAGCTTGATATTGAAGTTGAAGAAGGTGCGCAACCCCCAAGGCATATCATCGTTGGAGACTTAGAAGAGGCTTATCAAGAGATGGATTCAATCATGGATGAATTTCTCTCTACAATGGAATCCTCTCCCATTGGACATGGAGTTGAAAGTATAAAAGAGTGTGCACGACCTCCCATACCCTTGGTGAGCAATGAGAAAGAGAGCTACCAAGAAAAAAATGTTGGCATGGTGTATATCGAAATTGAAGAATATGAAGAGGTTGACCAAGAAATGGATCTATTCATCAATGAATTTCTATCCAAAATTGAACCACCTCCCATTAGGCAAGAAATCAAAGTTCTTGAAGACAACACCAAGCTATGTGATAAAAGGGAAAAGGTTGAAATCAAGGAAGCTCGCAAAGAGGTGGAAACAACTAAAGAAGAGCACAAGGAAGTAGACCTTGCATTGTCTAAGTGTGGGGAGGTCTCCCTTCCCGAGTCACCATCCAACACAACATTCAAGTGGGTAAAATTCTTATCCATAAGCTTCACTTTCTCGCTTGAATATGGTTTGATTGAAACGGATGGACAACTTAGAGCTCTTTGTGGAATTAAAAGCAAGAATAAGTTGTGTAGTGGTTGCAAGTTAGGAATTAGGCTCATTAAGGTCAAAGTCTCAAGGCATAGGAACGATGATTGGAAGAATATCACATTGCATGGGTCTCAACAGAAGGTTTGGTACGTTAAAGAGAATTCTATATGTCAACCACCCGGAAAGAAAAAGTATGAAGATCAAATCGAAGATGGGTGTGAAGATAAGATATGGGATCCCGGTTCGCTGAATGAAGACCAACTATGGGGACTCATATCTTGGGTTGAACTTTGCCCAAGCTTGGTGAAGACGGTTGGATATTCTGTCAACCAATTGAGAAGCAAGGATCCTTGGAGATTCAAGGATGAGTACAAACATAAGCCACCATGACAATAAGCTTCTCAAAATGTCCAACTTAAGGACTTAAACTAAAAGTGCTAGGTGGGAGACACCCCACCATGGTAACCTCTTTCCATTCTCTTTTGGTTTTGTATAATAAGTGATTTGAGTTACCATTGTAGGTAGATGTTTCATACAAATTTGTTTGTACAACTTAATTGTTAGCTTAGTCACATGCATGTTGTGTTTAGTAGTAGATGAATAATACCAAAAATTGCATTTTTGTGAATTGTATGATGGTTGAGTGAATAAGAGTTGTGAACACTAAGGGGAGCAACCAGCAAGTTTTTTCTGAAAAAAAAAAAGAGAGAAAGAAGAGGGCGTGGACGCGCGCACAACCTGACCCACGCGGACGCGCACTACGTGCGGGCGCGCCACCTATTTGAACATGGAAGTTCGCGCGGACGCGCACCTGCCGCGTCCGCGCTGATTTGCTGCTGCAAATGATTGGGCCAAACCCCAGAGAGTTAAGCCATTTCTGGGCTCGCTTTAGGCCCCAGGCCCAACCCAATCTGCGCGAGCGCATGCATTGCGCCAGCGCGCCATTTCACAATTCGTCAATGTACGCGGAAGCACATTTACCGCGCGCGCGTCCCTGCGTGTTGCCACCAATCTAGGCCACGAACCCGAGAGTTGGGCGTGCCTCAAGCCCATTCTAAGCCTCAGGCGCACTCTCATGTGCGCGTGCGCGCACCGTACGCGCACGCGCCCCTGCCTAATATGCCGCCCCACGTTAGCGCGCACTGCCCGCTCACGCATGAATCTCCCTTTCCCTTAAATGCGCGCGGACGCGTACATACCGCGTGCGCGCAGGTCTGGTGTGCGACCCCCAGGCCAGTCTCCAGAGAGTTAGGCCTAAGTTAGGCCAACTCTAAGCCCCTAGCCCAACTCCATCCACGCGTGCGCGCACGGTACGCGCACGCGTCCTTTCCTATTTTGCTCATCCCCGCTTAAGCGCGTTGTACGCGCACGCGTAGGGTCCACGTCCTCTCAATGGACGCGGACGCGCAAGGTGCGCGCGCGCGCCGATTCAAAAAAATAGGGATAACCCTAGCTCGCGAAGCACGCTGCGCAGTCGCGCAACCCTTTCCCCAACCTCTACCCTCTTCTTCTTCTTCTCTCCCCCAACTGCCGTCGCAGCAGCAGCGCCGGTCGCCGCCGCACGACCTACCTCCGTCACCGTCCTTGGCCATCAATTCCCTTTCCCTCTCACCACCACCCGTTCTCTCTCTCTCCCTCTCACTCCTCTCACCCATCTCACCCTTCCCTCCGCCGTCACCCCGTCATCACTGCCGGCGGCTTCCCCCTCTCTGTTCTTCCTGCACCTCCGCCTATCCTTCTCCTCTCTCACCATCACCCTCTCTCCTCCCCTCAGTTTCTCATCCCTCCGACCAAACCACCGCGCGAGCCGTCCTCACAGCCACCGTTCACGGCGGTGCCAGGTTCTGTCTCTGCTGCCCCTGCCTTATCGTCGTCCCCCTTTCCATTCTCAGTTTTTTCCCGGCTCCCAGGTTCCTGCTCCATTTCTGTTATTTCTTTTTCTATTTTTCCTTTTTATTTGTTCATTTATGTTAGTTCCTGGAATTGCATGTTAGTTAGCTAAATTCATATTTTGTATGTTAGGTTAGATAGATATAATTGCTGTTAGGTAGCTAGGGCTGGATAGAGGATTCTAGGCCTGATAATTGCTCCGTATGTGCATATCCGCTGCTTGCTTCCTTGGGTACGGAATGTTGGTTTTGGGTTGATATTCCATGCAATATGTGTTGCCAGATAATATCTGTTTGCTGCTGTGCGTGATTGATGTTATTTTTTTTGTGCTATTTTGCCATCCGGGAACGTCCAATTTTAAGCCGGAATGCTGCCCGATTTTTAAGGAAATTAGTTTCATTTTGATCTTTATTTCAGTTTTGGGCAAATTTCTGTTCCCTTTTTGACTTCCCGGATTTGCACAATCATTGTGAACATGAACCGCAACTTCTCGTTCGATTGAGCCTATCTATCATCATATCACTGATCCACTTTTCTAACTTACTAATTTCTTTAACCGTTTTACTTCCACTCACTTTTAACCCTCTTTAACAATTCTTTCAAAAATATGATGATATTATTGCCTTTTGAACATGAGATGTTGCCTTTAATGAAGATTACAGTCTTGGTTCATTCACTTATGCTTACTTGTTCACTTTTACGTATTCAGTGCAACATCATGATTGCTCTTTGATATTTGTCTCCTGAACATGCCTTCTTTGTTACATGCTAAATGTTTTATATCTTCTATCATATTTTTCAGGATGTCGGATAGAGGAAAAGCTATAGCCTCTGCTTCCAGAAAAAGGAAGCGCTCCAAGACCTCTACGCCCCCACCATTTGCTAACTATGCGAGGAATCCGCTGAATGAGGAGGAGAAAGAAAATCAGTTACTCCCGTCCACTGATCCAACCAAATTTCCAAATCTCTACTACGAGCTCCGCCTTTCCCGTTATGCAAAGAAGAATCTGAATATTGAGAAGAAGCTGAATCTTCCCAATGATGTGAGGCGTGCCATAAACGCCCGTATTTCTGAGCTGGGCTTGGATTTCGTCGATAGGGACTTGGGACGGATTAACATCTCGTGGGTCAAGGAATTTTACTGCAATTTCTTTCGACCGGGCTTGGATTCAGTATTCTTGAGGGGTAGAGAGATCATGATCACTGAGGATGCCTTGAGGGATGCACTGCTCTGCAGAGTTGGTACTCCTGAGACTTGTGCCTACCAGCAGGCAGAGGTAGCTCTCCTTTCCATGACTTTCGACTATGAGGCACTTAGGCGCGTGATTGCCACACCAGATGCTTCTTGGGTGATGGATTCGAGCAACACAAAGCCCAAGGGCATGCTATTTGCACATCTGACTAGGGAGGCTAGGACTTGGCAACAAATATTTGCCCACTATGTCTTCCCTACCACTCACTTTTCGGAGATTCCGATGGATATGCTGGTCTTGATTGGGTGTGTCATGGAGGGGAAGGAGGTATATTTCCCCCGACTGATTCGGCATAGCATGTGGAGAGCTCATATTCGCGGCTTGTTACCGTTTCCGACACTGGTTACTAGCTTAGCTGAGCTAGCTGATGTCCCGTGGGAGGACGATGACGTGACACCACCACCTCCAGATGACGACGACAAGGAAGTTACTATTCCCTGGGGTGTGTGGGTGCACGAGAGGCCCCCGACCAGCCGCCGTTCTCGAGCTAGAGCGGCAGTCGAGGCAGCTACACCATCTTCTTTGCCAGCAGCCCCACCTCCTTCAGCACCCGAGCCCACTTACCTACTGGTTCAGCGTCTGTTTCGGTTCTTGGAGCGCGAGAGGCTTCATGTCAGACGCCGACTGGATCGGATGGATCAGGCACTCATCTCCCTTGACGCTGAGTTACCTCCGCTTCCAGACTCTCCGACCTCCGATGAGCAGGATCATCAGGAGGAGGACGCGGAGGCACCGGTTCAGCAGGATGCCCCTGACACTACAGAGCCGCCACAGACTCAGGAGGAGCCGGTCCCACAGCCACAGTCAGAGCCAGAGCCTATCGTTGTACCTCCCACTGATCCTCCGGTTTAGCATCGAGGCCGATGCTTGGTTTTAAGTGTGGGGAGGGCACCGGTAGCATTATTTGGGAACCGGTGAACTTTTCGGCCTAGTTATCTCATTTTGCACATCTTTGTATATATTTTGATGCATTTCTAGTTTGCTTTGGATACTTTTATTGCTTATTTTGGATTTTAGATATTTTGATGCTTATGGATATTTTTAGATATTTTGGATGATAGATTCCGTACTTTTAGTTGGACTCTTCTTTATACATTTTGTTTATCTTTGTTTTTAGTTTGTAGTTGTGATTAGAAATCATACTTTGGATTGCAAATATTTAGTCACCCTTTTTGCATAATATATTGGTTCTAAATGAAAAAGAAAAGGGTGAACTAAGAAAATTTTTGAACTTTTCAATCACAACAATGCTTAGTCAAACATTGAGATTTTTTCAAGAAGTTTAAATATAGGGCATTAACCCAATTGATTGAAAGAGAATTTTTTGAAACTTGCTTGAATTTCATACCTCGTGAAGCATGTATTGAATTGAGAACACAAGCTTGTGAGACTTGAGCCTATTGATGTGGTTACATTTTATAACCACTTATTTTCCATTCTTGTGTGAAATTGTTCTCTTTCCATGATTGTGATCCTTGATTTGCTTGATTCTATAAGTCCGTTTATTTCTTGTGTTTGTGCATTTATATGATTGAGGCCATTCTTTCATTAGCCATTTACCCAAATAGCCAACCTTTTACTCTCCATTGTTAGCCAATTTTGAGCCTATGCTTAACCAACTTATTCTTATTTTAGCACATTACAAGCCTAAGGCAGAAAACCAATGAAAAGTCCTTGTTTGGATCTTTGATTGACCTAGGCTAGTGAGAGTGTTTTACTATTCAAAGTTGGTGAGGCTTGGAAACATTGGATGGGATAAAAAGGGGCAGTACACTTTTATGTTTAGGAATTGGGCACATATTCATGTATTGATCAAATGTAGAGACCTTATGCATTGATGTTCTTGTATTTAGTTTGAAAGAAGAAAATGAAAAAAAAAAAAGGGGGATGAAAAGAAAAGAAAAATGAAAAAAATGATGATGATGAAAAAGAAAAAAATAATACAATAAAGAAGGGACAAAATGCCCCAAAGTGAAGTCAATAAAAAGGGGATCAATGCATAAGTATTATGAATCAAATAAGAATGCATGAGTATGTAAGAAAAAGTGAAGAATGGGTAGTAGAATAGCTTGCATTTGTATAGGTCATTAAATAGGTTAGGTGGGAAAGTCTATGCTAATCAAAGACTCAAATCCTAGTCCACTTGACCATAAATGATCCTACCTTGACCCTAACCCCATTACAACCTAAATGAAAGACCTCGTGATGAATGTATGCATGCATTGAATAAGTGTTGATTGTTAGAAGAAAATCAAATTTTGAAAAACATGATTAGAAGAGAATTGAGTGAATTAACCCTTAAACACTTGAGTGAATAGAGCGGATACACATCCGGTGAGGGTTCAAAAGTTCAATCACATGTGTTCACCCATATTATCTATATTCTTGCAAGTTTGAACTCTTTTTGACAATTCAATACAATTGTGGTTTGGACTTAGTCCTTATTGCCTAGCTCTTGTGCTTACACATGCTCTCTTGGGAATTAATCTGTTTGAACTAAGCATTTCCAATTGCTTTAGATAATTGCATTTAGATAGGACTCATATAGTTTAGTTGCATTCAATAAATGTCATAACCCTTAGTTCCTTCTTAATTTAGCATGAGGACATGCTAAGGTTTAAGTGTGGGGAGGTTGACAAACCCCAATTTGACGGTTTGTTTTGCATTGAATTTAGAGTATTTTGATAACCTTTTGTCACATTTAACCTAGGAATTAGCATGATTTTGTTATCTCTCCCATATTTGTGCTTAAGTGTAAAAACATGCTTTTTAAGCCCTATTTTGATGAATTCTAGTTCTTCTTTGATTCCATAAGATGCCTTGATGTGTTTACTAGTAATTCCAGGATTGAAATAGGCTAGGCATGGATCAAAGGAAGCAAGGAAGGAAGCATACAAGTGGAGAGAAGCATAAAAAGGCAAAGAAGCAAATTCAGCCATGCACGCGCACGCGCACAAGGCATAGAAAGAAAAGTATAGAAAAAAATGGAAAAAGAAAGAAAACGAAACAAGAAAGAAATAAAAAGGGGACAAAATGCCCCAAGGTGAAGCTCAATAAGATCAATGCATATGAGTTGTGAAATGAAAAGAAAATGCATGAGTATGTGAAAAGGTGAAAAATGGGTAGCTAGATTAGAACTTAATTGTATAGGATGTCATAGGATAGGTGGGAAGTTTAAGCTTATCAAAGATTCAAATTTCGAGCTCACTTGACCAAATATGCATCCTACCTTGACCCTAGCCCCATTACAACCAATGAAAAGACCTCATGATACTTGTATGCATGCATGAAATAAATGTTGATTGTTAGAAGAAAAACAAATCTTGGAAAGCATGAAATAGAGGAGAATTGAGTGAATCAACCCTAAACACTTGAGCGAATAGAGTGCAAACACATCCGGTGAGGGTTTGATGCTCAATTACATGTTTTCACCTATGATCATCATTCTTCATGCAAGTTTGTAAAAATATTTAATAACTCAATTCAATTGTGGATTAGACTTGCTAGTCCTTAGCCCTTGTGCATATATGTTTCTTGGGAATTGATTTATTTTGACCAAGCACTTGCATTCATTTAGATAGTTGCATATAGGTAGATTGCATTTAGTTAGTTTCCATTGAATAAATACCATACCCTTACTTTATTCTTGGTTTAAGCATGAGGACATGCTTGGTTTAAGTGTGGGGAGGTTGACAAACCCCATTTGTAGGGTTTATCTTGTATTGATTTTTGGGGATTTTATCACCTTTTACCCATATTTATTCAAGAAATAGCATGGTTTTGTATATTCTCCTTTAATTGTGCTTGAATGTGAAAACATGCTTTTTAGGACTCAAAATAGCTAAATTTAATTCACCTTGATTCTATTAGATGCCTTGATATGTTTGTTAAGTGATTTAAGGTTTAGGAGGCAAAGATTGGATCAAGGGAATGAAGAAAGAAAGCATGAAAAGTTGGAGAACTCATGAAGAAATGGAAGAACCGGAAAGCTGTCAAGCCGACCTCTTCGCACTTAATCGGCCATAACTTGAGCTACGGAGGTCCAAATGATGCGGTTCCAGTTGGGTTGGAAAGCTAACATCCGGGGCTTCGAAACGATATAAGATTTGCTATGGTTGAACCGCGCATGGTGACGCGTACGCGTATAGTACGCGCACGCGCCGTTGCTGCCACCTGGTTCACTTAAAACAAAACGTGGCCAGCGAATTCTAAAGCCTTGTGGGCCCAATCCAACTCATTTCTGATGCTATTTAAGCCAAGGATTGAAGGGGGAATGAAGAGGCTTTTCATACTTTTACATACTTTTCATACTTTAGAAGTTAGTTACCATTAGTTTAGTTTTAGTTTAGTTGAGTAGTGAGAGTTAGTTTCTAGAGAGAGAAGCTCTCTCTTCTCTCTAGAATTAGGATTAGGATTAGGTTTAGTTCTTAGATCTAGGTTTTAATCTTTGCTTTCTTCTACTTCTACCTTTCAATTCTTTGTTGTTACATTCACCATTCTTCCATTCTTTTGTTGCAATTCCCTTTATGTTGTTCTTATGTTTTGTTGTAGATCTACTATTGTTCATTCCATTTTCTTTCAATTCAATAAGAGGTAATTCATGTAGATCTTGTTTCTTTTGATTGTTGTTGTTAATTCATTGCCATAATTGTTGTTAGATTCTATTTTTGTTATCAATTTACTTTGCTTTTCTTTTATGCCTTCCAAGTGTTTGATGAAATGCTTGGTTGGATTTTAGTATAGATTTTGTTCCTCTTGGCTCTGATAGAGTAATTAGTGACGCTTGAGTTATCTAATGTCTTTGTTGATTGATAATTAGAAGTTGCTAATTGATTTAGATATCACTAAAGCTAGTCTTTCCCTTGGGAGTTGGCTAGGACTTGTGGCTCAAATCAATTCATCCACTTGACTTTCCTTTAATTAGTAAGGGTTAACTAAGTGGTAGCAATGAACAATTCTCATCACAATTGAGAAGGATAACTAGGATAGGACTTCTAGTTCTCACACCTTGCCAAGAGTCTTTTATAGTTGTTAGTTTATTTTCATTGCCATTTACTTTTCATGCTTCTTATCCAAAACCCCAAAATAACTCATAACCAATAACAAGACACTTTATTGTAATTCCTAGGGAGAACGACCCGAGGTCCAATACTTCGGTTTATAAATTTTAGGGGTTTGTACTAGTGACAAACAACTTTTTGTATGAAAGGATTAGTGATTGGTTTAGAAACTATACTTGCAACGAGAATTCATTTGTGAAATTCTAAACCATCAAAAATCCATTCATCAGGGACTCCAAGGTACTTTCCGAGATCATTTGTTCTCTGAAAATGTAAGGCTTCACTAATCTCATTTCTTATATGATGCCCCACGTTATTGGAGAAGAAGATCCTAGTCTTTTCAATATTAACTTTCTAACCGGAACTATCACAAAAGGCACCAAGAACTCTATCAATTATCTGGGCCTGCTCTAAACTAGCTTCAGCAAAGAGAATCAAGTCATCGGCAAAACAGAGATGAGAGAGCTCAAGACCACCCCTATTAAGTTTGATGGGTTTCCAGTAACCCAGGTTGACCGCTTCTGATATGAGCTGAGAGAGACGTTCCATGCACAGGACAAAAATATAAGGTGAAATAGGATCACCTTGACGAATTCCTCTAGTAGGAGTAAATTCATCTAAAGCTTCTCCATTCCAAAGCATTCTCATTCTGGCTGAAGAGATACACGTATATATGAGATTAGAGATGTGAGATGGGATCCCAATATCATCAAGAGTATTATTAATAAAGCTCCATTTCAATCTGTCATAAGCTTTTTCCAAATCAATCTTAATGGCCATCCAGCCTTTATCACCCTTTTTGGTTCGCATGGAGTGGATGACCTCCTGAGTGATGATGATATTATCAGAGCTATGCCTGCCAGGGACAAAACTGCATTGTGTCGGTTGGACAAGCTTCTCCATAATATATCTCAACCGCTTGGCAAGAATCTTTGTGATAACTTTATACGAAACATTGCACAAACTAATCGGCCGCATTTGTTTTAAAGTAGTAGAGGGCTCCAGTTTAGGAATCAAAACAGTGAGAGTTTCATTTATCTCTTTCACCTTGTGGGGATTACTAAAGATATTCTGCACGAGCCTACACAAATCAGCACCAATCTTATCCCAATTATGTTGGTAAAAAATAGCATGAATCCCATCCTTACTTGGTGCTTTGAAGCTGCCCATAGTAAAAATAGCATCCTTTATTTTCCACTCAGAAACGTGACCACCAATCAGATTTAAATCATCATTGCTCAGGCCAGGAAATCTTTGGTTTAGGACAAAAGGAGAGTCAGGAGTATCATCCAAGTATAACTTAGCATAGAATGAAGTTACCATCATCTCAAGTTCAACACTCTCTGTAATCCAATTCCCATTATCATCTTGTAACGCCTCAATTCTATTTCTTCTTCTTCTAGCCATAGTAGTGCCATGGAAGTATTTAGTGTTGCGGTCACCAAATTGTATCTAATTACACCGAGATTTCTGAAACCAGAGTAGCTCTTCCTGTGCTAACGTCTCTTCATACTCTGCCCAAAGTCTTCCCTGCAGATCTTCTAAGAACCGGTTGTATCCATTACTAATATTGTTTGTAATGCCCTGTAACCTTCTCAAAATTCTGGATTTCTTTTTATTAATGTCACCAAACACATTGGAATTCCAGATTCTGAGAGAGTTTTGAAAATCATTCATACAGTTATTCCAAGAATCCTCAAACTTCCAGCTTCTTTGAACTAAATTCTTAAAATCAGGATGAGATAACCAGCCAGCAAGAAAATGAAACGGCCTCCTTCTTCTGTTGGGAGGGGCAGGATGAGAAAATTGCAGAAGAAGAGGAGAATGGTCAGATTTTAACATAGGGAGATGTTTGATTCTAGCATCAGGAAAGCACATCTGCCACTCCATATTGCTGAGACCTCTGTCAAGGCCTTCAAACAAACTCCCACGCTTCCAAGTGAAGGGCCAGCCCGAGTATCCTAAATCCAGAAGACCGCAGTTAGAAACACAATTTTGAAAGTCTCTACAAGCACTGTTATTTTGTGAAATAGAGCCCCCCTTCCTCTCAAAGTCATGCAGATACGCATTAAAATCTCTAATAACGCACCAGGGGAGATTCATAGATTCACTAAGAAATTCAAGATCCTTCCAGAGCTGTTTTCTCAAAGATCTCTGAGGACTGCCATAAATAGCCGTCAACATCCATGGAGATGAGTTCCTGCCTTGGATTCTCATGTGAACAAATTGGAATTTGTGCCAAAGGATTTCTACTTCCCAAATATCCGAATTCCACAAGCACCAAATACCCCCAGATTGGCCCCTTGCATCTTCAACAAACATGCCATCAAACCCTATTCTATTCCTGACGGTCCTTCCCCGATCCCCACTAATATGGGTTTCCAATAGAATGACAAAATTCAAATCATAATCTCTCTTAAGGTCTCTAATAAGGTTAGGAAACGTCTTTCCGCCCGCACCCCGACAGTTCCAGGTAAGAATATTCATGAGAAACTAACAAAAAAGAGAAGGTTACCAAGAACCAAGGAGTCAGAAATTAAACACGGTCTGAGGCATCAGCCCCATCCGTTTTGCTAACCCGATTCACGGAGTTCTTCTGAGTGCCAGTTGTTCCAGTCACATACGATGGAGTTGCATCAGGTGGTTTTTCCGGTGCCGATCCCACAATCACTGATTTTCCTCTGTCTTCTGGGTCCGGACGATGAGCACAGCGATGAATCCCCAAAGAGCTTGTATCTTCATTGCTCCCGTGACTAGTATTTCCATTTCTCGTAGCATTGAAATCTTCCCACTGTTGCTTCACCATATCCCTCATGTTTTCCATAATGGCTTGCTCCATGTCCTCCTTGTACGGGTCCTTTGAAGTGGAAGGTTTGCTTTGTGGCACTACCACTGTAAAAGAATCAAAGGCCAAAGGAGCCTTTTCAATAATTTTTTGTTTAAGTTTAAAGCCCTTTTTTGGAAGGATTGGGCCTATTCTTGTGGTTGAGCCTTTATTAATGGCTTGGGGGTTTTTGCTTGCTCCTTTTTTGAGAAATCTTTCTTTGGCCATAATTGGTTTAGTAACAATAGTTTGGGCTTGACTTGTTGGAGGCCCAGATTGCATGGGAGCCTTTGGAGGAAGTTCATCATGTTGAGAAATATCATGCGCAGTAACCGCACCCCCATCAATCAGGACATTGAAGCGAGACCCATCCTTAGGACTTTGATTTATATCCCTCTTATTTTCCTTTTCATTATTATGGGGGCCATTAGTATTAACTGTGCCTTTATTACCAGGATCATATCTTTCCTATTTTTTCCTTAGTGATCGTTTGACCATCATCCAGGGACCAAAATCAGGAGGAGCCTGATCAACGCAATCAACCCCTTGATTCGCGCACTTTCTCTGGATAGCAAGATCCCCCGTGATTGAGCCCTCCGGCTGACCCTCCTTCTCCTCGACCGGCGTTTCGACATTCCCATCCTTCGGTGAGCCTTCCACACGTACAACGACTTCACTACACTGATCACTACGATGACCGTATTTTCCACACTGAAAGCAGATGAGATGAAGTCCTTCGTACTCAATATTAAGAGTGCTTCCCAAAACTGAGATTCTCGGAACTAATTTTCTTGTCAAGTCAATCTCAACACAAATTCTGGCAAACCTCCCTCTCGAGTGAATGGAGGTAGCTCGATCAATCTTTAGCATGGTTCCAATAGCTGATCCAACTCGCCATAGAAACCGATGATTATACAGCTCTATAGGAAGATTCGGAATACGGACCCATGCCGCAATCTTCTTAATCGTACTCTCCGATGTCAGAAAGAATGGTCTCCACCTCTGAACAATGAGATAATGCCCTGCGATCATCCATGGTCCGTCCAAGAGAGCATATGCCCTGCGATCATTCATGGTCCATCCAAGAGAGCGTGTGAGCAGTCCTCCTCATCTGAAAAATGAACCAAAAAATAGTCACGATCCATATCGATAATATTTATCTTACCTTTCTTAACCCAATCCCTAGTTAGACGTTGTTCCATGAATCCCAGGCCGACTCTTTTGCCCAAAACTTTGACAACTAAAGCAGCATGCCATGGCTTGCACCATTCATCGAACTCGTCTTTTGATACCGGAATGCTCGGACAAGGATCAAAAGCTTTATTTTTCGTTTCCTGTGCCTCCATATCTATGTACCATCGATCCTCCGGGTTAGGATCCTCCTCTGCCACATCCACGATATTCCCCTCCCATGCATTCTCAGGAGAGGAAAGTAATGTTTCTTTATACGATATTTTTTGCGAAATAGTAGATCCAGATGAATCATTCGCAACCATCTGTATATTATCTTCTTTTTTGTTCAGATCAATCTCCTCCCGATCTTTGACTTTTTTTGTACTACGTTGTTTTAGGTCATGAACTTGTGTTGAAACCCTCGCAGAGCTCGCAAAGTCACTCATCTCGTTTTCTCTATGCGTGACATTGTTAATACAATGTGATTCTAATGCTATTATCTCTTATGAATAATTTTAGAGATTTGAGCAATCATTCAAATACTTTAATAAGAGACATTCATAATTGGAAGGTTAGGAATTAGGAGTTATTTTTTGTACATATTTATAGAGAAGGAATTATTTTTTGTACATATCCAAAGACATAATTAACATCTTAGCTGATAATAAACAAGGAATTATTTTGCTCCGACTAGTTTGTATTTAAATTTTTTCTTTCGGACTTGACCTCGCTTTAATACCCAAATAAAATAAAATAAAATGTTACTTGTAGAGTATGTTAAACCATTGAGTTAATAATTTAATACTCAAATTGGTCTCTAAACTTGCAGTCAAACCTTAATGTCGTCTATAAATTTAAAATTGTTCCAAATTTGTCCCTCAACTAAACAACGGTTGTCCTTGAAAAACTTTTTGATGACGAAATGATGATGTGATTGAATAGAGGCGACGTTGAAAGCCACGCTGGACTGGTAAAACGTCATTGTTTCAGTTTTGGCGTCCAAATAAAACATAAACGACACCGTTTAGAGTATTTTGAGGGGTTTTAACATATTGGAGTTAAAACCCTAAAAATTCCCTAAAGGACATCGTTTATGTTCTATTTGGGCGCCAAAAATAAAACGGCGACGTTTTATCAGTATAGCGTGACTTTCAGCGTGGCCTCCATTGTCACCGAAAAGTATCTCAGGAACAATAATTGTTAAGTTGAGGGACAAATTTAAAACAATTTTAAGTTCAAAGACAACATCAAAGTTCGACTGCTTTAAGCATTAACTCTAAATCGTTTGATGAAATTAATTAGGGAGTAGTAAATAGGGAAAAAAATCCTGGGAAATAGATTAAGAAGATTTAGACTAAGACAAAAAATAGAAAATCTTCATTAAATATTTAATATACAATATCTGAACTTTTTTTTTCTCAAAATCAGATAATTCCATTCATAAAATGAAAGAAACATATAGGTGTTCATATATGGGATAAATAAGAGAAATGGGGGACTTCCAACGCTCTACTATAGAGCTAACATCATATAATAATCTAATAAGAGAGATAAAAAATTAAAGTACTTATCAATTAGGAAGTGTTAATTTGTTGAAACTCTTTCTGCAGCTTCAAAGCCGACGCCATTATCTCTTTCACACTAGTTGATACATTTTCAAAGATGAACCTGTTCCTAGCCTTTCATAAGGATCAGCTCAAAATCACCATCATTATTCTCTGAGAGGAGCTATTGAGTTGGGTATGCAAGACTCCCATTCTCAAGTTTCACTCAACATAGAAATCAAAGTCTTCGGTGCTCCTTCTAATAGCTGGTATGCCCATTTTTTACCAAATTTTCTTCGATTTTACACAATGGAAGATGCAATGATTGATTGTTTCTGAAAATTGTAGGCATTTTCAGCAGATAGGTTGAATCGATGGGATGCGATAATGAAGCTTTTGCAGCACTGGAAGCTTTTCATGAAAGCCCCTCCAGAAAAAAATCTTAATCTTCTTTAGGATTTTCAACTTCTATAGTTCTCACCACAAATTCCGTTGTCACATATTTTTTGGGCAAAATTCAATGGGAGGATGCGAGAACCCATAAGCCACACGGTACCCAGTACTCACTTCATACAAACCACTTTTATTAAGGGCCCAATAAATTTTATCTTCTCCACCCCTAATTGTTGTTGCTAGCACACGCTGACTAGTGTCCTCAGAAAAAATACTTCTAATTAGAGTTTGATTCCACTAACCATTAGAAAGTATTAAGTTTTTACCATCAATAGTGGTTGATTTTATAAATTGGAAGTTTCAGATGAAGAAACAACATAAGGATGTGGAGGAGCAAGCCAAGGATCACTGAAGATTCGGATACTGGATCCAGCACTAACTCGCCAAACCAGTCTCTTTTCAACAACTTTACGCCTTTCTAATATGCTACGCCACCCCACGAAGGTACTGTTCCGATCTTTGCATTCATTATAGAACTGTATCGAAAATATTTACCTTTGAGGAGTCTAGATAGAAGTGATTGTGGCTGAGAGACAACTTTTCAACATTGTTTTGCTAATAACGCCAAATTCTGAGTCCCTAGGTCCTTAAAACCTAGTCCACCTTCTAATTTTGGTCTTGTCATAGTATCCCAACTAACCCATGCCATTTTTTGCTCTGTACCTTTTTTACCCCACCAAAATTTGGAGAGTATGTTGTGAATCTCCCTAATTAAAGTGTTAGGAAGACCGAAACATGATAATGAATAAATTGGGATAGTCTCCCCAATAGCTTTGATTAGAATATGCCTGCCTGCAGAGGAGAAGTTTTCTTTTCCACCCTTGAACTCGCTTCCTCACCTTGTGCTTGATTTCTCCGAAGGTGGCCTTTTTTTATTTTTGGACTGTAGATGGAAGACCCAAATATTTATCCTGTGCACCAATATGATCAATTTTCAATTTCTGAGCCAGTAGTAATCGAGTAGCGAGAGGAGTATTATTACTAAAGAATAGAGTTGATTTATGCAAATTAATTTTTTGGCCACTGAACCCCTCGTATGACTGAAGAAGATTGAGAATATTTTCACAACTGTTTTTTGACGCTTTGCAAAAAAGGATTGAGTCATCCACAAACAATAAATGATTAACAGTAGGACATCTTCGGTTGATCTGAATACCTTCAAAAGACCGTTTTGCTCTGTCTTGTTTAGCAAAAAGGATAATCCTTCTGCATAGAAAAGAAAAAGGTATGAAGATAGAGGGTCTTCTTGACGGATACCTCTATTTGGTTTAAAAAAATCAAAAGGTTGACCTTCAACAACGACAGAGTAAGAAACTGAAGTCACCACCTCCTGTATCCAACCAATTCACCTAGATTCAAATCCCAACTTCTCCAAAATGAACCAAAGAAAATGCCACTCAACACGATCATAGGCTTTGCTCATATCCAATTTAACAGCCATTTCATTCGATAAACCCGTCTTCTTTGTCTTTAGATAGTGCATACATTCATGAGCGACTAGGACATTGTTTGAAACCAATCTACCCTTAATGACGCCACTTTGATTAGGGCTGATCAGCAAAATCATAAATTTCTGTAGTTGATAGACTAGTACTTTAGAAATAATCTTATACACAACTGAGGAAAGGCTGATGGGTCTAACTTGTGTCATATCTTTTGCATCAGGAATCTTAGGAATGAGACAAATTTGTGTATGGTTGAAGCTCTTTAGTAGTCTACCACTGACAAAGAAACTGCAGATAGCCTTAAAAACATCCTCCCTGACTAAACTCCAATATAATTGAAAGAATTTAGTCGTAAATCCATCATCACCAGGGGGCTCTGGGAGTGAACACTAAAGACCGCACATTTTACTTCATCAAAACTGACCGATCTACTTAATTTTCTGTTCATGGTTCTTGAAACTTTGGTTTCAAAATCTTCGAATGCATGTGCCGGATTAGCTTGGTTAATCGATGTGAAGATATCCTTGAAGTATGTTTCAGCTACTTGTGCAATTTCCTCACGGGTGGTAGCATACGTACCATCATTCTTTTCCAATTTCCAAATTTTATTTCTCCGGATTCTGAATTGGAATGATTGGTGAAAGAAACTTGTATTTATGTCCCCTTCTTTTAGCCACTTTACACGAGATTTCTCCCTCCAATAGCTTTCCTCCCTAAAGTAAGCATCCTCAAGTTTATTTTCCAAGGCTTCAACTTGTTCTCCCCCTGTAATACCCTCCTCTTTGAGAATTCCAAGCTGAGATGTGAGTTCACCAATGTCCTTCTTCGAATTAGATTTGTTCTGCTGCTGCCATTGAACAATACGGTACCTACAATACTTCAATTTTTGAGGCAAAACAAACATTGCTGAGCCATCCACCCATTCCTTCCAAGCTTCAATGATAATTACTCGAATTTCTTAAAAACCACACCATCTCTCCTGAAACTTAAACTTCGAATTAGATTTTTCTATGACCGGATTTATATCAAGGAGGATAGGCGCATGATCTGAACCGTTTTTGCGAGTCGAGGCAGCGAGGCCGATGGAAAACAATCCATCCACTCACTGTTTGCAAGTGCACGGTCAAGCCGCTCCCTGATTTGGTCCTGCCCTCGTCGCCTATTAGTCCGGGTGAATCTTCTCCCAATCATGTCCAAGTCCTTCAGTCCACCACCATCAATAAAATTTACAAATTCAGAAATAGATGAAGCTGATTTTAACCCTATCATTCCTTCTCATCGAGGCTCATTATAACATTAAAATCACCCATAGTTATAACTTTTCCAACGGAACCTTGTACAAAAGAGGAAAGTTCTGTGTATTGGATAGATCGAATCCCATCCAAGCTATTTAAATGTACCCCAATCAGCCTCAAGAACAGTTCGTAGCATGATCAGTTACCTTGGCAGTTATGAAGAACTCGCAAGAATCTCAACCGTTGTGCCATCCTTCCATGTTAAAGTTAATCCACCAGCTGTACTCGTCGGACTAATAGGAACACAATCTCAACTTACTTTCTACCAGACGAGATTAGTTTTTTGTTTCACATAGAAACACAATCTCGAGGAAGTGGAATTGACACATCTCTTTAAGGTTATGAACTGTTAGGGGTCTTTCCAAATCGCGACAATTCCATAAAAGAACTCTCATAGCGAATTAAAGAGAAGGAATAAAGGAAGGAATTGATAAAATCAAACATTGACCTAGATGGCACAAAAATTTTGTTTTAGAAAAAATTCTAGTAAAGCAAGTTGAAAGAGTATGTACTTCTCACATGAAAAAACCTAAACGACGCTCATCATTACTAACAGTTATCTTTTTTCTTACATTACTAAGTAAATAAGTGATGATACATTTACAATATCTAAACTTTTAATCCTGAAAAATATTTGAAAATTAAATTAAAAAAATCTAGACTAGGACCAAAAAAAAGAAAATCTTCATTAGATATTTAATATATAATATTTGAACTTTTAATCGGGAGAAATATTTGAAAACTAAATTATGCTCTTTTTTCTGACAAAAAAAATTCAGTAAGGATTAGTTTATAAAAGGAATAAAAATTAGTTAATAAACTTTTAGATGCATAACTTTAAATTTTGAATTTTTTTTTAAAATTCAAATACACTATATATATAAAAATTAAAAATTAAATAATTTGATATGTTTAATTAAATTATTATTTAATAATTTTTAACCATTAATTTTGTAAGAAAGCATCTGAATTTTTCCTTGTTTTTCGTTAAGTGATTTTTGTTATTTCCCTGATATAGTTTCAAACTTTGAATAATTGGATTAACACTTTACAATATTCACCGAATAGAAAATTCAAGTCAGATACAACTCGTATTTCAGCTGGAGACTTTTTATTTGAATAATAATTACCACCTAAATAGCCGTCTCCCATGCTTTAATAAAGTAAACATGAAAGAAACTCAACTCAAAAATTCTCTTAGAAAACTCTTATTTATATTTGTGATTTTGCTACATAAATCTCTATCTTGAACTGCACATTATGATTTATCTGTACAATATACACGAATTATCTGTCTACATGCGATCACTTTAATTATGCACCAACAGTAGACAGCCATCCCCACACCCACACCACTATAACAAAAGAAATTAAAGAAAAAAACCAAAAAATATTTTTTTAAAAAAAAGAAAAAGAAAAGGAAAAAGCCACCTTTGGAGTGAAAGAAAAAAGACCGTTGGTTGTCATCTTACCGTTGCTAAAGCAAAACTGGTGAGTGGGACCGGACTGGTTTGACCGGGTTCAAGAAACGGGTTAGTGTTAAACCGGATGGAATCGGCGGCGGTGTTGGAAGCCACCACCACCGTGAGCCACTTGCCTTCAATTTCCCCTTTGATCTTCAACCCTTTCTCCTTCGTTTCTCTAACCAAATCCCAGAAGCCACCGTTCCTCCCTTTATTAACGAACAGCATCACAAGCTTCTCCTTACACTCCTCCATCCTCTTCACATACCCAACCAACTCACTCACTTCACCAACATCCAAATTCTCCATTCTACCCTCCATCTCCTCCAACCTCATCACTATCTCTCTCTGAACGCTTCTGTAATCTTCCCCTACAAGCTTCACCACTTCGTAAACCAGCTCCTTCTTCTGAAGCTGCAATGACTCTGGAACCTTACCTAGCTGTTCCAAGAACGCAACCAGAGCTTCTATCTTGTACAGTAAATCCGCGTTTGAAGTTCCAAGAGTCAAAGAGTTTGTTTCTTGGATGGTGTTAGAAGAAGAAGATGATGAGTATCGGAGATAATAGCCTAGGATTCTTGAAACGGTTAGGCTTTGTTCTATGACTCCGGCGTACCAACGAACCCAGTCACTGAGTTGGAGCGATTCCAAGTCCGAGTCATCGCGGAAGGTTGAGAGGTTAAGGAAGTTGTGGCCGCCGTAGGAAGGGTAATAGGCGAGCTGATCTTTGAGGGTGAACGGTCCCTTGACGACGACGTTGTGGAGGGTGAAGAGACACTTGAGTGCCACGGTGGCACTGCCGGTGCGGTGGAGGCGGTCCATCAGGGCGTCGATGCAGACACGGGGGAGGAGGTGGGAGGTGTTGTTGGATGATGCGACGGCAAGAACGGCGGCGATTCGATCCTCGGAGGGAGGGCCGCTGAGAGCGTGGGTAGTGGCGCGGAGGACGCGGACTCGGACGGAGGACACGTGGCGCTTGATGGAGAGGGTGGCGACTATAACGGAGGCTTTGTCTTTGATATTGTAAGCCAAATTCCTTAGCTTATTTTTCTGTTGGGCCATCGCGGGAAGAATGAGGAGGGAAAATGGGAAATAATAATGTAGAGACAGCTACGACAATATAAAGGGTTTTGCTCAAGGTGCGGAATTAAAGGATAATTATTATAATAATCACAAGAAATTAAATTGGATTAAAGGTATATAATTGTGTTTGATGTGGCTACACTTTCCTAGTCTCTGCTTCCAGGGGTATTCCGTGTGTGTTGTTAACGCGGCCAAGGAACCTACATTTTATTATACCTGAAATTGATGGATAATGGATTGTGGATTATATATAGTAGTTTTGGACGGCAGAAATCCAATGATCGTGGCACATATGGTAATAGTGTAATGTTTCAGATTTTTAATTTAATTTTAATGATCTCCCGTTTCAAAATTTGTTTGGTTCCTTTTTTTTTTTTTGTCGGATTCGTTCCTAAAATATTATATGTTCTCTAAATTAATTTTTAAAATATTTTTTTAATTAAATTTCTTTCTTTAAAATTTTAAATTAATTATTGCTGATAATATCAGAATTTATTGATATGATACGTTAAATAATATCACAATATACGCCTGATATTTTTAATTAGCTGCTAATATAATAAATTTATAAAATTAAATTAAATTAATTTTAAATTAAAGAATAATGTCTTAAAATTTTTTCAGTTTTGGATTAATTTGATATAGTTTTATAAAATTATTATATTAACAGCTAATTAGAACTGTCATATTTGTGTTGTGGTTAGTATAATGTCATTTAACATGCTACATGTGCAAAATAATTAATCTGATTAATTCTTTTAAAACATGAATTTAATTAAAAAAATTTTGGAAGATCAATTTAAAAAATGAGTAATCTTTTAAGGATGAATTTAACTTTTTTTTTTTGTGAATTAACTACTAATTCGATAGTTAAAAGATTCTGGCATTGATACAAAATTTTTTTATTGTAAAATAAAAAATATTTAATTTCAAAACCATATTAAACTCTAGAATCCGTTTTGTTTGGGAGTTTTCATGAAGTTTGCTCAAGTCCTCGACGAACTTCATCAATTTTTTCAAAATTCGTTTAATTTATCGGCAAACTTTACCATATTCGTCCAACTATATAAGGTGGTCTTCTCAGATTTATCATTCACTTTATTTATCCCATGTTTTTTCGTCTCGTCTCCTTACAAAATTCTCAATTTTTCATCTCTACTCTAGTTATCCTTCTTCGCTTCTTATTAGACACTAAATAATTTCTCTTTTTTTTTTCTTTTTAAGTTAATTTATTGTTATGTTTTTTGAATAAATTTATTATATTAATTATTTAAAATGGATATTATGTAAAAATAGTTATTAGATATTATAGAAATAATTATTTAAAAATAGATATTAATAGAATAGATAATGTTATATACTTATATTTAACTTAAGTCATATTATATTGGATAATATTAGATGTCGGTGTATTTAAAGAATATTTAGCTTAATATTTTCTCAAATTAATTAGGTAGAGTTAATATGTTATAATTATTTTATTTAATATTTTTAGTTTATATTTAATATGTTATAATAGCTTTATCCTATTTTGTGTTAAAATTTATGTTATGTTAATTTGTTAAATTAGTTTATTTTAATTGTCGTTATGATTAATAAATTTAGTTTAGTTTATTTTAAATTATTTTATTATATTTATATTATTTTATTTTAATTTAATGTATTTCAGTGTAGCTTGATTATGTAAAACTTATTAGACTACAAAGACATCTTTTATAATTAGACCGTGTTGACTGTATTGCTAGAAGACTTGGACAATTGATTTTAACATTTAGTTTATGTTTTTTATAGATTAAAGTATGATTTTTTTTGTTAGGGTGTATGAGTTTTACGAATCAGAAGAAATTTATTGATGAGGTCTAACGAGGACATTAGGACATATACTACAAGAAAAAGTAATATTTGTAAAAAAAAAATTATTACAAAAAATTAAAATTTTAAAATAAAAGAATTTTGTAATAAAAAAAGGGGCTGTTGCAGTATGTTTCGTTACAAAAAGTTTTTGTAATAAAAAATAGAACTGTTACAATTCAAAATGATATTTTGTAATAAATTTTTCTGATACAAAAAATCAGAAATAGTTACAAAAATGGTAACAAATTTTGATATTCAAGCTATTTTTGGTGATAATCTATTTTTTCCTATCATAAAATTTTGTTACAAAATGTAACTTGATTTTGTAATATTTTTTTCTTTAGTTACAAAAGTAAAATAATTATTTTGTAACAATTTTTTTAATACAAATTACATGCATAATTTACTAAATTATTTTTTTAATTAACTAATATATTAACTATTTTACTAAGCAAGTCTACATTTATATAATATGTAAAAACATACATAATTCAAACATGCCTTATTTATCTAATATTGTTTTAAAACAAAATAACATTAGTGAGTACATTGATTAGTTTTACAAGTTATATGTCTTGCACAAGTTCAACCAAAAGTTAAAAGTTCTAACATAGATTAGTGTCTCTATGAATCAAAATATTCTTGAGCCCTCAAGGTAGCATGTGGTCACCATTTTAGCACTCCTGTAAATAAGAAAAACCGAAACAAAAAGTTAGGTGTATAGTCAAAAGTTCCTTAAGTTCAAAAAGTTTCTAAATTTTCAAAACAAGCAAGTTTGTATTTACTTCTCAACAATTCAAAAGCCAAAACAAGTGATACACATGTATGTGTAGAGCACATAATCAAGTAAATATCAATCACAAGTAAGTGGCATAAATTAAAACAATTTAGTGTTGACTAAGTTAGAAACATAAAGAAACATGTAAGCCAAAGAACATTCAAACACTAAATTCCAATGAAGCATAAAAATCATAAGGTTGAGACAAGACTTGAAAAATTCATGCCCTATGTGACTTAAGGTAAGTTATGCATGAATAAAATAAATCAAATTAGCCACATTGGTAGAAAGAAATCTTCAACCTTGTGAGAGCATGCAAAAGAGGCTCTTTTTTAAAAGAATTTCAAGTTCGTGGTCAATTTGAAATTCACTTGAACTATTCAATGTATAGGAGTAATTTAGTATGAAAAAAAAAGGGCAAAGAATGTTAAAGGCATGACCACAACTTGCAAAGAAATATCTTCAGGGCAATCAGAAATCATGTAGCAAACAAGGGTCTATTTTGACACAGAAATTTGTCAAATAGAACTTGTTTGCTCAAACAACACAATGCAGTTTAATTGATCAACCAAATAGTGAATAACAAAACCCGAAGCTTCCACCTTCCAACAACCAAAACAGTGAAGCACTTAGCCGGATAATCAATCAATTGAGTTTAGCAATAGTTGAAAACCAAAAGCAATTAAATACCAACTCAATTAATTAATTGAATCAAAGATGAATATTGAAAATAGATTAAGATAAATTTTGGCAACATTTCAGCAATAAATTTGCCTATTTCACAATTTCAATCAATCAATTCAAATTTCATATGAATTCTTTGACAGTTAAAAACACAAAAAATCATAATGAATTCATAAGAAACAAGTAAATAAGCAAATTCCAGCAAGAAAACATGAGGAAACAATTAAAACCAATCCAACCAGCAAAGAAACAGAACAGCACTCAACAGAACAGCAATCAATGGCCCATCATACAGCACCCAAAACAGTAAAATGAACAAAGATAATGGATTCAGGCAGCATTCTATTCATTGAAGTTAATAACCATTGCACTTGCAAGCAGCAGGGGCACAGCAGTTTATCCATTAATTCAACAAAAAATCAATCAAGCCAAACTAAACGATTTCAGCAAGAGATTTATCAATAAAACCAATCTCAGTTCAGCAACCATCATCTATTCCAACACAAACAACAATAACTCAGCAGCATTTTCTTTTTCATTGAATTTAAGAATCATTTAACAAGCAAGCAATGAGGGGAAAAAATCAGCAGCAACCAACAGCAAGTATAGAGCAGCAATAACAACTTAATGTGAGAAATTATTCAACAACAAATGCACACACAATGCAATCACTATAAACACAAGTAACTATTCAAAAGGTATTTATGTTATTTCCAACAACATATTACACCGATTAAAACTATGATAATATTAAATGAATTCAAGGACTGAAGCCATAAACAATTAACTTTAGAATCAGAAGTTCAGATCTTAACACCATAATCAAATTATTTACCCCAAAAACAGGCACTATTAAGAAGGATTTGCAGTTGCGTTTGACACAATCACATCTATATTTTCACACTTATGTAATGTTCAACAGCATATTCAACAGCATTCAAACAAATTTTAATAAAGGATAATGCATTCGATAAAAATGAATAGAAAATGGTGACCTGTGCAGTTTTTTGAATCAAATCCTTTCTCTGTTGATCGTTGGAGACATGGCAAACAAGGGCCAAAACTTCAATTCCTTTAGCCCTAAGTTTCTCTGCAGCCTCTTCAACATTTTGCTGTAGAAACAAGGAAATTGAGTAATGAATATAATTAATTGGAGGCAAAGAGGAAGAGAAAGGGAAAAAGACCTGCTTGCGAGAAGAGATGACGACGGAAGCACCTTCCAAGCCCAGCCTTTCAGCTAGGGGTGTTCGCGGTGTGGTTTGGTTCGGTTTTTGAAGGAAAAACCATCCGATCCGATCGTTTAAATAAACTGCGGTTCGGTTTGGTTCGGTTTTTTTGTCAATGTCATCCGAACCAAACCAAACCAATTAATATCGGTTTAGTTTGGTTCGGTTTGTTCGGTTTTTTCAATCAAATAAAAAAAATTCTACCATACTATTATGCAAAGTCATAACATTGAAATTGACAAACAGAAATACACAATAGCTAACAAAGTCTTGATCTAATGAAATTTAACGACAACAGAATTCAAATATGACAATTAAAGAAGTTTAATAGTTCAACAGTCAACACAACTGAAAATAAAAATAAATTGTCATTAAACTGATAGCAAAGTTATGGTGTCTTCTCCAACAAAATAGATAAACTTCTTAATGCAAACCAACCTGAAATAAAAAAAAGTTACATAATAAGAACAACAACAACAACAATAACAATAATAACAATAATAATAATAATAATAATAATAATAATAATAATAATAATAATAATAATAATATAAGGAGAACAATTCTTACCATAAGATGTACTCAATCAGACTCAACACCAGAATCTTCTTCATTGGGATCACGTGTGGGTGCAACTTCTACAAAATATATAAAACAAGAAACAAACATAACAAATGATATATATTAATAAACTTTGAAAAATATAGATGCGATATATATTAATAAAACAAGAAACAATCATAACAAATGGGCTTTTACACATTCTGCAAGAACTTCAGTGTCATCAGGCACAAGCCTGCGGGAAGAGAGAGGCAATACTTCAGGTTGCATATCAATTGGAGGTTGGCTTTATGATGCAATAATAAGTACAACTGTTACCTGGATAAGTTGTATGTCCCTGCTATGTTGGAATTATCTGAACCCTGAAATTTAACGATGAAAAAAACACACAACAATGTTTAATTTGACTGATAAGCATACATATCATAATTATCATAACTTACAATATGTCACCTTTAAGATCCAAGTAAGTAGTAATTAATATACACTTACAAGGTTTGAGTGATAGCAGTCACTCATTATTGATTAACTAAATGATTAGGTTTCTAATCCATTGAATAAAATTCTTGTGCCATCTAGGTTGGACTCTTAACCATTTCATGATGTACATACATAGCTTAGTTAGATGTAATGAGAGTTGTTTTAAGTCAAATAAAGGACACTGACACAAAGGAACAAGTATTACTGAAAAAATTATGCACGATAATTGACCAAAGACAAGGGGTTGTACCTTGCATCTTCCAGTTAGAGGAGATGAGTGAGTATCATGAGTTCCAATGGACGCTTGGTGGAAACACGAAGCCCAAGCATTTTCACCCAAACTTTTGCTAATATATGGCAGAGAAAGTTTCTCTCTCGATTCAGAAACAACATATGTCACAGAAAGTAATTGAGACACCTGTTGCAGTATCAACATTTGACTAAGGTCAGTTCAGATGATAAAAAAGCAAGCGATGAAACCATATCAACCTCTAAATCAGGATTAAGATAATCAATATGATAGTACATAGACGCTACAGCAGCGTGTTATATATATAGGCCATATATACTTTAAAGTTATATTTTTCACCTTCTATTAATAGTGTAAGAAGTTCAACACTGAGCCACAAACAAAACTTAGCAACAAATCAGCAAATCAACAAATCAACACTAATGAACAGAATGCAAATGGTAAACATTACCTAAATCGGTGGCTCGTGCTCCATATTGACTTGGGAGGAAGGCTGAGTGGGAGACTGGGAGGTGCTGCCGTGCTGGGTTGAATTGATGGGTTAGGGTGCTGGCGTCTCAACGGCGGCGGCGTGGTGCTGTGCTGCCGTGTCGAGTCGGTCGGTGGTGGCTTCGTCTTGGCCTGATGTGCGATGAGCCAAAGGCTTCGCGGTGGTGGGTGGCTGGGTGCGCAGGTCGGCAGGTGTGGCTGGGTGCGCAGGTCGGCAGCCGGCAGGTGTGTATATTTGGAGAAGAGGGAGCGATGAGTACTGAAGGTTAGGGTAGGGATTGTGGAATTGGGGGTTAGGGTAGACGCAGTTTCGTTTGGGGGGTGGGGGTGTCGCACAGTTTCGTTTGAAGGGGGGAGGGGGGTGTGGGGGTTAGTAACGTTTAGGGTTTTTTAACCGGTTCGGTTCGGTTTGGTTAGGGTTTTCATATTCAAAATCGAAAACCGAACCGAACCGGACAAAAAACAGCAAAATCAATTTTTTCGGTTTTTTCGGTTATCGGTTAATTCGGTTTTCGGTTCGGTTCGTCGGTTTAGTTTGGTCCGGATCGGTTTTGAACACCCCTACTTTCAGCTATGGCGAAGCCGGTTCCAGACGGCAGAGGCGATATGGAGCACTGGGGGGTTCAGCCAGCAGCGGCGGTGGCTCCCCGTCTTCCCTTCTGTTCGCGTTCCCTCACCCTCAGACCAGATCGGCGGCGACTGGGCTCATCAACGACGGCGGCAACGAAGGGAATCGGCGATGATGAAGATGGCCCGGACAGCAGCAGCGACGCGACGCTTCTCCTCACGACGGCTTCCTCCTCGTGCAGTTCTGACAGCAGCTCGTGGACGGACCAAACGGCGGCGGCAACAGCGCGGCCTTCTCCTCCTTCTCCTTCCTCGGCTTGAACCTCTCTCTTCTCTGCGCGACACGACGGCGCAGCGGCAGTGACGCCCGCCGGCGCCGTCCTCACTCTCCCCTCCCCTTCTTCCTGTGAATCCCTCTCCTCTCTATCCTTTCTGTTTCTTGAGTTCGGTGCTGTTGTGTGTGAATGCTTCAAGCTTAATGAGTTTGCTGAGGGCGTTTATGTTTGGGAGATGAGTGAGGGTGGATTAGGGTTTTGAGTAAAAATAGGTTTAGGGGTAGTTTTGTAATTTCAAATAAAAGTGGAGATAATATAGTAATTAAGAATAAATTTTACTCCAACAATAATAATGTATAAAAATACTATTTGTTCATCAATTTTACAAATTACTTTCAATAAAATATTCAAATCCAAAAATTAGAAATAAATAATTAATTTTTTTATTTTCCAAAGCAGTAATATTAATATTTTAAATATTAATTATTTAGTCCAAAACATATAAAATTCTTATTATTTCATAATTACCAATTTTATAATTTAAATATAGAAAATAATCTAATACTTGTAAAATTGGATAATAATCCTAATTTATTTTAAATTCAATTAATCAAAACTTGCTCTAATTATCTTTAATAAAATAATTTCTGAAATTAAAACTATAAATAACTATATGATTTGAGACTTGATCATAATAAGATTTTTTTAAAAGTTCCAGGTCTTACAGATATGGTGGTGGTTATGGCGGCGGCGATAGAGGCAGCGACAGCTGCGAGCTTTAGGGCTGAAGCTAGCATCTTGCATATTTTCACGAGATCTTTTCTCTCACACTGCAACAGCTGAGAGCTTTAGAATTTGTTTGGAGGGGTTGAAAATTTTAATTATGTGTAATAGTGGGAGGATTTTTAAAATTATGCAGGGGAGTTTTATAATTTGCCACAAATAAAATATTTTGTGTAAATTTTTAAAAATTTCCACTATAAAATCTCCACTAATTATTAAAAAATTTGTAGTGTAAAAATCTAATTATTAATAAAAATTATATATTAATTATTTAGAAGAATATAAAATAATATTTATAATTTTTAAAAATTAATGAATACATACATTATATAAAAAATTTTAATTTTTGAAATAAAATAGAATTATTTTGAAAAAAATATATACAAAATTTTTTTTACTATTAAAGTGTTTAACATTTTAAAAAAATGTTATAAAATATGCTTATATTTTGTGACAAATAATTAACTTGTTACAAATAATATTGAATTTTGTGACAAATTAATTTTTTGTTACAAAACAACTGGAGTTTTTGAAACAAAAGTTATTTTGTTACAGTATATTACAATATTTTGTAACAAAACACTATATCGTTACAAAAACTAACATAATTTATAACAAAATAAAACAGGTTGTTACAAAACATTATTCTTTTGTAACAATAAAAAATTATTATTACAAAATATTATTTTTTTATAACAATTTTAAATTTAATACAAATTTTTTGTTACAAATGTTCCATTTTCTTGTAGCGATATATCAGACATGCTGAATTTGAGTACGTAGTTTATATGATTGAGTGGGACTATGACTGGACATCGGTGTCTGCTTTGATTGAAAGATGGCACTCCGAGTCACATGCTTTTTACCAGCTTTGTGGGGAGATGACTATTACCCTGCAGGACATGCCATATCAGTTGGGTCTTAATATTGATAAAGAAATGCCTATGATCTATTGACAATCCGACCCAAACTGAGTATACTGCGCAACATCTCTAAACTAATTATTATCTAATATCTTATACTCCACAACTTTTTTAATGCTATATATCTTAACTGTCATAATAATTTCCTCTTTATTTTCAAACTATTGCCAATCTCAAACTCATTAGTCAGATCTTTCTCGGGACCTCTCTGACCAAACGAACAATCTTGATTCATTACCTCGAGATTCAATGAAAAAAAGTAAACAGGGTGATCATACAATCGAGAAATAGAAGACTATGTCAGTGCAAGTTATTGTGAGTTTGTGAAATAATTTATCCTGTCCTTTTCTTCGCAAGTATATCCACGAGTTCAATCTCTACTTCTTCACCATCAAATACATGATTTAATTGATAGGAATTAGTCCTTGGGTCTCTGATCATGGAACCCTCACGGCTTTTAAAATATGCTTCCAACATCTCATCATTAGAATTCTTAAGATTTAACCCCTTAATTATTTTTAAGTGGCATGTTTAAATCAATCATCAACCTTCTAATATTTGTTTGAATTTTTTAACTTAAGGGGTTATATATATATATATAATAATTTAATTCCTTAAATAATAAATATGCGGAAAGCCAAAATATTGCCAAAATACGTATGATCAATTCACATGAAGTGTTTGCAAAATAAATTTTGCCACCATTTCAAATACCGTGCCCGTGAAATAGAGCCAGTCTCAGAGCCATTTCTAATGCATCATTCGCAAAATGGGTGAAGCAGAAAAGCAGAGCATAGAAAGCAAGAGCATAAGAAAGAGATATAGTAGAAATTAAAAAAAAATAAAAAAGAAAGAATAGAGTATAAGAGATTTTTTTTATAACAAACATGTATAACATGAATTTTAGTTTGAAGAATAAGAAAAAAAAAAGATGCATTTTGAAAAAAAAGAACAAAATGGCGTTAAAAGAAAAAAGAGAGAAGAAAGAAGACACTAAGACAACATATAATATATTGGGTTGTCATATATTAAATTATATTGGGCATGATCCAACATGTTTTTTTAACATTATAAAATAAATAATAATGCATATTTAATGAAATTTAATTTATAATTTAAAATTTTAATCTTAATTTATTATTTAAATATTAATTTAAAATTTTATTAATAGTTTTTTGTTATTATTATTTTTTAATTTTTAAATTTTAAATCTGTAAATAATGACATAATTAAATAAAGTATTTAGTTAGTTACGCAAAAGTTATTTGAAATTTAAAATGTTTAAAATTTAAATATTTAGTTAGAACTAAAATATTAAATTTACAGGTAGAGTTTAAATTTTAAAAACTTAAATATCAAAGATGCAATCACATAACAATTTAAACTTTCAAGTTATTTAAAATTTAAATAATTTTTGTATAACAAACAAAATATTTTATTTAATTTGTATCTATTAATTAAAAGAATTTTTTATTTAAAGTATTTAAATATAATATTTACGAAAATATATAATCTATAGTATATTTACGTTTATTCATTAACAGTCATATCTCGAATAGAGTGTCCAAAAACAGGTTAAATAAACATCACGAATACATTGTACCATAGATATGAAATACGCCAGCAAAACATAACTCGAATGCTATCGGATATGTTCAGAAGGCAGAGACCGGGTACTGTGTACCTGATACAGTACCCGAAATGCCTTCTACCACTATATAAAGGGTGTGTAACTGAGATCCATTACTTCATTTTAATTTTTAGAGTTTTGGATAGTTTTAAAAGCAGACATGGTTAGACGAGGAGGTTACACCCGATCAAAGAATATTAAAAACGCAATCTGACATGTGGTTGGAGTACTGAATTTTGAGATCAGTTTATCTATCTATTATTTTTTAATAGGGAATTAGTTAATATATTTTAATTTATTTAGTTTTAGTTAATTAGATGTTTAGTATTTACTTGGATGAGAATTGTTAAAAAAGTAAACTATTAGAATTTGATTAAGTATATATGATATAATTTTTATTTGTTATTTTTAATTAAATAATATATTTTGTTGTGCATTAAATTAATTAATGATATGAAATAATTTTTATTTATCGTGTTAGTTTATTATAAAACAATTATAATTTTTATTTGTTATTTTTAATTAAATAATATATTCTCTTGTACATTAAATTAGTTACGATATGATATAACTTTTATTTGTCGTGTTAGTTATTATAAAATAATTATAATTTTTATTTGTTATTTTTAATTAAATAATATATTTTCTTTTACATTAAATTAGTTAATGATTCATGCTTAAATTGAAGTAAATTATATATTATTAAGTAAATAATGTATTCTCTTCTGTATAGTTATATAATTATGTGCATTAGGTTGTTTAATTAAATTTAAGTTATATTCGTAATTATTTTACTGTAAAACAATATTAAACGTAATATGCAATAAGTTTTAGAAGACTAATGAATAGTAGTTGTATAATCACCTCGGTTGCTCTTGGCACGTTGTGTAATTTTGGGATTTTCACTACCTGAAGTGCTACTACCTTATATAAGGAGGTTGGGTTCAGACATACAGTAGAGCTAAGGGATTTCATCTTCGACAATACTTTACTCTTTGTATTTGTAGAGCGGTGGAGACCAGACACCCATATTTTTTACTTTCCGCGGGACGAAGTAACCATCACACTCTCGACGTATGAAACTACACAGGTGGCTCCAGTATATCCTCCTATACCACCCACAGGAGCGTACCAGGCTATTGTGCCACCTCCTTCACCTCCAGGTTATCAGTCACTCTCGCCATCTGGTCATCAGTCATTCTCTTCACCTGCCAGCCTGTGATTCGTCTCCGACCTACTTAACTTCAGTGACATACACGTTCATCTACATGTGGGATGGGTCACCAGCTTGATCACCATCCTGGACAGTTGTAGTTCCTTCATTGTATCTCTTTTATAGTGCTTCGTATTGTGTATTTGTTTTCAGGTACTTATAACCTTTAGAACTCTTGTTACTAGCTGAATTATGTAGTAGTTGCTTATCTTTGATATGTATGTTATATTATTTATCCGAATGCTTTATTTGAAAACATGAAAACTCAACATAATGATGGAAACAACGCCTTTTATTCAAATGATTAAAGACTTAGACACAAACGTTAAAATTACATAAAATTTTTGAAGTTGACATAAAACAAGACTACATTGATATTAAAAGACTATATTACTGATCCGATATTGGAGCCTTAGGACATTCTCGCCTCGTATAACCTTGCTGACGACAAAGACTGCATCTCTTTTCAGATATTTCAATTGCGTCTATCTCATTACGTAGTGATACATGTTTCAAATGTTCGTGATATAAAGAGTTCAAGTGTTATTTAGAAGATATTAGTTTATATTTTTAGAATATTTTAATTTAATTTGATATATTTTGATTTTGTTTATTTAATTACTAGATTGGGCCTTATGTTTATGGGCTTTAGGGTTTTCTTTGTTTTAACCTAATAAGAGGTTATAAATACCTCCTTAGCTATTGTAGTCATAGTATAGAATGATTTAGAGGTTTGAAAATTCTTTTTTGGTTTCGTGATGAAACCATGGTGTGGACAATTAAGGTTGAGGAGTCCCTCTCTAATTGCATCGAGGAATTGAGTAGAGGGTTGAGGAGTCCCTTTGATTCAATTCCCAAACTATGGCATTGACAAGTTAAGTTGAGGAGTCCCTTTCTTGTTGCGTCAAGAAATTGGGTAGAAAGTAGAGTGATTCTCTTTGTACTCAATTTCAATCTATCATTTTCGTTTCTATTTCAATTTCAATGTAATTTTTTTTATTCAGTTTGAATCCTTATCTTCTTGTTTATCCTTTTATTTCTTTATCATTTGATATTAGATCTCAAGTATTAGATTAATTCTTATAAATCTATATTTATTCTTCTTTTATCATAAAAAAAGAGTCCAATATCTGTCGCGCCTTTCTTTAAATTATTGTGTTCTTGTTTTTGTTTGTGTTTTATTATTGTTTTGTCATTATTGTTGATTTTATTGTTTAAAAAAAAAAGCATACAGTGCAAAAGAAAAAAAGAAAAGAAAAAAAGGAAAGCATACAAAAAAAAAAACAAAAAAATATCTTCCTTGTAATTATTGTCCTTTTCATATACTATTTTTTCACCTACAAGATTTGAGGACGAATCTTTTTTGAAGAGGAGGAAAATGATACATGCTTCAAATGTTCGTGATATGAAGAGTTCAAGTGTTATTTAGAAGATATTAGCTTATATTTTTAGAATGTTTTAATTTAATTGATGTATTTTGATTTTATTTATTTAATTACTAAATTGGGCCTTATGTTTATGGGCTCAAGGTTTTCTATATTTTAACCTAATAAGAGATTATAAATACCTCATAAACTAGGATAGTCGTAATACAAAATGATTTAGAGGTTTGAAAATCCTTTTTTTGGTTTCGTGATGAAATCATGATGTGGACAATTGTGGTTGAGGAGTCCCTCTCTTGTTGCATCGGGGAATTGAGTAGAAGGTTGAGGAGTCCCTTCGATTCAATTTCCAAACTATGGCGTTGACAAGTTAGGTTGAGGAGTCCTTTTCTTGTTACGTCAAAAAATTGGGTAGAAAGTAGAGTGATTATCTTTGTACTTAATTTCAATCTATCATTTTTGTTTCTATTTTAGTTTCAATGTATATTTTTTATTCAGTTTGAATCTTTTATCTTTTTTTTTTATCTTTTATTTCTTTATCACGCTGTCGTGTTAATACCGATCATCCTTTCGCTTTTTTGCAGATAGATGGATTTGGCTTGAGCCTTGTACCATACCATGGGGTCTACATCTTCTCGTTTGGTATAGAAGGAAACTCAATCTCATAAACTTTGAACACTAAATCTATCCGGTACACTAGATTAACAAATGCGCCCCACTCAATACTCGCTGCAGAACATGCAGCTAAAGCATGACGACAAGGATAGTGCAAGTCTTGGAAAACTCCACAATCGCACTGCTGCATGTTAAGCCTGATGGGACATGAAATTTGGCTCCATTCTTCCAAAAGCTTCGTCTCATCCACACTAAAAACCAAAGCTCTACGATCACAGTGAGTGACTGTTATCTTTGGTAGTGAATTTCTGTTCTTCTCTATCGCTGCTAGTAGTTGTTGTGAGAACACCTGACCAGAATTCAATTGAGCTTGCACCTCATGACCCTTGTGTACAAATAGTTATTGCAGCCGCTTATAAGTTGTCCTCACAATAGCAGCCACAGGAAGGTTCACCATCCCTTTGGAACAACTTTGATACACTCGGAGAGGTTCGTTGTCATGTGACTAAACCGATGACCTTTATCACAGTGTTGGAGCCATAATGCCTTCTTAAACCTTAGTGTCCAATCAAGCATATCTCTTGATAACCCCTTTAACATGTCCAAGTACCAATCACATCCTTTCTTACTGGGACTATAAGTTGCATTTACAAGATATCGCTTTCCTTCTGCATATTTGAACTAGATATTGAAGTTGGAAGCCATATGACGTATGCAATAAGCATGGTGAGTTGTAGAAGGATGCCAACCACTATTGGCAGCATTAAGAGCAGCACGAATGGCTTGAGATCTATCATATATAAGAATCACGCCATGCTGCAGAGTGACATGCTCCCTCAGGTTCATCAGAAAAAAATACCACGACTCAATAGACTCGGATTCAACTAGTGCAAAGGCGATGGGAAGAATGCTGTTGTTTCCATCTTGGGCAACAACAATTAGCAGCACACCCTGTATTTGCCATACAAATGTCTTCCATCGACTGAAACAAACGTCTTGTAGTGCTTAAAAATTTTGATACACGAGGGAAAGGCCCAAAACGCCTTATCAAGCTGGCTAAATTCTCTATCAATCATGTTTACATTGTAGTGTGGAACTGCAATACAATCATGTATGGTACAAATAAGGCAGTCGGACAAAGCTTGTAACAGAATGAAAATCTTATTGTAGGACTCTTTCCAATCACCATAAATCTAAGCAATCGCCTTCTGCTTTGTCATCCACACCTTTCGATATGATGGCTTGAAATGATAACTTTGTTGCACTGCATTTTGTAACACTAGAATAGATACAGATGGATCAGCATGTATAATTAGTAACATAACAGTGAAAATCAGACTGCAATCCAACTAAGCGTGATCTTGAGACATAGTTGGAGCCAAACAAGTATGTGCCCCTCAAACTTCTACACCTCCCTACAAGAAACCTCATAAATTTAAACCTCTAAGATAAAAATTAATGTATAGTAATTTAATTCTATAAACTCTTAAAATACAATATTTATCAGTAGTTCAGATTCTGTTGAAGTACTACACGAAGACTCCATGGACACCCAGTGGAGGATTGCTTGCATCGACAATGGTATTTCAACCTATCCGACTCCAACATCCTATACTTGGTGTTTCTTCGAATGTTGTAATTCTCTACTGCTAAATCTGTGATCCATTCGAAATTTTACCCCTCCATTCGTGTTGTAATCTTCACTGTCACCAAGATTGAAAGGGTCCTCTAGTTGCATCGCATCCAAATTAAGAGTGTGATAATAGCTGGGAACTTCTGATAACTGTGAAACAGGCAACGGAGGCAGAAAAAGAAATCAAATGCCTCCACTAGCTGGAGTATCCAACACATGCTCCCCAGACGACTCACTATCATCGGACGACCCGGAGTCGACAATATAATCTGAATCAGAGTCGCTCAACCCTTGGTCAACACTATCCCATGGATCGGCGAAGTAAATCAGCCTTGCAGGGACGAGGACTGCATGGGGCATTGAAGTAGATGGCCCAAAACCACCAACCATGTCACGAACCTCCACATACAACTCCATCACATGTTGCAGCATTAGTCTACCATGCACATCAAACATTATACTGACGTACTTATCTTCTTCAACCCAAAACGTCCTATTAGTAAAACTTCCAGTAAGCAGCGCCCATGGGAATCTATATGCTATTCAGCCAACCTCCTTCGAACCGATTGCTTGCATGTTGACCAAGATGACATTCTTAAGCGCATCTAGAGAATCAACACAGAAAGTGTGCAGCATCACAATTGAATTGCACTCAAATATTACTCCCTCGTCACCATTTCTAATGATCTCATTGGGATAAACTACCATACAAAAAAAAATGATTACTAGTCATTTTTTTGGGAAAGAAGAAAAGAAAGAATAAAGATGGATGTAGAATAGATGGGCCAAGAAATTGCACATATAGATGTCTTCTATTATGTATCTAGGATGTAGAGACCCATATTTATTTAAGGTTTAATTACTCTATCGGTCCCTATAGTTTCATTGAATTTTCAATTAGGTTCCTATACTTTTTTTCTTTTCAATTAGGTCTCTATATTATATCAAATTTTGTAATTAACTCTCTACCGTGACAAAAATGGTAAAATTAACAGAATATTCTGTTAAATTATACAGAATATTCAGTCAAGTGTTATGTATATTCATTTTGTTTAACGGAATATTTTGCTAATTCCAACATTTTTGTCACGGTAGGAACTTAATTACAAAATTTGATATGGTATAGGGACCCAATTGAAAAAGAAAAAAAGTATAGAGACCTAATTGAAAATTCATTAAAACTATAGGGACTGACAGAATAATTAAACCTTTATTTAACCATGTATCCCAAGTACAGTGTCACATACTTATTAAGGTTGTATCCCGAGTACAGTGGCAGAAAATTCCTTATGGCTTTATCCTGGATACAGTGCATCCGTCTTGTGCACAGATTTTGAAATCACCAGTATCCCGGGTACAGAGTACCTGATTTGCGTTTTTTTAGGTTGTGGTACATTTGTATCCGGAATGTATAAGCTTAACGTAAATGCGTAAATACATTAAAGATTACACATTTTTGTAAATATTATATTTAAATCACTTAAATAAAAAATTATTAATTTAAAAGTTTGAATTTAAAAAATAAAAGAGCACTAATAAAAAAATATTAATAGAATTTTAAATTAGTATTTGAACAATAAATCAAAATTGAAATTTTAAATTACAAATCATAAATTAAATTTTATTAAATGTACATTATTATTCATTTTATAGTGTTAAAAAAATATATTGGATTCATGTTATTATATTGCATTCATGTTAAAAAAATATATGACAACTTAATATATTATGTGTTGCCCTAGTTTCTTCTTCTTTCTCCTTTTTTCTCTTATAGCGTCGTTTTGTTCTTCTTCTTTTTTTCAGGATGCATCTTCTTCCTCTTCAAACTAAGATTCATGTTATACATATTTATCATAAAAAAATTAATCTCCTCTACTTTATTTTTCTTTTTATTTCTACTCTACTCCTTCCTCATGCTCTTGTTCTCTCTACTCTGCTCTGCTCTCCTGCTTCATCTATTTTTGTGGGTGATGAAGCAGAAATGGGGCCTCCTATTTTACGAATGATGCATCAGAAATGACTGACACGTCTGACTCTATTTCACAGGTGCTGCATTTGAAATGGTGGCGAAATCTATTTCGCAAACGCTTCACGTGAATTGTCCATGCGTACTTTGGCAACATTTTTGTATTGTGCGTATTTAAGGAATTGAAACCCCTTTATCACCAACATCCTAAGAAGTCTCCCACATAATTCGACTAGAAATACAAATAACTCCAACAGATGAACATTTGAAAGACGATCGTGCCAACCCTTGATTAAATGTATGTCCTCGTCATTATGTAACAAATACTTATTTCAAACAAAACTGACTATAAGTGATAATAACATACTGAAATAATAATAAAATGTATTATTAACGAAAAAAAAAGACGATGTGAATAATAAGATAGTACCTTTTGCAAACAAAAATATTGTCTACCTCCTTGGATATTTATAATAAATTTTTTTACTCTTTTTCTATGTTGTTGACCACTGACGTGTATTATAAAAATTTTCAAGTTGTTAAACATCTCACTTTAGTTCACATGTATACAAAAATTGATTGAGCAAAATTAAATACAATAGATCTATTTTAATCAAATGTTATTTTTTTTTTATCATAATGAATTAATAATAATGATATTTTAGACATTTTAAAAGGTAAGATTCAGAAAGAAAAAAATAGAATAGAGTGAATATATTTTTTAGCGAGTAAAACTTCTCACTCGTGTTACTTATTAGCTACATGGCTTACAACGGGGTAAGTTCATGGAAGGTCTAGATGAATCTAGGTATTCACATCAAGTTTGTCGAAGGCTTAGACGAAATTTGTATAATTTTCAAAAGTTTGTCGAGAGTAAAGCAAATGTTGGAAAAATTAATGAAGTCCATCGAAGAATTAGAGAACTTCGTGAAAATTTCAAAAAAAAAAAAAACTCCTCAAATATAATGTTAGTTTAATTTGTTTTTGAAATTAAAGATTTTTTTATTTTATAATAAAAAAAATTCTTAAAAAATGTAATTGATAAAATAACTCATATAATTTAAAAATACAACAAAAATAATTAATAAATATTATATTTTTATAAAAATAAAAAAATTTATATTTAGCAAAAAAATTATCTATTTGATTTAAATTTTTGTAAGAATATTTTATTTAGAAGATCTAAAAAAAATTAAAGCAAAATTTGGCTTTTAGATTTTTTTTTTCAAAAGAATTTGGTCATTCGTAGTAAAAAGTTTTTTTTAAAAAAAATTCTCTTAATATAAAATTATCAAATTTTAAGAATTAAATTTTTTTAATATAATGTTTACAAAAATTACATCAAAATCTTATTTTCAAAATCTATATATATAATATCTATTTTTTTTTGTGTTTTGTAATTTTTTAAAATTTTATTTGTCCTTAGTATCTTTTAAAGTTATTTTTGTCAATGATATAAACTTTCGAATACTATTTTAATAGTTTTTTTTTTTTTAAATTGCTTCATGGGCTATTTCGTTCCAATTTCCATAAATCATATTCATTGACTGACTTATTTTCTTAATTTCCCCCTTTATTCACAGCAGTTAACTATTCAAAGAAGCATTTGTCCATAGTCCATATCGTGGATAAATGTTTGAATTTTCTTGTGGTTCCTGAGGAATGAATAATCGTTTTCCTTCTTAATTTGAATATTCAAACTATCTCTATTAGTTGCGTCATATACGTGTGTTTAATTTTTCCCCGTTGTTATTTTAAATGTTATATCCCACGTAGTATGAAAGCCAACGGCATAATTTGACATTCGGGAATTGGATACATTGATATATATATATATATATATATTATAAAAGGAATCCTTGCAAACAAAAAATAGTATGTAAGTCGAAGGAGTTCTGAGGAAGATTGCGTTTTCCTCTTTCTACACAGTAGAATCAATAGGATTGTCAGGTGGATTAGTGGTGGCATGGAAGGAAGAAATGGAGGTGCAAATCCTAAACTGGGACAACTTCTATATCCATTTTAGGTGCAGAGGCCAGCAACAAGAATCGATAAGGGAGGTTTTTGATGTGTATTTGGACACTGATGAAGCAAAAAGAAGAGATCAGTTCAATCAAATAATCCAATTAATTGGCATAAGCAGCAATAAAATGACAATCATGGAGACTTCAATGCAATCACAACTCACCATGAAAAGGAAGGCGGCAGATCCAAATCAAATACATCTATCCAGGACTTTAATGATTTCATTAATTCTAAAAATCTAATGGATTTGGGATATGAAGGAGAAAAATTTACATGGTGCAATAGGCAGTTCGGAGGGAACCTAATTAGGGAGAGGTTGGACCGGGTGTTGGTTAGTAGGAGCTGGAGAGAAGAATTTTCAAATGCATATGTCACTCATTTGAAAGATTTTGGTTCAGACCACAGGCCTTTATTATTGTGTGAGGAACGACAAATGAGGAAAAATAAGAGGAATTTTAGATTCAAGAAAGGTGGTGCGAGAATGAGGACGTAGTTAACCTCATAAAGCAAGCTTGGAAGCATGAAATGGAGGGTTCCCCTATGTTCAGGCTTGCTGGAAAATTGAAGCACTGCAGACACAAGTTAGTAGAATGGCAGAAAAATTCCTCGTCGAATTCACTAATCAGAATCCAAAGCATAAAAACCAGACTTGCTGCAGAATCTAATAAAGGAATTCTGGCTGACCCGATTGATGTTCGAATATTGGAAGCAGAGCTGGAGGATGAGTTGGTAAGAGAAGAACGGTTCTGGAGAGAAAAATCGAGGGTACAGTGGCTAAAGTGGGGAGATAAAAATACAAAATTCTTTCATTCCAAGTATAAAGCAAGGAATAGAAGAAATAAGATTCACCACTTGGAAGATGAAGAGGGCAACATAGCAGAAGATGCAGAAGGAATTGCAAATATGGCTCAACACTATTTTACTAAACTCTTTACCTCAAGTAATCCGCGAGATCCAGCAGGGGAAATTGCGGGTATTCCAGGAAAAATTACTGCTGCCACTAATAGAATACTTGTCAGGCCTATCTCAGATGATGAAATAAAGAATGCTACCTTCTCTATCAACCCATTCTCTGCCCCGGGAGATGATGGATTCACAGCAAAATTTTTTCAATTTTTCTGGGAGATTATACAAAAGGATGTGATGCTAGCAGTAAGAAGCTTCTTTTTTTCGGGAGGTAAAATCCTAAAGACATTCAATCATACTCATATTTATCTTATTCCAAAGGTTGATAATGCTAGGTCTATGAATCAAATTCGTCCTATAAGTCTTAGTAGCGTTTTCTATAAAATTATATCTAAGATACTAGTGCATAGATTACAACAGGTCATGAATAGAGTGATAAGCGATTCTCAGAGTGCTTTTGTTAAAGGCAGACTAATCAGTGATAATGTCTTAACAGCGCATGAATTTATGCATTTCCTAAAAAATAAGACGTACGGCGAATGTGATTTTGCCCTGAAACTAGATATGAGTAAGGCCTACGACAGAGTGGAGTGGTCTTTTGTGTGGGCTGGGATGCAGAAATTGGGATTTTGTGACAAATGGTTGACTTGGATCAAAGAATGTGTGATGACGGTCTCTTATTCTGTTACTGTGGATGGACAACCTCATGGGTTTTTTAAACCATGTAGAGGGCTACGTCAAGGCGACCCTCTTTCCCCCTACCTTTTCTTATTTTGCGCAGAGGGTTTATCCCACTGCTCCACAGAGGAGAACAGAGGCAGAAAATTACTGGGCTGAGACTCAATCACATATGTCCTAGAGTGAGTCACCTATTTTTTGCAGATGATTCGATTCTCTTCAGCAAAGCTTCAGAAGAAGATTGCCAGAGTTTAATCCATATTTTACACACATATGAAGAAGTTAGTGGCCAAATAGTTAATCTAAACAAATAGTCAGTGTTTTTCAGCAAGAACACACCTATTCCACTACGAGATCACTTAGCCAACATCCTTCAAGTTCCTCATGTGGGTAATCAGAATAAGTACTTAGGCCTGTCATCGGTGATTTAGAGATCTAAAAGGACGACTTTCAACTACATAAAAGATAAGGTTAACAAAAAGCTTCAACATTAGAAAAGGGGTTTACTATTCACTAGTGGTAGAGAGACCCTTATTAAAGCAGTGGCATCGGCAGTTCCTATCTACACTCTAAGCTGTTTTAAACTCCCAGAATCACTCTTGGATTCTGGTGGGGTCAAAAAGCCTGTGAAAAGCGGATGCACTGGGTTGGTTGGCAGATTTCATGTAGGCCAAGGAGTCAGGGAGGGCTAAATTTCAAGGACCTCAAAGCCTTCAACCTTGCAATGCTAGCCAAGCAAGGTTGGCGACTCTTAACGCGTCCAAACTCTCTGATTGCCAAAGTTTATAAGGCTAAATATTATAGATTCTCAACATTCCTAGAAGCGCAGGCAGGCAATAACCCATCTTGGGGTTGGAGAAGTGTGTTGGATGGCAGGAAAGTACTGGAGAAAGGTATTATCTGAAAAGTAGGAAGGGGTCATCTGATTCGGATAAAAGAAGATTCATGGGTTAAGGACTTCCTAGCAATTTCTCCAATTACTAATACAGATTCAAATTATACACCAGATCGAGTCTCAGAATTAATCCTACCAACTAGACAGTGGAACCAAACAAAAATTAAACAGTTTTTCAGCACAGACATCGCAGAATCAATTCTCAATACTACAATCCATGAAGGAGATGACTCAGTTACCTGGATGAAGGAGAAAAATGGTGGATATTCAGTGGCTTCTGGATACCGGTTGGCCTTCCAATTTTTTCATCCTCCAATTGACTTCTTCCTGAAATTTGTAGAAATAAATCTGTTTGGTCAAGTATATGAAAGCTTAAAAATCAGCCAAAGGTTAAAAACTTCATATGGAAATTCATGCATGAAGGGCTACCTGTTCGGAGCAAGCTTCACTCCAGGATTACGAACATAAATCCAAAATGCCCAAGGTGTGAGAAAGAAGAGGAATCAGTTACCCACTGTCTACTGACTTGTCCCGATTCTCTGGAAGCCTGGCAGAAAGCTCAAGTTCAAGTTCCAGAAGAGTTGAATGAGAGCTGGCGATGGTGGGTCAACACCATGGAGAAGGTGAAGAGCAACGCAGAGCCAAACGAGAAGCTCGAACTGGTGGCCAATCTACTCTGGCAACTTTGGAAAATAAAAAATGAATTGGTATTTGAAGGAGTTCGAAGATCACCATCTCTCAGTGTGGAGCTTACACAGACAATGATAACTGAGAGAAAGAGGACGACCTAATTTGCCAATTGCCTTTTTCCCAAAATTGTAATAGCCTTATTCTCAGTTAAACGCTGGTGGAACTATTCCAATCTCTTTTTGTCTGTTGTCTAAATTTGGACATTTCCTCATTTTAATAAAATAACCTATCTTAGCCAAAAAATAAATAAATAAATAAATACAATTAAATTTTTTGAACGAATAGAAACCGTTAAGATATATACATCGAGCCAAAAACAAATATATTCATCATCCCAAATTAATTTAATTTCAATTTGATTGGAAATTATTTTTATTTCTCAATTATCCTATGCATTATTTATTTTTCTTTTGTAATAAAATTATAGAATGTAATTATTTTAATTTAAATATTAGAATATTGTTCAAAATTTCCTTAGTACTATACGAAGGATTATGAAGCTGCTTCTTTCGTCATCACAAAGTACACGTTATCAATGTGTATATATTGGTAAATTTTATAGTGTTTATAATTTAGTGTCTAATTTTTGTCTAATTTATTTTTTATAATAAATTTTAAATATTTAATAATTATTTATTTTATACTTTTAAAATTAAATATTAATTTTTAATTTTTTTAATAAGTTAAATAAATATTTTTAAATGCCATAACAATTATCATATATAATAAGTAATTAGAAGCAAATGATCCGGGATAGAAATAATCATGGTTCTGAAAACCGAATCGGACTGGCCAGTTCAATTGGAATAATCGAGAACCGATCACCTAGCCGGTCCGGGTAACGTCGAAAATTATCTTGCAAAAAATTGGTGGAAGAATCGGTCGAACCGGCGGTTAACCAGTGAACCGGGAGAACCGTTCAGTTTTTTGGCAGTTTTTGGTTTGAAATCTGAGAGGCTAAACGACGTCGTTTGGCCTTTTTAAAAAAAAAAGGAGAAAACGGCAAAACGCGTAACCCTAATTAATCACAATCAGTTTCCAGTTTCCCTTTTCCAGTTTCCAAAAACCATTCACCCACCAAGCTCCAGATTCCAGAAATCACCCAAGCAAGCAGTTTACCACCGAGCCACCCACAGCCACCCACAGCAGCGACGATGTTGAGGGCCGCAACCACCACCGCGTCCTGCTTCTCGCCGAGCCCGCCTCTTCATTCGCCGTCGCCGAACGTCGCCGAGCCCGCCTCCTCATTTGCCGTCGCCGACATCGCGTCCTCACTCGCCGCCGGTAAGACTCTGTTCTTGATTTATTTGCTGCCTTCTGAGTTCTGATTATGATTTATGAGCTCGCCTGCTTCCGAGGTTCTATGCTTGAATTTGTTTGCGATTTTGCTGCCTTCTGATTTTTGTTTTTTTTTTTTACTGATTTTGATTTATTTGCTGCCTTCTTGATTTTGATTGTCTGATCTCGCCTCCTTCTGAATCTGAGGTTCTGTGCTTGATTTTTTACTGATTTCGATTTATTTGCTGCCTGCTTGATTTACTGATTTCGATTTATTTTGCTGCCTTCTTGAATTTGTTTGCTACTTCATGATTTTTGTTTTTGATTTTCTAGGTTATTTATTCATGATGAATATGTTTGCTGCTTCATGATTCTGGTTGCTGAATTCATAGTTTTCTGAGGTTATTTTGGATTCATGATTTTTTATTTTCTGAGGTTATTTATTTGTTCATGGTTTTCTGAGGTTGTTTTTTGTTTTTGACTTTCTGATTGTTACAGTTGGAACAATCACAAAGTAACCCACAGTCACAAGAAAATGTTGTTCAAGATATTGGTGAAAGGTATCATAAGCTTGTGATTCAGGCAAGGAGCTGGTGCTGTAAGTGTGAGTGAGATCAGAGAGGAGAAGAACAAGGAAAGACTGTGATTCTTGTGTATTATTTCAATATGATACAGGGATTGGTTTATATACAGGGAAGTGCAGGGAAGTGTGGTTAGTCAGTTGCTAACAGAATTTACAAAGGGAAACGTGCTACATAACAAACTTCACCAACTTGCTGATTGAAGTTCTAACTAAAGCTCCTGGACTGTCTTCATCACCATTCCTTGTGTCAATTGGAACATTTAATGATTTATTTGTTATTTGTTCATGATTTATCTGCTTGCTGCATCATGATTTTGGTTGCTGAATTCATAGTTTTCTAAGGTCATTTTGGATTCATGATTTTGTATTTTCTGAGGTTATTTATTTGTTCATGGTTTTCTGAGGTTGTTTTTGTTTTTGTTTTTTGTTTTCTGGATTACCTGTTTATGATGGAGATATTGGAACACTTATGATGATTATGATTTTTGATGAGTTGCAATTTTGATTAGTTGAAAACTTACTAGTAATTGTCTCTTTTGAATATAGAACATTATGGGTTTGTCATTATGTGCGTTTCTTTTGTTTAGTTATAAACTTTGATGTTTGAAGTTGTTTGTGAACCTCTAATATTAAGTTATGGATAATTTATTATGTGAAATTTTAAATTTTATTAAGTTAAAAATTATTAAATTTATATATTTAAAATTATTTTTAGATTTTTTAATAATTTTATTTAATATTTAATTAAACCGATTAAATCAGTAAACCATTAAACCAGTAACCTCACCAGTTCATCAATTCGAACCCAGTGCCAGTGGTTTAAAAAGAGCTTTTAGTATAATGTGCAAGTGGATACGAGGGTGGATATTGTGTATCGACCCAAAAAAAAGTAAATTATTCTTATAAAGAGTCAAAAGAAAAAAAAAAAAACCGAAGTATAAAATATAATTTTTGTTAAATTATCAAAGTTCACTATAAAAAAAGAGAGCTATTTTAATTTTTTTTTTTAACAGTCATAATTAAATATAAAAATTAATATATATTTTTGATAAATATCATAAATATCAAATTTTTTATATTTTCTTGATGAATAATTTGACCGTAGAAAATTATTCTTCAATTTTGACACTCATTTGTTTTCAATTTACTCTACTTTTCCTCTTTTTCTCTGGGCTCCGTCAATTTTGGTATCACACTGTTCTCAATTTGGTATCATACTACTCATTCTTTATTTTCAAAATCTCAGTTTATTCTTCAATTTCAAGATCTCATCTTATTCTTTGTTAAAATTTTTTGTTGAGAATTTTTTATGGTCAATAAGTGTCAAATAAATAGTATTTTTTACGGTTAATAAGTATCACAGAAGATATATTCTCAAATTTTTCTAACAAATTATTTTTGATAGCCAATATTTATCAAAATAAGATTTAAATTTTTTCACAATTATTTATATGTTAAAAATACTATTTTTGACAAAATTTTTATTAACATATTTTCATAGTTAAAATAGTGTCAAAATTTTTTTTTGACAAATTTTAATTCTTTTTTTACACATATAACCCTAAAAAATAATCTATATTATTGTAATGGTTAAAAATGGCAGCTAAATTAACTTATCCAATTTAATCAAAAATTATAATTTAACTAGCTTAATTATTAGAATATTATCTTATCAACTTATATTATTCCTTCTATACTTATCAAGTTGTATGTTTGGCAATCATAGTTAACTAAGTTGAAACTTTTATATGCCACAACTTTTACTATTTTAATCACTTATTCTAATTTTTTATTTTAAAACCAAAAAATATCTTTTTACTAATTTCTCATTTAAAATTATTCTTTTTGATATATCATATTGTCCATATTTTTAATAGATAAAGAAAAAATTGTTTTTTACTGCTATCTGTATGTTTTATTTTTTAGTAAAAGACTAAATTTTACATGACATTTTAACTATCACAAAATATTAAAATTTTTTATTTGTTTATGCCTGAGTTTCTCCATTAATTTTTATAATTAAACTGTTTCCTTATAAAATTGTGTAGTCGTCATATATTCAGCTTCTATATTTCATAATACTTCAATCATTTGTAATTTAAATATTTAATTTACAGTACTTCCTGTAAGTATAAACACATAGACTTTTTTTTTTCTCAAGGCCACTTGCAAAATCTAAGTCCACAGAACTTTTGATGATAAATTCAAATCTTCTAAAATATAATGCAACATCAAATTTCTAATTGTATATTCAGATCCCTTTAGTAATCATCCAGTGTTACTTATTCGGATCAACTATGATTAACTGACTATATATTTTTATAATATGTTTTATAGTACGAAATTTGTCACAACTAAGTGTAAGTTAGCAATAATATTTTTGTTTATCTTTTTTTCACTTGTCATCAAGAATCCTGGTGAGTTTGTCTTTTATTGTTTATAAGCAATTCTCATTCCTCAAAATAACTTTTATCTTCAATTTGCAAAGAAAAAAGTTATTTACATTGGGTTTTTCAATCTTAAATTTTATTGTATAACACCAAATTATTTTTTATAGTGGAAGATTAAGAATTTAACTCTAATACCACTGTTAGGTTACTATAGTTAATAAGGCAAAATAGTGCAGCTAAAATTTGTAGATGAGAAACAGATGGAATTGAATCAAATAGTTTAGAAAATAATAAAAATAACTTGACTAAGTAGTGAAGATTATAATTTTTTAAAATACATAAAAAAATTTATAATACTCTCTTACATATTATGAAAATTCATGCAAAAAAATTTCATATATAAAAAATCTTACTAATTTTCTCTCATATTTTTATCGGGCCTGCTACACATACAAGCAAAAAAGCCCTACAAGCGTTACAAGTTGCCCAGTCCAGACTTCATTCCATGCGCAGTCACTCCTTTTGAATGGAGCGTAAATTACACGCGTGCCACTCAACGGTTGCGCTTCGCAAAAAGCGCTCCTTATGGCGCACTCTTCCACTACTTCTCCTTCGAAGAAAACACAAACCGTCCATTTTCGAGCAACATTCAAAATTGAAGAGATAGAACTCGTCGCGAAGATTAGCAGAAACCATCAACACAAGATAGAACTCTCCATCAACAATCTCCAGAAAAAACGAAGATATATTACTCAAGGTACGTTACTATTTTACTCATCTTGTATATTTTTCACATTTTGGAATCAAAGAACTAGGTTTTACTGTTCTTCTACATTCTTCTACGTTTTACTGTTCTTCTTGTTCTAGCTCTCATTTTACTGTTTTTAATGTTCTTCTTGTTCTAGGTTTTACTGTTCTTCTTGGTTCTAGGTTTTACTATTCTTCTTAGTTGTTCTAGGTTTTACTGTTCTTCTTGTTCTAGTTCTTCTCTTAACTGATTTTTGGGAGTATATTGCATATTTTGTGGGTGTATATGAAGTAATTTGTTGGGTGTATATGGCATAATTTGTTGGGTGTATATTTCTGAACTGATATAATGTAATATAATTAACTGTTGCAAGTGTTCTAAATATTGCTTGTCCTTGGGTGTATATTGCTTGACCTTGTAATGTTGCTTGACCTTGTATATTTATGCATGTTTGAGTGAATTGAAACATCATTTTGAACTGATCTAATTAAATACTTATGAGAATCCGTATTCTATGGGTGTATCTGACTGATATCTATGGGTGTATTTTTCATTTCAGAAAAAATGACAGACAAAAATCAAGCTGGAAAAAATGTAAGAACAAATATATATCTTAGATCAAATCAGTTTTTCATAATAGAAATATATCTGACTCTAATTTTGCTTTATTTACAGCAAATCAAAGACCTTAAGTGTGCAACCCATTTGTTGAGTGACAAATTCAGAAATATGAGCGAGGAGAAGAAAGCAATTGTTAGGGATTTGGAATTTGGTGGCCTGATGCACATCCCGCTGCTAAGGGTGCATCACCAAATATTAAAGGAGTTGGCTAACTCCAAATTAGGGGAAAACAGACTCGAAACTGGCTACGGTTCTTTTAAAGTAAGACAAAAAACAATAGGGGCTGCGCTTGGCATCAACGCATCAGGTAACTCGCTAAAAACATAGGTATATATGAGCCATATTCAGGTGTATTTCAAGTGATGCTTGGGTGTATTTCAAGTGATTTTCATATTATATTGTTTTCCTTTTTGTAGGAGATCTATTTCTTCAGAAAGTCAATTATAAGGATCTTTCTGAAGACGACAAACAAATTTTTAGAAGATTTCAGGGGAAGATCCTCAAAAATATGACAGATGAGATGATGGCTATTGGTGTTGATAATGAACAAGATCGCCTCATGTTCAAGAGGATTTTCATCCTCTATATACAGATGGCGTTCCTGTTACCAACGACAATAAACAAAATTTTCCCTGTGCACCTGGCACCAATTTTCAAGATGGACACAATAACAGAGCGGAACTGGGGAACACATGTTTTGAATTTTATCATCAAGGGCATAACAAATTACAATCTGAAAAAGAAAAAGGCAATTGACGGCTGCCTGTTTGCCCTGATGATTTTACTTTTATCTATCAAAAAATAAAGACAAGAAGAGAGCAGAAAGACCTCCAGAACCCTGAATTGCCAACTGGACTAGAGAGCAGTTGGTTGAAAGAATGAGGGCAAAAATGGAGGAACATATGGTAAGTGAACAAAATATCTTGGGCGTATTTTATTTACCTGAATGCTGCTAACTAAAATTTCTAATATTTTAGGGAATTGTAAAGATGGCCGAAACAAAGGAGAAAATGAAAGAAATAAATAAAAAAAAAAGAAGAAACCAAAAAAAAAAAAGGAAGGCAAGTTCATCATCATCATCTGAGACTGAAACATTTGAAAGTGAGGTCCATTCTACCTCTGAGTCTGAGACTGAAGAAGACTCAGAGGATTCAACAAGGAAACAACCCACCCGAAAAGCCAAAAAGTAAGTAACATACTTGGATGTATTTTATTTATCCAATTGGGTGTATTTTGTTTATCCAGTTGCGTGTATTTTGTTAATCCAGTTGGGTGTATTTTGTGTATTCATTCAGGTGTATTTTATGAATTCATTTGGGTGTATTTGGTGCATTTATTTGGGTGTATTTTGTCCCTTTTAGTATGTTTATAAATAATGATTGTTTGCCTTCCAGAATAGAGTCCAAAAAAAGAAAGAAGATTCAGGAAGATTCTGATTCAGAATCTGAATCAACTGATGAATAATGTTCTGAAATTATTACTGCTTTCCTTTGGGTTTATTATCAAGATTTCATGTATTAACAGAGCATCTCTTATTAACTTTTAGAAGTGAAGAATCATCACCAGTATTTTGTGATCAAATTAATTTTGTATTCCTGATTCATACCTGTTTTTTCTCCCCACGACACAATCCAAAAAGAAAAAGGTCAATGTTGAGGATTCATCTCCTGAGCAAGCTCAATCTTATCATGGGTATAGTACTTTGTAAGCTATATTACCGTCTATCATCAAAATTATATTTGTTAACATGTTCTTTTATGCATGTACTGTCAGATCTGAAATTAGAACTGAAGAATTAGATGAATTCTTAAGGGAAAACAATGAAAAATCTGCTGCACAGGGGTATATCTTGTTGGGGTATATATTTTAGATTTTAACATGTTTTCATTGCTAATAATTGTTTGTTGTTTGCCAGGGAGAAGGAAGCTGACTTGCGATCGACGGAAGGTCACTATGTCTCATCTGAAACGTAAGAAGCTTTATTTGATAAAATCTTCTTATCCTGATTTAACAGTATGGTATTTTTTATGAATAACATGTACTCTATTATGTTTAGAATACCAGACATAAACATAGGAAGTGATGATCCTTCGTCTCAAGGACACACTGATCAAAGTAGCGTAAACAAACCGGCGGAGAGCATGTAATTTCTCTTTCAAATAACCGTTGCTTTTATTCTTTTATTACCTTCTACTTCTAATTCTATATGTATTTTTTTAGAAAAAAAAAAGCCCTTTAATATTTTATTCGAGAAAAAAAAGGCAGGAAAAAAAAAGCAAAAACTGCAAGTATGTAAGTTCTCAAAAAACAAAGCCTGTCTTTCTTTTGAATGCTTTGGGTGTATTTTTAATTTTCTTAAGGTGTATTTTAGGTTGAGTCTGGTTGTAGAGTCAGCCAGTGAGCCAACTGAAGAGAACATGATGGTTGTGAGGGAAGAGACACAGTCCGAAGCGCTTGCAATGTGAGTTTTTCAAGAAAATTTCAACCTTATAACCTTTTTATTTTTGGAGGCTTTGTTAACCTTTATTTTTCTTCTTGTTTAAATTTCCGATTCAAGTTTGTCTACCACTGTCCCAAATAATCACTGTGCCGGAAATTGAACAAACACCTGTGACAGAAAATGAACTAACCCCTGTGCTACAAATTAAAGGAACTACAAAAAAGTAAGAAATAGTCTTTGGTGTATATTTGGTTACAGTTTGGGTGTATATTGCCCCTGTTGGGGTGTATATTTTCACGATTGATCCCTGACTAGTTTTTTTATAACATGATTAATTTTATGTAACTCTGCAGCACTCCTGAAACACCCCAAAAACCTGAAGAAAGCACACCCACGCTTCCACCAGCTCCATCTAAAATGTAAGTTCATCAGAGTAAAATCAATGTTTCGTTATCATTCGTATATTCTTATTCTTATAATATGTTATACATGATCACGCAGTAATCCAGCCCCAGAAGACGCTGCTGCGCTGATGATGATGGCACGGACAGCATCGTATGTTCCTAAAACAGATCTAATGCCATTATTCAGCCTTAGCTTGACTGATTCAAGCCAAGAAGAAGCAGCAACGCAGGAGGGAGCGTCAACGCAAGATGGAGAGAGGGCAAAAACTCCTGAAACCCCAAAACTACTAGAACAATTAGGGGATCTGGTAGAAAAAATTGCAAGTGGTGGGGTGACAATAAAAGAAAAAAGTCCACAGATTCAAAAGGAGAGTGACGGAGAGAGTTTTGAGAAGTTTGAAACTCCTGCGAGGACAAATGAAGATACTTCTGACATGAAAGAGAAATGCTACCTCTGGGCCATACGAGTGAAGACATACGCAAATAGACTAACTAATAAGTTTGACACCGTCTGCACAGTCAAGCCCAAGATAGATACATTTTGTCAAAACTCCACCTTGCATCACTCGCAGCTAAAACGCATATAGAAGCTAAGGTAATATTACAATAAAATTAATGTTTTTATCACCAAAATTAACTACAATGCTGATTGATGTAAAATTGATTTCGGCATCTTTTTCTAGATTGTCTCTGCCATGTGCTTCATCCTAAACCAGCAAAAGATTGAAAGGTTTCAAGAAGAAGTATACTGTCTCCCCCCTGATATTGTGGTAAGGGTTACTTCAATGAATTTTGGGTGTATTTTCTGTGTTCAATTGGGTGTAAGTTGTGTATTCATTTGGGTGTATTTTCTGGATTCGTTTGGGTGTATTTTCTGTATTCATTTGGTGGTTCACAATTTTTTGCAGAACATGGCCATTGCAAATTATCCACAAGGGGTATTCTTACGGCCTAAAACCAATAAGCCGTTCAGGGTGGAAGATTACCCAATGTTTATACCCTTCTTGGACCTTAAAAAACTAGCATCGCATCGTTATGTAAGCTTTCATTTCTAAAACTTCTTATTACCATTTTTTACTTATGTGCCAAATAAACTAAAACAGTGTTCAATCTGAACATATTTCAGATATTTGCACCTGTTTGCTATTCACAACATTGGTGGTTATAGTTGGCTGATACAAGAAAGCGGAAATTTTATATAGTCGACCAATATCACACGAAATCTCCGTTCGATGAGAGAACTACCCTGAATACATTCATTGTAAGTTGGTTCTATGTTCTGTATTTTAATAGTTGGGTGTATTTCTGTTCAATATAAGGTGTAACTTTGTGTTCCTTTGGGTGTATCCCTTTATTGAATTTATTCATGTATTACTGATTTGTTTTGTATTTTAAGGGATAAGTAATTTCACGAATTAAAGTATATGCTGGGGGCACCTCTGAAGACAAGGGACAAGGACAAGGAAATTGTACCACCATACCTTCACATCTCATGCCAAAAGACAAGGTATAAATCTTTCACTCTGAAAATTAAACTTTTCTATATGTAATTTGTAATTTATTTTCTTGGTTTTCAGTTATGACTGTGCTATCTACGTAATGAAGTGGCTTGAGATATTTCAGCCTGCAAACATTAAAAGGCTGAAGTATGAGTGGGATAATTGGACCCAGGCAAATGTGTTTAAAACTAAATAACTATGTATTACTTTACTCAATTAACATGGTTGATTAAACAGAATATTCTTTTTAACTGTAGGACGAGGTGGACCACTTTAGAGTAGAATATGCTTCCCCGATTCTATTCCATGAAATGAATCAAGACAAAGCTAAAGCCATTAGGGGAAGTAATGCAACAAGACTGTCCAAGCCATCCTCATTGTTATTGAGTCCATATTTTCAGATAGATTCTAAGGATATTAACACTGATTAATGTAACTGTTATATAGTCTTGTAACAAATTGAACACATGCTGTAAAAATTTGCCAATTATTAGTAAAACTCTCTCTGCTGTATTCAAAATGTCTAAATTATAGGTACTATAATATGAAGAAAAACATCAAACCAAATATACACCCATAACCTGACATCTTTTACACCCAAAGAAAGTTGAATATACACCCAAACATCTATCCCCCTGATGCTTTATCCCTAAAACCCTGAATCCTAAACACTAAACACTAAAACCTAAACCCTAAACACTAAAACCTAAACCCTAAAACCCTAAACCCTAAAACCCTAAACCCTAAACCCTAAAACCTTTAAACCGTAGTAAAAAAAACAAACAATATTTTATAACATAAACAGCAGATTGTGAAATATATATATGTATATATATGTAAAATGTGAAACACAAGAAAATTCAGAAATACACCCAAAAGAACAGTACTTTTACACTCATATTCTGGAACTATACACCCAAAGAGTTATTCGCTGCTGCTGGTACCCTGAACTGATAATTCATAACACGTCCTTGATATTGGCTGGAATTTGAATGCATCACTGATGCAGCATCAAAGAGGTTTAACTGAATATAACAAACTCACATATTAGCTAAACTATTAACGAGAAAATTAAACTCAATCACCACATATTTAAAGAACATCACTTTTACCTCGTTTAAAGCTTTCGTTTTCTTCTTCTTTGAGGCATTTGCAATCTGTTTGTCCAACTTTGAACCTAGCCTATTTTTTGGACGTCCTCTTGTTCGAATCCTTGGAGGGCTTTGAAGCTCATTAACAGATTCCAAGTTGGCGTCTTCGTGAGATAAAGAAGATGTCCCCTTCCTTTTGGCTTTCAATGATTCCATCTCAACCATGACGTTATCATACGTACGGTGCAGAATTGCAGTCAGCTCCTCCGATTCTGATGCAAATTTGTAAATATTTTGCGAACAAAAAATTAATTCATCAAACCTCTTGCTTCTTGGCTCCAACAGTGGCTCGTCGTGGCTGCTCTTGATGTGTGTGTGTCACCTCTTTATCTTCTTGCTCCATCGTTCCAGTATATATCTAGGTGACACTTGGCTTACTCGTTCAAAGCTTAACACGCTTAGTGCGTGACGGCACAATATCCCTCTTGACTCGAATAATAAGCATTGACATTTTACCTCGGCTGCTACTAAGTCATAAGTAACTACAAACTTGTTGAATATTGAGCTGAAAACTTGTTCTCCAACTTCGTATACTGAATAGCCTAGAGTAGAATTCGTTAATCTAGTGATGCAATTCGCCTTTCCTCTGAATTGTACTTGGACTTCCCTAAACTTTTGATGAATGTAAACATCTTGAAACTGAGCTTCAATGGAGGATTTGGTTGCACACGGTATGATCGTATGAAAATCTGCAGCATCTGATTCTCTCTCTACTTGCTCCCTGCTTCCGAGGCAATTATCGTATTGTTTGACAAATTGAATAAGTGAGCTGTTCCGGGTAATAAACTTGTTCAAAAATGAATGCATGCTCTCGCTCCTTTGTGTGCTTCTCATCCCTGCCCAGAAGTGGTGATCCAGATAGATTGGAACCCATATATGACAGTCTTCATCGAGATCTGCAGAATACACCCAAAAACAGACTATAAATACACCCGAAAAAAATCAATTTACAACTCTGTTGCAGATTTTAAACAAACATTACCTGAAAGCTACTTGTTGTCCACAAGACCAAAATTCAGCAGAAAATCATTCCAATTCCTATCAAATGAGTCTTTACTATGAGAGTTCCAAACAACTTGGCTCATTTCTTTTTCAATTTCTGCATGTCCCTTGTACCCGTTAAATTTGCTTGGAATCTTCTTCATGAAGTGCCAAATACACCAACAGTGAATTGTTGTTGGCATACAAGCCTCTAAAGCCCTTTCGGAGCATTTTCTCCCATGCAACGAAGCCAACATTGAAATAACCATTTGAATGATTCAATTTCTTTATTTTTCATCAAAGCACATCCAAGAAGTGTTGACTGACCGTGGTGATTCACCCCGACAAAAGAACCACAAACCAAATTATACCTGAAACAAATTACCATAGTGCAGAATGAAAAATCATTTACGTACACCCAAAAAATGCTTTGTATACACCCAAAAACACACAATATACACCTCTGCGGTAGGTTCATAAAATAACATTAATTTAGCATCATAAACATGGACAGTTTATTACCTGTTTGTATTGTAGGTGGTGTCAAATGAAATAACATCTCCGAAATACTCAAAGGCAGCTCTGCTTCTTGCATCGGCCCAAAAAGCTAGCTTAATCGATTGATCATCCTCGAGTTCAAGCTCAAAAAAAGAAATTCTGATTCTTCTCTTTCATTCTTAACAAATATTTCTCGAATTTATTTGCATATTCTTGTTCAGAAACATTCCGCACTTCTCTCGTAATGTAATTCCTCACATCCTTTTCAATAAAATTTAACTCGCGGTGACCCCCGGCTGCAGCAACAAATGATTGGTGAGTTTTGCTTGGTCTAATACCAGCCTCCTCGTTATTCTCTATTGTACGACAAATGGACATGCTTAGTTCCCTGTGCTGTTTGAGCATCTCTGCTTTACTTGGACAGCAAGGGTGTGAATGATGCAGCACAACCTTTGAAATGATCCAAGCACCAACATCCTTCAATGTGTGTATATAAATTCTTGCTGGACAGTTTCAACCGGCTGTGGGATTTGTCTTCTCGGTCGGAGATATTTTAGATTTCTATTTTCCCTCTCTGCTACATGTAATCAACTGATTCTTAATCTCGTTTCCCTTCCTATTTGTGCTCCGAACTCTTATAGAAAAACCTGCAGCCTTGGCGTAGTCCCTGTAAAATTTTCCAGCATCTTCAAGGGTGGTAAAGGTCATTCCAACCTTGGGAACAAACTGGTCGGTCATCAACAACACAGAGAGGCTGCAGAATACACCATGTCAAAAACTAAAAATACACCCAATAATTTCTGATCTAATACACCCGAACGACAACAACTCAACTAAAATAACAAAAAAAATTCATAAACTGTAAATACACTCACACTTCCCCCTAAAATACACCCAAAAAATTCTGATCTACACCCGAGCGTCTGCTATAAATTGCAGATAATTAATCAAAACTGATACATTAGATTCAATCCACAGATTTATGTTCACGCATTAATTTCACAGTCAATGTTCACGAATTATTCAGCTAGACAATGATAGACGAATAACTGCATCAAAATTCAGAGTAATCGTAATTAGCTGAATGTAAATCAAACCTCAGGAACTTCGTTAGATTCAAATTCAAAATCCACTTCGCCCTGATTCAGCTGACAATCTGAGGTTGAATCATCCATTATCTTCAAAACGAGTTCAAACTTTGATTTCAGAAACCAGAAAATAGAAAAAAATGAAGCTAGAGTTACAGAGAGAGAAACTCACGTCAATGATGAAGAACAAACCAGTGATAAAGGAGGGGAAAAGAACGATCGAAAAGGTAGAGAAAGACGCGCGAGAAGGAGAACGAAGAAATTTAGCAAGAAGGAGAACGAAAAAGGAAACAAAATCTTTTAAAATTGGAAGTTATATATTCGCGCAATCTGTTATATAGCGCGTGAAAGGTACGTAACACTAGGAGCGCGTTTTGGGAGTTAGTCGTTAATTGGACTTGTAAGACTTACAAGCCTTAATCTCTTGTATGCAAAAAATTTCTGTATTTTTATTTGCTAATTAGCAAATGTCTTAACTGCTATATATAATTTACTAAAAGCAGTGATATGAAAAATAAATAAATTATCACTTATTTAATCTTTACCAAATTAATAAATATCAACTTAATCTTATCAACTTGTCATCTTCTATAACTTTATCAAATTATATGATAAATTGATAAATATCAACTTAATCTTATCATCATATATAACTTGCTTCCAACATATAATTAATTAACAATTTGTTCTTTGACTAAATAAAAAATTTTAACTAAACTAACTTATTTAATTTTGACCAAGTCCAGATTACATATTTATATATATGCTAAATTATTAATTATTTACTTCTAATTTTTTAGTTTATAAACGCATTTTTATTATAAATTTATATAATAGTTTTATAGATTACACTAACTTTTTGACAAGTCATGGAATAATTACTACATAGAATATATTATTTTATTTTTATTAATTTTTAAAATAAGATTAGTTATTCCTCTTCATCTTATGTGCACATAAATTTTTTAAAGTTAGAATTAGCCTAAAAATAGATTTCACTAAAAGTTATTGAAAATGTAATTTTTTTTATATTTTCAATGCATTAAATACATAAAAAATTTTAAATTTTTTTATTATTATACTAAATAATTTTAGAATAAGTTCATTATAATAAAAAGTAAAAAAACTAAAACTGAAAATATTGTAGATTTAATATTATTATTATTATTATTATTATTATTATTATTATTATTATTATTATTATTATTATTATTATTATTATTATAAGAACTTGGCTCCTTCATGTTAAAATTTTAGTTCCATCACTAACAAAGTCAAAAATTACGACTTAGCTAGTTTAATTATGAAATCACCACATTATCAACTTGTTTCTTCTAAACTTATTTTAAATTACATATTTAGCAATCATGGTTAATCAAATTAAAACTTCCATATACAATTACTTGTTACTACTTTAGCCACTTACTACAATTTTTTACTTTAAAACCAAAGGAGGAATTATGCTTCTTTTCACAATTTTGACATAATTTAAAAAATTAGTAAAAAAAAAAAAAACTAAAAGAAGTCTAGTGATAAACTTCGAGTAGCTCTTTTCCATATCTCACGCCTAGAACTAGAAGGCGACGGACTATAGATTTCACTAGGTTAATGTTTGGATTATTGTACGATCATGAAGCAATCTATTATGAATCTGTTTGGTATCTTCCTAGTTTAATTATATTAAGCAAAAACAAAACTAGGATCGCTAATAGATTATTGAAAAGGGAGCAAGGGTATATGGTATTGGAAAACTTTCAACTGTATCAATATATTAGTGTTTTATTATTTTTAATTGTTGATTTTAATTATAAAAATATATATAATATCTATAATTAAAATTAACGGTTAAAATTTATTGAAATACCGATATATCGATATATTTAAAAACTTTTCTATAGTATTTATATGTATCGAGTGGATAGCTACGTCTTGTGTTGGCACTCAAGTATATTGATCTGAACAGTAGCAATCCATGTGGTACGATTCTATATATGTAATAGAAAAATTTTTAATCATATTAATTTACTAGTATTTTTAATAAATTTTAATTATTGATCTAAATTATATATTATATATATTTTTTATAATTAAAATCAAAGATTAAAAATGATTGAAATATAAGCGCATTAATACAAAGTTTTCCTATATAATAACAATACTTGGTCTTCGCAAGACTTTTAAAAAGTTTATACATTACAATAAAAATAAGTATTCCAAAAAATATAATGTAATTTTGTTTCTATGAAGAAGGTTACGAGGCTCAGTTGATAGATACATGTGAGCTTAACATATACGCGTCATGAATGAATTCCAACCACTGAAACCCCTTACCATGGCTGTTTGGATGAATCTCTATGTAGCATTTTGTGTGTATATATCTGATATTGTATGCTTTGACACATTGGTAAAAGTAAAAGTAAAAATAAATGTAAAATTGTAGTGTGAAAATGAAGCTAATTGTGACAATCGCCTTCAACTCCAACCAACCAACCAAATTACCTAAATTAGAAACCTAAACAAATACCTAACTCTCACCACCTGCAAATAACCGATCCGAAGACCGTTCACCAATTTCCACCGCCACCTCCTTCTTCTCCTCCGCCGTCGTACCGTTCCCCGGAGACCGGGTAGAACTGGCCCTACTAAAAAACGGTGGCGTCCAATTGAACCCTCGCCGCTCCACCCCGCCAAACCGTTCATACTGCAAGTAGCCCCTCCCGGGACCCACACTCCGGGTTCTAAACCCTCTCCTCACGCTGCTCTCTCTCGAGAACGCCGCGCCGCCGTTGCTTGTCGTCTGACATGGCGTCGAACTCATAAGCAGCCGGTTTCGCACCTCCTCCGGCAGCCTCAGCGTAAACCGCTCCAAGCTTTCCCCCGGTTGGACCAGCGAGTGACCCGTCGAGTGCGACCTTGGAAACAAACTCCCAATCCTAAACCCCGTTGACCATGACCGTAACGGCGTACGCCTCTGATTAACTGAACTATCCATCTTCGGAGACTCCGTTACCGTTGCCGTTCCTCCTCCGCCGTTATCGTTACCGTTATTAATCTGTGCAATTTCGGATCTATGTGAACCGTTGGACTCAGGATCGGGGATCTGAACGTCAACGAAGGTGCCGTTATCGTTATTGTTGTTGTCGGAGGGGAAGAGGTTGGCGCGGCAAACCGGGCAGGTAGAGTGGTTAGCGAGCCATGCGTCAATGCAATCAGGGTGGAACACGTGGCTGCACTTTGGAATTAAACGCAGCGTTTCGTCGTCGTTGAACTCGTTGAGGCACACGGCGCATTCTAGCGTGGCACGACCTATCTTCTGTGTCTTCACGGCGGAGTAAACAAACGTCGGGAACGTCTCGATGATCTCCCGGTCCAAACCACGCTGCCGGCGGTGGCTTCCGGCGAGGGGGAACGTGAGGTCGAACCTCGCCCTCATCCTACGCTCCGCGCACTGGCGCGTGTACACGGAGAGGAAGCCGAGGGCGAAGAACACGATGACGAGGATGACCAGGACGACGGCCATGGACTTGTCGAACTTCACCTTGGAGATGGCATCTGGCGGCGGAGGCGGCAGCGAGTTAACGGCCTGCGCGGCGGTATGAGGCGGGGGAAGGAGGAGGTGGAGGAGGAGCAGCATCGCGGCGAGAAGGCCATGGTGGCGTGTTTGGGTTTGGGTGGTTGACATATCTGATCAAGAGAGTAGTGTTGAGGTGTTGGATTTCATTTTTCTCTGTTCTCTTTTCTCTTTTCTCTTTTTTTTTTTTTTTTTGATGAAAAGGGAAAAATGAAGGAGGAAATGATTACGGTGGGTTCTAAATTCTAATAGTAAATTATTAGTAAAACCATGTCTCCACTCTCCACTGATTGCTGCCGTTAACCTTTTTTTTTTTGGTCTCAGGTTGTTAATGATTTCCTTGTTACTGTAAACCAACGCTAAACTAAAGCTTTTGCTATGCAGAAAAAGAACATGCAAGGATGAATAATATAACACGGGAAGAGGAGTTTCTTATTGTGGAAGAAAATTGGGGATTGGGTCTATGCTCTGCAGTTGTATTCTCTGCCTCTCTGTTGTTGGTAAAACTTATGCTTTGGATGCCGATATTTTATTTTAGTAGATATTCATATTCTACTACAAATTCTGCTATTCTATTTGGCTTATGAAAATATCTCATAAAAATAACTTTATTCAAAGAATTTTTTTTCTTCCTATACTTGATTATTGGCTTTATCCAAACGTATCTTACAAGGGTAGACAGGTAGAGGAGCAGGATGTCTATTTTGGTTTTGACTTTTTGGAAATGGGACTTATGGCCGCACACTAAGTTACAACGGATAAGTCTAGACTGTAGACTATAGCAAGCCTCAATGAACATATTTTTTCAGTGCACCAAGCTCAGCCACCACTACCTATAAATTGTGGAGACAGTATTTTTATTCTGAGAACATTTAGGGTGGTTTGTATTTGTATTTTTTATTTTTATTTTTAGTATTTTTTGTTTTTCGAATTTTATAAAAATAATAAAAAGATAAAATCTAGTGTTCTGTTTTTATTTTCTGTTTTTAATTTTTTTTATAAAATTCAAAAAACAAAAAATACTACAAATAAAAATACAAATCAAATGCACCTGTTATTTAATTCTTTTTATTTAGAAATTTTCCGGTCTGTGATCTATATCCATGATTCCCTTGGCACCTTCCAAAAATTAATGTTGCCTTTATCAATCTTAATTATCACAATAGAGGAAAAAATAAAGAAGTTTCCGCATATAATCAAGTAATTTACTTTCTAATACTAAAAATAATTTTTTATTTTACTTTTTCTCATTTTATGGAAGTTCTAAGAGACTCAGTGATGGGACTCTGTAAGGTTGAATGTTGCATTCTGAGTATGGACAGAATTTGGAAAGCATACAAATGGCTTCATTGTGCTTAATGAAAAGATACTCTCTAGCTTCATGGATTAGAATGATTACCCCTTTTAAAAAAAACAAAAGATAATACTGAGGTGAAATGAAAGTCAAATTAATTGTATTGAACAATATACTGAAGTGGTGCCTAATGATTACTCGAGTTAGGTCCAGTAGCTTCATGTAATATAATCTTTTGCAATGGCGGAAGAAAGAATGGGCTAGTTTAAACCAGCAAGTTAACGAATAAAACTAAGCCAAGATTGTTGAATTAGGCTGCTAATTTAATTTGCAACTCTATCAATCGCTATCTCCACCAAATTAATTTAACATTTATAATTTTATATGTCATTCGTATTTGTCCGATAATTTACATGTAGTCCTCTATTATATTCAACCCGATTTAGAATTTATTTTATATTGAACTAAATTAGATATGGGTGTCAATTTAATATAGGACGTAGAATCAATAAAATAAGCCTTTTCTTAATGTATAATAAATATAAAAGTATTCCTTCATTTGTCACTTTGAATTTTTGGTTAAATAGAGAAGTTTACCTTGAAAATTCGAATTTTAATAATAAATGTAAATGCCCCGTCACACCATAATAACTTATTCCACTCAAATTCTAAATTAAAATAATTTGTCCAGTAAGCAGTTGATGAAACATCACTCTTTCAAATTAAATAGCTAAAGACTAAAGTCTAAAGAAAATATATGTAGAGCTTTTATATAGTTACTTAATTAGAATTAAAATGTGTGTCTATATAAGCGGATATGGAGCCGTGAGGACTTTTGCACTTGAGATTGAGAAAAGTGTATTCTGTGTTTCCCAAATTTAATTATGAAAATTTCAAAGTTGAGGTATTGTGACTTCTCATGAGTTTAAGAAGCCACCCATCGAGTATAACCCAAGATAATTTGGAATTTGGAATCATGATATCGGTGTAACAGCATATTAGGTAGCGTTTGTTTTGAGATACGGAGACAGAGATTGAGAGACTGAGATTCAGTATCATGTTTGTTGGTTCACTAAAATTTCTGTCTCTGTCTCCAAAATTTCAGTATTTCAGTACCTCTAAAAAGTGGGGACACAGGAGATTAAAATTTTTAGAGATGAAAACTGAAACTTTAATAACATTTTATACCTAAAATATCCTCATTTCAATTAATTAATTTTAATTTTATCCTTTGTACAAATTAAATTAGAGTTTCATTCTTGTTTCAATTTCTGTCTCCCATTTTGCACCAAACAAAATACTGAAATTTATTTTAATTTCTGTCTCTTAATCTTTGTCCCTCAATTTCAGTCTTTCCGTCTCTGTCTCTCCACCAAACACTACCTTATAATTATCTAGGGATTGACCCTGCGTGTGATCCAGGGGTTAATGTTAATGTAATACACTAGAAATTCATTGTTTCGGGGATTGGATGGATTGAATTCACAACGTAGTATCCTTTTTCGTTGGACAAATGTGAAAACCGTGATTAGTAGAAATTATTTTTTCATGCTCAAGCCCATTACTTAATTAAAGAATATAATATATTTATTATTTTTATTACAAGGCTATTAAATTTGTATAGTTTTTTTTTTTTTTTTTTGGTCTTGAATTTATATAGTATTATTATTGCTCCTTGCTTGGAAGCTATTTGGATATCTCTTAGGAGTTAGGACGAAAGAATTTTTTTCTGGTTTTCTTTTTTTTGGTCTTTGGTTTGATTGGGTGGGCTATACCTTTTTTTTTAATTGGACAAAGTTAGAAGTCCTTGACCCAAAAAAAGAATTACAAAGTAGAATCCTCCCCCTCAACCATAGAGAAGGGAAGGAAAGGCGTCATCATGCTGGTTTCTTCCAGGTTCTGCCGGTTCGGGCCTGTTTTGGGGCCTGAACCATGTCAAAAAAAAAAAGTGGAATACAAGAATTATTACTATTACTCTATTAGTAGAAATAAGGATTTTCCCTTTAACATCATCAATCAACAAGAAAATAGAATTCTCCGTTAAAAAATAATAATACTGAAAGAGCACTACAATTTATAAAAAAAATTCACTACAATTTAAAATAATGTGCAATCTATGAGTACTGATTTTATTTCGGCCATGAAAAAGCAAAATTCTTGTTCAAATATTTGGAAAAGCATCTCCCAAATGTGGAAGAAATTCAAAAAGAATCTAGTTTGGAGAGTTACTTTGGGAGATAACATCAATTTTTTGGAAAAATTATTGAATCTCAAGAGTTCGTAATTTAGTTGATTTTGCTTATGAGAAAGTCTATGATTATGCTGCCGAGAATGGTTGGAATTTGGAGCACATCGATGATGTTCTGGGGGAGGATTGGAGACGGTGGTGGAGCTTAGTTCAGATAAGGGGGGCATGACCCCCAAATTTTTTATAAAAAAATTTAGTAGTACTTTTTTAAAAAATAAAAAATAGTTCAATTGACTTAAATCTTTTACTATGACTTAAAGTATCTAATAAGTTCAATAAACAACACTTTCTCTATTTTTAAGTTCAAATATAAAAAATTAAATATTTTTTATTTATTTAATTTAATATTATTTTATATTTTACTATTTATTTAATTTAATTTTTTATATGATAAAAAATAATAGAATATTCAATAAGTCTTAATATTATTGTATTTGTATAAATTGATAAAAAAAATTTTCAATAAATGTTATAAATTTTAATATTTGTCCTTCTAACTTCTTCTTTACATATTTTACAGGATATATATTCAAATTTTTATATAAAACAATAATAAAAAATCAAAGAATTGATACATTTTTTAAGAGGAAGGCTAATATTTAAAAATGAGAACATATAACTTTTACAATATCATAGTTCTTCTACTTTAATGAATCACGAAGAAAGTGAGATATAACCTTTAAAAGTTCAAAAAGTTACATCTGATGACTTTAACCTTAACTTTTTGGAACAAGATCTTGAAAACAGCTTTAAATTTGGCAATATCACCCAAACCAGAGAGATGAGATTAGACGAGCTTATCTTAAATGGGGTCCATATCAAAAACATTTTGACAATTATTTTTTATTTGTCCCCCCCAAATTTTGTTTCAAGTTCCGCCACTGATTGGAAACCCATTATCACTACTTTAAAGGCCCTAGAGCCAAGGTTGGGAGATGATGTAGTTATGTGGCTCCTGAATTAAAATGACTTGTTTACCATTAAATCGGCTTGTAGTATCTACCTAAGCTTTTTGAAGGATAATAAGATTGATCTGTTTTCTAAGATTTGGAGGCTTAAAGCACCCTAAAAAATTCGAAACTTTTGTTGGTTAGTGCTAAGGAAGTGTTGTTGACAAATGAACTCCGATTTAAAAGACATATGGCTCCGGATAATTTATGTAGTATTTATGGATCTGCATCTGAGTTTTTTTTTATATTTTCTATGACTGTAGAGTTGCGCTTATGATGTGGAAGAGCATAAATGGAAGGACAAGTTTTTTGAATCAAAGGGAGCTCAACACAATAGAGTAGAGTAATAACAATAACAAAGCAAGGTAACATACAATTCCTAAGCACTTTAGCATATCAATAATCAAATGGCTCACCACTACTCCATTCTTCGTAGTACGTAAACGATCTGTTAATAATGTCCACCACTCGCGAGCTCTGATTTCGGAATAGCCTATTATTTCTTTTCAGCCAAATTGTTCAGATAACAGCAAAGAACCTAATGAACCACCTCTTTCTGTCTACCTATGGAAGGATAAGTTACATGTAGTTTTTTCACCTAATCCTTGATTCTCTGGTTATTGGTGAATTTATCTTCTTAGTCTCACATCAAAAGGATTTCGTGACCTCTCCTTTTCGTTAGCACAATGGATTCTCTATGGTTCCATCGGAATAAGTTCATTTATGAAAGAGATACAGCTCTAGATGGAGATAAGATCCAAGAACTAGCTCTGTATTTAGCCAAAGACTATCACCTGGCCCAAGTAAAGATGTCTCGAATAAGGAGGAGAGTGGATAATTTTATAGAGAAATGGGTGTGGTGGCTTCCCTAAACCTCCTTTCATCAAACTAAATTCAGATGGCATTGTGTTAAAGGATGAAAGGCAGCTTGTGGAGAAATCCTTAGAGATCATGAAGAAAAATTCTTACTAGCTTATAGTATTGACTTGGACATCTATGTAGTGACTTTAGCTGGATTCTGGGACATTTTTTTGGAGTTGGATCTGGTATTTGAATATAGATTTTACTCGATGGAAGTTGACTCAAAAATGGTTGTGTCTATGTATCTTCAAGATTCAATTAACCTTCATTTCACGGGTCCTTTGGTCTTGGCAATTTGTAAGCATTGCAACAGACTGATGAGTTGGAGCATCTACTATCAGTGGTAGAGCTTGAAGAAAAATTTTAAAGGAACAAAAAATTTAACATAAAAATTACATAATAGTATTTATATTAATATAAAATTTATAAATATAATTATTTTTTAAGTTTGTTTTTAATGTGATAATAAATAAATAAATAATTTTACGATAAAAAATATAAACTATCGAGATTTAGGGTTTAGGGTTTAGGATTTAGGGTTTAGGTGGTGAGTTTAGCAAATCTCGGTTAATTGAATCAAAACTAAACTTTTCAACAATTTCTTTCTTAATGTAAATAACCAAATTATCCGTGAAAAAGTCGTCGCCCATCTTGTTTCTTAACCTATTTTCATTATTTTCATTGCTGAAAATGATTGCTTTGTAGTAGCTATAAAAATTGAAAGAGTTAATATTAGATGAATAAATCTATTAATCAAGTAATACATTTTTTGACTTTTTTGTTTCTAATAAACATCTAAACAATTCATGAATAGTTGATAGATTCTTTATTTTTGGATGTTGACAGCATCAAGAATAAACTGAAAGCTGAAAAGGTAAATTAATCTTCTCTTATTTAGTAAAATTTTTGGGATAGTAACTATAGATATCAAAATCGAATCGGTAATTAATCCGGTCAATGTACTGGGTTAACAGATTACTAGTTCAACCCTTAAATGACTGGTTGAATCGTTTGATTCGATGATAATTAAATAATAATATAAAATTTTATTTTCTTTCACTATTCACAATAAGTAATTTTATTTGTTTGCCAATGAGTTATAGCTCAAATGGCATAGTCTTTCCATACTCAATTAAGAGGTTGCGGGTTCGAGTCTCCTATCTTTGGTAAAAAAAAAATTTTATTTATTTTATTTTTATATTTATTTAATTGTTACTTTTAGATTTAAGTAATTTATTAATCAAATTATACTCATTATATTTTATAATTTTTTATTAAAAAATAATATTAATAGATATCATATAACTATAAGAGAAAAATACAATTTCGATCCCCAAGGTTTAGGTCAAAATTTTACTCGTCTACAACCTTTTTTCACATTCGAATTAGTCCCTAAGGTTCAACTTGGTTTTAAGATCATCCTTTGGGACAAAATGCCCTTCATTTGTATCTCTTCCTCTTCATCAGTATGTTCCTCTCCATTCAATTTCTTTCTACCAATTTCTTCCTTTCTTTCTCATAGCCCACCTCCTCCGTATCGCCGTCGTCCTTGGCCTCCTCGTCTCCCTCTTCTCTGCCACCACTCTTGCCCACCCCTACTGGACCTTCGTCATCTCCTCTTACACGTTCCCTCACCCACCGCTAAACTCACCACCTTTACCGAGATTTGCTCCTTCTGCCTTTTTTCCTCCGAGATCTTCTTCGACCACGCCATCAAGGACTCCTCCGCCGCCATCGAGATTGACGGCCACCCTCACCTTGCCGCACCCTCGCCTCGCCTCGCTATCGAAGGACATCCTCTCCATCATCGTCGCCCTCCTCTTCGGCGTCAGTCGCGGCACTCTCACTGTCGTCACCATGTACCTTGTCGGTTGTCGACGGCCTTCTCCAGCGACAGTAATGGTGGAGCAGATTGGCGACCTTGCTGTCTCTACTTCACTCTGTATCTTGTTTGTCTCTCTCTGTAATTGATGAAGTTCTTCATTCTTTTTTTAAAAAATACGAATGCTTTGTTGTTGTTGTTGTTGTTGTTGTTGTTGTTGTTGTTGAATTTGAAGGATTTGATGTTACATTTAAAACATAAATTTTTGAAGCGTTGGTGGTAGTGGTGGTGAACATTGAAGCCGAGCTTCTCTGCTTCTCTTTCTTTCTCTGTTCTTTTCTTTTCATTTCTTTTTAATTTTATAATTTTTTTGTTAGGGATAATTTGGTACAGAAATTTAAGATTTAAATAAAAAAAGATGATTTAAAATAAAGTTGAACCTTGGGGACGAATTCGAATGCAAAAAAAGATTGAGACGAATAAAATTTTCGGCCTAAACCTTAAGTACCAAATCGTACTTAACCCTAACTATAAATAAAGAAGACATTTTAAAATTAATAAAAGTATTTTTATTTTTTAATAATCATATACAATTAAAAAATATAATTAATTTTAAAAAATTAGTGTAAAAATAAAACTAAAATTAAATAAAAATGATGACAATTCCTAATTTGAGAAAATATATACAATGATTAGCATATAGAATACTAAAGATAACATTGGTCTAGTGAGAAGGTCACTCTTGTGTAGTCTACAAGCTGCAGGTTTGAATCCTGTTGAGTTTCTTTTGCTATTAATTCCAAATTAAGTAAGAAAAGCCTTTTCTTGTGTGCAGCAGAGCACTTACCCACCCGTGAACCTGCACGGTTCTTGTAAGCAGTTTGAAAAGAACCGGCAATTTTTAACGAATTTGACCACTATTGACTGATTCGATTGTAAGTTTGGTCCTAATACAAAATCGAACTTCTTACTCACTGATTTTTTAGTTGAACTGGCCTGTCCGATCTGATTCTAATAACTATGATAGTAACTGTCAACAAGAGTAAAAATCTTATCAATCTAAAATTTGTTATAAGCATCCTTAGGTATGAAAGTAGAGTTCAGACTTATTAGACCCATTGCTTGGTCATTAAATCTGTTATTCAACTCTTGTAATTACTTATCAATTGTGATTAAAAATATTTTCACTTTAAAATAATACTCAATTGTAATATGATCTTTTTGGTTATGCGAGTGTCTTTGCCTTGCTATATAAAGCATCTAAATCAGAAATTAAAATATTATACTGCTCATAAAATAATTTTACATTTTTCAATAATTCCTCCCTGTCATCTCTCATATTTTGGATAAATGTTTTTGTAGAATGAACTAGTTGCATAACATTAATTATGTCTTGAAACTGCTTTTGTAAAGCTTGACAAAAAATATCAGTTATTTTCATAATATCTTTCATCAAATACAAGATCAATACAAACTCAAATGAGATCAGGGTATTGTAAGCACTATCTGCATCACTATGCTGAGAATAAGTTGGTCCATCAATAATAACCTTTTGTAAAAAGTCAACATTGTACCATATATATTTATCAAACTGCAAACAGAAGAAAAATGAGAACCCACCGAGTACCACGTACTCATTTCAAAATACCAATTTGATTTGCCTCTTTATCAGTTGCAAGTTCATCAATCTCTAATAAATGAGAAATTTCATCTGTCTTGACAGCATGTAATTCATCATGTTGTTTACTAGAAGAACAAATGATGTTGACGATGAAAGTCAATTTTAAAAAAAAAAAAAACTGGTGCATAAGAATAACATCTCTAGATGCAACAGTTAATGCAAGTTGTAATCGATAAACAAAATAATAGATATATAAACATATGGGTAATATTTTAAGAATAATGCTTGTAATCCATTCCATTTTTCTCTCATGTTACTGGTACCATCATATCTTTGATTATGAATAATAGAGACATCAAGATCATGTCGAGAAAGAATGCTACACAATTCTTGTTTCAAAGTTAATGATGCAGTATCTTTAACATGCATAAGATTAAAAAAAAAAAACTCTTGAATAAAATCATGTATATCAACAAATTTCAAAATAAGTGTCATTTATTCTCTTTTGGATTCATCACGAGCTTCATTTACTACAATGCAAAACTTAAAATCTCCAATTTCTTCACAAATATGCTTTCTCACCTTGTTTGAGAGAATATGCAAGATTTCTTTTTGAATTTGATATGAAGGATATTTAGCATTATATAGAGCATTTTCTAACAGTTTTTCTAACTTAATTATTGTAAGATGCTATGAGTTTTATTATTTCAAGAAAAGTACCTCGATTTTTTTATTCTAAAGTCTTATCATGACCTTTGAAAGTATAAGTTTGAAATGTAAGCCAACAAATTACATCAATGAAGGATTTTAGATGCAATCGATTCTTTTGAATTTTCTCAGAAGTATGATCCTCAATTACATTTTGGATGTGACCTGTCTGATTCAGTAAGTCTAGACATGATGCAACTGCATTGTTGTGTGGTAAGCAAGGATCTCCAATATGTTTAAAAAAAGCACAATTCACTCCATTATTAACCATTTTTCAACTTCTAAATCCTTTACTAATAAAAATATCTCATCCATTACGTCCATTAAATTTTTTGCTAACCAAATAACAAAATAAACAACATGCAACATATTCAGAAGGTGAATACTCTAACCATGAAGGAAAAATACCAAATCAAGCATATTGAAATCGTTTTAGATGTTTCATACCAGATAGAGGATAATTGTCAAGATGGTTTTGATATGGACCCATAAGATAAGTTCGTCTAACCTCATCTCTCTAATTTAAGTGATATTGTCAAATTTAAAGTCATTTTTCAAGGTCTCATTTCAAAGAATTAAAATCAAACTCATTCGATGCAACACTTTGAACCTTTAAAGGTTGTATCTCACTTTTTTTTTTTATGATTTATTAGAGTAGAAGAGCTATCTATAAGTGTTGATATTGTAGAAGTTTTATTTTCTTCTTTTTAAACGCTAATCTTTCTCTTAAAATAATGTACCGATTCTTTGATTTTTATCATCATGATTTTACAAAATTTAAATATATAACTTGTGAATTATGTAAAAAAAAATTAAAAAGGTAAATATTAAATTTACAATAGTTATTGAATGTCTTTTTCTTGACAAAAAAAATTAATTAAATAACTGACAAACATAAAATAAGCCTAAATTAAATGAAGAAAAAATTATCTAATTTTACAGAGATGATGCGAAAATATATAATTACTTGTACTCAAAACTTGATTTAAAAGATTGAAATTTCTGAAGTTACAATTCGCAAATTTATCATTCTTCTATCAATCTATAAAAATACAATGCTATCAATAATTATTAAATATTTTAATAATTTTATATAACATAAAAAATTAAATTAAATAAACAATAAAACATAAAATAAAATTAAACTAAAAAAATAAAAATACCTAATTTTGTAGATAATTTCACCATTAAAATTAATTTTTTTTTGTCGTACGACCCGTCACTGTGACTTGCTATGGCGTTGTTCTTATTAGATATTATTATTAACGTTTCTTATTTTTCAGTTGAGAGACAGTCTCTTGAAGAAGTCAAAGAAATTCAATTTTTTCTTATTTAGTTACTAAATCTATTTAAAAGATTTGAATTCTTTTAGGCGATTTGATTCTATTTTTATTTGGATATAGAATTGTAGGAATTATTAGTGTTTTTCTTTTTTTTTTTAGGGAGTTATTAGTTAATATTAAACATGATAAGATGGTAGCTATTTATTTAGAATATCTAATCTTTTTAAGAGATTTGGTTCTATTTTTATTTGGTTATAGAATGGTAGGAGTTATTAGTGTTTTTCTCTTTTTGGAGTTATTAGTAAATGGATAATGTTAGGTAGACAAAAAAAAATAATCAGAACTTGTCTTATTTAGTATTAATTAATTATCGTAACAATTAATAAATGCTAAATAAGACAAGTTATGACTATTTTTGACTAATTTTTTTTGTTACCAAATATTTTTATTAATAAATATTGAATACGGTACTATCTATTTAAAAGATTTGAATCTTTTTAGGAGATGTAGCTCTATTTTTATTTAGTTATAAAATCGTAGAAGTTTGGATTTATTAGTGAATATTGAACATAGTTGTTCTAATGAGACAGAAAAAAAAATGTCACTTGAACTAAAAAAAATTTTATGTACAAAATACTACTAATTTTTTTTTATAAAAAAATTTGGAAGATCTATAATCTTTTATTTCCAAGCTAAAGCTTTGTCACTGTCTATCACAAATTTAGAAAAATAAATTCTTATGCGGATAGATTGATTAGACATGACTTTCAATGTAATTGTCATATATTTTTGTCTTTACTCCCCTATATCTTTTTTAATTTTTTTGCTGATTTAGTTGAAACAATATTTTCTAAAATAATGACTATTTGATGTATAGGTCTGCATGCATAAGGCGGGATTCAAACCTTCAACATTTATTTAAGTGCGCTAGTGAACTAACTACTAGACCAACCCAACTTGATTTATTATTATTACTATTATTATTATTATTAGCTATGAAGCACGGACACTTCATTGAGTTGCCGTGTCCGCGTGTCGGACACATTTCGGACACGACACTCACCGACACTCGTCCGATACGCGTGTCTACTGTGTCCAACCGTGTCTTGATAAAAAATAAAAAATTTATCTCCGGACACACCTGGACACACCTAAATATCATCACGTGTCAACGTGTCCTGTCTTATTCTTAACATATATTTTTAAAATAAATTTAGATATAGTATATATTATTATTTATTAAAATAAAAAATATTTTAAATACTTGATATAATTAAAATAAAATATTAAAAATAATTAAAATTTTTAATTTATATTTTATATGTATGCGTATTTCCGTGTCATGTAAGATTTTAAAATTCGCGTGTCGACGTGTTTCATGTCGTGTCATGTCCCGTGTCCTGTCAGTGTCTATGCATCGTACATTATTAGTATTATATGTTGAAAAGCTGGGGACAAGAATGAGCTCAAAACTCTAGGACTAGCTTTTTTTTTTTTGTAAAAGAAGACTTATCTTAAGGGGTCCGGATTCTGAGGTTACATGGGCTCATACAACATTTTTTATGGGTCAAAACATTAAATCGCAGAATCTATATATTAGGAAAACATATATGTATATTGAGCCTATTTATTGGGCCCAATTCAGCTATTTCATTTACCCTTTATTTAGGTTTTTGTTGTTTCTTGGTCCTTGACCCCTACCATCTAACCAAACAACGATTTTTGGTTTAGCTTTAAACTCCTTCTGAGCAAAAACTGCTAACCTGAAAAATACGACCAAAAACACAAAGACCGAAAAGAGGAAAAAAAAAATTAACTGCTAAGAGCTAGAGTTAATCATTGCTGCTTAATATAACAAAAAAAAAAAAGAAAAAAAAATCATTGCTGCTTAAGTTTGCTAATGGCATTCAACTTTGATAGATGATGTTCTCGAAACAATAATGAGCTTTCTTTTTTGTTACTGTTAATGTTACAAGTGTGAGGAATGTTAAAGTTAGTCCCAAATCAAATAAAGTAAGGAAGAGTGAGGAGTTTATAAGATGAGAGATCCATTAATTTACTACTTTAAGGTTTTGAGTTAGATGTGGTGTCTTCTCATCTTATATTATCTTACTTAATTCCTCCTCCCACGATTGGCCCAACAGTTCCATAATAAAGGATTACAAACCAATATATAATTAGGGTTTATTTATTTCTATACGATTAGGGTTTTACTTTTACAGACTTGTATTTTAGAGACTCTAGTTTTAAGTTAAATTCAAGGATTAATGGATCAAATTGTGATAATAAGAGTTAACTACTTTTTTCATTAATCTTAATTAGGTGACAAATTAACCACATGCGATGCAAATATATTGTGCTGAAAATAGCATAGAAAAACATATTATTACTCCTTTATAATATAATCTTTGAGTAATATTACGTCAGTAAATATATGTTAGCAATAATTTTTATCTATATATAATATATGTTTTACACATAATATATAATATATAATTTGTACTTATATTTATTAAAATTTTACACACATGAATTAAAATAATTTATTTTTAAATAATAGCTAAAAATATTAAAAGTTATTAAATATATTTGGGTATACGCCGTTACGCAATGTCGCAATACGGAGTGCAAATCATGTTAATTAAAAATTATAATTAAATATGATACAACTAAAAACATGGAGATTATAATCTATGTATAGATTATGCAGGCCCCTGGTTTTGGTTAAGAAGCGGTTTCTTTGCTCTGCACCGTCTTCATCAGAAACTCAAGAAAAGCATATATATATATATATATATATATATACGTATATTGTCATATTGTGAGAGTAAATTGTTGCTTGGAACCAACATGTTGTTGTCCATTACAATAAGGTGAATCGTAGTGTCAACTTGTGTGTACTACATGACGCTGTTTTCATGGGAATTTTTGTCTCTACGTACCCACTCCTCATCCTCAATATTCTACTATTCTATTATTTTGGGTTTATATGAATCCAATATTCTTCTAATTTTTAAACTCTCAAATTCTGCCCAGGTGTTATTGAGTTCCTTTTGTAATGCACGCATGTCGGTTCTCACCGACTAGAATATAAAATGGTAAAAATTTCAGATGTAGATAATTTCACATGAAGTTGATAGCTGAAAATGGTAATATAGAATATATGTGTATAATAATTCTGTTGCATTCTGACATTATATACATTACACTTTTATTTTCTAAGAAGGGACACTAATACATGTATTAAGTCTAGCATTTTCAGCGGCTGATTTTTTTTTATACGGAAAAAATATTAGTGTTTTTTTTTTTAAATGGGACTATTTGGTATAATTATAGATGGATAAATTTTGTAAGTGAGAAGTCTAACACGTGGGGGGCGTGTTGCAACACGTGGGGACGTGCTGGATACGTAGTAGTATCCTGGCCAACACGTGAGAACGTATTGGACACGTGGCAACATATTGGCCAATATGTGGGGAACGTGTTGAAACACGTAAAGACGTGTTAAATGAATTCCACAATTCTATAATACACTTCAAATATTAATATTTAACTAAAATACCATCTCCATTTCTATATTAAAAATAATTTCTGATTTTCAGCATTCATTAGAATTTTGTATTATATTTCATGCGATGTGTTTCGGTGTCTCTATTCTATTAAGTCACATTGTAAAATTAGTTACGACTAATCTTGTTTTAAGATTTTCACAATACTATTAGCATCCAAAAAATCAATTATATATATATATATATATATATATATATTTTTTTTTTTTTAAAGTTTTTTTGCTCAGATAAATTTTTGAAGTAACTCATCCAAAAGAATGTTACACTCAATTTTTCTAGTAGGATAAATATGCGTCGAATCAAAACTAAAAGTGTGAATATTTATAGAAGACATTCCAATTAACACTAATGATTATATCTTTAATACTCTCTAAACTTCCATTGTACACATTGTATAAATATTCCATTGACTCCCTATACTTTCCCAATTAATATTTATAAATTTTTATGACTATATCTTTTAAAACTTAGAACTTACTCTTCAACTTGAGCATACGTGTTTTGTGTAAGCTTAACAAAATGACATTGTGGTCTTGCAATAATGAGAGAGAATTAATATTATTATAACTAAGTACGTACTAACATTATTCTTTGTGACTGTTTCAGAATCTAACCTCATTATTCAATCGAATTATAATGTATAAAACACAATATATATATCTTATACATGTAACTGATTTGATATTTAATTTTGTATGTACGTATATATTTTATAGTATGTAACACGGCAAAGAAGTAATGAAATTTAACATCATTATTATAGCTACTAATCCTAAAAGATTTGGAGCAATATAATAATTGAGTGAGTTATAAGGTAGTTGTCATTATAAAACTATTTGAAATTTTTGTTGGTATTCAAACAGGGCTTGTAATTTCTTAGCTATATATCTAGCTAGTGCATGCAGAAAAGGTTCTTGATTTACGGCTCCAAAATATTTGAAATATCTTAATCCAAGTTGCAATAATCATCAAGTTGCTCTCAACCTCGCTCAGATAAGAAAATCCCAAAACTTTCAACAAGTTGATGAAATTAAACCTTTTAGCCGCGTTGAAACGACCCACATATACTGTAATAGTATTTCAAATTATTAATCCAGGAAAGATAAGAAATTCTTTAAATTTGTTTCGGATAAATTTTAATCAAATTGGTCTATTAAAAATTAAAAATTAATTATATTTATCTTTCATTCACTTTATTAAAAATTTATGTAAACGATTAATGTTATGAAATGTTAATTGATAACATACATGATACCTGACATGTTTAATAATTGAATATTGATAAAAATATATTTATAAAAATCTATTAATTTAATTCTTTTTTTCTAATTACATAAATCCTATTCTTAATTTGACCTAATGATTAAATTGATAGATTTTCAAAATATATTTAATCAACATTTAATTAACTAGATATATTAATTAGGTGTCATTTATGCTATTGACGAAAATTATTAATAGAATAATTAAAAGACAAATATAATTATTCTAATCTTCAAAGAATCAATTTAATCTTTTTCAAGAACTAATTTAATTATTAACGTTTCAAATTATGCTCAATAATTTTGTATTTCAATCTTTAATATGATATCAGCAGAAAGTGGTTAAAAAATTTTATTGTCACTTTCGCATCATATACTGGTATAAGTTGAACCAGAGTGAGGGTTATAACTTCAGAGAATCAATAGTTCATTTAATTTCATATATTTATTTTTCTTAAGTATTACAGCTTTGTCAGAAACCCCTCTCGTGTAGTTTTTATCTAAATAATAATATAATCTTGAAGTTAAAAAAAAAAATCGAATATGAATAGGAAAAACAATCATGTTTAGTCTGTACACTAAATTAATTACTAAAATTAACTATCAAAATAAAATATATATTAAAATATAAAATTAATATTAAAAAAGAGTTAAATTATATATGTGACTAATTTTAGTATGTAAATATATATATTATATTATATTATAGTTTCTTTTTTAATTTTAAACCTTATATTTTTAGCTTAAAATCCTAAATTTTAAATTCTATATCTTAAATTCTCTTAAAATAAAAATTAAAAAAATAATTATACGATAAAAAAGTTAACTAATATTCACTCCTTAAAATTTGATTCTTATATTTTTTTATATATTATATATAACGAACTCATAAGAGAATCATAAATTATAAAAAATTCAGGGATAAATTTTTTATATCTTATATATACTACTCCTTAAATATCCACAATTTCATCTTTAACTGCTAGTGACTCATCACCACTATCAATCGACCACCCTAAATTGTAATTCTAAAAAAAAATAAATTATAAATTCTAAATTTTAAATCTTAAATTTTAAATTAGTTTTACTCTATTTTACTTATAAATTTTCTTTTTATTTAAATTTTAGATATTTTTATTATTTTTAGTTTTGGATGATCTTTTCTTATATTTTTTAATCTCTTTTTATTTATTGACTAATTAATTTTTTAAATTAGTTGAATTAACGTTAATTTCGTATACTTTTTCTGGATATAATTGTTTCATGTTCAAACTCCATTAAGGATATTCGAATATATATTATTATAATTATGTTATTTTCAAGATTTTAATACATGTCGCCTGGCCTTATCGTTTGAAGCAAATGATTAGCACAGAGAACATTTTATTTAAGGCATATAAGATTCATAAATTCATTGCATTTGTTCGGTGAATGTCTTGATAAATCAGCATCGTGGCGACATGCAAAGTGATAAGTGACGTTTGAATTATGGCTTTTACATCTTTACATCTTAGACTTTCTTAAAAAACATTATGCATAAGGACAACGTTGTCTCGCTTATATGCCCACACAAAGCACAAGAATCCAATTGCTTAAATTGGAATTAATCAAAATTGATTTATTTTATCATCATCATATGATCTTTGTTTTTTGTGTTCCCTTTCGATTAATAATAAATATATTAATCTAGTGGAGTGCTGTGGGCTACATTGATCATCATTTGCACAACCAAACAATGGCGTTACCCAGTTTCTCTCTTAATTTGTTTTTGGATTATGAGAAATTGAAGGACAAAAAGTGGAAGAACCTTCGCTGTTTTTTTTTGTTAGTGTTAAAGGAAAGTGCTCCATAATAAAAGATTATTGATTAAAATTTGATGTCTAACTTTTTATGTTAAATTACTATTGTGTTTGACTTTGACAAGACATTTTTCTATTATTTGTAGCATGAATTATTTTTATAATAGAAAGAAGAAAAGGAAATTACCAAAAGTAATATAATAGTTTTTTTTTCAAAAAATAAATATTATTTTATTAATATAAAATAAAAGTATTTCCACAAAAGAATTGGATATTCTCATTTATTATCAACTGTGATCGGAAGACTAAGAGAGTAAGAGCTTAAAAAGAGTAAAGTAAGAGTAAAGGAAATTAGCAGCATCCATCAGGTATGACTCATAAGTTCACGCACTAAATTGCTGGTTTTTTTCACTATTTCTGTTACCGGGCTTATTACCTTATCAAAAATACATCCATTCCTAACTTTTCAAGTGCTCTAATACAGCGCCGCTATGAAGAGGGTCTTTTGTCTATCGTCGAATTAAGCCGCTGCCCACGATAAAACTCGTTGCCACCAATTAAAAAATGTCTCTTCTTCTCTCATCCATAGGTCGGAGTTATTAAACTTAGACTCCAGATTATTAAAGATGAGGGGCATTAAAACAAAGCATAAAAAATTGATTCAACCTTCAACATACATCTTGGCAAAGTAATATAATAGTTTTAATATAATCGTTTTGTTAAAAAATATTTATTTTAATTTTGTTCTTGTAATATAGTAGTTTTTGGAAACATAAGTTTTCTATCAAGCTAGCTATAATGAACACTGTTTTGGCGTTAGTATTCTCTTAATAATTAAACATGCATTCTTTTTTTTTCTATTAATTAAAAAATAATTAATTAATAATATTATATTTTTATACAGATGTCAAGAATATCTGTCGTATAAATAGTATTTTTTTAATTAAAAAAGTAATAAGTGTTAAACCAACAGTGATTAATAGACATTGTATGTGATCCGGTTGATAGTGACTCGGTCAAGCTAAATCCAATACTAAAAGGTTAACTTTCAAAATGAATTTCAAACTATATAGAGTAAATATGCTATATATAGTTTTTAATAAAAAAAATTGGTATATTAATATTTTATGTATTTAAAATTTTCTAAATTTAAAATTATTAATTATAAGACGATTACTAAAAATATTTTGAGAAGGCATATAACACACGGCTAATTAAGTAGATACTTCTTTTTCTTAATTAATAATCTTAAATTCAAGCCCATTTTTTGCATGAAAAGCCATATATATGGTCGTTATAATATTTCAAATCCTGAAATAAAATTGCTTTTAACAAAAAGATATCTGGATTTCGTCAAAAAACAAACTTTATAATACTATTATGAAAAATAATGAATCATTCGTTTTTAATTAATACTAACCATAAAATCAACCACAAATAGTAATTGTTTGAATTGTTGAAGTGTTATGACTCAAATTATTCGATTTCCAATAGTAATGTGAATGTAGCAGGTTTATGATATTCTACCCTGAATATTAGCAAAAGAAGGAAAAAGTTTAGGAGATTAAAAATTATTATATAAAAATATTATTTATACACCAAAATTAATCGTTAAAATTAGTTATTAATGTATTTTTATTATATAAATTATTTAATTTATTTTTAATATATATTTATATTTTAATATGTATTTTATACTAGTAATTAATTTTAGTAGCTGATTTTGGTGTCCTGCTAGAGAGCCAATAGAATATTTGTACAATGTGTATAGTAGACTATTTATTTGGCCTATATCACCCATACTATTCAGAATAACCATTCGAGTACTAGGGATAATAAACATCTTATATCATGAAACCACTCATTTCGGAGATCTAGAGCTCTGATACCATATCATGAAACCACTCATCCCAAAAATTTAAGCTGATGGAAAAAGGTAACACTAATAGTTATATCTCTAATACTGAATCGGACATCCCTAAACCTCCATTGTACAACTATTCTATTGGCTCTCTATACTTCCTCATATGTAATATAAGGCTGTGTTTGTTTCCGAGAACAGGACAGGACAAGACATTGATGAATAGAGACACAAAATTTTGTGTTCTTGTATTCTTTTTAGTGATAAACTAGATCAAATTATGAAAGTCCAATTTATTCTCATTTTTTTTTCATTCAAAAAATTTGAGATGAAAAATATAATAATAAAAAATATAATTATAAAAAATTAACAAAAATAATGAAAGAAAAAATAAAAAATAAGTTTTGTCACTTGTTAGTGTCTCCGTGTTCTTCCTGTCAGGATGGACACAAAATACACTAATTCAGTGTCTCTAAACATTATGTCTCTGTCTATGTCTCCTTTGTCAAATACAATTTTATGTCTCATAGTCTCTGTCTCAATGTCCTATTTCTATAAACAAATGCAGCCTAATTGATTATTATAATACTACCTAATACTTTTCAAGAATTCTTTTATGACCAATCATTCGTGCCTTCAAGTGAATGAAACCATTCTGTAGAATTCCAAGGCACGTGTTACTGTAGGTAGCAAAGTTTGATCCAGCTAATTATTAAATTAATTAGAGGCACACGTAGGCTCTAATAATCTCATCTAATCTAGTCTAATAAACTCTAATGAAACACCCAAACTAACGCTCTAGACTTTTATAATAATAACACAGTGAATTATGAATGACATGAATGATTGTAAATATAATATATAAATAAACAATTACGTAATTATGATGATTAGCAGGCCTAGTATGTGATTGAAATTATTTAGGCGTAGACTAAAATAGTATAGTAGGACTATTTTGTTGCGAAGAATGAGATAAGAAAATATTGAACAAGCGAATCTCTGCAAAGATAATTGATGATACCATTGCGTCTGTACGATGGTGACTGCCACATGAACCATCGCGAATCTGCTTTTTCTTAACCTTGCAGTGCTGCAAATTGATAAGCCTTTCAATGAAATTATGTGTTGATGTATCATACACACACATATATACATAGCTATTAGCTAGCTAGAGATCTTAATTAACATTTTTTCAAAAATTAGGAGAACCATTCAAATTTACAATTTTTAAGTGAGTATAAAAAACTACGTCATTTAAGTTATAGTTCGTTGGCGGCCTTAATTAACATATTGGTGTAGGATAGTATGTAGAACTGTATTAAGTTGTTAAAACTTAGTATAATTTCATAGAGGAGATGGTAAGTTAAAAGAAGGATAAATAACCCTAAGCACATTATTAGAGATCAGAGAGGAAATTTCTCTTTAATTTAGGAAATATATATATACAAAATGATTATACTCATCAGCCGTACCATATGTTTTTCCGATGCTTGACCATACGTTTGTCGCCATTATATTACTGTCTTCACCAGCATGAATAATGCAGAAAATGTTCGGCACATCAATAAAATTTTTTAGTTCAAATGCGTTATCGGTACAAAAAATAAGAATACTAAAGAGACAATAAAATTTATTTTTTCGCTTATCAGTTAGCTAACAACATTTTAAAGTGTGAATTAAAAATTTACTGTTGGATTGCTAAATTAAAAAAATTATACTAATAACTAAAAATATTGGTCAAAAATAATAAATTTTGCTGATCTTTTAAGAATTTTTTTTATGATATATGCCACAAGTGAAATATTTAAATGACTTCGTACAGAAGAGATCGAATAATGTGAAAAATTAATAAAAAAAAATATATAATTTTATTAATTTTTTTGTGCAGATTTTAAAGCAAAAAACTTTTCCAAACAGGGAGTGGAACTAGAATTCTTTTCATGGAGGGAACCAACATATATACAATATATAACTTGAGAAGAGAAAAAAGAAATAAAATTAGGAAGACTAATAAATGGTAAAGTAAATAATCTTTTTATATAAAAATTATCTAGTTAGAGGGTTATTGTTCCCTTTTTTGATACCAGGCTCCGCTCCTGCTTTCAAAGGACATAACTTATAGTTTTTAGTGAAACTATATAGAAATGATTGGTATCATCAAAAATATTGAATTATTTACTTGATTTGTATTAATTGGTAGAGTTAATATTAAGAGAGATTGTATAGATTATATATTATTGATCAGGATGATAAAATTTTTGTATTGTGTAAAAAAAAATTTGAAAAATATTTATTATTTATTTTTTAGTTGTGAAATTATTTGATAGGTGTGGTATTGATTAAGTATCTCTAATAGATTTAGACTATTCCAAGTACAATTAAATTGTATTTTGAGAGTTAGACAAAATTGTCTTATAAAAACAAAGATGAAAAAAAGTGATTGATTAAATTTTTTTATCGTTATTTGAAATGTTTGGTTGGAAAGGAATATAATCAAAGGATATTCTACGTAACAAATTAAAGAGTTACGAGTTATGGATATTATTGCCATCTAAGAAATACCAAAAGTGGAGTGGTGTTGACCTATTCTGTTGATGATGCAAAACCCGAAAATAATAATGGGTTGCATCTTTTATTTTTATTTATCTTGTTTTTTTTATTTATTTTTGCTCAATCTTATTTTGTTGAGCTCGTTGTTAAAAAAAAGGCTTTTGAAATAATAAGTTTAAAAATTAATTACTTTTATTAATATGATACTATTACCTATTACCCAATATCCAAGACCGTTAATAAACCCTAAACTGTCAACATGATTAAATATAATCATTGAGTATCCTTCACTAATTTACCGACAGTTTAAGTGTCGATAAATTATTTCGATATTAAGAAAATTAATTATTAATAAATAAAATTATGATGCCTGAGCCGTTGATAATTTATTTAAAAATTAATTTTATTTTATTTGCAAAAATTGTAGAATAAAATTATCAATGTGAGAGAAGTTAGTAAATTTAGCGACGACTTAACCATCATTTGTACCATTGCAACATCTTTTGCGTTGTTTGGTGTATAAACTATCCAATGATTACCAGCAATCTAACAATTGTGTCCTTTTAAAAAATATTTCTCCTCAATTTACCAACGGCATCGTCCATTACCGACTAAAAGCTATCAATATTTTGGAGATGAAGTAAACCTGAGAAATCAAGAAGAAGAACAAGAAGAGAGAGAAAAGAGAATGTTATGATGCATTGTGTTAGTGATTGAATCAATAATAGTTACAATTATTTACAATATAGGTATATACGGTTGATGAGTGAGTGTGAGGTATGTGATTACAAGTTAGTTGGAGTGTAACTAACTAATTATTGAAATGTCATAAAAACTTTAATAACAAGCTAATTAGGAAAAGCTCATATCAACTACACTAACATGCTCCCCCAAACCAAGGGCTTCCTAAGGATCTGCTTCAAAAACTTAGCAAGTTTCTGAACCTAGGAAATGCTGTTACTAAGAGAGGTTTAGTGAGTGTGTCTGCAATTTGATCCTGAGCTGGAATATATTGAACAAAATTTTTTTTCTATTGACATATATATCCTCTTACAAAAGGTTGTTGAAAGCAAAGTGCTTTGATTTATTGTGCCAAATTGGATTAGCAGATAAAAGGACTGCACTTTGATTATCGCAACAAATCACACGCTTAGTGGAGCATGGTACTCTAACTTCAGTGAGTAGGTTCTAGAACCAAACTATCTCAGTCACTGTATTTGAAATGTCTCTAAAAACTGTCTTTATACTGCTTTGACACTACAACAATTTACTTCTTGCTTACCCAAGATACTAAATTTAGACCGAGACAGATTCTATATCCATTAGTTGACTTCTTTTCATCAATGTCACTAATCTAATCCGAGTCACAAAAGCCATAAATTTTGAAAATTGTGGGCTTTATGAATCTCAAACCATGTTATGTTGTGCCTGAGAGATACCTAAAAATTCTTTTAACTAATTTCTAGTGAGACTCAAAAGGATTGTGAAGAAATTGTGCAACTTTGTTAACTGAGAAGGAGGTTTTAGGTCTTGCGATTGTGGCATACTGTAGGCCACCAACAATTAACCTATACAGTGTAGGATTTCCAAAGGCACCATTTGCAAAGGCTAAAAGCTTGAGGAAGGAGGTCATTCGAATGGGCACTAGTTTTGCATTACTCATTTTAGCTCTTTGAGGATATCTTTTATGTACTTTTTTTATTTTTATGTCATTGTTCCATTGGTGCTGTGCTTAACCTCAATTCCAAAAAAGTAGTTCATCTTACCTAACTCTTTAGAGAAAAGGTGTTGTGCAGTTAGGCCTTGAATGATTTAATTAATATTAGATTCTGAATTTACAATCACTAAAATGCCATCTACATAGACTAGAATGTAGGTTCGTTGCTGAAGACATATTAAATTTTGTGAAAATAGAGACATCTAATCCTGTACTTGTGAAGTCAAACTTTTGTAGTGAAGAGTTGAATTTTGTGAATTAAACTTGTGGAACTTGCTTGAGTCTATAAAGAAATCTTTGTAGTTTGCAAATTTGTTGTGAATTTGAAGAAGTGAATCCCTCTGGTTGCTGCCTATGCACATCTTCATGAAGATTCCCATTAAGAAATACATTATTGACATTAAATTGGTGAATTTTCCACCACTTTACAAGTGCTATACCGAACATGACTTGAAATATTGTTGGTTTCATTGCAAGACTGACGATCTAGTCATAATAAACACCTTTTTTTTTATGAAAGTCTTTTGTTATAAGTCTTGCCTTATACTTTTGAATGGTGCCATCAGGGTTTTTTTTTAATCTGAATATCCATCTGCAGCCTATTAGTTTTGAGTTCTGAGGTAGATCAACTAATTTCCAAGTATTGTTCTTCATCAGTGATGAGTAATCTTCTTCCATAGTTTCTTTCCAGTGTGGAGTAACGAGCGCTTGAGCAATTGACCTTAGAAGACTGTTGGTTGAATCTGATTCTGAAGTCAAGATAGCAGTGAACACTCTTGGTTTGGTAATTCTACTTTTGCTTATAGTTTGCATGGGGTGGTTGTTCTGAATAGTGGTTAGAACATTGTAAGGCTAGATGTTGAGCTGAGGTGGTATGATTTGAAGTGTAGCACTAGCAGTGGTTGTATATATGGCCCAATTTCAACATGTAATGGAACAGTTTCAAAAAGAATTTACATTTCCAAGAATATCAATTCCAAACTCAATACTAATGACTTGAATAGGTGTAGTTTATAATGAATCAGATACAATATTAGTATTAGTGGAAGGTTTATCATGGATGTCTATGCATGACGGTTGAAATGTGTAGGTGATTGATGGTACGATTATTGGTTTTTCTGGCTTGATGTTTAGTAAGATATGCTATGTTTTAAATAGTGATGGATAAGGGAATGCAAGCTCCCTGAAAATGACATTTCTTACAATATATACTTTTTCTTATGGAGATAGGCACTTGTAACCTCTATAGTCAAAATTGTAACCTATAAAGATACATTTGGTGGATCGGTGATCAGATTTATATATGTTTTATGGCTTAAATCAAGGATAGCATGCACAGCAAAAAGACTTTAGTGTATTATAATCTAGGGAGATGTTGAAGAGTCTTTCTAATGAAAATTTGAGGTTTAGCACTAGGGTAGGCAATCTATTAATGAGGTAGGTTGAGGTCAAAATAGCTTCTTTCCAAAAAGAGAGAGGTTGAGTTGCTTGGGATAGTAGGATGAGTGAGGTTTTTGTTAGATGCCTATGTTTCCTTTTCAAACACCCATTTTGTTGGTATGTATAAAAATATGTAAGTTTGTGCTGGATTCCTTAGTCTTTAAGGTATTGGTTAAAGGTTTTAGATAGGTCTTCTCTACTATTGTTAGTTTGTAATGCTTTAATTGTGTAACTTGATTTGTTTTCAATCATGGTTTTATATTGAAAAAGAAAAGATGCAAAAGTTTGAGATGGTTTGTTGAAGGAAAATGTAAGTGTATCTACTATAGGCTTTTATGAAGCATGCATAGTATTTAAAGACTCATCTGCTTGTTGTTGGTGCTAGTCTCCAATGGTCAGAAAACACTAATTTTAAGGGCTTTGTGTATTGAATTTGTGATTGATGGAATGGAAGTTGATAAATTTTGTTGATTGTACAAGGTTCATGAGGTGTAAGTATGTTGTTAGAACTGGTTTGATAAAAAAAAATTGTGCTTGGTGAGTATTGTTTTGGTGATTTTTTGAGAGGGATGGCCAAGTATTTTGTGCCATAGATGGTAACAATATTGACTTTTGTTTCTTGGTTGGTTTGGGAACTGTTTCTAGTTTTGATTGTTATTTGTAGCATCATGAGTGATAGCAGTGCTAAAAGAATTTAAAGCACCAAAAGCATTAGAATTGGATTTAACATCATCAGAATAAGATATTGCATTTAAGGCATTAACAACATCAAAATAAAAGATTTCATTAAAATATCAAATTTATTTGTAGTAGCAATAATAAAATGCATGTTTAGATGATTTTCAGTAGCCCTATTACACATTCTACAGTTAGTGTTATTCTTGACTTGTTTTGCATTGCTACCAACAATTTTGTATGTAACTTTACTTTCTTAACTATCACTATTATCTTTTTTTTCTTTTTATTTCTTTTTTTTTTTTCTATTTTTAGCACATTGTTGCTACTTTCTCTCTTTTTTTTTTCATTTAACACTCTATTCACTACTATATTTGCACAAATTTTCCTTTTCTTAGCATCAAAGACTTGTGCTTTCTCAGTCTTTCAAATTGGTTTTGATATCTGAATATCATCAAACCTATACAATCTATTTTTATGTTTACCTTCTAGAAGAATATTTTTAGATTTCGAGCATTTTATAGCACATAACTAAAGTTAGAATTCAAAGAACACTCTATTGTCTAGTGCAAATTTTGAGATAATCACTTGATTTTTTAAAATAGTTGGTACATGAAGCAAATTTCGGAGTTTGAAATTTTTGTTTAACATAGATGCATGCATGATAAACCTTCCAATATTGGCAATACTCATATCTTTTCTATTACCTCGAAACATGCTCAGGTCTCCCATATTTTGAGTTATTAATTAGGTTCATCAGATCGAAAGTGATATGGTGAGAGACTCCTGAATTAAGACACCACCCTATGTTACAGCTGTTTGTAGTGAGTAATGCTTGAGAAGAACTTTGGCTAACTCTACTTGGTAGTTGACTTTTTTGATAGGGTTACTGAGAATGTTGATTTTATTAATGAAAGGCACCATTTGGTTGAGCCTGATTCCTTGTGAGCTAAGTTTGCATGGACCATAATCATATATGTTTTGCTAAACCTCTTATTTATCTCTTCTTGTGCAAGAAATTATGATTCAAGCTCACTAATAGTACTTTAGTGTATTCTTAAGTTAATTGTAGTGATAAAGACACTAAACTCTTCATCTAATTCTCTAAAAACACATTCAAAATATTCTTCGTCTTTCAACAATGGAACACTAAGAGAAGATAAAGAATTGCACCTTGTTTTTTGATCATTTTGAGCTAAGCTTTTAACATTCTTATCTTCGATTTGAGCATGACTGTGAAGTATTCCTCCAACGCTTCTCAGATTTCATGCACATATTCATGTTCTACTACCTTGTTCATAAAGACTTCACTCATAGCAGAGAGCATTCAGCTACCAAACATTCATCCATTGTTCCCATTCTTTGAACTTTTGCAAGACCTTTTCTTCAACTCGATCTTGATCAGAATTGAACTTTCATGGAATTAATAGTGTAATGATGTGATTATGTAGCTTGTTGGCTTTGATGCACGCGAGTGCTTGACGCTTTCATGCTTTGAAATTGCCTTCATCGAGTTTGATGTTTGCTGGAAAGTTAGCAATTGAGACTATTAAAGTGGTTGATCGTAGTTGTGAAGCTTGAGCAATTGGATTTTCTATTGCAGAAGATATGAAATTCTCCATGAATAAGAATCATGGCCTAGTTTTGATAACATGAAAGGTATCAGTTGCTTGGTGATGAAGTAAGCTTGAGAAATCAAGAAAAAAAAAGATATATATATATATATATATATATATATATATATATATATAGAGAGAGAGAGAGAGAGAGAGAGAGAGAGAGAGAGAGAGAGAGAGAGAGAGAGAGAGAGAGAGAGAATGTTGTGATGCATTTTATTAGTGATTGAATCAATGATAGTTACGATCGTTTACAGTGCAAGTATATAGTTGATGAGTGAGTGCGAGGTGTGTGATTACAAGTTGGTTAGAGTGTAACTAGTTAATTGTTGAGCTGTCATGACAACTTTAACAACAAACTAATTAGAGAAGTCTCATATCAACTACACTAACATGCCCCTTTAAACTAAGGATCTCCCAAGGATCTACTTCAAAAACTCTTAGCAAGTTTCTGAACTTAAGAAATACTACTGTCGAGAAAGGTTTAATGAATGTGTCTACAAATTGATCTAGAGTTGGAATGTGTTGAACAAAGATCTCTAGCACCAACGGTCACACAGTCGAAAACTTTCCAAATTCGATCAGGCATCATAACGGCCATCGATGCCTTATAGTAGTGTAGTAGTGTTCACTACAAGAAAAACATTGAGTACTGTCGAAATTACCGGCGAAAAAATAAAAAGAATCCACCGGTACTATGATTACCGATGGATGTTCCGTTGAATTAAATCCGACAGTATAAACCTCGTCGGTAACTTACGACGAATTTAGCGTCGGAATATGATGATTCATGGGCAAAAAATTTAATGAACGTTACCGTCGAAAAAAATCTAACGGTAACGTTGGCGCCATAAGTTGAGCCTTCGCGCAATTTTATTGTCAAAAAAATTCGACGGTAAATCCGATGAAAAATATTTTTTTATTTTTTCTTTAAAAATCTAAATGATCGTTACCGTCGAAATTTTCTATCGATAAAGCTGCTGGTAGCATCAATATTTTTTATTTTTTTCAATCTATGATGGACCCCAATAGTTAACAATTGATAGTCAACTATCAATTAACAATGAATATGTAAGACTCGAGAAAATAATAAATAATTAATTAATTGATTAAAAGTGAGCTAAGAGGGTTTAAATCTTCCGGTCTGGGTTAAAAATCCAGAATTTATACTTTGAAAATTCATAGATAAAAATTTAACTTAGAAAATTATTTGGAGCACAAAAATAGAATTATTTGTGATAAAACATGTACCGGTATCGTAGTTAACTATACACGCTTGGGACTATCTGGTACTACGTATGAGAAAAATGAAACTATAAAAACAATCAAAATAATATTTAGAATAAAATCCGAAACACTTATCTTAAAGATTTTAGCCCTAGATGGGGCCAATAGACGAAAGGACAAAAATATCCCTCGCTCACTTAATATAAAATGTGACTCACCGCTCTCATTTCCAAATTCACACTCGTTTTGAGAGAGAGGTTGAGCTTGAGAGAAGAGAAGTGCCCTAACCACAAAATTTACTATTCACTTCCATTTTCAAATCCACTTTTCTCCCAAAGCAGAGATCCGATCAAAAATCCGTTTGTGGCCACGGGACGACCTTTTCATCCGCTACGTTTCTATCAAATTTTTGTTTTGGCATATGTTAGGTTGAAGTTTATGATTTTGATGTTTTAAGAGAAGTTCAAGCACAATATCAAGTAGGATTTTGACCGAAGGTTATGTAGTACAAGATAAGAGAACTCTTTCTCTTTGATTTTTCCAATTATATGCAAAAACTTAGTCAGAACAATTGAGAATTTGATGTAATTAGATTGAATGGAGAAGCTTGAATGCTTGGTTTGATTTGGTGCGAAATTGGGTGAGGCTTGGATTGTGTTGATTAAAGCTTGGGTGTGATCGAAAAGGAGATTCAAAGGATTTGAAAATCACCATCAACGAAGGTACATGTTTTAGTTTCGAATAGACATTATGTATTGCTATGTGAAAACCTAGGTTAAACGACCCTAGGATAGGTTGAAGTGGTATAATTGGTGTTGTGATGATATTGGATTAGTGTACATGCTTATGTTGTTGGAAAATTGTGAATTATGAGTGAAATTGTGGCCGAAGGTTTTAATTGAATGAATTATATGCTATGGTATGTCTTGAGGTTGAATTATTGTCAATGAAGTAGGAAATTAAATTCTTGGTTAATGAATATTGAATGAGAATTGGGCCAGAGGCCGTAATTGGGTAAGTTTTGGTAACTTGTGGTATTGATATGTTGAATTGGGTTGTGGTATGATAGTTGAATGGTGATGTGATGTGGCATGATTTTCGTGCATGCGTGTGCGTGCATGCGTGTGCGTGCGCGCGTGCGCGTGCGCGTGGTGTGTGTGCGCGCGCACAAATTGTGGTTTGATTGATTATTAAATGTTATTGAATGATAATTGGGCTAGAGGTCGTGATCGAAGGAATATTGGTAAGTTGATGAAGATTGACTATGTGAATATGCTATGATGTGATGTGCATTGAGTTTGTTATAGTATAATGTTGAATTTGGAGGTTATGAAAGTTAAAATTTGTTGATTGGGCTTTGGATGACTAGGATATGATTGAGAATTGATGATTGAGTAAAAACGGGTGCTTAGGAATTTGTCTATGTTGGTTTTGAAAGAGGTAAAATGGAGATTTTGTAAAAATGAACATTATGCGGATTTTGACAAAATTGGGTTTTTGACCAACTTCGATGGGTTATAACTTGGTGCTCAGAATTTAAATTTGGGTGAAACTTATATTGAATTAAAATTGGTGATGAGAGCTTTAAAATTGTTAAATAACGGAAGAAAAATGAATTTTGTAGCAAAAGTTATGAAGTTTGAAAATCGGTGTCGAAAATTGAAAACTACAGATTCTACAGCTCGAAGTTATGAACTTTTGCACACGCACAGGGTTGTGCATATACATCACTCTGGGAAGCTTGCTGATCTGTGCATGCACACAGAGGTGTGCGTGTGCACACGACCTGTTTTTGTAAAATGCTATTTTGTTACTGTTTAGCCTTTTCGACAAGTTTGTTACCCCCTGTAGACTCCATATGACATCTGGTAATCGATTTTTAAGCTCTGCATGGAGTGTGAATAAATTTAAAGAATTAAATTGATTAATTTTTGGATAAACACTTGGTTAACCGAATGATAATATTGTAGGAATGGTAGTTCGTCCTGCCCACGGTGAGGATGGTGGCACTGTCTCACTCATGAGATAACGAAATTGATAAATTGATAAAAATTTTGGATAATGAATATTATAATTTATGAAAATGATTTAGGTCAATGATTTGATTGAATGTGATCTGAACGACTGAATTGGCAAAGACAGAGGTCTTATCCGGCTTGCGCATTTATGATTGATAATGATTATTGATTGGCAAGGTCGTGGGTTTCGTCTCGCTTGCGTATTAATTGGCACCTGCACTGAGTAAAGACGGTGGTTCCATCCCGCTTGTTCGTGGTTGCGGTGTAATATAGGGATGGTGATCTTAGCTTGTTCCGTCCACGATGAGGACGGTGGTTTAATCCCGTGCACGAATTGGGGAGGTTGAGGATTACCTTCGGTTATGCATATATATGTATGTGAATAGGGTTATGATGAGTTATGCTTTACGAGGCTAGTTAAGATTATGACTAGGATTCAATTGAATTGATTAGAGACTTAGATCAAAAAGTGAGAATTTATATAAGGTTTAGGATGAAAACTATGATTGAAAAGTGTGGCGGGCACTATATCCCAAGAGTGTGGCTGACACTATATCCCAAGAATGTGGCAAACACTGTATCCCGGAGTGAATAGGCAGACTAGTTAATTCCCTGTTCATCCACTTCTCCGTATTTCGTCTACATCCAATACCCATCCTTAAACCCATTTTGGTAGAGGTGAAGTGTTATATCCGAAGGTCCTAACCACTTAGTCAGCCGACACTTATAGCACGGACACCTAGATACCCCTTGAGACCTAAATGGTTCTATGTTGAAGACATATGCAACAAACACGTCAACCCCCTCAAAGAATTCAAGTTTAACAAACCCCCTCCCCCACGTCCACTGTTGTCCCTATCATACATCCACAGACAATGACTTAGAATCATCTTGCAACAAACACCCTAGAATTCATCTAACAATACAACTTATTAAAATTTTTAGAAAATTTGGCAGGGTGTCTCTTATAATTAGAATCTCCAACCAAATTCCATTATCATTTTCTCACAAACCAAACATGTTTTAAACAATTTAAACGGAATTTTGGCAGAACTTTTCCTTAATTTAGAGACATCCACCAAATAAATTTAACAGTTTTTATAGAGAAAACAACTACAGGCATAAATTAGAATAAACACGAATTTAATAATACATCAAATCTTAACCGTTCTAGTGTGCAACCCCCTTATATATAACTCCACAATTTTTCAGCAAACAAGGGTTTTGAGAAGGCGCCTCTACGCGACCTTCTCCCACTTCCGTCCTAAAATGTTATCCTAGAAAAAGTAAGTCTGGTATAAAACTTAAACAATTGATTATATTTAGAGACTGAGAATATACCTAAAACATGGATGCACAAAATACGGAAGAAGCGAACTCCAATTGATCTTAGAATAGCACCGTCCTAATAAAAAAGACAACTTGTTAAATTTTTACAAGGTGAAACTAATTCAACAAACTAAACAAAGTATTCCAATAGTTTGAGCACTGTTAATCTCACCCTACTTAACCTACCTGAACTTAATTTAATTTCTATTTACATTAAATTAACATAAGAAATCCTAATCACAAACTTCATTACACTAATTTAATCAATAATTTGATAAAATACCTAACAAAATTCTAAACTCACAAAAAAATTTAAAAAAATAAAAAAAATTATACCAAATCCTAATCACAAACTTCATTACACTAATTTAATAAATAATTTGAAAAACTACCTAACAAAATTCTAAACTCACAAAAAAATCAGAAAAAAATAAAAAAAATTATCCAAAATTATCTCTGATGGTGACTGCAGGACGGTGAAAGTGTGGTGCTGGTGACAGGAGGCGGCCGTGACGTCGACAATGACCATCATGAACCGACGGCCACTAACGCAAATAGCGGCGACGTTCCCAACCGCTCCAACAGTGACCGACAGCTCCAGCGACGATAACGTGCAGCGGCGGTGCAGCGAAGGCTCCAGGTGGTTGTGGCGACGGCGGCAGCTTCAACACCGAAGAGAGAAGACGAGAAGAGAGGGAGAGAGAGAAGAGAGAGTGTGAGTTTGGGAAGGGGTTCGCGTTTGAATTTTACTCCAATTTTACCATAGAATTTATCGTCGGTAAATTGCCTAAATGCAGCGTTTCACTAAACTGATATACCAGCGGCCAAACTCGACGGAAGATCTGTGGGTAAAGTTGGCGCTACTGAAATAAGATTTCATGTCACTGATTACCGTTAGATTTAGTGGCAAAACATAAAATTCGATGGTAGTATCCGACGCAAAAAATACCGCTAAATCTGACGATATTCAACGTGTTTCTTGTAATAGTTTGAAATAACATTTATACAAAATATTTATTTTCAATATACATAATTAAATATTTGTATAAAATATTAACACTAGGGCTGGAAGTGAGTCAAGTCAGCTCATGAGCCAGTTCGAGCTCGGCTCGTTAATAGCTTGATAAACTAAACTCGTGAGCTGATGAGCCAAGCTTGAGCCTGAAATTGAGCTCATAAATTAAACGAGGCGAGCTTGAACTTTGATAAGCTCAGCTCATTAGCTCGTGAGCTGACTCGATTATATATATATTAATAAACATATTTTATATGTATTTAATCTATACTTTTAATATTATATATATTAATGATCTTAATTATTTAAAATTTTATATGTATTTTTTATATATAATTTTAATGTAGAAAAAAAATAAAAAATTTATAATTTATTGATAGATAAACAATATATAAAATTGATCTTTTTAAATATTTTTTAAAATATATAAGTTATAATTTATTAATATAGAATTATAGATTATGTTCCAATTATTTGAGCCAGCTCGTGAGCTCGAGCCAGCTCTTGAGCTTTCTTGAGTCGAACTTGAGCTTAAAAAATAGGCTCGATTGTTAATGAGTCGAGTCGTGAGCCAAACTCAATTTTTGTGAGTTGAGCTTGAACTTGGTCCAGTTCAGCTCACTTCCAACCCTAATTGTTACTATCTAAAAAAATGGTACTAATTAAAAACTAAGTGCTTCCGAGGGAATGAACACATCGTTAAGACACATTTGGTTTTGAAAACAAGATAAGATAAAATATTGAGAATAAAATACAAAAGACAGAAATATAAAAATTAATATTTTTATATTTTATTTAATGATAAATTAAAATAAATTATGAAAATTTAATTTATTCTTTTTTTTATACAAAAAATTTAAAAAAATATAATTATAAAAATTAATAAAAATAATTAAAAAAATTGAGTAAGATGTATTTTTTATTAGTATCTTTATATTTTTATCAGAAAAAACATAAAATATACTAAATTACTAATTTAATATCTCTAGACATAATATCTTTATTTATGTTTTATTTATCAAATATAATTTTATATTTTTATTTTCTTGTTTTAGTATCTCATAACTGTTAAGTACTGTTAACAAACGGAGTTTAATAAATTGGGCATGAAGTATAAATTATATGTACTTGTGGCCGGATACCGCGGTTGGAAATAATAATAATAATAATAATAATAATAATAATAATAATAATGGTGGTTATAGCGTGTTTTATGGTGGAAGCACATGCAATTAAGCAACTGAGACTTGTTTTGATGAGTTATTAATGGGACACACTCTGGATTATCTTCTTGTTTTTCATTAGCTAGGTATGAGGACTTTAGGTGCAGCCGTGTGTTGAGTTCCACACAAAACGACAAAAATCCCTTATATCTCTCTATACTCTTTATAGATCATAGAATAGGATTACGTATCCATATTTGACATGTCAAAAATTAAAATAATCATTAATCTAATATACAGGCCAGCAAGCAAGCATGAATTAATACATATAACATTCCCCTGTTGAAGAACAATAACTCTTGGGTAATTAATTAGTTCTTATAATAACGATACTAATTAATTTTCACTAGCTTATAATACTGAATGAGTTTTATACAATAAGGCATTTCATGATATTTTTATATCATATAAGATCCGAGTGAGTACTTGACGAATCATTGCATGTGACTCATAATAATTTCATATTGAACTGTATTATCGATCATAAATTCATTAAAATCTTTGAACGGGATCGGATTTGCAAAACTTCAAATTATATATTTCCAACAACTATTCTACGCATGTATATGCACAAAAGACAAACTTCTTCTTTATTGAGCTAATTATTCTGTTGGTAGACCAAATGATAAATATACTTATAAGCTTATAATAAATTACGCATATATGAATGAGTTTGATCCATAGATATAATTATATTTACTTAATAGTATGCAGCTTGGATTAAATAAATAAAGCATATACGTATGGTATCAACATTCATTGGAGAAAGGAGAGTACTAACAATATAATAGTTTTCTAATTAAGCCCCTAGTAAAATAATAAATTCATGTTCTATTATAATAATAATAATTTAACAGTAGTATTATCTGGAGAGCTAGTAGTATATCTATGTAGTAGTACCAGCAGATCTTAATTAACCTAGCTAGTTAATTATATTGCTCTATAGTTAAGACTTAATTAAGCAGTCATCGAATCCTATAATCTACTATATTTTGTGATACATTCAAAGGAATGCCAGTTGGGGTTTGGATTTTTCTTTAATAGATTAATCATTCTGTACACGTCTTTCAAAGATTAGCCGTGGAACTACTATATTAGTTAATTAAACACCGATAGATGCATGGAATAACACAAATTAAAAACTAATTAATTAGCTAGAATGGTAATTTGTGATATTCCTCTTATGGTATACCCGAGAAAATAGGGAAGAGAACATTGAGAATGTCTTATCGAGATGTGGTCAAATGGGTAATAATAATTAAGATTTTCTATGTGTCACAAACAAGGAAGATGAATAATAAAACTAGCTATATAAATAATAATTAAGATTTGCACTTTTTTTTATCTTTTTCTCATATTGGGACGTAGTTGTTTTTGAATTCAGACTCTGTCGAGCTTAATAGTATTGACTTCTTTATCACTTCTACTGTCTCTTAAATTGAAATTTTTATTGTAATATTTTTTTGTTAGCTTCTGGTCTCCTTTTACAGTAGTAATTCCTTCTGTAGTTAAAAATTTTGTATATAGATGAGGTGTAGAGACAACTGCAACTAGTCAATTTAAGGTGGTCTAACCTATTAAGTTATTATAAGTGGATATGGCGTCGACCACGATGTAGTCAACACTTAAAGTTCATGATCTCGTGTCTTTGCTAAGGGTGGTGTACAATGATATAAAACCAAGAGGTCGGATCAGTATGTCCCCCGATCTAAAAAAGTTGTCTAGATACATCTTCAAATCCTTTTCTTTTAGCCTAAATTTGTCAAAACGGGCTTAAACAATATGTCAGCCGAACTTCCTTAGTCCACTAAAGTTCTATGTAGGTTAGCATTAGCAAGGATGATTGTAATTACCACAGGGTCGTCGTGGCTCGGTGTCACCCCTTGTGCATCTTTTTTAGTGAATGAGATTGTTGGTAAGTCGAGAATTCTACTATCTTCCCCAACTTGGTACACTTCTTTGTGATGCCTTTTACGCGAGGATTTAGTAATTTCTTCTCCTGCGAATCCTCCATTATTTATCATGTGTATGTGCCTCTCAAAAGTTTGTGGGGGTTGATCTCGTTGTCTACCATCATCGTCATCTCTTTTCCTTTTTCTTTGGTCGTCCGTCTTCTCAGTCAGGTACCTTTCTAACCAACCTTTTCTGTTCAGCTTTTCTATGACATTTTTTAAGTCATAATAGTCATTAGTAGAATGCCCATATAACTTATGCTACTCGCAATATTCTATCTGACTTTCAGTCTTTTTATGCTTGATGGGGCAAGGAGGTAGAAACTTTTCAGTGTGACAGATCTCCTTATAAACATCGATAAGAGAAACTCGGAGGGGGACTGTAGTTGTGGTATCTCCAAGGTTTCTCCGAGTTATACTCTTCCTTTTTCTTAGTCTCCTTCTCCTTATTCCGAACTTGGTAGGTAGAGTTTGACCTTGAGGTTGGTTCTCTAATTCAGACATTCTCCTCCATATTAATATACTTTTCAGTCCGCTCTTGTACTTCATACAAAGAATTCAGATGTCGCTTGGATATTGATTGGGGGAACAACCATTTTCTAAGGCCGTTAACCAAACCCATTATTACTGCTTCAGGAGGTAAATTTTGTATTTTCAAACAAGTTGTGTTGAATTTTCTCATATAATCTCGGAGTGTCTCATCGATTTCTTGTTTGACTCCTAAGAGGCTTAGAGCATGTTTAACTTTATCTTTTTGAATTGAAAATCGAGTAAGGAACTTCCTTGCAAGGTCATCAAAGCAAGTTACTAACCTGGGTGGTAAGTTATCAAACCACTTCATTGCTGCTTTGGTCAGTGTTGTTGGGAAGGCTTTGCAACGAGTCGCATCGAACGCATTAGCTAAGTACATCCGACTTTTAAAATTGCTAAGGTGGTGTCTCGGATTGGTGGTTCCGTCATAGGAGTCCCTGTCAGGGGTTTTAAAGTTTTTGGAAACCTTGACTCGCATGATCTCTTTAATGAACGGATCATCCCCTCCAAGAAGACTTTCTTCCTGATCCACCCGATTGCTTCGACTTCGAAGGTCGGCCTTTAACTTCAAGAGCTTTTCCACTAGCTCTCTTCGTTGTCGTACTTCTTTTCGTAACTCTCTTTCTGCTTCTCGTTGTTGTTTAGCCTCCTGCTCGAGCTGTTCCAATCAGCCGTGATGCCTATGTACCTGTCCTAATATCTCCATCGGATGGGGAGGTTTTTCGTCCTCAAGTCGGTGGACTTCCGAGTGAATTCGCCGTGGATGAGGGTTTTATGACGTTCCTTCCCCGTGGGGTACTTATTCTATCCCGTGGTGGAGGTAATGCAAGTGTTCAGTCATCGTTGTGAGGCTCTGGTTCCGATTCGGATACCGTGTGACTGTCCTCAAATTGATTCCTCAGCAATGGCGCCAATGTTTCAAGAGTTACCTGAAATTGAGTTGCTTATTGGACCGAGACGTAAGGTTCAGACTCCTTTTATGGCACCGTCCGACTTTTTTAAGCGCTAAGGTGCCACCGTCCGTGTTCCTCGTAAGGAAGTAGGGGGTGGTATCTGCAAGAGACTCCGATGCCTAATTCAGTAAAGGTTTTAACAAATTTTTTAATTGATTGGGTCTGAATATACCTGAGGGTGTCAATGTATTTATAATAGAATGTTGAACCACCTTTTAAAATAGTTCTACTTTTATTGGTGGATAACTGTTATCCTTTTTTAAAAAAGTTGATGATATCTCTCTTCTAAAAAAGTGAAAAATATCTTAAAAGTTAATTAATTACTCAGCTAATTAGGTTGAACTATCATTTTTGTACCCGACTTCTATGAGATCGGTTAAAAATAAAAGAGGCCATTTTTTTTTATAAACTTTTATTCTTTTTGAACTTGACTTTATATTAATGGGTTAGAATATAAACACTACTATACATACATATCATGTTGCGGCAAATACATGCCTCTAAATATTCTACTAAGTGTTTTGTATATATTTATTTAATTATTTCGTTATCATTAAATTTTGATATGTTGTCAATTATTATCTTAACATATAATTCCAATTTCAGCTTTAATTTCTATATTTGGATGGATTGCTTATGATATAAATACTTATTTTACATATTCAAATAATACTACTCTTATATATTATTAATGTAAAAATGTAAAAATTACAAGTATTTGATTTTATTTTTTAAAATTTTAAATTAATGTGAATGGAATTAATTAAATTTTTATTTAAAAAAACAATGTTATTAGATTATTAAATTCTTTTATTTAAACAAATAAAATAAATATAAAAATTACAATCTCTTTATTATTTATTTTATTGATAGTAAAAATAAAATAATTATAAACATATTTGATGTGCACTATGTACGAAATAATTTCATAAAATTTAATATATAAAATTTGAAACAAAAATAAAATCGATATGATCCAAATTAAATCAAAATACATTATATTATTTTTTTTTTAAATTGATCCAAATCGTGCTGCAAAAATATAAACTTATCTCAAATGTACGTTTAAAAATATTTGAAAACTTGTTTCGTGAGCAAACAAGCTAAGATTCATGTTTGAAATTTGGGTAAATTATCAAAATGTATTAGAATAATTTTGTCGTAGACAAAAATACACCTAAATTTTATTATCAAAAAAATATGATCAAATAATTTAAAAATGTGATAAAAATATTCAAAAAAAAATTTTTTAAATGACAAACGACTTTTATATTTAATAAACTATTTATGTATTTGATCTAAAATTTTAAAAAATATTTAAATAACTGTTTAAAAAATACACCCACAAAATAGAATAAATATTTAATATTTTTATTTTTATTTTATTTTTTAAAATATTATTAATTATTAACAAAAAAAAATTACAAAAATTACGGTCATAACTATCTCGTTTTTAATTAATGTCAGTAGTATATGTAAAAAAGTGAAAAACATATTTTTTTTTCTGAAAGTTTATGCGGTAAATATTATATTTATCTTATATATTTAAATAAAAAAATCCTAGATTATTAATTAATACGGTGAAACTCACTTACAGTCAACTTCACGTGAAGTTGATAATTGAGAACCGTTAAATGATTTGATTGATTTGATAAAATTTTCATCTAATGGCTCTCAACTATCAACTTCATGTGAAGTCGATTGCACCAGAATTTTCACCCGTTAATACTTGCATGAAGTGTTGAAATAATATAGTTTGAATAATTAAAATAAGAAAATGATGATGATGGTTCGTAGTAGCAGGAGATTATATTACAGAGTGGGTCTTTATTTGTGTGGTCACATGGATTCCTCTGATCTCTGTAGTTTTTGTCTTCATGCCTGCACCCTATGCTGTTTGATTGCTGTTTCATTATATATATTTTATTTTTCCAACGTAACCTTTCGTTCCTTCTTCGTTCTGATGCTCATGCATCTTCTTCAGAATCTGAAAGTTATCACCAGCTTTTCGTCACCTTTCTCTTTTTCATGTCTCAGTCTCCGACCACATTATTACCAAATGAAACTACACATCCATTTTAATTCGTAAAATATTCATTTCTTGCATTGCATTCTTCATTCTACACCCCATATAACCCAAAATGTTTATTTTAATTAATAATCTAAATGTTGTAACTTGTAATAATATAAGTACATCAAAATAAAATTCCAACTATAATAACAACGACATAGTTAAACTAAATTGTAAGGCTTGAAAAAGACAACAGATATAAAAATAAGTGATTTTTATTTCACTCAAGATCAAGACACTACACTACATATAAAAAAAAAGGAAAGTATGAGGAGCCAATGGAATATTTGTACAATGTGTACATTAGAGATTTAGGGAGTATTAGAGATATAATCATTAGTATTATCTTTTTCCATCAACTGAAACTTTTGGGATGAGTGGTATGATATTAGAGCTCTAAATCCGAAAGAGTTCGATCTTTGGTGAACCCGAAAATCAGTTTAAACTTTTGGAAAGATGTTTATTATCCCTAATACTCGGATGGTTATTCTAGATAGTATGGAGAATGTTTATTTTGTAACTTATATAGCCCACATTGTACAAATAAGCCATTGTCTCTCTAGCGAAAATTATTCTAAAACAATCGAACTAGTTGTACCTCCAACTAAGCGTGGTTACAAATTATTTGTACTGACTACTAAGAATAAAATCTCACATTATATACGCAACAATTTATTGGCTAACGACAAACTCTTAAATAAAATTCAAATTCATAATGGATCGAAAACAAGCTCACAGTTTGAGCCCCCATAATTATGATTTGAGTGTTCTACATAGTTTTATTTTGTTTTTCTTCACACGGACTTTGGTAAAAATAATTGCTAGATTAAGATAAAAATGAAGCATAGCATGGAAGGAAATGGGGATTTTTATAACTTAGGAAACAAAAAGGAAGGTAGGGAGTTGTTTTGAATATATACAACTACTTTAAAAATAAGGACAAGATGACAGAAATAGTACATGTAATGTAATGCAGATTTAGCTGACAATGTTGCTGAGACCTTTTTCTTGGGGTCAATTATTTACGATGGCACAAAGGGGATATTTTTAAACTAAAGAAAAAAAAAAAAGAAAGCACCAACCCATCATCGTTAGTTGCAATCACAAAAATTAAGGAATTTTAATAAGAAAGCGCCACGAGAATCTCTCTGTGTTTGTGTCTTCCTGACTTCAGTGGTTGAGTTTGCAGCATGGTCAAGGAGGTGGTCTACATTGAAATCCTCACGTGCAGTGCTCTGTAGCTTTTTGTTTTTTATGATAATAATAAGATGTGAATCATAATAATTAGTAATTTCATTTCTATGTCACATTTTGTATAAATTTAATTTAATTCATTTTTACATCAACGCTCTCAAGTTGCTTTGCTGATTGACTGATTCCATTTTCCAATATTTATTTTTTTTTAAGAAGGAGTCTCATATTTGACTTGATTGATATTTGATATTTTTTGCACAATTTTTATTCTTATGCTCAATTTAAGATACATAAAAATAGTTGGTTTTTTTTTTATCCAAGGTAACCTAATTAAAGTAAAGAGTACATGACTCTAATTATGGGAAGCTGGCTGGTTATGAGTTTCTAATTAGAGTAATAATCTCACTGAACTAACACTAGAGTCACTAATTTCAGCCAACAACACCTCCATAGAAGGTTGTTAAATAAATTTATTATAAAAGTCAATAAAAATGAGTTTTATTGAATTTAAATTTTAAATATTTTATTTTTAAATTTTTATATTAAATATTAACTTATAACATTAATTTCTAAGACTTTTTTTTATTAATTAATAGCAAAATAGATAAAAAAAAAAGTTAACTATTTTTCTTTAATTACTACTATAATAAAAGTTTAGCTAATATATATTCTAAAGGCATAAGTTTGAGTTATGGATTAAGAAATTTTTTATAAAAAAATATATAAAATTTAGTTTCAAATACATTTGTTACATATTTATTAAAGAGAAAGTCTAGGGGGCAGCAGATTTTGTGGTTTTTAGCCATTAATTAGCCATCAATGATGTTTTTAATGGTGTGAGATTGCATCTAATGGTGTAAAATCATTCAATTTCTTTTTGATGGTTAAGTGCTGACTAGAATTTAACAAAAGTGCTGCTCCCTAGCACTCCTCTTTATTAAAATAAAAAAGTTAAAAACTTTCATTAATAGTAACTTTAATATGTGTCCTTATTATGATACATGACAGATAAACTCTAATAATAAATTTGGTAAAGTAATAATGGTGGTTGTAAATGCAGAGAGAAGGTTTGGGGTTGATAAAAGGGTGTGTTTGTTTGGTCCTTAATAATAAGCTTGGTGTGCATTATATATTGATTCTCCTTCAATTCATATCCATCATCAATCCTCTGTTTTCTCTGATCTGATCTTCCTTCAATTTTTTTATGTTATAGAAATGGCACTAGAGGCTGTGGTTTTTCCACAAGATCCATTATTCTCATATGCTTCTTCTACCACCACCACCAAGGATTATTTCTACTCATCCTTTCTCGGCAGCCACCACCACGATCTCATCGGAATTATAAACAACAACATCATTCAACAAAACCAAGCAACTAACAATTCCGACTCTTCTTCTCCTCCTTCCAACAACGACCACTGGGATCATTCTCACTACGCCACTTCTTCCAGCTCCCCTGACTGCTGCGCTGCCACTGTTGATCAACCTTCTGTCCCCACCACCACTGGCCGCCGCAAACGCCGCCGCACCAAAACCACCAAGAACAAGGAGGACATCGAGAACCAGAGGATGACTCACATTGCTGTTGAACGCAACCGCCGCAAACAGATGAACGACTACCTCGCCGTCCTTCGTTCTTTGATGCCTCCTTCTTATGTTCAAAGAGTCAGTTACTTTCTCTTTTCCAGTTTTGGGATAACAAAGAAAAAGAATCTCTTTACTAATTTGCTTTCTTTCTACTTCTACACCTTAATCATTGTTTACCTGACTTGACATGACACGAGTTCTCAACTAATCAAACATGGAAAATACTACTACACGCCATACATACTTTTCTTTGGTGAAAACTCAGGTGAAGTCGACTTCATGTGAAGTTGATATCTGAGAGTCGTTAGATAAAAATTTAGTCAAATTAGTCAAATTATCTAACGAGTCTCAAGTATCAATTTCACGGGAAGTCGACTGCACCTGAGTTTCCACAATTTTCTTTTCTTTATTATCCAATAATTTAATTATTTCTATTAATTTACAAAAACAGGGTGACCAAGCGTCTATTATTGGAGGCGCCATTAACTTTGTGAAGGAGCTAGAGCAGCTTTTGCAGTCCATGGAGGGTCAAAAGAAACCCAACCACCACGACACTACTGCTGCTGGTGGCGCCGCCGGAATGAATAGTAGTGGCCAATCATCGCCGTTTGGCGAATTCTTCGCGTTTCCGCAGTACACAACGCGTGGTCATCATCAGGGAAACAACAACGCAACGACGATGGCAGCGGAGCAGCAACAGAAACAGTGGGCGCCGGCGGTGGCGGACATAGAAGTGACAATGGTGGACAGCCATGCGAACCTCAAGATTCTATCAAAGAAACGACATGGGCAGCTGATGAAGATGGTTGTTGGTCTCCAATCTCTAAGCCTCACCATTCTCCACCTTAATGTTACCACTCTCCATGACTTCGTCCTTTACTCTGTTAGCGTAAAGGTATTTTTTTTTTTTTATTAAAAATACTATTTGTATACTAAAATATGTGATTAAAATTGGTAATTAAAAGTAGCCACTAATATATTTATGTATAAATATATGTGTAATTTAATTTATTTTTAATATGTTCTAACATATGTTTTATATTGATCGCTCTAACTTTTGTAGCTAATTTTGGTATACACATAATATAGTGAATTTTTTTATGTGTAAATAAATATTATTGTTTTAAATCACTACTTTGTAAGCAATAATTTAAAATCATATTTATAATAAAAAATACTATTTATATACCAAAATTAGTCACTAAAATTAATAATCCATGTATTTATATACTAATAGTTGATTTTAGTGGATAATTTTAATATATACATAGCGTAATCGTATTTATAAATACACATGAATTAATATACCTTACATATACATTTATCAAAGTTTAAATTTAGTAATTATGCTAGTCAAAATGAATAAAAACAGTTGACCACAAGATTTTCTATTTTTTACGTACATATATTTAATAGTGTATTGAAAATACTAATAAAAATTGATTAGTGTTGATTAAATGTAAAAGAAATAGATGATTTTTGTTGTTTATAATTTTAGAAATGATGTGTGTGAATTGGTTGGAACACAGGCAGAGGATGGGTGCCAGCTGAATACGGTGGATGAAATAGCTGCTGCTGTGAATCAACTATTATGCGCAGTTCAACAAGAGGCATCATCTTTCAACGAAATTAATTAGAATTCCAAGTTCATATTTGCCCTCTTTTTCTTTATTTCTATTTTTGAAAAAAGAATCTCTATTTCTCTAATTTGTGAGTAATTTGGGATATATATGACTATGTCCATTGCGGTGTTGGATGCATGTTTATATGTCTTTGCTCTTTATTTTTGTTCACCCTAGCTAGCAATTGTGCAAAACTACCTTATTAATGTACTCCTTTTTTCTATTGTTTATTTTTTTTAAAAATATTTGGTAACCAAAGAAAATTAGCTAAAAACAACCATAATTTGTCTTATTTAGTATTTATTAATTGTTACGACAATTAATAAATGCTAAATAAGACAAGTTCTGACTTTTTTTTTTCTCTCTAACATTACCCATTTTTTTTAGGAGACGGGGACGTTATTATTGCTTTTTAAAAAATTATCTTTTAAAAACTAACTTTGATAAGATATATTTTAAAAAATAAAAATTTTATCAAACCAGCTTTTTAAAGATCGTGTTAATAATGATATTGAAAGATCTGTCTAAATTTTAATTTGTTCATTCTATAGTGTTAGGACTTAGGAGGCAGTATTTTTGTTAAATTATAGCCAGTACTTAACCATAAAAAAGAAATTGAATAATTCTACATCATTAAATGTAATTTTACATTATTAAAAATATCATTGATGACTAATTAATGACTAAAAATCACAAAATCTACTGACTTCCTAGACATTCTCTAATCGAAATTTATCTCATTTTTTAAATTTTTTTTAAAAAAAATTGGATGTAGTTAATATATTGAAATGAAAATAAAAGATTTTAGCTAAACATTTTCTTTTATACTAACATGATTCATAAAATAACTGAATTTAATTAGCTGAGGAAACTGTTGCTCATGTGGCTCATTTTAAACAACATAAGTTTCATGCATTAATTTCTTGAAAAAACAAATTCTACGGAGAATTTCTTGTATGTTCTAAATACTCTTGTGAATTGGTCTAACATTAGTTTTCATTTTACTAATTAAAAAAAAAACTAAATTAAAAAAATAGACTTATACAAAATTTAATTAAAAAATAAAAATAATAAAAAATTATCAGAATTTATTATTTATTATTATTATTTTTAACTATTAACTCAAATTTTTTAATTTAATAATCTAATAATATATTTTATCATACATTTTTAAAAGTTGATGATTAATTAATAATTAAAAATAATTAATTTTAATAAAATTTTAATATTTCTTTTAAAAAATTATAACAAGAGCACTTAAACACCACAAAATTTCTCAACTGGATGCATATGTATATCTTCCAGAACAGAACAACACGCATTTTGAGAAGTCATACATATTGGTTGGTTGCCTTGCAATTCTAGGACAAAAATTTGTTTACTTTACTGTATTAGTCACGAGCAGCTATCATTAGGGTGGCAATAGATAAAATAAGGAAATGTTTAAATTCAATCTTAATTTTATTTGTGGTTAAAATTTTTATATAAATTCAATTTTATTCCATGAACAGGTTGATAATATCTCAACCTTCTTCTCACTCGTTCTTAACTTGCAAGTGTTTGATTCTATTTACGGATTACCAAAAAGATATAATATTATTATATATAATTTGATGATAATTTAAAATAGAACTGATTTTTATATAAAAAATATATTAAATTATCAATTAATAATTTTTTCTTAATAACTAAAAATTTTTTGTATTTAGTGAGAAATCTTTAGTTCAATATCCAGTTAAAACATATTTTTATATAAATATATAGTATATACATATATAAAGTGCGAGTTAGTCGGGTAGGATTGAGACTCAACTTGCACCCTACCCATACCCCCATTCTACCCGCTATGAATCGGAATCCATGCCCTACTCAACCCGCACGAAAATCATATCCACATCCTACCCTACCGCTACGAATCGAATTGGATATTCGCGAGAAGGATATATATTACTACCCCTAGCTATCATAGCATTTTTCATTTATAATTATATATATATCATGTGCAAATTGCAATTATCCATTTTTGTAGTCAAGCATTCAAGCTGGTTTTCTATATGTATGTACCGTACCATTCCTTCTCAACATTATTTCTTTTAGTAAAACCATGCTAGAGAGACAACAAAACTGTTTCTAAAGAATAACACTGATACGATGAGTGGCGGATCCAAAAAATTTATGTTGTGGGGGCAAAAATAATATACATTACTATTATAAGATATATTAATCTAAATTAAAAAAAATACACATTAATTATTCGAATAAAAAAAAAGCCAAAAATCACATATAATAAAATAAAACGAAAGATATTTTTTAAAATATTTTTCTATTATTATTTGTATAAATAAAAAATATATATTTTAAATTAGTAAATTGATCGATTGATTTTAGAAATTTATATGCAACATAATTACATATAATAAAATAGAACGAAAGATAAACAAATAAATAATAAGGATTACTAAATTGAGAATAAAATAAAATATATAAATTTATAAAGAGAATAAAAAATTAGATTAATACCTAAATTATAATTGCTTGAATTATAATTTGTAATTGAAAATATCAAAAAGAGAAACAATGAAATTGAAAGATACATAGAGTCATAAAGAGTTATATTAAAAAAAATAGAAAACTTAAAATTTACCTTTTGATGAAGAAAAGATGACCACTAGAAAAGAAATAGAAAAATAAGGTTAAAACTAAGAAGAGGATTTAAGAGAATAAAAGAGTGATGACGGCTGAGATTTGAGAATGAGAGAAGACTAAATTTAATTAGGTTAACTAATAATCAAAATGATAGAAAGATAAAATAGATTTGAGGCTTTAAATAATTAGGCTAAATTTATTTGTAATGGAATCATTTAAAATTTAAAATAGGACAATATTATATATGTATATATTTAAAAAAAAAAAGAAGAGTGGGGGCAAATGCCCCCCTATCTCACTACTTGGGTCCGTCCCTGGATACGATGATTTGTGATTAATTAGTATAACTTAATTAGTAACTAATCTTCCAGTATGCAATTAATTATATTAAATTACTTTTTTACTCTAATTTATGATAACAATAAAAAAATTTTTACACCAGTCTATAAATTCAGTCTAATAAAATATATAAATTTTGTTATAATTTCAATTTATATATTTAATTTTATTTTTATAATTTATTAATAAAAAAAATATAACAAAACTTTTTTTATTTTTGCATATTCTTTAAATTTTATTAAAATTACTCGACTCTTTTATTATTATTCAAATAACCTCTTCATATCGCGTGGCTATAGCTTTTACTTCAAATGGCCGAAAAGTAAATTATATACATATATACATATATGGAACAAAATAGGAGTCAAACCTACTATATATATGCTTACCATTATAATTATTAGCAGTATAAATAATCAAGTACCCTGCAGAACCATAAAGAAAACATAGAATTTTCCTATTGATTCATAAAATATATTATGTTATTTATATTTTTATATATTTTGGTACTATTATACTAACTATATATAGGAAGAGTTTCTAGTATAACTGGAACATCGCTGTTTCAATTGTTTTAACCGTTTATTTAAATTATATATATATATATATATATATATATATATGCAGCTTCATCAAATCCATATGTGTCGTCTTTCACGTGTGAATATTCTTTTTAACACTTTTTCTACCTCTGTCTACTTCCTCTTCGCGATTTCACCATGCAACTATATATAATAATGATGGCTATATATGGTAGATAGGAATCGTGAAAAAGGAGGTGGTGATTTTCTGCTGCGTCCATTGGAATAATTGGTAACAATGATATTTTTCTCGATCAACCAACCTTCACAAGAAGCAGAACATGGCACAAAACCCTTGCAAATGCAAAAGGAAAATAATAACTATGCCCTAAGAGTCAACGGTCATCATTAAGGATCTAGTTGCATTGTGGGTTCTCCATGACATTGGCATTGCTAAGAAATTCAAAAGTTCTAAAATTGGTTGTTTAGATCATCACCAATTTCATTTAATTTCCTCCAATCACACGCAGAGACAACCTTGATATATATCGTTCATAATTTCAACGAAATATGCTAAATATATAGTATGCCTAACGAAAATACTATTTTTCACTAAAATTAGTCAGCAAATTAAAATTAATCACTATGTATTTTGTATATAAATATATTGTTATTTAATTTATTTTTAATATATATTTTATAGTTTAACATATATGTTATACTAATAATTAATTTTAATAACTTATTTTAATGATGATTATATTCCTAAATACCCTAAGCTAATCAATATCCTTTCCTATATATATCACAAACAAATAATATTTTAGTTTAAAACTTGAGGAATGTCAAAATAAGTGGGTTATTTATAAAAAAGGTGGAAACTCAGGTGCAGTTGACTTCATATGAAGTTGATATCTAAGAGCTGTGAGATGATTTGATTAATTTGACTAAATTTTTATCTAACGACTCTCAAATATTAACTTCCCGTGAAGTCGACTTCACCTGAATTTTCACCTTACAAAAATAGTATTTCTTTTTCCTTTTACTAATAATCTTGTATTAGATATTAAGGATATAGTGCAAGTGAGAAGAGAAGAGATAAGTGAAATCTCGGTGTGTATGCATATATAGTAGTAAATATGATTTTGTATATTGAACATATAAAGCACGCATTCACATCGAATGGAAAATATGATGATTACTCATGTAAATTTGTCTTCGTATTTTTATGGAAAATTGATAACTAAATACAAATACATATTATGTTAAATAGTTTAGTTAATTATAAGGTGGATTCTACTTAATTTTTTTAAAATAATATGTAAGTTATTCTTTATAATGTGTCACATTTTAATTGGTTATTATTTTAACTATAGTTAGGTTATTTTTTAATTTATTATTTAAGATGGATATTAATATAATTTCCTAAAATATTAAAACCCCACTCCCATTAATAATTAAAGTATCTTCGTCACGTAACTTCGGTCCTTACAAGCATCGCCGTCGTCGTCGCCGTCGTGACAAGAAGCGTCAACCGTCGTCATCTATTGCCTCTCAGACAATCTCATCCCTTAACGTCGTTGTTAAATTTCTGTCGTCAGTAGCTTTACCGTCCTATCCAATATAGTCAGCGCCGACGTCATTGCTATCTCTTGTCCTCTCACTCGATTCCTCTTTTTACCGTGGATCACCCGTTACCAACATAAGTAATGTTTAGTTTGGTTATTAAATTTTTTCATTAAAACAACCTATCTTTATTTAATTACATGATAGAACATATATTCATATGTAAAATATAATATAATAAAATAAATCTATTCATAATACTTAAAAGTATAATTAAAATCAGGAACATACAAATATAATAGTAAAATTTATACTCTAAACAATTAAACATATCTTTTATCATATATAAATTATTTTAAAAAATAAATAAATTGTTAAAATTAATAACACAAGTTTAAAATGATAAAATCTAGCTTTCATAGAAGTATTTTTTATAGTATTTTTATTCTTTTAATTTTTAATTTATTCGTATTTTATTATTTAATTAATGATTAAACAAATTATTTTTATGAGAAATCATTTTTTGTATTATCTTAAAGAAGAGACCAATATAACAGTTTAAAAAATATTGTAAAAATAATATTTTAAATAAAAAATAGATAATATTAAAATTTTTAAATAAAAAAGTAAATTGTATAGATAGATATTTAAGAAATAAATATGAAATATATGTCTAAAATAAATAAAATAGACAAAAATAATTTTTCTATTTTTCAAGAGTACTCCCATTTTATCTGTTTGATTTATTTTAGGCATGTATTTCATATTTATTTCTTAAATATTTATACAATTTATTTTTGTATTTAAAAATTTTAATATTAAATATTTTATTTAAAATATTATTTTTAAGTTATTTTTTAAACTATTATATTGGTCTCTTCTTTAAGATAATACAAAAAATAATTTCTCATAAAAATAATTTGTTTAATTATTAATTAAATAATAAAATACTAATAAATTAAAAATTAAAAGAATAAAAATACTTTAAAAAATAAGATAAGAAAGTTGAATTTTATCATTTTAATTTTGTGTTATTAATTTTAATAATATATTTATTTTTTAAATAATATATGTATAATAAAAAATATTTTTATTTGTTTGGAATACAGATTTTATTATTATATTTGTATGTTCATTATTTTAGTTATACTTTTAAATACTCTGAACAGATTTATTTTATTATATTATATTTTACATATGAATATATGTTTCATCATATAAATAAATAAAGATATATTTTTTTAATAAAAAATTTAATAACCAAATTAACCATTAATTATGTGGGTAAGCAGTGACCATGGCAAAAAGAGGGCGCTGGCTATACTGAAAAGGACAGCAAAATTACGGGCAACGAGAATTCAACCATATCGTTAAGGGATGATGCACCGAAGAAAGAGAGATGGCATGAGAAGCAGTAGATGATGACGACGTCGGCGCTTCTTGTCACGATTTGAAATGACAGAATCTACGTGACGAAGTGATAAAGAAAGAATGGAGGCGTAGAAATGTGCTTCAATTAGCGGGAGTGGGGTTTTGATATTTTAAAAAATTATACCATTACCAATCTCAAATAATAAAGTATAAAATAACTCAACTATGGTTAAGATAATGACCAATTAAAATATGGCACATGGTAAAGAATTCGATGGTCCCGGAATGTTTGGACCATTAAATGGTCCCATAACAAAACATGTTTTTTTAAGTTTTTTAATAACTGTTAAATAGTTCTTATTTAATTTTAATTATAAATTAGTCTTTTATATATTATTTAATTATAAAATTTATTTTTTATTTTATAAATTATTTTTTTATCATTCATCTATCATGTTTATTGAGAATCAAAAACTAAAACAATAATAAATTAGATCTTCATTAATCGTAATAAATATTTTACTATCTTAATCGATTATAATTTTATTATTGATCCAATTACATACGTATTGGATTGGAAAAATCGTTTTTATTAAAAATTCAATCGATTGGATGCACAAACCAATCGATTGAAATTCAGGCTTCCCAAACTTCAATCGATTGGAATTGATACACAATCGATTGAATTTTGCAAGGCATGTGAGATTTTTCTTATTCAATCGATTTGTCATATTACCCAATCGATTGAAATCATCAAAGCAATGAGTTTAGTTAATTCAATCGATTGGTTTTGTCACCCCTCAATAAATTATTATTTTCGAAAACCCCATTTTTAAATTTAATTCTCCAAATACGAGTTTTTTTTATGCAAAGCAAGTTCGCCGCACTATAATTTTTATAGAGTTTGCCTAACCCCGACGAACTTCACTTCAAATTCTAAAAAAAATGGCTAACTCAAGTTCTTAAATTTCACAATAGACAATGATAACAATTATCATCGTCTCCAGAATATATAGGAGTACACAAGAATATTGGGGAAATAATAGATTTTTTTTAATTTATAATAAGAAAAAATCCTGGTTAAATGTGCCTTATTCCCGTGTATCTATGTATTTCTGGAAACGATGATAATGGTTGCCATTAATGTTGAAAAAGCCATGCTTGTTATAGGTATATTTTTGTGTACTCCTATGTACTCTTGTAGACGATGATAATGGCTTAAAAATTTGAGTTTTGTTGGTTTTGAAAAAAATTCGAGTGAAATTCGTCGGGGTTAGACAAACTCTATAAAAATTATAGAGTTCGAAAGGTCACTATAAAAAAAATAACAGAGGGAGGTTAACTCACCCTAAATAAAAAAAAAATCGTATTTGAAAAATGGAATTTTGGAAAATGATATTTTTTTTAAATGATAAGTAAAAATGATTTTAGTGTTATAGGAAGTGTATTGGAATTTTTTTCATTGGTAAATTTTAAAGATGTCAGTATATTTACGGATATTGAGATGGATGAATAATAGTATGAGAACGATGACATTAACCAAGAAGAGTTAATATGTGACAAAGATATGATGGATAAATAATATGAATATGAACAAGATTTTGGAGATGAATTTATTGAGGGAATAACAGAACCAATCGATTGAATTAACTAAACCAGATTGCTTTGATGATTTCAATCTATTGGTAATATGATTAATCGATTGAATAAGAAAAATTCGGCATGCCTTGCAAAATTCAATCGATTGAAGTTTGGGAAGACCGAATTTCAATCGATTGGGTAGTATAAGTAATCCATTGAATTTTAAAAATCCAACATTTTAGCCATTGTTCAATAGATTGAGTAATATGACCAATCGATTGATTTTTGCGAAAACCATGCTGCCTTGCAATTTTCAATCGATTGTTTTGTGATAACCTGTAGTCTAATCGATTGAGTTATGGGAAACCTGAAATTCAATCTATTGTTTTGATAATCCAATCGATTGATTTTTAAAGAAACACGATCTCAGGACGAACGTCACGAATCAAATATAAACTTTTAATCGATTAGAATGACCAAAAAATTTATTACGATCAATGAAATATCTAATTTGTTATTTTTTTTATTTTGATTGTTAATAAACATAATAGATGAATGATAAAATAATAATTTATAAAATAAAAATATTTTTTATAATTAAATAAAATATATGAGGTTAATTTGTAATTAAAATTAGAAAATGACTATTTAGCAGTTGTCAAAAAAACTTAAAAAACATGTTTTGTTATGGGACCATTTAATGGTCCAAATATTCTGGGAACATGAATCCAATGCCATGACACATTATGAAAGGTAATTTACATGTTATTTTAGAGAAAATTGAATAGAATTCATCTAACTATAATTATTTATTTAATAAATTTTAATTATTATTTTTGCATAAATACACGTGATGAGTAGTCACTAAACTGATAATAGTTTTGTAGTCTACCTAAAAAAAGATAATTAAGTCTCTTATATATAATATAAAATAAATTATTTTATGACAAAGCTATTAAAGAAGTATGTATTCTCTCTCTTAAAGTGATGATAAAGAAAACTTTACCGATTTAATTATTAATTATATATTGATTAAAGGACAATAAAAATCAATTTAAAGTAATTTATTTAGATATTTTTTATTTTATATTTATTAATTATTATCTGAAATAAATTATTTTAGATGTAATAAAAATGTAATTATAAATATTACATACATAAATTATAGGGTAAAAAACAGAAATAAGCCAAGGGAGAAAATAATTTACGTGAATAAGCCAAAACAAAAACTGCTTCATGAATCTACCAACGCACATATATATATGTAGTTCGAACCAGCTTGGTTCGAACTCCATTACTATATAATTCGAACCAACTTGGTTCGAATTATACACAAAGACATGCACACACATAATTCGAACCAGCTTGGTTCGAATTACACACAAACACACGCACACACTAATTCGAACTAGTTTGGTTCGAATTACACATACAATAATTCATGGTATAATTCGAATTATGCGGTTAAAAAATTAATAATTTATTAAAAAAATTTTATTAAAAATTTATTAAAAAATTAATAATTTAAAAATTAAAAATATATATATTTTATTTCATACGTTAAAAAAAAGCTAACAAAATATTTAATTACGAGACTTCTTTAAAATATTAATGAGCTATCAATTCGAATTCCATACAATACTTTTCTGTCCATTTTTAATAGTTCATGAATATTTTTTAATAAATTTTTTTAATAAATTTTTTTAAATTATACTACAAAAAATATTTTATCCTATGCAAAATAATTTAAAAAAAATTGCTTAAAAAATATTAAGAGTACTATAAAAATTTGTAATGTTATAATAACTTAGGTAAATACATGCATGTACTCAAATTTTAAATAAAATATTCTACATAGTCAATAATAATTTAGAAATGAAAGAAAATATTTTATTCTATACAAAATAATTAAAAAATATATTTTATTCTATACAAAATAATTTTAAAAAATGGCTTAAAAGATGTTATGAGTACTATAAAAGTTTGTAATATTCTAGTCATTTGGGTAAATACATGATAAAAATATTTTTTCTTTAATTTCTAAATTATTAGTGACTATGTGGAGTATTTCTTTAATGTCCTAAATCATTAAGACATTGCAAATTTTTATAGTACTTCTAACATCTTTTAAGCCATTTTTTAAATTATTTTGCATAGAATAAAATATTTTTGTGTGGTTTAATTTAAATAAATTTATTAAAAAATATTCATGAGCTATCAAGAATGGGCAGAAGAGTATTGTATAGAATTCGAATTGCTCACCATATAATTTGAATCAGAGTAATTCGAACTTCCATATGCGTAATTCGAATCATGTAATATCTCACCATATAATTTAAATAATTTTATTAAAAAATTATCATGAATATTTGTTAATAAATTTATTTAAATTATACCATAAAAAATATTTTATTCTATGCAAAATAATTTAAAAAATGGCTTAAAAGATGTTAGAAGTACTATAAAAATTTGTAATGTCCTAATGACTTAAGACATTAAGGAAATACTCCACATAGTCACTAATAATTTAGAAATTAAAAAAAAATATTTTTATCATGTATTTACCTAAATCACTAGAATATTACAAATTTTTATAGTACTCATAACATCTTTTAAGCCAATTTTTAAAATTATTTTGTATAGAATAAAATATATTTTTTAATTATTTTGTATGGAATAAAATATTTTCTTTCATTTCTAAATTATTATTGACTATGTAGAGTATTTTATTTAAAATTTGAGTACATGCATGTATTTACCTAAGTTATTATAACATTACAAATTTTTATAGTACTCCTAACATTTTTTAAGCAATTTTTTTAAATTATTTTGCATAGGATAAAATATTTTTTGTAGTATAATTTAAAAAAATTTATTAAAAAAATTTATTAAAAAATATTCATGAACTATTAAAAATGGACAGAAAAGTATTGTATGGAATTCGAATTGATAACTCATTAATATTTTAAAGAAGTCTCGTAATTAAATATTTTGTTAGCTTTTTTTTAACGTATGAAATAAAATATATATTTTTAATTTTTAAATTATTAATTTTTTTAATAAATTTTTTAATAAATTTTTTTAATAAATTATTAATTTTTTAACCGCATAATTCGAATTATACCATGAATTATTGTGTGTGTAATTCGAACCAAGCTAGTTCGAATTAGTGTGTGCGTGTGTTTGTGTGTAATTCGAACCAAGCTGGTTCGAATTATGTGTGTGCATGTGTTTGTGTATAATTCGAACCAAGCTGGTTCGAATTATATAGAAATGGAGTTCGAACCAAGTTGGTTCGAACTACATATATATGTGCGTTGGTGGATTCATGAAGCAATTTTCGTTTTGGCTTATTCACGTAAATTATTTTCTCCCTTAGCTTATTTTTGTTTTTTACCCTAAATTATAGATATTAAATTAAATAAGATAACTTTATATTATTATCTTTTTAATATTATTTAAAATAATTAGTTAATTACCTAAACTTTCTCAATATCTTTGGCATCGATATTGTTTACAATTAAAAATCGAAAATTATTCACTTAATAGTTGGAAAATTGATGACTGGATGCATGGTTCCTGAAGAAGCAAAAATACCATTAAATAGCTTGGTTTTTTTTGCATGTTTTGCTAATGATAGAATAATATATAATGTGAGATAATAAAATAATCTGAATATTTTTCTTTCATTTTCACTATGAATAATGCAATGTGCCACCGCTACATATATATGACTAGATACAAATCACCAGTGAACTACTGTGTCTTTGTCATGCTAATTAATATGTGACAAGTTCAAGAGAATGTCGTGATTGCTGCTGTGGTAATTTTCTTTACTTGTAGACAAATTTCACTGTCATGAAGATTGAATAGGGTATTGGACAAGTTTATATGTATGATTATTTATTTATGAAAAAGCATAGGTAACCAACAAGATTTTTGAATAATGTGTAAACAATGTGAATTAATAGGATTAAAAAAGTAAATTTAATTAGTAGCATTAAATTAGAATGTAGTGTATTTTCATTTGATTGGTGGTTATTCATGTTGTTCAAAATTTTAATTATTCCCCTAGTATTCCCCTTTATTTATATATGGTACCTACTATATGGGTCTTTAATTTCTAATATATTGGTTGTCCTTTAATTTCGGCGTAAACTGTAATAATGCTACAACCAAAACAAATTACACGGATGATGATGTCTATTAACCAATTTAATAAACTTTCACATCGAAGTCGTGAAGGATCCATTAGATTTTGTTGTCACTTCAGGGAAAAAAAAAAAGAAGAGAACTAGTAAGAGTAAAGAGGCCCCCACTATTTGCCTTAAGAACCTTTCTAAGAGGCGACTTCACTTCTTCTTGATTAACCTTATTATATTCGAATTCAATAATACTACATACCTAGTAGCAGCTTAATTTGAGTGTACTAATAATGTTGGTGATACCCGGCTTGTTAAGCATAAGTTCATTTTATCAACTTTCTTATTTTAAGTATAAAAATCTTTTGCATGTATTTTTACTATTTTCTAAGTGAGAACGTCAAAAATCTACATATCAGTAAAAAAATCAAAACTTTCAATTAAAAGTGTTTGGACCTCAAGTTTAAATCCAAACCTAATTCGATTTTAAGTAGTGCTTCAGAATAAACGCAAACAAATTATTAGGATAAAATATATTTTTTATTTTAATTTTATCTCAAAAATTAATTTTTAATTTACATCAAATATATTTATAATAACTCATTTTTTAAAAAATTTATAGCCAATTCAGTAACAATTTTATAAGAATAACTATCAATATAGACAAATCGAAAAATTTTAGGATAAATTAAAATAAAATAAAATTTAAAAATAAAAAATATAATTTATCTTTTATTTTATTATATTGTTATTCTAATTGCAACTAGTTTGGCAACAGTAGTGATAATAAATTTCTATATTGTCTTGATCATTTTGAACCTTCGAGGGTCCCATATATATATAGTTGCTGAATCCTGACGTCTTTATGTTTAATTTTCCATTTGCAACACAAAATTGCTAGCTTGTTGAGATGAGAGTGTGGAATAATGATTTAAGCTTCCATTGGAAATTTGGAGGGTATATTTGCAAGACAGGAGTGACTGTCGAACTAAAAAGTATACCTAGGTAGGTTATTGTCGGAACGAGTAATAAAATTAAAATATAGTATTTGTCACGCATATATTTCTGCCATGTGTAATATGCGTTATTTAATTTAAGGAGTTTGCTAGATAAACAATAATTTATATAAATAATAGATTCTAAAATTTGCCTAATAAAATAAAAATACACTATATTATTAAATTATTCACCTAAATCTTAATATTAGAATAGTTATCTGTACACCTAATAAATTAAATATCTAATATATCTATTGTTCATATTATTTAATATTTTTATTGTCTATATATACTTTTCTTTAATTTAATAATTTCTCATGACGCTCTATATATTATGTGGGCTGTGACAGGAAGATTCCTTTACTTTAAGGTGGTTACTTGTACAACTTTTATTATGACGACTAACATTGAAAATTTTTCTCTAACGAAATGATGAATATTCTAAATCATTAAAAGGTTGAAGAATCTTAGAACAGCTTCCAAGGAGTAGCTAGTATCATATCTTAAAAGAGATATCATTAAATTAATTGTTAGTAATATCTATGGAAAATTTTGGAAAATTGGTCGGACTCAGGAGGGAGAGCGCTCTTCAAAGTTTTTATTGTTATATATCTATAATTGGGCCTTTAAAAAAGTGGCAAGCACAATAATGAAGAGTGGAATAGATGGCCCATTTTGTCCATGAACCCATGAGAGCCCACCAAAAAAGAAAATTCACCTTTCAAGTTAGTCAGACGAATTTAAATTCTTTAAATTTTATATTTTTATTTAAAAAATTAAAGTGTAATTTCTTATTTTTTGAATATTTTTTTATTTAAAGTAAAATCCAAAATTTTAAAAAATTAAATCCTAGCCAGCGATATAAAAAAAGTGGTCCCAACGGCTAGAATTTTCAATTTGAATGGAGTGAGAGAAACAATGTCAGAGATAGAAAGAGTTTGATTCTCCGATCACACCCAAGGGTTGTTGCTTTTTCAACATCAGTTTCTTCAACGTCTCTTTGAAAGTTCGTCTCTCACATTGAGAGAAACCCTAGAATTTGGGGCTTTGGTGTTCTTCGTTCTTCTCCTTTCTATTCTCTCGTTTGAATCATCGGCACACTGATTTTCAAATTCCAGAAAGAAGAAGAATGGATCTTCCGCGAGAGGTAGATGATTACATCAAAGAAACCATAGATGATTTCTTGGGTCTACCGATTTCGTCGAAAACCCTAGTAACAAAGCTCCGAGCATCGCGAGAGTCTGAACGGCGACTCCAAGAACAGAACCTTTATCTTCTCTCCAAATTGAAGCAGAAAGACGAACTCGTCGAACGAACTAAGGTTTCACTTTCATTATCTTCTCTCCAAATAAAATAAGTTTTACTGTTTTCTATTTTTTACTTATTTCTTGGTTTGGAGCAGTGTGAATCGAGTATGAATGCTCAAGCCCTGAAGAAGTTCGTTGAGGAGAATCAGAGGTTGGCCATGGAGTGTGAGAATTTGCTGGCCAAATGCCAGAATTTGGAGAATGAGTGTGTACTGTTTGAGCACGACAGAGAGGCGTTGATGGAATTTGGGAACGATGCCGATGGAAGGGCGAGGGAGGCTCAGTCACGTGTCCTAGATTTAGAGCGGGAGCTGCTGTTGTTGCAGGAAGAATTTAGGAAATACAAGACTTACCATGAATTGGTACTTAATACTTTTCTCTTCTATATATATATATATATAGAATTTTTTTGTTGAATCTGTCAGCCATTGGTATGCTTTTTTCCTTCTAACAATCCTAATCAAGAAAATATTTTAATGCTAATTAACGGGACTGTAGGGGATTTCAGTGCTGAACAACATTTTTTTCTTTCAATCATAGCAGCTGTGACTTTATGAGATGTGAGTATAATTGTGTGTATGGTTCCTTAAATTTCTGATGTGGTTGGTGGCTAGATGATCATTCATTCATAGTTGGGTTGCTGCAATGATACAATCTTGTGATCAATGTGCTTTATCAGTGTGTTATACAACCTATGTGTACTAGTCAATCTTACTGTAAATCAGTTAATTTTCTTGTTCTTAAATGGTGAAACTCTAGTACCTTCTGCAAATTGCTAGTTCTAGTTCCTTTGGTTGGCAATGTTAACCCTGTATATTTGCTTTTCCCATGAAGGCTGATACTTCTTCTACATTCACACTTGAGGAAGAGAATCTACTTGACTCTCTTTTTGCAACTATTAGTAGTGGAGATGATTACTGTACATACACATTTTTGGAAGCAAATTCTAAGGATGAATACTGTAAGAAGTTGCTGACTATGTGGGACTGGTGAGCCCCAAACCTCTACACATTCTTCTCTGATATGTGTTCCCTTTTTTTTTCTCATAATTCTTTAGTCATTAATCTCTGTAGCCAGTTTTAACTGTTATATCGTGGCTCGTTCTAGTAATACATGCAGCATAAATAGTATTGGAATATTGGACTCACATACTGTTGAAGTTATCTTTTCATTTTTGCAAATTCAGTTTTTTGAGCTTGATTTTTTTACTATGGATTTGGTAGCTTAAAGCCCTCAACCCAGAAAGTTTTGTCACTAGTTGCCAAAGTCAAATCACTTGAGAAAGATAAGGAGCATCTGACAACCAATCTTCTCAAAGCTGAGGAGGAGGTAATGATTGGTTGACCTTTTGTAATTGTTGGATGTTTATCATTCATTAGTATCTAACCTAGCTTTGTATGCACAGGTCAAATTACTTTTTAATGAAAATAACACCTTGGAGAAAGAGAACAAAGTGCTATTGAAGTATTACAAGGAAAGAAACCATCCAAGTTCTGGTGAGAAACATACCAGCAGTGCATCTGCAAAGGTAATACATTAATAAATTCAGTCTTATTCATTTTCACTATACTTGTGATATGCACTATATGATTGACCTAATTATCTCTCTTTTAACTCTTGTTTTCAGTCAAACAAGAGGAAGTCTAGTCCCAGAACAAGTAACCCGATAGACAGGAAGCTTGATTTTGATGATATAGATTCAACACGACAACCATTGTCGCCCTTGCGAATGAACTCGCCAGATTGTAGAATGCATAAGAAATAACAAAATAGACCATTGTAGTGATTTGCCAGTTGTATGTGTCGGTCTTGGGTTTGGTATGTAATACTAATAGTCACTATGCAGGCGGGGAGAAAGATTTCTTTCATTCTTGCCATTGAAGTTTTAAAAAGGAATTTACTAACATAATTGGTCAGAGAAAAGAAAGCATGAAAATATTTTATTGCTTCTCTTGGAAAGCTAAGTGGACTATTCGTTGTGTTAAAAAAAATGACTTCTCTCTTAATATTACTATTTTTTTTTTATCACATTTCTATAAAATAAATACTTTTAGAAATAAAAATCTAAATATAAAATAACTTATTTATAAGTTACTTTTAATAGAACCATTTATTGTTGGTGGCTACTCCAATGAAGATTTTATCATTGTCACCATGTGAAGATATTTCATTTTAACCATTGGATGATAAATTGTGGGCTTGATTTTCAGGGCTTGATTTTCATATGTTATAAAAGTGGGACTTTTATTTAAAGTGTGGCCAAACAAATAAATTACACTTTTTAAACAAAGATCATCATAAAAAGATGTTTTTGACATTTTCATTGGAATAGTTGCCTTTGTTGTTTAAGCTATTTTTTTAAAAGAAGTTTAATTAAAATGTTTATCCAAATTGGGTCAGTATTTTCATTCTTGCTTATGTTGTGGTTGTTTTGGTACTTTTGTCAGTTGAGTTAATGTTGACGTTGCATTTTTTATGTGTGTGTTTTGATTGTTTTATGCAAAAAAACAGCAAAACCTTATGCTTGCCCTTAATTATTAGTCTACCTAGCATTACCCTTTCTATTTATACGTGTTTTAGTATGAAAATGCGAGACTTGTATTGTGACAGGAGCATGAGAAGGAATTTTTACTTAAAGACTTGACAGTAGAAAATCTGGTTGGCGGCGATAGAAGATTAGGTGAGAGGTTTGTTCAAAGAGAGTGTATAGAATTCTAATGGCTGGTTTCTTTTCGCGTCAATCATAAAGCGTAATAGAGCTTTCTAATCTTTTGGGTAATGCTAGGTAGACAAAAAATACAGCCAGAACTTGCCTTATTTAGCATTAATTAATTGTCGCAACAATTAATGAATGCTAAATAAGGCAAGTTATGGTTGTTTTTGGCTGATTTTCTTTGATTACTAAACATTTCCAAAATAAAAAAAGGACAACAAACGAAACATACTGATTTGCTTGGATCCATAAAAACGCTTAACAAGGACTTCCAAAGCTTTTAAGTTTTAACCTATTCATAGAAGCCAAAGTGATGAACATGATAATATAACTGAATGATTATCATGTAGTTACTAAGATGAGGTTCTTAGCACTGTAAAAAGATGTAAAAATCACTCACCACAACGATTTCTTTATTACATTACGATCAACATTGTCCTTTGGAACAAAGGCTCCATTTGCACTCACAGATAATCGAGTTAACTTCTTTCTGCAGTTAAATCAACAAATAACCAGCATTTTAATTCCTCTTTTTTTGGGGGGTGTTTGGGGTGGAAAAGAAGAAGGGGTGCGTGTAACTGTATTTCTAAAGAACAATAGGATAAACTGATAAAGCACCTAAATTGACAAGATGCCAGGCTGCCTGTCAAGCCAACAACATGTTCAGCCAGTTCAACCTCATCCACACACTGCCTGGAATGAACTTTGGTGAAATGAGTTGCTAATTTTGCAAGCACCTCCAAGGTAATTTAACACAAAAAATGTAGATGTTCAAACAAGGATCATTGGTGAAGATTCAAAATAAGACTTTATTTCTGGTGAAAGGTCAGTTCCTCAACCTCCTCAACAGGCGGACGCCACCAACTGCTATATTTATCAGGATTCTTGTACTTTTTCTGTTCCCTAAAAGATCATGCAATCAATGTTATTGGGTGCCAGAGTAATAGGACAAACAGAATAATGCAACTAAAATTTAAAGATGAGAAAGGGGATGAAACTGATCACAATAATTTATCTGTAGACAATTTTAAAAATATTATGACTATGTGAAAAATTACAAATTTTTAATTATAAGAAAAAAATTATAACACACTTTTATATGTGTATAAAATAACACATGCACTCACTAAAAATGTATTACACTCACCAATTCACTTTAGTTACACACACTCACCTTCTGACAAATACACACACCTCACTATTATACACACACACACACTCTTTTATACTTGTTGCTCACTCGTTTTTATTCTTAATTCTTGTGCACACACAATAATTTATTCTTAAATATGGGGACAATAATACATCCTTCTTTCATACCTCTACCATCCAAAAAAGAGATAGAAATATGATAGAGAAATTAAAGGATTCTACAGAAAATTGGGTGCGTGGGAAAAGGGATATTCTCAAGCTTGTAGCAGGTCACTTTCAGAATCTTTTTAAAGTTTCAGAGAATTTAGATATGAATATTTGCATAAGCCATATTCCTGTTAAATTGACTGAGGATATGAATGGGGAGCTCATGGAGGAGGTTACTAATAAGAAAATCAAAGAGACTACTTTCAGTCTGGAAAGTCTTAAGGCACCAGGACCAAACGGTCTAAATAGTCTCTTCTTTCAAAAGTACTGGACAACTATTGTTAAAGAGGTATGTGATGTTGTTAAGAGTTTTTTTATGACGGGAATTTACCAAGCAGCTTTGGGAAAACTTTTATAGTTTTGGTTCCTAAGACTAATCACTCAGAAACTCTTAATCAGCTTAAGCCGATTAGTTGCTGCAACTTTATTTATAAATTATTTCTAGGGTGTTGGTTATTAGGCTTAGAAAAATAATAAATAAGATCATATCCCCTATTCAAAGTGCTTTTGTGGGAGGACGCCTGATTCAAGATAACTTGGTAATAGTGGAGGAAATGTTCCATGATTTGAATAGAAAAGGGACGAATGCTTTCAAGAACTTAGCCATTAAGATTGATATGAATAAAGCTTATGATAGGATGGAGTGGTCATTCCTAGAAGCAACTCTAAGGACATTTGGGTTTAACCCGCATTGGATAAGATTAAGATTAATGGACTTTTGTCGACGACCATTGAGCCGCAGAGGGGACTTAGGCAGGAGGATCCCCTATCGCCGTACCTTTTTATCATAGCGGCTGAGGTTTTCACCATCCTTATGGATAAGGCTAGAGAAGAGGACAGAATTTCGGGAGTTAAAATCGTCCCTACTGCACCAGCTATTTCACACCTCCTTTTTGCGGATGATTGTATAATTTTTTCAAAAGATAGTGAGGAGGAAATTTATCAGCTCGTTACTATTTTGAACATGTACACCGAAGCCTCAGGACAGAGAATTAACTTGGACAAGTTTGGGATCACGTTTGGAAACCAGATTCCTATTAGGAATAGAGTAGAAATAGAAGAGATTTTGGGTTTGTCAGCTTAGGATAAACCAGGTAAGTATCTTGAGTTTTTGGCTCACTAGGGAAGATCAAAGAATAGAGCTCTCAGTTGGATTGAGGACAGAGTGGTGGATAAGCTAGGAGGTTGGAAACAAAAACTCCTTAATCAATCTGGGAAGGAGGTCCTCATCAAATCAATAGTTCAAGACTGCCTATACTATGAATGTGGTTCTTTTTCCTAAAGGGTTTTGTCAACGGCTTAGTAAGAGAATAGCCAAATTTTGGTGGGCGTCTTCAGGTAAGGAAAGAGGTATCCATTGGAAGAGTTGGGATAAGATATGTGCCAGTAAAAAGGATGGAGATATTGGGTTTAAAGATTTATATAGTCAGAATATAGCACATTTGGCAAAACAAGCGTGGAGAATTTTGGAAAATCCTAAAGCAATTTGGGTTCAGGTACTAAAAGCTATTTACTTTCCAAAGGAGGATTTTGAAGATGCTAAGGCAGGAAGGGCAGCATCATGGATGTGAAAAAGTATTGTACATAGTAGGGATTTTCTTTTGAGAAATAGAAGATGGTTGACAGGGAATGGAGAGAGAGCTAGAATCCTGGAAGATAAGTGGATAATGAACATGGATAAGAATCTTGTGGTTAGAAATCTTGATATTAAGTTTGTGAAGGATCTAGTTGTTGAGGGAGAGGGGTGGAATATGGATAAGTTAAAGATGTATTTTGATGGAACTTCGGTCGATAAAATCATTAGAACCCCAGTAAGTATTTTTGGAAGGGAGGATAGATTTAGCTGGCCTTTCAGAATGGATGGCAATTACACTATCAAGACGGGATATCATGTTGCTAGGAATGAAAGGAGCTTCGGTAATAATAATAGCCCATCTACCAATGAAGACTTAAAGTATTTGTGGCAGGAGATTTAGAAATTAAGAGTTCCTCAAAAAATCATAACCTTTTTATGGCGAGCTTCGCATAACATATTACCTGTTTTTGGAAATCTTTTTAATAAAAGAATAACTATATGTCCTATTTGTTTGCAGGAATCAGAGACCACTGAGCATGCTTTGCTGCTATGTCCCTGGACAAGGGCAGCTTGGTATGGAGCCCAAATTCAATGCTACCCTACGACGCTAACAGTTTTTTCTTTTAGAAAGTGGATGATGGATCTTCTAGGAAAAATGAAGCTGAATACAGGGGCTAACTATGATCTTTGCAGCAGTAAGGTTGGTTTTCTAGTTTGGGAGGTGTGAAAAGCAAGAAAGCAGTATATCAGAAGACTAATCCTAATCCTATAACGGTGATTTGCAAAGCTAAACTAATGGAACTAGAATTTGCAGAAATGACAGAGGAACCAACAAAGAATTCAACTAATGCAAGAAGAACAGGCAGCAGGATTACCTGGAGACCGCCACTGGTAGGATGGATCAAATGCAATGTTGATGCAGCGTTTGTTGAAGCACACTCTGCAGGAGCTACTACAGTGGTATTTAGAGACCATAACGAAACCCTTCTCTCAGGAATTAACTCCACAATAGTCGCCACTTCGCCATTAGCTGCGGAGGCATTAGCGGTTAGGGCAGCTTTAATTATGTCACAAAATTTTCAAATGGAGAAAGTTATCATAGATTCAGATAATCAAATACTCATTTAGCACTAAAATCACATGCATCAATTGCAGAAATTCAAGTTATACTAGAAGACATATTGTATTTAGTAAGAGGCATTCCAAATTGTGGCTTCACTTGGGTGCCCAGAGAAGCAAACTCATTAGCGCATGAAGTGGTGAAGTTCACAGGTCAGGTACTCTCCACTAGAATTGGATCATGTTTAAGCCATTGTCCATCAGAAACATTCTCCGAAAGGATCATTTTGCCATCTCAAGATTGGCAAACAGATCGTGACTGACGACAGAAGCTATTTGGGAGCTGAGGAGTTCTAATTAGGTTGCTGTGGAGGACAACTCGATGCTCTAGGTCACAGTGCGGATAACAGAGGCAAAGCTTGGAGATGAGGTAGAGGGGGCTAGGAGGGTTGCTGCATTGATGGAGGAGTTTGCAAAGGTGGGCTCATTGACATTAATCTAGGGTTTTGAGATTGTGTTATTGGTAGAATGACGAGGTTGTGTCTGATGCATGTGCGGACAACTACACCGAAGGGAATGAACGCAACTGGAAGGATGTGATGAGGCGTTGTAGACGAAGTGACTGCGGTTAAAGAGACGGTGAGTTAACAAGATGTGCACTGCCGCTGCTGGAAGACGGGGGGTTGTCGATGACGGCGTTGAAGATGCAGTATGGCTGGTGCTAAGAAGACGAGACTGTTGGGGTGATGGACTAGAGACGAACGACCTTCAACGATGTCACTAGTGCTTCAAGTTCCGTTCACTGCGTCACAATGCTGAAGTGTTGAAGCTGCTGCGATGGCCACCAAGTCTCTCGCGCAAAGGGGGTGGGGAGCGTGGGTGGGTTTTGGGTCTTTTTTTTTTTTGGTCTTGGGCTAAGCCCTTCAACCTTACCCAAACCCAACAACCCACCCACCCCAAATTCAGATCCCCTTTTTTACATAGATAGTTAGACTTTAATAACTTAATTCCTGTGGAAGTTGAAAGTAGTGAAGTTGAAAAACAATGCACCCATGACCTCCTTTTCATACCGGTCTTCTTCTCTTCAACATCTTCTTTTTTTTTTCTTTTTTTTTTTGAGATCTGAATTCGATGCTTGGATGATTGTGCCGGTTTGTTCAGGTCTCCTCCGCTGGCAGCGCCCTTGATAGAAGCTCTGTTGCAAAGGGTGAAGGAACCCACAATTTCTCACTGGGAGTTCCTCTCTACTAAATTGCTCGATTCCGATGTATAATCCTTGTTTCGGATTAAGCTTGAAAGGTAAGTTGATTGTCTTTCTCGTTTTTCTTGCCGTATTTCTGTCTTTTTTAATTTTGTACCAGTTTGTGACTGTCTTCTGGTTTAAACACATGTTGCTCCTCTGTCCGCTACCCCCCTCCGGTTCCTTCCCTGACTTCAATGACCACCTGATTGGGTACTGTTAAAACCCGGTTTTTATTTTGCTCGATTGCACCTTCGTGATGTATAGGTCTTCCTCCAATTCTTCTAACTTTCTCTGCTTCTCTTCTCAATTGGGTTTCAATTATCACTGGTAATCTCACTGACCAATTGCTTGAAAGTGTACCTGCTGCTCTTTGTGTTGCTATGAGATGCGCTAAATGATTTCCCTCCCTTGGAGTCCAGATTATCCCGGCATCTGGTAAATCTTTCAAAAGATGTACTATGTCCTTTAAATAAGCTAGTATTTCGCCTATATGAGATTTTGACTTTATTGATTGTATTAATTTTAAATTATCTGACTCTAGTAAAACTTTTTTCAACTGCAGATTTTTTGCCATTATCAATGCTTCCCTGAGTGCTAATGCTTCAGCTTCAAGACTGGAGAAAGCCTTGATTTCTGTTGCTGATCTTGTGATAAATTTTCCTTGCCAATCTCTAAGAACTGTTGCAGTTGCTCCCTTCTTATTAGATTTTCTGAAGCTTGCATCCATATTGATTTTCAACCAATCATTTGGTGGAGCCCTCCAGGTAACGTTTCTCATCCTCCTATTTTCTGCTCTTTTGTGCTTCATTTTTACCTGTTCGATTGCCGATAAAAATTTAATTTGCATTACCTTTGCTGCTTGAATTGTTCTGTTTGGACTGATTTCTTTTCCTTGAAAAATATGATTATTCCTTTGTTTCCAAATAGCCCAGCACATGAATCCTAAACTTCCTATCCGTTGTTCCTGCATTTCTCTGCCTTCCTGTTTTATTTTGTTGATTATTTTCAGCATCCATTGAGCAAATGTTCGAATTGAATTATTCACCGGTATTGCCTGAATTTGTGCTCTGAACTAAGTAGGTCTTGTCCATGGACATAATAGGATAGCATGCTCCACTGATTCTTCACCATCCCTGCATATCCTCCATATTGGACTGTTAGTAATTTTTCTTTTTCAAAGATTATAATTAACTGCAATAATATTGTGTGAGGCCTTCCATAAGAACAGCTTTATTTTATTTGGTATTTGCATCTTTCATATCTCACTCCATATTTTCTTTATATTATCACTAGAAGATGTTCAATTATCCTCACCAACTCTCTCTTCATATTTGGTAATGTAATATCCTGATTTTATAGTATAATTTTCATCTAATCTGTGTGGCCAGAAGAAGCCATCTTCCTTATTGAAGAGACTTATAGGTATGCTTAGGATCTTTTCTTTTATATTAGGGGGAAACACCTGTCGTAATAACTCTTCATTTCATCCTCCCCCTTTCACCAATAAGTCTTTAACCAATGATATTCTATCATCCCGGTAAATCTTTAAACTCCCACATTCAATAATCTAATTGTCTTTTCATATATCAATATTACTTCCATCTCCAATGCTCCATCTTCCATTCCTTCTAATAAAGTCTGTTCCTTCCACTAAATTTCTCAAAACCCAAGAGTCTCCATTTTTTGCCTTTGCCTCCCAAAAATTTTCATCCAAAAAATATATTTCTTTTAAATTTTTTGCCCATATTGCCTCAGGATTCTTTACAAGTCTCCAAGCCTACTTAGCCAAATATGCCATATTTTAATTCTCTAAATTTTTGAATCCCATCCCTCCATCCTTCTTACTATTAGTCATTCTTTTTCAACATATCCAATGTGTTCCTCTTTCTTTCCCTGATCCATCCCACCAAATTTTTGCTATTTTGCTTTCTAATCTCTTGCAAAAACTCTTTGGCAGCTTTACCACATTCATGACGTATGACGGTATAACTTGAATCACTGCTTTAATTAGGATTTCTTTCCCAACTTGATTAAGGAGTTTCTCTTTCCATCCCTCAATTTTCTTATTAACCTTTTCCTCTATTCATTCTAGCGCTTTTATCTTAGATCTTCCCCATTTCGCAAGTAGGCCCAAATATTTTTCTGGATTATCCCAAGTAGATATTCCAAGAATTTCTTCAATCTGTACTCTTATATTTATAGAAACTTGATTCCCAAATATTATTCCAGATTTATCCAAATTTATTCTTTGACCGGAGGCTTCTGTGTAAGCATTTAAGATTTGAATAAGTTGATACATATCCTCTTCTCTAGCTTTCGAGAAAATGATGCAATCATCAGCAAACAAAAGACGGGTTAAATTCGAAACATTTGGAGATAATTTCATACCAGTAATATCTCCTTCTCTCTCTGCTTTATTTATCAAGATAGTAAATACTTCAGCTGCAATAATGAACAAATAGGGTAAAAGCAGATCCCCTTACCTTAAACCCCTCTGTGGTTTAGTTTTTTTTGTTAGTTTTCCATTCACTTTAAACCTGTAATTAGCTCCTGTAACACAACTCATAATCATCTTCACCCATTTTTAACAAAATCCAAAGGTCTTTAATACCTCTTTCAAAAAGTCTCATTCAAGCCTATCATATGCCTTATTCATATCCAATTTTATTGCTAAATCCTCCATCCCCTCTCTTCCTTTTTTTATAATTTTATGAAACGCTTCTTGGACAATAACGATATTATCCTATATCATTCTCCCTCCCACAAAAGCACTTTGAATTGGGGACACAATAATATCCAAAATCCTTTTTAGCCTGATTACTAAAATCCTATATATTATCTTATAAATAAAATTGCAACAACTTATCGGTCTGAGATGATTCAAATTTTTTGGATTATCCACCTTAGGTATGAGAATCACTGTGATTTCATTAATATCTTCTGGAATTGTCCCATCTTACACCACTGCTAAAACATCCTTTTGAATAATATGCCAATATTTCTGATAAAATAAACCATTTAAACCATCTGGTCCTGGGGCCTTTAAGCTTCTCATGCTAAACACGGCCTCCTTAATTTCTTGCATATTTATCTCCTTGTTTAGTTCTTCATTCATATCATCTGTAACCTTTCTTGGTATTCCTTTAATGCACTTTTCAAAATTTCTTCTTCCCACCGTAGTGAACAGCTCTCTAAAGTGATTTTCGATTAAATTTAAAATATTTGTTTCTCTATGAATCCATTCTCCTGTTCTTCAACCTTTCAACTCTATTTCTATCCCTTCTCTGAATGGTTGTAGCATGAAAAAATGCCGTGTTTTTATCTTCCCATCTCAGCTATTTAAACCTAGACCTTTGTCTCCAATATTTTTCCTCTCTTTTTGTTTGGGGAATGGATCTTCTGTTCTAGATCCGGGCTAGGCTGTTGGTCCGAGTCCCCATCCAAAAAAAAAATGAGGTTATTCATAATAATGATATATAAGATATACAGTATTCAAGAATTTGAAAAAAATAAAAGACAACAAAAAAATAATTCAACAATATAAAATTTTATTTTGGATTTTGTAATTGTTATTAAAATAATTAAATAACAATAAATATTTTATACATAAAATTATAAATATTAAATAAAATAAAATAATTTAATCAAATATGAATATATTGCAGTGAAGCATTGTGAGCAAATAAAAATGATGGTTGGGAAAAAGCAAAACCCCTTATCTTTCCAGTTTCCCTGGCATTGGTGAGTGAGTAGTAATGGCGCTACTCTCTAGTCTTTGCATTCCTTCAACGACTCACCTCTCTACGCACAACCATTCTTTCTCATCATCCTCCAACATTCACATCCATTCCATCACCACCATCAATCCATTCTCTTCCTTTCAACCCCTGCAATTATCACTTCCTCATCACACCCCAACACTCCTCACAACCAAACAAAACCCTAATTTCACTCTCAGATTTTCCCAACAGGCTCAGGCTGAGGCTGAAGCAGCACCTAGTGTCTCCACCGACGAACATGCAGCGCAAGAGGTTTCCCAGACGAGGTTGCTCGCCCAGAACGTGCCATGGACAAGCACCCCTGAAGACATTCGTTCTTTGTTCGAGAGATATGGAAAAGTGCTCCAAGTTGAGGTTTGATTTCTTCTCCCTTTTCTCTATTTAGGGTGTGATGGAGGAGTGTTTTATGCTTATTTTTATGGTGTGTGTGTGTGTTGTGTTCTTTAAGCTCTCAATGTATAACAAGACGAAGAACAGGGGTTTGGCATTTGTGGAAATGAGTTCACCAGAAGAGGCTCGTGCCGCTCTCCAGAATCTCGAATCGTATGTAAGCAGCTGCTATGCCCTTTACACTCTTCTCTTTTCAAATTTTTATTGTTTGGTTTGGTAATGTTTTTCCATGAACCAGAGTTAGATACAGTTCATTTCGTTTAAGCTATGATTTGGTTGAAAATTTCAGATACAGAAATGTTTGTGTGGCTAATTATTATGAAACTCATTTGTGCTTATCATCATAGGGTTATTATGGTTATGGAGTGGTAAGTTAAAGAAAAATAAGTATTCATATAGCCAAAAAAATTATCTAAACTGCTTTATATAATTAAAAAAAAACATTAAAAAAAGGTTTGCACTTTAGTATCAATAAAATATCAACATATTATAATCTATATAAAAAATTCTATACGCACACACACACATGTCCTTCTGTCTAACAAAAGTTGACATTAGCACGACCGTGTGTCCTGTTGTGTCGTGTCTCATGTCCGTGCTTCATAGCTATTACTACTCATTTAGTTTTGGTGGGATAAGATAACTAAATGACTTGCAGCCAGTGTTTGTTGGTTATGAAGATTGAAGGAGGGGAAGAAAGAGATTGGAAGGGCTTCAGGTGTTTAGTCTAGTTCATCTTACACTCCAATCCCTTCCCTTCCCTTTCCATTCCCCCTAAAACCAAAACTTACAAACACTTTGGTATGAGCAGGGAGTTCTTCAATTAACATAGTTTATGTTTAGTCATTGAATTTACTTTAGAATTTGCATTTGCTGTTTTATCTTTTAAGAGACCTTTACTTGATGTACGTTTCTTTTCTCTGATTACTGTTTAGGAGTTTGATGGCCGGATATTAAAACTCAATTACGCTCATATAAAGAAGAAGAAAACTCCACCACCCGTGAAACCAAAGCCTGTGACATTTAACTTGTTTGTTGCAAACTTGCACTATGAAGCAAGGTCTAAAGATCTCAAGGAATTTTTTGATGATGGAAGTGGTAGCATTGTTTCTGCAGCAGTTATATTTCATGATAACCCTAGAAGGTCATCTGGCTATGGTTTTGTGGCCTTCAAATCCAAGAAACAAGCTGATTCAGCACTTAATGAGTTCCAAGGAAAGGTAACTCTCAAGGTTTTGTACTTCACTTTATTTACTTGAATTAGGATTCTGAATATTGGTAGTGCTCATTCTTGTGATTTTTTTTAGTTATCGTCTTGATTCTTGAACTCGTTTTAATTGGAGTGTTGTGGGAAATATTTGTTCTTATGCAGATCTTTATGGGAAGACCAATCAGGGTAGCTCGTGGTAGGCAATTTGTTAAAGAACGAGCAAAGGAGAGTGAAACATCCGAAGATACGGCTTCTGAGTTGAATGGTGAAGAAGCTGACAAGGCTGATTGATACCATGGTGTCCCTGCAAGATATCAATATTGTGAGTGATGGTATTCCCTTGTTTGCTCATTCTTTCAGCTCATGCTAAATCTTGATTGATTTAAAGTCGTTTACAAGTGGTTTACTTACACCTTTATAGACTAGAGGTTCAAGGGATACAAGAAACCAAGAGGTGTAAGCATATTCATGAATGGATTGTCATCGTAAATGAACGAGTCATTTGCATCTCTGTCGAATCAAGATATCTTCATTGCCCGATGTAAACATTTGTTGGAAATACCTTCAAACAGCAACAAACATATCAGTATTAGTGATACATTTTGCAATGCGTCCATTCTTTTGGTTATGAATGTGGTCTATGTAAACATTTCTTCTGTAACATTTGGGGAGACTCAGAAGAAGACTATTTAAAGAAGGGGAAGACAAAAACTCAGAACATAAATGTAGATTGACATGCTCAATATATAAATAAGTACATAGGTGTGTTCTGTGGCTTGCTGCTAATGCATCCCCTTCTACATTGAGATGTCAATGTGTCTAATTAATCATTATGTATTGCTTCTTCGTGAAGAATCTCACTCGAAGTTTCTTGTGCATTTTTGTGCTCTTCAGCATAGTTGTAAAAGCTATTATTTGTAGTATTATGTTATTCAGTTACTTAAAACCTTTTCTGGTTGCAAGTGCATTATATTTAACCTTTAATTATGATTGCTTTCCAGTACCATCCATTATATGTTATGCATTAAAATTTACAAAATTAGTAATAACATGGTATACACTCTGCAAAAGTGACACAAGGGATGAAATATATCTTCTTTTCCTTCATAAGTCTAGCCTAATCGTTTTGGGGATTCTGGGTGGTTGGGAAACAATCTAAGACATTGATCTGCTAGCAACTTCACTCTAGTATATGCAAAAACCATGTTATATGTGAAATTGGTTTTACCCTAAGCTTAATTTAATTTGGGGCTATGTAATGTTATGCTTCTATTCAAGCATTGTTTCCTTGACTGATGACTGTTCCCATGACATACATCTAGATTCTAGAACCACTGTAGTAGTTGGCCAGAAAGCAGGGGACCCAACAACCTCAACAATATAAACTTTATTCTCTGTTACACAAATGGAATGATATAATATATATGCTTTTTAATGAACAAGATGAGGCCTGGGCTGGTTGTTTCAATCGTGTTATTGTGTTTGGTATGCAGTTAGGATCAAATATTTCGTATGTCACATTTTTCCCTAAACTCCAAGGAAATTGCCGCGTTAGCCACATTTTTTCTCTGCTGTCTTCTATTTACTTACCTCTAAAGGGATCTTAGAAAAGGACTAAGCTTTTGCCAAATGATACTCGAACCTTTTCTCCACTTCCTCGGTCTTTCTCATAAATATTGTTATATTTGTATTTTGTTTTTTAAATATATATTATTTTACTCATAATGTGATTACTAGTTTTATGATTTTTTTATTTTTCCTCAAAATGGTTCACATCAAGGGAAGGAAGATCTCCTCCGTCCACGTACATGTTCAAAAGAAGATTAATGCATATTTTAAGGATAATAACAAAGAACTACGCAATTATATCCTTCATGCACATGACAATGTTTAGTTAATTATGAGTTAAACCACTATGGCACGGCAAATATTATTTGGAAAGTCGTTGATTCATGGTAAAGGATTCAATATTTTCTATTAAGAGCTACTTTCCTATATGCACCACAATGAGTAGGTTCTAAGTAATCATTCTTCATTATCATGATTCATGTTATGTAATTATGCATGATATTGAGGGACCCCAATACATACACCCTTTCCAACTATATAATCGGATAGAATAGTCTCACAATTAGAAACATGTGTTTTAAGTTGTATTATTTAGACTTACTTTTTCTTAGCCAAGTAACTTTTATAAGTGAACAAAACATGATTTGGATGTAATTATAACCAAACATTATCGTCACTTTATTGAAGAGAAACTCGTTCTTTTCTAGGTTTAAAATTTGGGAGTCACTCAAATAAAGACGTTGAAAACGTTTTTTTATGAAGATGTTTTTTAATAATTAAAATTTAACACATATAATCGATTAAATCGTGTTATTTTTGTCAAAATTAGGTTAAATAAATTGATCTGACTGAAAAATAGTTAATCAAATCTTAAACTGGTCTAAATTAATATTATTTTTTTTATAAAAAATGACTATAATACCCTATTATAAAAAATGACTAAAATAATTCTATTATATATATTAATTTTGAGAATCCTAAATTTCAGTCCTTTATTTTTCTATCATAGGGTTAGGATTTAGAATTTTTAAAAATATATATATATTTTAATCATTCTCTATAATATAATAAGAATATTATAGTCATTTTTTATAAAAAAAATAATATTAATTTAGATCAGTTCAAGATTTAATTCACTATTTTTTTGGTTAAATCAAATTGTCTAGCCTAATTTTGACAAAAATAACATGATTTAATTGATTATATATGTTAAATTTTAATTACTAAAAAACATCTTTAAAAAAAGACGTTTTAGGCGTCTTTACCTGAGTGGCTCCCTTAAAATTTTACAAGTCGCATTTTTTTATGTCTATTTTAAATACTACTTTTATTATTTTATATTTATACAAGAATTTGTTATTTTCAAACATCAAATCTAAACTTCTCATATGTTATCTAATCTAATAGTAAGAGAATTTAAAAAAATGTACTAGCATAAATTTTTTTTCATATGTTTCCATAAAACAAAAGACAATAGAATTGAATATTAGGCAGCGAAATGAGAGGGATATAAAACTAACATTCCCTTCAGTTTTCATCATTAACAGTTCATTATAGCACCCATCGTCTTACTTAAGCTGTTAATTAAAAGTGAAGTCTTATTGACATATTTTGTCAACGGCATTGTAATTTTCAATATAATAATTCCATCAACCACTACTCTTTTCACCTCATCAAATAATTTGGAGTAGGAAAGAACACAAAAGTGAAAAGACCCCACTTCTTTTTTTTTTCTGGTGATTAGGTATGAAGTGTAACTCAAGCCATCTTCATGCAAGAACAGAACAAAATGGGACCAAACTCTAACAACTCCAATTTCCTTTTCCAAAATTATATATAAAGCCAAACCCCATTTCCCAAACTGCATTATCAAAACCAAAGCATAACTCTTTAATCTGTTTTCCTTACTTTTTCCTTCCCTTGTCATTTTTTCTTTCTCTTCAAAATGGTTTTCTCTAAAGCATTGGTTTTGGCACTCTTTCTAGCAATGAACATGGCCTTGCCAACCATTGCAACTGTTTACACTGTAGGAGATACCTCAGGTTGGGCCACTGGTGGTGATTATAGCACTTGGGCTAGTGGCAAGAACTTTGTAGTTGGTGATAGCCTTGGTAAGAAACTAAGAACTATGGAGAAAACTAGAAAAGTCCTTTTGTTTTTTTGTTTGTAATTGAGCAACTATTTAGAGATAATTAAACACATTTTACTTGCTTTTGTATAATTTATGTCTCTATAGTTTCTCTTAATTTCAATATTCAAGCATAATTTTTTTTAGGGCAATTTACGTATATAAATTGAATGGACGAATTGTTTACCCAAATACAACAATACAGATTTCATTACTTATATGTCCTGAAACAAGTTTATGTAATCTGTGGAACCCTCCCACGTCCCACGTTTTATGAAGGAATCAAACTACAGGGAAATCGTGGTTCCCTGCCACGGATTATGAAAAAGGGAGCTTGAGCATAGTTCTTAGTTTCTTACCAAAACAAGGTTTATGCTCAAGCTCCCTTTTTCATAATCCGTGGTAGGGAACCACGATTTTCCTGTAGTTTGATTTCTTCATAAAACGTGGGAGGCTTTCCTGGTTTATATACAATTTGTAAAATGTGGGAGGGTTCCACGGATTACATAAACTTGTTCCAGGACACATACGTAATGAAATCTGTATTGTTGCATTTGGGTAAACAATTCGTCCATTCAATTTATATACGTAAATTGCCCTTTTTTTAATAAACAAAAGTTTAGGTGAATTCGACACAGATATGATCAGACAATGCTGATAATAATATTGATGAATATTTTTGTTGATATGGGATAGTTTTTAACTACGGATCCGGGCACACGGTGGACGAGGTGAAAGAAAGCGACTACAAATCATGCAGCATAGGGAATTCCATTAGCACAGATAGCAGTGGCGCCACCACCATACCTCTCAAGACTTCAGGCACACATTACTTCATTTGTAGTGTTCCTGGACACTGTTCTAGTGGAATGAAGCTTGCAGTTACTGTCAAGGATGGAAAATCATCATCATCATCATCCACTACTCCTTCTTCTTCTTCTTCTTCTGGGAAGGGTTCACCACCTTCCTCAACAACAGCCACACCAAAAGCCAATGCATCTTCTTCAGTGAGTAGGGTCACTCCAATTGTTGTGTTGATTGTTTCTTTGATCTCATACTGTGTTTTGAATATGGTATGAGTGTGTGAGTGCTTAGAGATCTATAGCCAGGTCAGAGGCAGTGCTTTCCATGGTTACTTTCTTGTTTTCTTGTGTTATTCATTGTTATTCTGTTTTTTGTTTGATCTATTCTGGTTTAATTCTCTGATTATATTGTGATCTATTCAGGTTCTTGTAGTGTTATAGTTATATATAGTAGGAAGTCTTGTTTGTTATTCTTGTTTATAGTTTTGGTTTAGTATATTGAACATTACTCCTTAGTAGTTAGTACTATTATTTATTATATATAAATTCTTATCTTATAAGCATTACCTAACATTTTAGAGGACATTATTTACCAATTTGGCTATCTAGCTATTCATGTTGACCTGTTAGTTTAAATACTTATTAGATAATCCTAATTGTCTTTGAATGCAGGTTTCCACCTTAATAAGTTGATAGTGTATTTATTTGCATACTCAAATTTTAATGTATATTATATACTTAAAATTAAATTAGATTCCTTGATTGCCCTGCTTTTGCATGGCAGTCATCTTAAATATAATAGCAGCTCATTTGGAGGATGATGAAGTTACAAGAAAATATAATAGCAGCTCGAAGACTTAAGCCCAGTTTGGGTAAACAACTTAATTAAGTTACTTTTGAAGAAATAGCTTAAACAATAAATGCTTATATTAAAAGTAGCTTATAAATAAGTAATTTTGTGTTTGATTTTTTAGTTCTAAAAGTACTTATTTTAAGAGAAAAGTGATAAAAAAACTTTTTATTAAGAGAGAAGACATTTTTTTTAATTTCTCCTTAAACACCTAAATAACTTTTTAGAAAGTTGTAATTTTGTTTTGAAAATTGTACCAGACATTAATACTACACCTTTTCATAAGTTAAAAGTTAAAAAAAAGTCACTTATGAACCTATCCAAACGGATCCTTAGTTTATTTAAATTTTAACTGATACAGAATTTGTATTTGATAATTTTACGGTGGGTATTATTTCGATGGATTTGGTAGTTATGAAATTTTGCCATTAATTAAAAGGTGTGGCTAAAAAAAGGTGAAAATAAATTCAACAAATCTTAGTTAGAAGTCAGATAGAGAAAATCGAAATTTTACGTGAAATTGAAAAAGTAAATTAAAAAACGTAAAACAGAAAATCTTAATAAGATTTAAATGGTAAAACCATTAGAGTTAGTACAAATTTTGTAAAATTAATAGATTTTATTTATTCATTCTTGAGGACATATTATGGGTATTTATTTGGTCTGGGGGAAGGGGGAGGAGACAACATGCAAAGAAACTGGAAGCTCTTCTTTTTCCTTTTTTTTTTTTTTCTGAGTCTGTAACTGTGGAAATTCTAAGAGAATCATCCACCAAATAACACGAGTCACAACCATGTCACGCAGCAACATCAAAAAGAATAAGAAATGAAAAGCAAAAGAAACCGTCACCATTCACCAACTATGCAAGCCTTGAAAATGAGGTTAAGAAGAAAGCCAAGTGGCTGAAATTCCAAGGGATGCTCATATTGCAATTTCATGTTGGATAACATCAATTCCCATCATCACCACTAATGGATTGATTTCGCAGAAGTTGATCATGGTTCTATTTCGGAAGTATAATTATGAAAAAGAAGAAGTCAAAAAGTCATGAGGAAAAAGGAAAATAAAATTTTTATAAAAAAAGAAAATAAGAACCATTTATATTGACTTAACACTTTTAGCCAGCATTACAATATCTTTAATTTAGCAATCTAACATGATTCTTTTACCTACCACTTTTAAATATTATTGATTAATTACTGAAAAAAAAATTATATAGCATTGTTTATTTTTATTTATCTAAGTAGTTCAAAATAATTAACACTAATATATTATATATAAGCTCTTCAAATTCCACGCATAGGATTCCCCCTCTTATCTCTCTCCTACTCCAACTACCCTCACATGTATATGCCTAACCCTAAAGGGAATTTTAATCACGGACTTGGGAAATAAAATTTTCTACCCGGGCTTTAAAAACATAGGATACACTACTTTTCCCAATCAACCCATTCAAGTAATAAGGAGTAAATTCCACTAGAATATAATAATTGTGTATTAGACAAACCATATAATTGATTTTGGAATTAATTTGGTTTTGTATCTTTTTTAACTCCCAAGGCTAGGTGCCTAGGTCTAACTTACTTATGCAGTTAGCTATTTCTATCTCCAACCCACAAAATAAGAGAGTAAAGTGCATTTAAAATTCCACAAATAAATAGATAAAAAGAAAAGCCATAACCATTCTGAGCAAAAAAAATAGTCATATCATTTCATATTTATATTATTCTAGTATCGGTCGCAAAGCACATGCTTCCGTGACACAGCAAGGCCCTTAACAGTTGTTTCCATGTGACACCTGTTCCACCTTTTCCCTTCATCCAACAGCATCTCAAGACCCACCTTTTGCCCAACTCTTCTTTTTTCCAATTCATTAACACTCTCATACACTTTAAAAAAAGTTCACTAAAAAATTTGCATTAATAAATAAAAAAATAAAAGCAGAGCAAAATTTAACAAAAAAGAAAGAAAAAGGAAATTGGTAAAGCCAGCTGTGGATGGCCCGTGTTAACAGAGCCACAAAACACGACAAGAATTTGTTGCTTCCTTTCTTCATTAGTTGCTACCTCTTCCTTTGTTTACTCAGATCAGATCCTCTGTGTCTCGCGCACGCACTCACTCCTATATACTAAAAACAATAAATCTCTCTATCTTCCGATAATGAAGGATTTTATTTGCGACCATCGGAACAGATCGGTAACACAAATTAAATTAGGTATGTAAATAATAGAATAATATATAATAACGACGATCCACCATGAATAAAATGCTAATAATAATAATAATAATAGTCTAAAGTGAATGAAGCTATCCAAATCATTCAAACCCTAAAACAGAAGATCTCGAACATATCACTGTCATCAACGTCCATGACTAAACACAAATCATAATCAAAATATTAAATACTAAAAAAATATTTAAAAAAAAACTAATGTCCAATAATAATGTATCTAAATCGAACTGAACATAATCTCGAACTGAATAACAGTAACACTAAGAAGAACCATGCCCTAACCATACACAGAAACTAAGGTTTCAGATCTACATCACAAGCATGACAACTGCAGCGGCGACCACAGATCCGGCGACGGAGACTGTGCGGAGTGGAGCGGCGTTCTTAGTAGTGGAAGAACCGGGGCCGGAAGCCGGTGGAAGGCCAATGGAGGGGCCGTTAGCTGCGGTGGGGACAGTGGCGGCGCCGGGAGAGGCGGAGGGAGAGGTTGGAGGAGCTGGAGGTGACTCGGTAGGGGAGGCGGTGGGAGAGGCGGTGGTGGGAGCTGAGGCCGGCGGGGAAGCGAGCTGAGGTGAAGGAGCGGTGGAGGTGGCGGTGGGAGGAGCAGCCTTGGGAGACGGAGAGGTTTTAGGGGTGGCGCGTGGAGCGTGAGCGGGTGCTTGTGATGGGGCTTGACCAACACAGACGGTAGCCAGTAAGGCGGCGAGGAGGAAGAAAGCAAGGCGAGACATTATTAAAGTAAGCTGAGAGAACAATAATAACAAGAAAGAATTGAGAGAGAGAAACAAGGTTTGAAGGGTTTAGAGTGTGAAGAAGAAAAGAGAGAGTTGGTGGGAGGGGGTATATATATGTGAGATGAGAGAGTGAAAGAAAGGGCCTTTGGAGTTTGGACTTGGAACACTAGCAAGCAAGCAAGAGAGTGCAAGACTCTTGCCTCTTCATGTTTGGTGTGTGGCTACAATTTTATTTTTCTTCGGTCTTAACCGTGTCAACCTTGATTAGCTGAAAGTCCAAAAAAGTCTCGGTCAAATTCTCAATCCTAATCAAATCAAACTCGTGTTTCAATTTATTTCAATTTTGAAAAATGGATTCTCTTCGCTTTTAATTTTCTTGTCAAATAATATTATTTTTAAGTGTGAATTTTTATTGCATATCTTTTTAGTAAAATAAGAAATATGTAAAAAAAGTATTGTACAATAAAAAATTAGTCTTGACAATATTAATCAAAATGAAATATTGAAAAGATCAAATCCCTTATAAATGCGTTGGACGTATAAGATTTTAATTTATAGTTGACTAGTTGTCATGGCATGAGTATTTATATGGTATGTGGTTAAATATGTATTATTATTAGAGTTATGTTAAATGTATATTAAAATCAATTATCAAAGTCAGTTATTTATATAAAATATATAATAAAATATAAATATACATTAAAAATAAATTAAATTACACATGTATTTAATATAAATATATTAGTAGTTAATTTTGATGTATAAATAATATTTTTGATATTATTAATTAAAATTATTTCTCTTTAAAACTTTAAAAAATTGAAAAGGAATTTCAAATAATTGATTAGATCAATCTGTGATACTTGAAAATGAAAAAATATAGGAGAACAATGTATATAATGAACAATGTGAACAACAGTTTAAAAGAAGAAGATAAATTTAAAATTGAAAATCAAATTTTTAATTAATTAAATAATTATTATCAAATTTTAAAATTTAAAAACATTAGGATTAACACCTAAACCATTACGTACCGTTATACATTTATGTATTATACGTTTTGCACCTCATCCCTCTCAATGCAACTATCATTGTTGTCGTCGCAAAGGTCTTGACATCGCCGCCCCCTTACTGCCGCAGTAGGTTCTCTTCCAACCCGAATAATGATGCTTGTTTGCACCCCTTACCGTCGTCGATCTCTTCCATTTCCGCCAACTCTTTCTCATTGGATGGCACCATATTGTGATAGAAATTCGTGGTGTTGCGGCAGTACCAACATTTTTTCGACAAGACCACACGGCACATGTTTCGCCGCTGGATTGGTTCTTTGATCATCGCTTGTATCTACATTTTGCGCGTATACTTGATCCAAGGCTTCTACATCGTTTCCTACGACTTTGGAATTTATATGTTCAATCTCCTCATCGATTTTCTTTCTCTTTAGGTTGATCTCAAAATTTAGAAATTTTACGACTCTTCTCACCAGAAGTTCCAACGAGAAGTTAAAAATTATTTTATAATAAAATAAGACTAAAATAAAATTTTTAAGAGAATTGAACTAAATTTTATATATAATTTATATAAAAAAAATTGAAATTTAGGGGATCATTGCCCTCCTTTCTCACCGTGAGAGTCTGTTCCTGTAGATAAACTCATAAAACAATAAAACAATAAAAAAATATATTATTAGTCAATTTAAATTAAATTAAATTTATCCATAATTTATTCAAATAAACAACTTCTAATTTATATTTTAGTGATAGAATTTTAAATTACTTATTTAAAATAGTAAGGGTGTCGTAGTCTGCAAATCCAAGATAGTTATACTTTATGAAATATTTTTATTTAGTGAACTATGTTTGAAATTTTATTTTTTATAAACAAAAGATAAAGCTTTATCATATTTAATCAACCAACTCATTCTTGCCAGCCACCTTTCTTGGGGATGATGATGTCGTAAATATCCCCCTAAAGCTTACTAAATATTTCCACCATCTTAGCATTGTAAATTAAATCCGTATAACTCCAATGGGAAACAGTCCAATATTTCTAAATTGCTGCCAAGAGAATTATTAAAATTGTCTCTAATATTTCATTAAAAGGTATTAATTGATAGATAATAGAACAAGGAAGGAATTAAGTTCGGAACATTTTTTAGCTTTAGCGTCGTGGACGGGGAACTTAGACTACCTTAAATAAAAGAATGAATCTTATTTAATTTAACTCGAGTCAATCTCGCAAATCGCAATATAAATATACGCAAGAAAATAGATATAGATTGATAACAACATTTATTGAACTCGATCATCTGAACATCTTAACATCTTAACCTGACTTTCTATTATAACCTGACTCTATATAATGCTAAATCCTGTAAATCATATTAGTTCAGGATTTGCAGTCTTATTACTATTCTTCGTCTTTTCTTTTCTTCTCTTTTTCTTTTTCTTTTTCTCGGGTGCCTATACATCCGGCCTTTATATAATACAAAATATAAATCTCAGATCAAGCTTATGAACCATTTCAGTATCTGAGATACGTCTATGTTAATCACATTTTATTGTACAATTGTGAGAGGGGGATTCTCCAATGAAAACTTGGCCTCAAGAAGAATGGAGGAGTATGGTGCAATGTTGTAGGTGTTTCCTTTGCAGGGGAGACCATCAAGGTTAAAGTCATCGGGAGAGACAAGATTAGTATCCACCTGCATTCGCGTCAAGAATTCAACTTAACATGAGTATAAAATTTATAAGGAAACAATTTGCTGGCAATGGCATCCTCTAAAAAAAGTTGATGTTAGTGCTTAACACAAATTTCATGCTAAAATCTTTATTTGGATGGGTACTAAAAGGAGGAGAATTGAAACTTACCACACGAAACCAGCTCCTCTTAGTTGGAGGTGTTGGAAGCATAACCTCAACAAAGAAGTCATGAGCATTAAATGCCAAATAGATGTCTCCTCCATTGTTGTCATGAAGACTGTATACACACGCAATGCACAGAGAAAATGCAAAGCAATTAATGTCAGGTCATTCAGTCATTGTCTTTTTTAGTATTAGATTCGAAGTACATTCCAAGACCAAAATGTAGTTTGCAGCAACACTGTTTAGATTCATTGTGTAAAAGCACTACAAAAAATTCTTCCAGGATTTACCAAACCCAATTCCTTATCAAAGATGTACATATATTCTTACGTGAATGCAAGAAATTTGCTTTCATAGTTGTCCCAATTGTGTTCATGCCACGTGATATCAGTCTGCCAAGAAAAAAGAGTTCCATAAGCACAAATGAGGGTGTGTGCTACCATAAGATTTGCAGTATTAGTTTACATAATGTGAAGCAAACAGATCACCTTGCTGAGAAAATTTTCATGACTGAATACTTTATGTGCATGCCGGTACTCTATAACTTTGGAGAAAAACCTAAAGTGGTCATTCTTCCGTGCATCCAACTATTGAAAAAGAATATTATGCTGTCAGTAAATAGTCAGTAAGAAACTGTCAAAAGTGAAATCGGCAGGTTATAGACTTGCCTGACCCCACAAGAAATTATTAATAGAAGAATCATGCCCATAACTATTGTTATTTCCATAGCGAGTGTGGCCATATTCGTCTCCCATTAGCATCATAGGTGTGCCCTGCAGTCATTTCAAAATTCTAATTCCTACTTTGCCTTGAGTGGTAGCATAATGCAAATCAATAAAATCATACCACATCATCTCGAATTTTACTTTATAAAACAAAATAAGTTGAAAAGGTGATATAGTGCTATGGCCTGAAATCCTGAATTGCATATACTGTCTGAGAAACCCATGGTTTACATTTGGTGATTAACCTGTTTAAACACTTTTACATTTGGCACAATGCCCTAATTAACAAAATTGAAGGCAGGTTATTGCATTTTATATCTCTCTAGTTTATATGTATATCAAGACATGCAACTGGGAAAGATGTGGAAATTTGGGAAAGAGCTCCTCTAAAGTAGGTTTGTCTTTTAAGACTTACGTGAGAGAATATTCACTTTCTTCCTTTAAAGACAATGCTGACTTCAGAAGAGTTATATACAAACAAAATGATTACAGAATTTCAAGCACTATTTTCTGCTAATAAACAACTGAAATATGACTAACTAGTTGGTATGTGAACCTGAGATATCATCAATGCCAAATGGAAGTTTTTCATTTGTCGTGAACGTAAAGCTTTTATGCTAGCATCATCAGTTTCCCCTGTCAAACAAATAGTTTTTTTCCAGTAAAATGATAATAATTAAATAGGCAGAATTATACAGCAAACCGAATATTGCTCACTTATCAGAATTCAATTCCTTTCTCAAAAATGTCTACACAAAATGAGAAAGAAATAGGGAAGAGAAGCAATCCCAAAACAAATCAATGAGATAATCAGTTTGGTACTCAAAATGTGTGTGTGATGACGAACAAAATACAAGTCCCAACAATTGCTACCAATGACTGCAACATGGTTGCATATCAAGGACATCCATGCTTCAGAAAACAATTAAAATAACACTGCATTTTACAAACTAGTGATGATAAAATATGAAGCCTGTTGTGTCATAGTTGGATAAACTTCATTGATTTTTTTAGGTGGGGAGTTACAAGGAGAGCCAAAGGCCCAGAAAAACAAAAATCTAGGAACCATGGATCACACGGGGTGAACTTCAGTCATTATGGTATGCACTACTTGTGACTCGTAAGTGTTCTTCAGACATCCAGATTGTAGTACTATTATTAGTCTTGGGTTTCATGTTATACAATTATATCATTCTATATGCTGGAATAATTAATCTAAAAGAAAAAAGGCCATTGTAAAAGAAAGAAGCAAAGGTAAACAGTGTAGTGCAAGAAGCTACCTTCAAAACCACAGTTCCAACTAAAATTGTCATTGCTTCCATCCATTCCACCTTCGCCATTGGCTTCATTGTGCTATGAAACCAACAACCAAGTAAGGTGCCAAAATTTTGATAAACAGTGGATATTTGACCAGAATTAGGAGTGGTGGTACCTTGCAATTGTATGACACAAGATCATACAAGGTAAACCCATCGTGTGCAATAACAAAGTTAATACTATGATATGGTCTACGGTTGTTCACCTGTAAGATAAACAAATGCAGATGGGAACATTATTATAGAATTATTCATATAGCAATTTTAGAAACTGAAGTGCTGGATATGGTAGTTTGACTGTTTAATAAGGATGCTAAGATATTAAACTCGATGAAGATAGTTTACATGGTGACAAAACAAACGACTTCAATGGAGCAATTAGTTTGATGAGTGCAAGAAAAATCCTTAAGTTTGATGACCCTTGTGATGAGCATGTGAAAAATGGCCAACTTAGGGACTCAGGGTACATGTGTTAATGTAAACTACTGTGAGTCAAAAGTAATTCCCATTAGTTTAATCTAATATTCTGCCACATAAGTTCAACTTCATAAGTTAGAGATATAATACCATTCCCAAAACACTCTCAATAGCATAAGCTTTAGAAGAGTTGGTCTTTGACAGGGAATATAGTAGTGATGCTTACTTTATAAAGATCAGAAGATCCAGCAACCCGAGTTGCAAAACTCCCCTTCATACCAGCATCACCCTAGAACATTTTCAAAGGAAGAAAATAAATTAGCAATAAATTAAACAGTTCATAAGTCAAATCATAGAATATAGCAAAGACAAGCAGTAGTCCCATCTGATTATTTACGTAGTTTCTTGTTTCTCATATAACATTATAGAATGGGTAGTTCTGTTTGCCTAAACTACCTATTGCAAATCATACCATTAAAGGTCAGGTAATTTGAGGGTCTAAATTAGGTTTCTTTTTTCTTTCCCTCTTAAAAATTACCTTGAAAAATTTCCGCAAATCATCACGGTATTTCCCATTCCATTCAGCCCATCTATGTCAAAGAAAAATAGTCAATAGAGGAAACAGGTTTTCTATTTTAACAATAAATGAATCTCTCTAGAGCAGAACCCCGTTCCAAGAATGTATGTGGATATCGTCCTTGAAATACTCTTTTGTGTTCTAAACAAAACCATATTTATGCAGTTCAGATGAAGATTTTGGCCATTGGAACAGATTACATAATGCTGAAGTGATCATTTCATGCTGAAGGGTAGAACTTAAAACAACTAACATGTCATGCAACCGTTGGTGAATTCAATTGCAGAATCAGAATAACCCAATTATCATGTTAATTTTTGTCACAAAACTAGCAAAGTTGATACTTGTCAGGGGGTGAAAGCCGGAATCAAAAAGCAAAAAAAAAAAAAAAATCTCAAATATCATTATAGCAAGCCACTGAATTCAATATCAATAATTAAACTAGAAACCTAAACACAATGTCAAGATTAAAAAAAAAAAAAAAGTCATGAAGGCTTCATATGTGGAATGTTGTGTATTGTTTGCTTCCAACTATAAAAACATGAGTGAAATTGATATTTATTTATGAAACAGTAGAGCCAACCTCCTTACAACAGAAGAGGTCGACCTCTGAGATTCTTCAAAACAAATAATTATGAAAAACATACTACAGGACAATGGGAGACCTGTGGCCTCCCTCTCTAATTCTCACTTAGTACTTGTTGTCTACCTCCACACTTCCTCTTTCCACTTTTACATTCACATTTCACACCCCAAGTTCCATCCCTAGCGAAATCAACATTCAATGATGCTTCTTAGGCATGAATCTTCCAGTTACTTTCACATTATGTCCTCCTTATTCTCATGCGAAAATCCTCCATCACATCCCTTTTTTGTAGCATAAGCATTATAAATGGAAGTCTAAAATCACCCAAGCATGTAGTTCATCAACTTTCATGATTTGTGGATTGTATTAAAGAGTATTCTTAGAATGATCATACGTACTTAAACAGTAAAAGTTCTAAGAAAATAAATTACCGATCCCAATTTGGGAAACTTCCAACAAGATAAAGACCTCCACAGTCCCAAGGCTCTGCGATAATTTTACATCTCGATAAGACTGCATCTTTAGCAATTGCCTGCAAAAGAATAAAACTGATAGGATCAATTAATTATAAAATAAAATTTGGGCCAGTTTCCTAGCTGAGATAGAGAATAACTAGCACTCAATGATGTCTTCAAATTTAGAAACTGTAGAAGTGTTTAAAACCAAAGTACCAAACCAACAAAACTAATCAAGAACTTCTGAAACTCAACTACATCCAACTATGTCTCTCAGTTTCGGTTGGTAGCTCAGCTCCCATTGGTTTCTAATTTCTAAACAATTCATTCAATTAGACCGGGTTTTGAAATAATCTGGAGGTCTTCTTTTCTACCTGTTTACAAGTTTAGCATGATAAAGAGGTGAAATCATGCTCAAATCCTTACCCAACTTTTTTATATAGTGCTCTTCATGCCTGTACCCAAATCCCAGTAACAGATTCTAAGCGGGTAAAGCTGCAAATTCGTCTGGCATTGAATTAACAGTCTTTCCTGCTATTGCTTTGAATGTTATTAATGTGTTGTGACAAAATCTGAAGTCTTAATTTATCATTTGAATAACCATTAACCAAAGAGGTTATCTGTTTATACTTACATAAGCTACGGGAACTCTTTATATGCCTAAAATCCCTTGAACCAGACCGATCTAAATTGACTGTTACGGTTTAGATTCATTCAATTAGATACAACATGTGAGTTTAGTTTCATCAGCCCTGTAGTTTGCTAATTACATTGGTTCAACGCTAAGAATCATGTACCCTGACAGGAAACTACAACATTGGCAAATCTAGTATGTCCAGAATTTTGTGTTGCTTTTATGTCTTTAACAAAATGTCCATAGCTTGTCAGGCATCCTTTTCAGATAATATGTGAAATAGTGAAATGGTTGAACCAAATTTATGAACTTCATACCAGCATTCAAGAAAATGCCCATCATATCTATATCCTAGGATATAAATTTACCCTAATCAGAGGGGGAGCGTTAAGGGGGGAACCATCAGTTCCTCGACAAAGGACACTTGCAAGATCAAATCGAAATCCATCCACATGATATTCAGTGACCCTACAATAAAGTGAAACCCAAAAAAAGAATTGATGATGCTAATTAGTTACATAAGCAAACAGAATAAATAGAATTTACAGAACAGAAAATAATGCTTCCACAAATAGAAAATTAAAAAGAAAAATTATGACTAGTTTTGAATTATTAGTACTGCTAATGGCATCACAAAAGATGAGTTGTTAATATAGGTACTATTGCCTATAATGTAGGTTTAGCAATTTTAGGACCATCAATGATTGGGGAACATGGATCCATTGGCAACTCCTTTGGAAAAATTGTGGAATAGTATTTCTTTCCTGTATTTCAAATACTCTCATTGTGTAAATATTCCATTCGAAAAAGAGAAAATTCAAAACAATTGGGAATTTTCAGGAATTGGATGCAGTTATTAGTTCATGATATGAGTAAAAGCACCAAAACTGCTCAAAAAATTTTAAAGCACTAAAGATAGGTAAACATTACAAGATTCCCATAGAGGCAAACTGATGTTATGGATTAATGCTTGGCTAGAAAAGAATCATGGCAAAAGCATAAGGGAAAACAAGTATAACGTTAATGTTTTATAGAACATCATGAGCAACTGAACATGTAATGGATTAAGAAACCACAAAAATTTTATATTCTAAAGTATCAAGCCTGTTTGAGATAAATGAATAGGGAGTTGTTCTTAGATGAAATGAACTAAATTGATCAAGATATACACAACTGGCCATTGTATAAATATCATATTTTATGCAAGTAGTCCATACCAGTGTCTTAGGCTGTCAAGGATGAGCTCCATGACCACAGGATGGTTACAATTCAATGTATTTCCTGAAGAAAAATATTTACTCCAAGTGAGAGTACTTATATTGATATAGGTCTAGTATTACTAGATGAGATCACCTACATAAACCAAATGATGCATACTAAAATTTAGCTGCTAGCAATTAAATCAAAGGGAGCTGTTTATTCTCAAAATAGTGAAAAGAGAAAAAGTATTGCATAACAAATATCCTCAACACTCGAGAAAAATGTGGAACAGGTAATACATTGAATTGTTGATATAAAATTTTGATAGTAAGACAAAGATAAACTTACCACAGCCAGAGTAGTTCAGTAGTTGACCATCATTGTCCAACATGTAGTAAACCTGTAGAAAAGAAGAAATTTTAGAAGAGTAAAAGCAAATCAACAATCTAATATAACTAAACAAACATAGGCTGATTAGTGAATAGATAATACCAACGACAAAAGGACAACTTGAGAAGGAAACTAAGCAGGAAATGCCTTTGTAATTTGTAGCAATGTAAATTGTAGTTCTAAGATCGTGCAGAACTACTACATTTCAAAGGCCACTAAATCCATGTATTGCTTATGTCAAGAATTTGAATCAACCGGATACCTTACCTCCTAACTGTGTCGCATGGATGGTATTAAACACATTATCTGATATTATTACTTACACGGATCTTATTGTCACCACTACATTTTTCATTAATATACATAATGCTACATTTCTAGATCATTTCTTTTCTTGTATACACCTTGTTTTCAACCTGTGTACAATTCTTACACTATGCTATTTGGAGTCTTATAAAGTAAACTTCCTTAGTTCCTTTTCCTTTATCCCAAAAAATAAAAGATGATTAAAAAAAAAAAAAAGGAAAGCCAAATTTATAAGAACGCCTGACCATAATGTATGGTATTGCAAGTATTGAAGTATACCAATGCACAAATAACACACTTTGCCAAAAAAATAGAATTACCTTATTATCTATACCACGAAATGAAGTAGTGTAAGGATTAGGATCATCTGCCTCATTAGTATGATTATAGACAACATCCAAAATAACCTAAGTGTGCATAAGATTTATTGCAAGTGAGATATGAGATATCAGATGTTATAAAATAAGGTAGAAAAGCAAAACAATATAAAGTAGGTTACACTCCAAACTAAAATCAGTGGAATTCAAAGTTACCTCTATGCCAGCAGAATGTAAAGCTTTAACCATTAACTTGAATTCCCGGGAAGCATTAACTGGTCCTCCACCAGCACTAGCATAGCGACTCATAGGGGAAAAGAAATTTATTGTTGAATAACCCCATGTATTGATCTTGAAAATAAAAAAAACAACAATGAACTGTCAGTACAACTGTATAAGCCACATAATATGTCAAATTCATATACACTGTCACTTAACATATCACAAACCCTATTTGCTTTTCAGATTTCTGCACCAGCTGAATGAGAATGAAAACATAGTTATTCTACCTACATGTGTGTTTATGCTATTACATATTTCTTCAGAATTCGTGGGTAGACTACCAGACAGAAGAGTGTTATTTGTTTACTGGGACTCAAAAATACACTGTAAATAATGAAGAGATTCCACACAAAACTATGCCGCAAATAATAGATCATGATACTTTATATTACCATGTGATCTCTGGGGTTCGGTCGCCTTTGGAACTCCAATTCGTCAAACTCAAAGACAGGTAGCAACTCCACTGCATTGATACCAAGCTCTAGAAGGTGTGGGATCTTAGAGATGAGAAAAAGATCAAGTTAAAATGACAAGGAAATAAATATTTTTACAAAGGATATAATAAAGCATAAGCAGCATTATTTCCTAAACTTGGAGACACCAGGTAACAATATAGGTCTAGTTTCAAATTTGAGCTTGTTTTAAATTTCAAGCAATTTTAAATTTGGACAGAGAAAATAATATAGGTCTAGTTTCATCACAATTCTTTGTATCGCAATTTAAGTGTTAAAAACAACTGCCTTTCACTCGTTTAATAAAAGGCTGAACAGAACTCTAGGATCTAAGTTATTCACATTTTTCAATACGCAGACATTTTCATATATGGTGTTTAAATATTTGTTGAACCATGGGTTGTACAAAATATTGGCTAAATAACAAGAATTTATTATGATGTCATTATAACTCTCTTTAGGAACTTTCAACTGAAAATCTTAAAAGGGGAACTCTGCCTTCTATTACTTTAAAGCTGCTACATAACTTCCACATTTCATTGGAAAATTAATATGTTGCCTATATTCAAATCCACACCATTGTCGGTGACATTTTCTAGAGGACCCAAAGGAGAACTTCCCACAGATTTAATCATACTATGTACAACATAAATACGTTGTTAGTGTATACTGGAAACCAAGCAATGAGCACTAAAATTAAGGGCGAGTCTAGTAATATGAAAAAACACGTTTAATATGTGTCCATTTTTAACACTACACTATAGCAAATGCTATGTGAGCCAAGCTTCTTGTTACAAATATATTCAACCCAGATCCTCCAAGTATGTAACTCTTAACACTTCTTATATTTTTTTGACACTAGGTTTCATTTGGTCAAACTTGAGGGCGGGCTTTACTTACAGAAATGGAATATTTTAAAACATATGAACATAGTATTGCGTCAAATTCACCTTAAGAATATAAAGAATAACACAAATATTACCTTCTCAATCACGCCAAGATAGCTACCACGAATGTTATTTTCCAGCCCACTAGATTCATCACTTGTAAATGCACGGACATTCATCTCATATATAACAAGATCTTTCTGCAAGTGCATCAGTGAAGCATATTGAGAATCAAAGCAAACATTATACATCATTCAACCAGGAAGACAAAATGAGCAGTAAAATTTAAAGTACTAGACAACAGCTTTAAAAGCGTATATATACAATAAACATAAACCAGCTTATATGAAGCCTTAATACAAGGACAATAATGTGATAAGTATCGTTTAGGAGCAACAATAGACATTTATGCAGTCAAAAGACCCAAAAGACCAAACCTCAGGAATATTTGGAAGCTTGTAATTTTCTCCCCAGTCAAAAGGTAAGCTGTCAAAATCATATGTGCCGAGAAACTTAAACAACTTCATGCTAATGTCCCCAAAATATCGCCGACCTTCTATTAGTTTTGCATAAGGATCAACAAGCACAATGTTGCTGTCAAATCGATGCCCCTTACCCCAGTCTTGAGGCCCATCTATGCGATATCCATACAGAACATTGCTCCGAGGCAGATCCTGAGCATTGAAAAGAAAAAAAATATATATTAAAATCAAAATTGAACTTTGGTAAAACGGAAGAAATAAAAATGTATATCACGCAGCTAGCAGCAACAATAGTCCAATAAAATCCAATGGCCTTATCTCATTTAGTTAGGATTTGTACGGGTAAATTAGAAAGTGTTAGGTACATTTTTGTTCCAAGGATGTTTGATGAAATTATCGCAAAATGAGTGTCCAAAAAAAAAAAAAAAAACCCAAAATGCATCACCATTCAACACCAACATATATCACACACAAACCAGCCGATGTCAGCATCCAAACATAAAAGCCATTTAATTCCCTACATCACAGTCAACACTTTGTGAGGAAACAGTGCAGTTATAATAAATTTCAGACTTGTCTGTTTAATCTGACATTTCAGCCACAAAAGTAAAACACTGTAACAGGGAAAATATTGCATATTAGTACAATATTAGGAATACTATTTTCATTATTGCATTATTGCTATATTTTTAAGGTTGCGATTTTAACCAAAAACAAGGCAAAGCTGAGTTTAGCTTCTCAGGCAGTTGCTAGAAGATTTACCTCAATGCAAATGTGCCAAACGTCCCCTGTTTTGTTTAAACGAGGATCCAAAGCCAATTCTATCATGCTACCATCCAGTGCATCCATGCTTCCACTAAAAATTAAAATAATAAAAAAGCATGTAAGACAACTATATGTTTCATGACTATATTAACCCTTTGCATAGATTGGTAAATTGAATAGATGGTATGAAGGATGAGAAAGACAGCCTCTACTCGTAAAAAATTTACAGATCTTGAATGACAGGGATCTTTGTCAAAATTTGACATAAAAGACAAGGAACTAAAACTACATTTGACTGAGAGCAAGAAAAAATGAATTGTACAGAAATGGTCAATGAGCTATCACACCTTGTGAATACACTTGATCCAGAAGCCTAAAACTCTGACAAGAATAATATTAGGTTTTAGCATTCACTTATGTTGCTCCTCATCATAAGGATCTAACCCAAGAAACAATGTGAAACCGTTCTCAAGATATATCTCAGTCTAGAATTCACAGCTCAAGAGCTTGCAGCTTTCAAAATTGATGTGAAAATCAGTGCAAGTCTTGAATCCTTATTAATAAGGTTCTTTCTTCACGTTTTATTTTTTGAGCAGATTTAGAAAGTCGCTAATCATTGAAACAAATTGCAGTCTGAGAAAAGAAAGACTCCTGAGAATAATCTGTAAATGTGAATTAAATCAAATTGAACAAAGTACATTTTTTATTTTTAAATTTGATTCATGCACTGGGAAGAGTGAACTAATGATGCAAAAAGAATCTAATTTACCTCTCAGGAGGGACTAAACAAAGTGTGACAGCAGTTGCATTCTGTGAAAAAATAGCAAAATTGATCCCATTGTCAACTTCTGATACACCCAATGGAAATGCCTGGCCTGGAAAGGTTTTCCATGATGGTCTGCTCTCAATCACTTGTAAGGCTTCTTCCTGAAATTGCAAAGTGAAGCATTTTGATGACATTAATCACAGTAAATCTATATTACACCATAACAGTGGCATAGTTTATTTCTCTTTTTTTATGTTGGTAGGGGTTGGGTTGGGACTAGGGAGTGGAGGAGTAAGTAAGAAAACGTAAAATCTTGTTGATCTTGTTGATGATGGTGATTTTTCTTTTTGATATTTTTTCGTCTGCACCATGGTAGGGCAACTTTGCAGGCATTTCTCCCATCATTGGATTTCTCCTTTACAGCAGGGGACTTGAGTTTAACAACAAACAACTATATTACTAAACTCCAGGTTATTTGCACTGCAGTTGCAATAGATAGCAAACAACTTCATCTCAAAAGCCATTACCGTTTCATTCTCCAGATATGACAATAAATTGCATATCCAATAATTTGTTTGAAAATAAAAAACTCACTAGTTCATGAAGAGACAATAAATAAAATTCCTTGCAGTTGCACAACCTAGCATCTTAATTGCTAACCATCTAAGTTTTCATTTTGTTTTCTCTTTTAATTAATATTTTCTCCCCTCATATCTGATGTTAAAAGAGCCCTGTTGGTGATGATCACCAATCATATACCAAAAGTGGTAGTCTGTATGTATGGCTCTAGGTATCATAGATTTTTTTTTTTTTTTTTTCAGGTTTCATTCGATGAGGATTCAGATTAAATGGGGAAAATATATCCAGGTTAGCTCCAAGACTTCACAATTGAAGACAAATCAATGAATGCTAGCAAACCAGCATTTGATAGTGTATAGTGATATTGAGTTGCATGACCTACTAATATATCAGTTTGCATTCCATGTTTATCCAATTGTTATTACAATCATTCTGTTCGTTTTTGTAAGAACCAGAAACTCTTTAATCTTTTATAAAAAGCCTGTAACGCAAAAAGGCGCACACACCTCAGTTACACCCTCTGTTGCACGAGCACCGTGAACATTACTTGTCCTAAGTTTGCCACTGTTCCTTCCCTAACCAATGCCAAAGTTCCAATCAAAATTCCACAAACAGCTATCTATATATGATGAGAAATTGAGAACACACACACACACACATAGCAGTGGAATACTTGATCGCATTACCTCGTTGAAAACTCCACGAGTTTTATTTGATTTGCTTCCCGAAGCTTGCGTGTTCAATTTCAATCTAATCAGATCCACGAGCAATGAATAAATAAATAAATAGAAAAATGTTAATCCAGGAACAAAAGCATAAGAATAATTAACATGTGCAATAGTACCCGAAGTGACCGGGGAAGGAGTTTCCGGCGAATGAAGTGCGGGAGGCGTTGATGCCGCCAGAAAGTGAGGAAGCGAAGAGTGTGGAGTGAGCGGTGGTGGCAGCTCTTGAGCCGCAGAGCAAAGGCTGGTGAAGCATCGAGGTGATGATTGAGAGAGAGAGAGAGTGATTGGAATTGTTTCGGTGTTATTCTATTTATTATTGTAGAAATAAATCTAAATTTATAAAAAATAATGGTGATGAGGAATTGGGAGTGGAGAGTGGAAGAGGAGCTTGGGACTGTGTTGCATCTGCATATTTTAAAAGCAGTTAGCGAGGCAGCTGGTTCAAGGGGATGGGACAAATGGACAATCATATATTCATATTCATCAAATCAAGCCTTTCATTAATTACAGGACAACTTCATTTTTGTGCAATTTTTGGCTGCTTTCAACAAGTGTTGATTGGATTTCTTATGTAATTTTCCTTCTCTTCTTTCATCATTAGGACTAATTATTATGTTTTTATGCGTGTTTTCCTCTCTTCTTCCAAAATTATGATAAGATTAAAAAAAGCAGCACTGCGAATTTCATGTACGTCACGTGTACTTGGATTAATTTGTAAACAAAAGTAATTATTTATTTTCTTTCTTGAAAAATAAATGAAGGATCTAAACGTCATTTTGGATCCCCAAAAAATAAAAAAAAAAAAAGGCCTGATTCAGGAACCCGCCACAGTGTCACTTCTTCTCCCTCACTCCAGCATTTCTCTTCTCAGTCTGCCGCCGCCGCTGTTCTTCCCTTCCTCGTGCCGGCCGTCGTGTGGTTTCCTACCCTACGCCGTCCCTTCACTGGTTCGTATTCTTCTCTTTTTTGTTCCTGTCTGTTATTTTTTTTTTACCTTTTCTTTTTCTTTTCCCCATTTTTCTGCTTGTTAGTTGCTTTTGTTCCTTGCTTCTGTATTTTTTTTCTTTTGTTGCTTCTGTTAATTTTGGTCTCTTCACTGCGAACTTTTGCTTCCGTTTCCGTTCCTTCTAATGCTCCTGTAACTTAGCTTCTGTTGCTTCTATAGTTATGTTATTTCATTGGTGGTTGCTTCTGCTATGTTGTGGCTTATGAATTATGAAATTCTTGATTTGGTATGTTAATTCTTGTTGATGTCATGTTATGAGCTTATGGATTTGGTATGGTTGCTGCTAATGGTGTTATTACTGTGTTAATGACCTTGGTTGATGGTTTTGAATTTTTGTCTGAGAGCATGTTTGTGTTTTTGTGTGTTTATTCATGATTTTATATGTTATTTTAAAAAAATACAAATTCTTAACTAGGGGAAAATAAACTCTCAATGTGAATTGTGCAGCTCCCCAACAGGGACAAAACAAGAGTTTGAGTTGTTCCCAATCTCAGGTATGTATTTTTCTCTGTTTTGTTCTGCTATTCCTTGTGTATGCAATTATCTCATTCATGTGTTATCTTCATTATTGAAGAGGAGAAGAAAAGATGCCTCTAGGGCTGATCCTAGGCATAGGAAGAGCTTTTCGAAGGAAGAGGACTTCTTCATTGGATATTCTGTCATCAAAACGTGCTCCACGAGGTTACTACAAGGGCAAGAACTGCAAGCCTACTGGTTTCCATACCCGTAAAGGTACAGTTGACTTTAAAATTTTCTTAATTTCGTCTTAGCCTTTATAAATGTTATCTTTTGTCCACGTCCACGGATGTCAGAATCGACAATATGGGTTCCTGCTCTCCGAAGCCATTTTGATTTATTCTTCCTTCATTTCAATTGACATTGTTTGTTCTTCTAAAAAATTTATGAATTAGATGACCCAGATTTGTGTTATTTTGTTTCTTAATCCTTTTCACTCTCTTCAGTCTCATAAGAATCGCTATACCTTCCCTTTGCTGTTATTTTTTGTTTATACAATTTGAAAGCTTCTTAATTCTTGTGAAATGAATGAATTTAAATGTTTATGTTGTATGAAATTTTTTCCTTTCTTTGATATTGATGTATAACTTGGGAACCTTTTTTTCATTTTTTATCATAATTTTATGTTTCTATGACTTTGATTTGCTGATGGCTGCCATGAAATAATGCTCAATTCTTCACGTGATAGTTTGAGAGATTGTAGTTTACTCAGCTGCCAGCTCAGTCAGTTAGAATTAGAAGTAGTTAGAAGCTGTTTAGTTAGTTATACTAGATGAATATTTAGACTTAGCTAAGTGTAACTCATACATGTATATTAGCATAACCTGATAATACAGTGACTGTGCATTGATTCATTTTATCGTTTTTACCCTTCTTGTCACTCTTAGCTTGCTTTCTCTCTCGTTCTCTAACTTTATCACAAGCTTTCGTGATACCTATACTGCATTTAGAAAGTTTGGCTCTGTCACGACTCTAGATTCATTACTGAACTTTTAGTTGGAGAGATCAGTCATATATTTATTAGTATCCATCAATTTTTTTGGTTTTCTTTTTTCATAAATATATTTGCTACTTTCTACAGTTATTGTCAATAGTTCATTTTTTTCCTTTTTGCCTGTCAAGTTGAATGTAAATTTGCACTTTGTTGCAGGTGGGTATGTGGTGGTGCAAGAAAAATTGCCAAACTATATAGTCCCTGATTTGACAGATTTTAAGGTTTGAATTGTACACCCAGTTTGCATTGTTCACTGGTGTTTTGTTAATCCGTTTGTTTTCAACATGATTACAAATTTGCAATGCTGAGATAAGTTCCCATGGAAAATTTTGTGCCAAGAGATGGTTCTCCTGGTGGCTATGAGGGAAAAGAAAATGAAGATATCTGGGGAAGGAAGGGTAAAGGAAGGAGGGGGTTAGAGAATTTCATTTCATTGATTAGGGAGTTTAAAACCCTCATTGTTGGGGAACTCCAAAGTAGCATTTGTTTCTTATCTTAGGACAAAAAGGATGGAGACTGAGGTAGCTGTAAAGGAAGGAACACTAGAGATGCATATTTGCCTTCCATTCGTTCGGGTAGTACAGAAATTTGCTTAAAAACTGCCCGCGAGTCAAGACATGTCTCGTGTCTCTATTTTAAAGTATACAAGTTATCTTAAAATTTGTCTTGACACAGGGACAACATTAAGCTTTTGTCAAGACATGTATTTGTCCCCAATATTTTTTTATCACCTCTGTTTTTATGACAAGAACCAAATGCTACTTAAATATAAGTATGGTTTATAAAGGGGTTAGTAAAAGCTCGCTCTAAAGTGCCTGTTAGCGTTTTCACTCTAATAAATCTCGGAAACAAGGATAAGTGCTCTTGAAGTCTCTTCCTTTTCTCCCTTCCCCCTCAAAAGCATAACTCTCAAACAGTCAAACAAGTACTAGTAGATAATTTGACATTGTTTCTTTGTTAAGCTCTTTAATTCTTCTATCTTTTAAGCTTTTCTAGTATATCATTATTTATGTTTCTTCAGCTTCCTTCGCCCTTAGCTTAGGTGCATCCCGATACGTAGTAGCTTTGTGTGAGTGGCTTTAATAGTTAATAGTTTTGGGACTAACATGGAACAGTTGGTCAAACAATGGCTGGTTGAGCCTAATAGTAATATTATAGGCAACATTAGGATCCACAATGGCAATAAGTATTCTTGTGATGTGGTTATACCATTAAATTGTGTTGTGTGATCTCTTTTATCATAGTAGTACATTTTTTACTTCCATAGACATTGTCCAGCTTAAAATGTCTGCTATGGTGATCTAAAGGGGTGCAAAAGTCATAATCCCTTTTATGAATGATCAAAGTCATAATCCCTCACTGATGAATTTTAGTCCATAACTGTCAGTGCTGATTAGCATCATTCTTTCTTTTATGCAGCTCAAACCATATGTATCTCAGTGTCCTAGAGATGTCAAGACCTCAGAGGCTTCTGCATTGATTAAGTAAACCAAATGGAGTAGTGTAAGGTGTTTTCTTTGTAACACTGCAGACTATTTCTTTGGAGAAGAGTTGGTAGAAATAGTCCTTCGTTTGAATGGTCATGCTTTTGTGATTATTACATTTGCCGTATTGACTGGCCCAAAATATCTCTGTTATGTGACAATGATACTACACGACTTAGACTATCAAAACCATTAATAAATTTTTGCTGTTATTTTCCTATGGTTTCTTTAGTATTACTGTACTTCTGGGTAAAAGCGAATCAAATAAACTCAGCATGGCAACGCATGAATTTATATATTGCATTTATATGGATTTGAATTTCCACAAAGCCAGAAAATTGAGACCCATGGAGAGATAATGACTCGTAAAAGGTCAAGAAGCAAATTTTACCAGACCATAAAAAATATAAAAAAGCAAACTCCCAAAACAACTAGAGCAAAGTACCTTTTTTTTCCCCCCAAACATCACAAGGATGTTTCTTTTTTTTTTTTTTTGTCATCCCCTGTTATGTCATAAATATTCTGAAAGTGATTTAATGTTATTCTTTATCTTTAAATTTGTCAAAAGTTTTGATAACGTTCTGAGTGCTTTTTAAATTAATGGATAATCAAATTAAAATTAACAATAAGGGCAGAAAAAACACATTTAAAATGAGACTTTTAAAGGTGAAAACTAAGGCTATAGATAAAGTATTTCATAAGAAATCGTGATTATGATGTATTTTATTAATTTAAATATAGTCATACTATTATTATTATCTTATTTCTCTAACAAATTCATTTTACAAAAAGATATACCACAAAAAGTTTTAGCTAATTAATATTTTTTATATTTAACTGATTTTTTTTTTAATTAAAAATACTTATCTCTAACATTTTTCGTGTACGGAGTCCTTGAAGCGTGACCGGTCAACAATAAGAAATTAAGAATTGCTTAGAGGTTAGCTTGGTGGATTCGAGTGCTGTTATTGTTTAAGAGCTTTTTGGTGGAAAGCAATATATATCATATTGACAATAAAATACGGTTGATATATTTAATAAATAAAGTTACGCCTTAATTTTAAAGTTTATCCAATTTACCAGAAAGAAATAAACAATAAAAGCTTATCTTTTCATAATTAAGGTGTTAAATACATTATTGACAAACGTTCAATAAATTTCAGAATGTTTTGATTTTGATACACCAATAATTATTAAACTCGTCTAAATTTCAACATAATAACAAAAATGAAAAATAATAACACATTTTTTAAGTATATTTGATGTGTTAAAAAAAGAACAAATTAAAATTCTAAAAATTGCGTATTAAATTAAATTAATTAATTAATAATTTTTAAAAAAATCAAAGAATATACAATTAGTTTTCATGGAATTAGGAAAGTTAACAGAATCTTATTGGTTGAAGAAAGTACAGTTATCACATATCACAGAATGTATAAGACATGGCAACGTACCATTGGTTGTACTGAAAGTAACCAGTGAACCACTCTTCCCAGCCAGTACCACTGTCTCAGTGGGCCCCAAGCAAACTTATTCTTTATATTTAAAAAAAAAAAAAGACGGAGAGATTAATAAAATAAATAAATAAATAACCTCAGAAGCCAAAATCTATTGTCTTTCCTTTTTATCCGCAATAGTCAACAACATTACAAATTTACACTCACCACCAAAATACAAAACGACTACGTTTCAGTCGTTTACCAGCACGGTTGCTTTGATTTTGTCCACGCCGCCCAAGCCTTTTGCGTTTTCCACATACTCAACAATCAGCGCATCAAAACCGTCCACTTAAAACACGTGTCCTAATCCAAACCGTCCAATTAATTCCAAGTCCATTTTTTTTAGTCCTGTCAAAAAGAACTATTTTGGAGGAAGCTCCCATGAACTATCATGGAAAGTGAAACACACCATCACCACCACCAGCACCACCACATTCATTCATGTATAAAAATGTAGGAAGAGCGATGAAGCTTTTGTTGCAAAAATGGCGAGCTTCAACCTCAAAAGAGTACTTACCAATAACAAGCAGAAGAAGAAGAACAATAATAACGAACGAGATGATTTTGGAAGATTCAAACCAGGTGGTGGTGGTTGCAAGAAGCATCCGAAACACCACCAATCCCCCGGCGTGTGCTCTCTCTGTTTAAACGATAGGCTTCTTCAACTTTCTTCTTCTTCTTCTTCTAGCACTTCTGTTATTGGCGGCGGTTCTTCTTGTTCTTCTTCTGTTTCTTCTTTGTCCTCGTATTATTCTTCTTCTTCAGCTTCTTCCTGTGCTTCTCCCGTATCGCATCATTTTCCTCTTAATTCTGAAGGAAAACGAAGCTCTACGCTTTCGATCTTTCTGTTGAGTGGTGCCAAGCATAACAATAATAACGGACTTCTCAAGAGTAGGTCAATGGCGGTTGATCAAGATTATCATCGTCGTAGCAAGAAGAAGAGTGGATTTTGGTCCAAGTTGCTTCCTTCTAAGAGCAAGAGAATAAACACAATGGAGGAAAAAGACGCTAACAAGGTGGTGGTGCTTCGTTCTAGCTCTATGAGAGAAACAACGGTCACCGTAGCTAGCTCATGAACATTATTATTATTCTTTTTTTTTTTTCTTTTATGAATTTTCGGTAGATTTTTCATTTTTGGTTTTTTTATTCTTAGGTTTTCAAATTTCTTCTACTTTTCTTTCTTTAATTTCCTTCCAAACAAAAAGGAAATAGAGATCAGATCTTGTATTGCATGCATTATAAGCAATCAGCTGAGCATGTGTATTATAATTATATTCGATCTGTACATAACTATATTCGATCTGTTAGAATATAATTATGATCAATTAAAATTATTTAGTATATCTGAATATTTATTATAAAATATTTTGTTTTTATAAATATTTTATAAATAATTTTTTATATTGTATCATTTCACACAACTTGATTATATACTCAATAATACACAAAGAAAAAGTCTAGGGCCAGCAATTTTTGTATTTTTTTGTCAGCACTTAACCATCAAAATAAAAATGAGTGATTTCCGACCATTAGATGTAATCTTACACCATTAAAAATACTATTGATGGCCAATTGATAGTTACAAAACACCAAAATTACTGGCCTCTTAGCATTCCTCATACACAAATTCTTTTTTCAATCTAATCTCTTATTTCTAACACGATATACCTTTCTTTAATTTAGTCTCTTATTTCTAACCGATCTACCTATTTTTGAAAGAGAAAACAAAAAGAGAAAGTACATATACATATAATATTTGTTTGTAGTTTTGTACAATTAGAGGTACGTATAGTTTCACGGATATTCAATATGCCAGGGTCGTCGTTATTCAGGAGGGGATAATAATAATAATATAAGAATAGTGATATATGACGAATATTAATTTTTAAATATTAAATTATTTTAAATTTTAATAATATAAAAATAAAAATTAGTCAAAAATATTAATTAATATTAATAAAAAATATTAACCTCTAATATTTTTCATAATTATTTAACTCATTATTATTCCATTTAGATTATTTGATTCTTCTATTATTTTTATTTGCTTGTGATAATTGAATATTGTTGTGGCGGTTATATTTACACATACATAAGAGAGAGAGGTCATCAAAGAATAATAGAATATTATTTAGAAGGCGCAGATCAGAGGTATATATATATACTGGCATGCCTTGGCTGTATGTATGTATGTATAGATATGGCTGTAAGTCTGTAACAACTAACAACCAGCTAAGGCTGGTCTCATAAATTTATAACATATAGTATGCTAATTTAATGAAAATTTCTCTTGGTAGGTTACAAATTTCAATGAAGTGGTACGACTTTGAATTTTCTTATACATTTTATCGAATAATGTTAGAACTTAAAACATCGTCAGAATTTATTATTTTGATCAAATAATTCATCTTTTAACATTTCTTCATTTATTTGATTTTACGTGATTTCTATATTTGGTCTTTAGTCCTTTGCACATGCGGAGATTAGTGGTATTACGAGCGAGGAGTAATGTTATTTGATTATCCCAAAATAAATATCATTATAACATAATTTGAGAATACAAGAAAAGAATTTTATTGTTAAATTGACTTAAAAGAAGAACGAAACATGCTTCATAAATATATGAATATCGCTTTTATTTTGCAATGCATTTTAAAATTGTGAGAAAAGATCATTAAAACGAAAAATATCATTACAATTTACAAACAAATTAATTGGAATATCAACGTACCAACCAAGACCTCTCCCTAGCTATTAGGGGTGTAGTCGTAGACAAGGTGAAAACCAGGTGAAGTTAACTTTACGAGAAGTTGATATCTAAAACCGTTAGATGAAAATTTAGTCAAATTAATTAAATTATCTAACCGCTCTCAGGTATCAATTTTACGTGAAGTCAACTGCACCTGAATTTTCACCCGTAGACAATACCTCTCTTTTGTGACACAATGAATAGGTATCTATATGAAAAAAATAAAAATTAAAAAAATAAAAACTCAAGTACAATCAACTTTATACGAAGTTTATAACTAAAAATGATTAAATAATTTAACTGATTTAACTAAATTTTTATCTAACGATTCTTAATTATCAACTGTACCTGTTCACACAAAAAAATAACAAATCATGGAATTAAATGAAAAAAAAAATTGCGTAGAAAATGCATAACCCTAGTTGTACTTGACAGCATAATATAGTTGATATCCGTGGGGCATACACGTTATTCCTGGAAATTTCGTTTGCATGCGTTGTAAAGTAGAAACAGCTGAAAGTTAATGTCTTCTATCTCGTGTCTGGAACAAGCAATTAAAAATTCAGCGAAAGCAGAAAGAAGACCCAGATCCAATCTTCACGCCAGTTTCCAAGACCACAAATGCAATTCTTGTTTGAATACTCTATTCTTTGTTCTTTATTATGCAAAAGAAATTAAATCACTTTCACATATATAACCACACATTAACAAGAGTTTATAAAATGAATAATTAATATAAATTATTGTAAATCCATCAAGCTCGTTTAATTTAATTTGTTTTCTTCTAAAACTTAAATTTAAACTATTGATTATTGTGTGTAAATTATTGAATATACATATATATTATGGCTGGATATTGTTTGACTTTTCTACCAATACAAACGGAAAATTGGTATTCTATTTCTGGACTAATTTTTTAAAGAAAAATGAAAAATTATTACCAGTGGTATGTATATGTATATACAATTGTATACTAATGTTTTGGAATAATGTTTTGAAAGATATTGAGGCACTCGATCGTTGATGGATGAGAGGTTGGGTTATTTGTCTTCGATTTTACTAATCAGATAATACCATAAGTTATAGTTTAAATGTCATAATTTTTTTATAATTTTATTATATTTTTTCTACAAACTACTGTATTAATATTCCACGTCATATATAAACATATATTGGATGTCATCAGAGGATAACTTAATGATAATAATAAAAAAAATCTTTTTGTTAATATACTTAATTTTCTAAAAATATTAGAGGATTAACATTTTTAGTAAAAAAAATTGGTTTTAACTGTAAAATGCAAGACGAAAACAAGAGTCGCCTATTTTTTTTTACTATCTTACCATTTTCAATGTACATATTAACATATTATATTATTATCTTTCCTTTGCCAAAATTTTGAAAGCACTACACATTAATGCATAATACTAATAGTAATGTTGGTCGTTGGATTTGCCATCTTTTACAGTAATCGTGAATGGCTACGGTGCAAACCAAAATTTTTGCACCAATATAAAACTCAGTTGGAAGCCCACTTAGTCAAAACAATCCAGAGAACTAACGCCTTTAATTTCGTCCTCCACTTAAGCCCACTTTTGTTTAATTGGGCTCCTCACATACCAAAACCAAAAATGGAACGCCCTTCGCCCTTCTTCAGTATGATGAAAGGTTCAAAAACCAAAAAGGTTTAAAAACAAAAAACTAACTTGGTTGTTCGAGCTCATTCGTCCACTTAAAAAGTAGCCTGTGGCAATCATATTGCCTGTTAATCAAGCTACACCAAATTCAAACTCCAGCTGAGACTGAAATGAGATTTGAAAAAATTTCAAAGTGTGGGTGTGTGGGTGTATGAGTAGTGTAATGACCAAAAATAAAAAAAAATAAGTGTTTGAAGTTCGAATTTCGCCTTGTAAATGCATCAACGCATTTTAAGGTCACTTCTATGGTACAATGATATATTAGATGGCTTAGCTAAATAGGAATAAAGTATTATTTTAATTTTTAATTTTTAATATTTAAATTAAATTTTAATTTAATTTTTAATGTTTTATATATTTTATTTAAATTCTAAAATGTTTTAACTATAATTAATATTATTTTATAGTTAAATTTAACTAGAATAATTAACGAAAAAAATTATATCTTAGTAATTATTGATAGATTAAATATATTTACATACTAAAATTAAATATTATATTAATTCTTAAATATATTAATTATTTGTGTCAAATGTGAATTAATGTTAAAATAATTTAAAATTTTTTAAAATTAAAATAAAATATTTAAAATATTAAAACATAAATTAAGATTGGATATAAATATTGGAGACTTAAATAATATTTTACCCATTAATTAGTGGTTGCTTATATTTACGGTGCGCATCATAATTCCTTCACCATAGGCGTATTGATCGCTTATTAGGGCCTTTCCATTCGTTCAAGACCAAAATGTTTCAGCCACTAAAATTGCCCAGGCAATGATTATAGGTTTGGCCCAAAATCAGGAGAAAACGACACCGTTTCTTACCTACTACCAACTCACTTTGTGAATGCATCACCCAAGCTTTGCACTTGGAAGGATAGCTGGCCTCATGTTAGGCCTTGATGCTATTGGGTGTTAAAGACTCTACAAACATAAGAATTAAGAAAAAGGAAAAAAAAATATAACAACCATTAGAAGATAAACACGCTTAAAACACTTTTTTTTTAGATATTTTTTAATAATTAAAATTTTATATATATAATTAATTAAATTATAATTAAAATTTTATATATATAATCGATTAAATCGTATTATTTCTATTATAATTAGATTGGACAAATCAATTTAAATAAAAAATTAATAAACAAAATTTTAAATTGGTCTAAATTAATATTTTTAATATAAAAAATTACTATAATATTCAAATATAAAAAATGACTATATATATTTATATTTATTGAGAATTCTAAATTCTAACCCTATTATTTTCACTGTGCCGTCACGAGGTTAAGATTTAGGATTTTTAACATATATATATATATATAATAAGAGTATTTTGTCATTTTTCTATAATAAGGATATTGTAGTTATTTTCTATAAAAAAAATATTAATTTACACCGGTTTAAGATTTAGTTCATCGAATTTTTGGTCAAATTAATTTGTCTGATCTAATTTTAAAAAAATAACACGGTTTAATCAGTTATATGTATTGAATTTTAATTATTAGAAAACATCTTTAAAAAAATATTTTAAACGTCTTTATTTGAGTGACTCCCAAAAAATATTACTAGTGTACTATTGTCATATTTTTGTATTTTTTATTTTAAAATATTTATCTTATTATTATAGTATTTTATTTTATAATAATTATTGTATGAATTCCAATTATATTTTTTTAGATTTTATTTTGAATTATTTTATGTAGAACTGCACACGGATTGAATTGGATACAATATCTACATTTTTTAGGTTCGGATCCGGATCGAATATAGGATATATCCCGTTAAAAAAATTTAAAAATTCAAAAGATAAATAAAATAATTTTACCACAAGACAAATTGTAACACCCTACTACACAGAGCTTTACGCTTAAGGCATAAAACAGAGGTGGTGTGGTATTACGACCTCTAAAATAAAATATGTACATATAATAGTAAAAAGAATATAATAAACTAGGAGCCTTAAAAAAACAGGTGAAACAAAATCGCGAAAATAAAAGCGCAACGCTCAGGAAACAGGATTATTTGCGGACTAAGAAACCTAAAGATCATAGGTGTAAGTAAACAGAAAGTGAGATTAGAGAGTCAAGGATACAGAATAACTAGCTCCTGACACAGCCTACGAAGCCAAGGTTGGCCGGAGGATATTTACATATATATACATGTCCAAAATCCAGATTTACATAAACAAAACCCTATTTCTCCATAGACCATAAGCCTCTAAGAGGATCAAAAGAACAGGTTGTCCAGAGAGGAAACTAAGTACATATATACATAAATATACATCAAAAGGAAACCCAGTAACCACTCTGCTTCAGAAGTCCAGACGCCTAGCGAGGTGCCTCTCAACCTGCATCTGAAAAACAACATAGTATGGGATGAGAACCAGAGGTTCTCAGCATGGTAAAGATGCCACGCATATAAGATATAAGGTCCTGGGAATACAGAGGCAATCCTAGAACGCCGACACTCAGATGTAAAGCTTAAGGAACTAAAAACAGAAGCCATAAATAGGTGGTCATCTAAAGGTTCTCAACCTAACTAAACTTAACCTATATATTGAACTTTTTCCACCTTTCCTCTGTACCTCCATCTCCCATGTTTGCACAGACAAACAAGCAAAACAAGGCAAACGCAAGTAGTTCACAAGTAGTACAGATAACAGTTATAACAAATAGCAGGCTATAGTCACATAGGCAATCCCACATAGTTCATAAACAAGCAAATCAGACAATATGCACATGATGCATGTCTGTCCTATGGCTGATGAGTCTCATCTGTCGGTTATCAAGCCAACCTGTCAAGTCCGGTTTGCTAAACCCTTGGACTATCCCCCGTCGCGCATCCCCATGAGTCTATGCATAGCTTTTTCTCTTTTATTCATAAATCATACATTCATTTTTACTCAATGGGGGTTACCATTCCCGGGAATTTATACGTGTCCGGTCACCCTTATGACGTAGGGTCAACAGAGTATCGAGTTTCAACCTGAAACACGTGGTGGTAAGCCACGGTACTTTACCCAGAAAAACTCGTATCTCAGATAATTTGAATGCTTAAGCCAAATATTATACATAATCATTTATAACGTTGCATACTCAATTCATCACCTTTTTAGCTTTACTTCACCTCCAAGTTATCTCCATTTCTTAACTTCATCTAATTACCAGACTCATTACTATTATTTATGACTGGAAGAATGAAAATAGAGGTTTAGAAGTTCTAAATAATTCTGAAATTACAAAAATATATGTAGTGAGAAGCAGCGTGTGCGCGTATGCACACATGTGTGCGTGCGCACACTTGCATATTTGTATGCGTACGCACACTGGTGTACGTGCGCACATCTGCCGAGAACCCCATAGTGTGCGTGCGCATCAGAGTGTGCGTACGCACGTTTTCTGAAAATCATAGTGTGTGCATGCGCACAAGAGTGTGCGTACGCACAAGTGAAAATTTGGCCCTGCTCAGAGCGCGCACACATACCAGAAATTCTTGTTTTTGCCAGAACTAAAAAAAAAACAACTTTTTGTTCAAATTTTCTGACGCCCATAACTTTTTCGTTTTAAAACATTTTTCATCCATTCTTCGAACGACGTAAACTTCGCGGATCCAATTTTAATATAAAATAAGTTTGATATCATTTGGGGGTTCGGAAGCTAAGTTATCGCTCGCCGAAGTTCGGCCAAAAACTAATTTTTCACAAAACTTCAAAACCTCCACTTTCCAACAAATATTCTTTCAAAATCAAATTGTATCATGAAAATTTAGCCCTAACTCGTACAATATTATTTCCCTCACTCCACATTCAATCACCATCCATGAACCCCAATTTTAACAATTCTAGTACATTAATTTCCTACCTACAACAACATAATCATCCATACAAGACCATCACCATCAGTTTGCCAATCATTATTAACACATAATCCAACATTCGTTCTTCCATACCCAATGTCAAACAACAATCAACTTCTAACTTAATTCACAATTATTCTCAAGGCACTAAACAATTTAACATACATATGCATTCAAATCCTATCATATGGTCATCTAGCCTAAATTTTCACAGAACATTATATATTATATATATGAAACCTAAACCATACTTTGGCCGATTTTCGCATATTGTCCAAGGCAAAATCACCAAACCAACACAGCCCTAAAGTCCAAAATTCACCAAAACACTAAAATTCCAACATCCACAATTTCAAGCTCCAACTACTTTTACACAACCTAACACATGTACACAACACATGTACACCCAAATTCATATATCCATATATAAAATTCAATACTCATACACCAATTCAATGAATTAACTTAGGATTAATAATCCTTACCATACCCATGGACAAAATCATCCAAGTCCGACAAGCTCCGCAAGCTAAATCGAACCTAAAATACCAAAATCAATAAAATCTCAACATAGGTATTCATAATTTTTGAAATTAAGGGGGTAGAAGAACTAGAATGATAGAGTGGCTTACCAATAAAATTGTTCCGGTAAATTCGTAGAGCTCGACGCGATGAACGTGTGGTCACAAACGATGCGGAGATCGGAGCTCGGAGCAAGAAGTTACGGTGGATTGATTTGTGGCGTTAGGTTGAAAAGCTTTCCCTCTTCTTCCCTGATTGTGCAGCGTGAATGAAGAGGAAGAAGAGAGGGGAAGCTGGCTTCATTAATGATATGTGGGCTGAGTTGGGCTCACAGGCCCGATTTGGACCCGGTTCAACCGGTTCGGCCCGTTCTGCCAAATCTTGGGCCAAATTCTTTAAAATTAGTGTCAAAATTCTCGTTTTAATGAGCTCTATCCTAATTTAATATAATATTGACATTTTTAATTTTCTTTATTAAAATTAATTTATTGACTAATTATTCGCTAATTTTAATGGGATTTACACAAACCCTAAAGCAAATAGTTTCTAATTTAACTAGAATAAAACCATAATAAAATTTGAATCATAAAAAAAAACAATCAAAAGAGGGATATAACAAAAAAATTGTAGAACACAAAAAATTATTGGTATTTAATTTTTTTTAAAATTATCTTTTCAAAGCCTCTATCCGTTGCTTTGTTAATCGTCGTCGTCATTATTCTTCTGGTTGCCATTCCAGTTGTAGATCTACTTCACTTTTGCAACTTTGATTCAAAGGAAGAAAAGAGGAACGACAAGAACAGAGGCACGGTTCAGTAAGGCAGCGCGACAGCGATGGATGAAGCAGAGAGAACCACGATGAACCACGATGGACGAGGCAGAGAGGAGCGTAAGGAACGGAGGAAGAGAGGAGTTCGAGTAACGTTGAAGAGGATTAAAAAAGGAAATAGACGTGGTCCGAAGAGGCGATAGAGGAGACATGACAATGAACGAGATGCCGGTGACGAAGGAGAGCGGTGGTGATGGATGAGGTCAGAAGTGAGTTTTGAGAAAGGGAGAAGCTCTGAGCCTGATTGAATAAGAGAGGCGAATTTGGGAGTGGGTGAGAGAAGAGAGCAGCGCTGCGTATAGATTTAGAATTACTGAATTGGGGTTTGCATTTTTTAACTTTGGTATTTATATTATTCAGTCATATATACTTAATTATTAAATCTGCGAATCTACGGATCGGATATGCGGATATAAACCCAATATCCGCTATCCGATCCTATCAGAATGCAGATTAGATCGTATCTGATCTGATGACTCTGCGGATCAGATATTATCTGTAAAATACGAATCAGATGCAGATAAATATGACAGAGTTGTGGATAAATTATTTAATCCATGCGCAGCCCTAGTTTTATCCAAACTAGTAAAGCAAATTGAGTTTGAATAGGTGATTTATATATTCTTAATTGCTTCTTTGTGTGCTTCTAAAATAGTAGCTTAAGGTATCTATATGAAATTTTAATGTCATAATCAAACGTTAATTTTTACAAAATATAATTGAAATTAGATTAACAAATTACCTGAGTTAAGGTGATATTTATAGAGATAATAGTGTGGTTGATTATTTCAGAATAGGAATTTAGCTACAAGCCTGCAACTTAGGTAACGATTATTTCCCTCATTGTTTGGGCAGTTTAGCATAGTGAGAGGTTACTCCACCTGTATACGCGGGATCTGGTAATGAAGAGCTTTAGTCTTTAGAGATGTCCCAAATTAGATTGTCTATCGAGTCTAAGTGATCCAAGTTAAATCCAGTCGCGTGTGGGAGACCCTCTTTGTTCATTGGGTTAGGTCGAATCAAGATGAATTTGAGCTATTCTTAATTGAACTCCCTTGGAGTATGCTTTGGGGTTAATTCCAGTTAAAAATTATTTTGCCTATTAACTCCCAAATTAAATATAGTTAAATATAATAAAATAAAATATGAATATAAAAGAATGCGTCAAATGATAAGATTGTCTTTCCAAATCTGTCCTACACAAAAATTTTACCATTTTTATTTATGAATGTCTAAAATGCTAACAAAATTATTTATAAAAATGACATATTCAAAATGACATATTTCACATCGTTGTTTCATCTTCCTTCTTTTCCTTTCATCACTAGATATACTCCTTATTCATTTTAATTACTCTGTTAGTCCCTATAGTTTCGTGAAATTTTCAATTAGGTCCCTATAATTTTTTTCTTATTAATTGGGTCCCTGTACAAATTTTTTTTTTCAATTAAGTCCCTCTTAGTAGTAATTGGCTTAATTTTATAGGGACCTAACTAAAAAAAAAAAAAACTGGTACAGGGACCTAAATAAAAGGAAAAAAAAAGTGTAAGGACCCAATTAAAAAAAATTTGGTGCAAGGACTCAATTAAAAGAAAAAAAAGTATAGGGACCTAATTGAAAATTTTGCGAAACTATAGGGACCAGCAGAATAATTAAACCTTTCATTACATCATGTTCTTCTGTTTTATTTTTTTATAATTCTATTTATTTCCTAGGTTTTGAATTTTTTGGCCTTCAATTTTTTTATGATTTTTGTTTTAGTGTCTTTTTTAGGCTTGATTTTTTTTAATTTATTTTTGGGGCTTGATTTTTTTCAATGTTTTTTTTTTTTTGAGGATTTTCAGAGGATCATCTTCTACCACTACTGCTTTTGGAGTGAACATAGAAGAATAAATTAAATCACTGAAGGTTTGTGGGGCACCAAAGATGACGTTAAAGTGGAGCATTTGAAGGAGGGTTATTGATGTAGTCTTCTTGTAACTGCTAGGATGTTTTGAAAACATTAGACTGCATTCTTAGGCTATGACCACGAGAGCTTTTTTCTTTGTAGTGCTACTCCCCACAGGCTCCACGCTACAGGACAAGAGAAGAATAAATGATAAACGGTTTTCGGGGCAGCTGCATAAAATACACAGCTTTCCATCTCCTTCAAAAGTAGGCCACACTTGCTAAGTTTCTCTCTTGTGTTCAATTTTTCCTGTAAAACAAACCAAACTAGAATTTCTACATGCGGTGGAACTAAGTTTTTCCATACATGATTTATAATATTGGACATGTGTTGCTTTTTGGCTCTCGCAATGCTCTTTTGTATTGTTTCTATGAGGGACATCACTGTAAACTCTCCAGACCTTTTGTAATACCCCGTTATCCTAAGCCTTACCTCTAGCCGTAAAGCAAAGGATAATAAAGTGCCACGACAGTCCTAAAACTTATAATATATAATATATATCCAAGAATTTATATAACTAGAAGCCCAATGAAGGAATAAAAGCTCAAAGTTGCATAAAGCAGAATTACGAAATGCGAAGCGTTCACACACGGTAACTAAACGCGTAGGTACGAACAGAACAAGACATAATACATATAAAACCTTGTAGATAGCTCCAGGATACACAAGGTAGTAATTAAATTAACAAGATATATATATATATACCAAAAAGATGACTAGTCATAGCCTGCGGAGTTTAGGCCGGCTAGTCAAACTGAAATACAAAAGAGTTTCGGAAGTTTAAAACAACTTATACAACTTATCTCTCAAAATCAAACCTCTAAGGCCAAAAATCTAAAATAAAAAGGTGAGAGAAAGTACTACAACAAGAGTAAAGTGAAATAAAACATAAAGAATATCATACTCCGCTCTGTCACCACATTCGCAAACTCACCATGGTAGGTTGTGACCTGCATATGAAAAATAACAACAATATATAGTATGAGAATCGAAAGTTCTTAATATGGTAATAGTGCCCAATATGTAAGATATAAGGTTCTGGGATGCTAAAGGCAATCCTAGAACTTCACATCAAAAACAGATATTCAAACTTAACGAAAATAAATAACTAAAACCATAAGCCATAAACAGGATTATCTAGACTTAGGAGATTTCTAACTAAAACTAGTCACACCGCTGTATCCCACAGCCTTCGCCAACCTAACCTCCATGCGATCTCATCGCCACCGCCTTCCGTTCCTCCTCAACGCCAGACAATCACAAGTATATGCAAACAAGTAATACACAGGTACTATTCATGTATAGCAAGTAATTAAAGAAGCAGGTAGGCATATTATACAATTAGGCAAACTACAAGTAATCAAAGCAAACAAGCACATAAGAGATGCATATGATGAATGCCTGTCCTATTGGCTATGATATCACATGTCGGTTATAGTGTCAAACCCGACACAAAATCCGATCGGCAACTCTCGGATTAGTCTCTCTGTTGTGCATACTCAGGAGGAATAATTCCAAGGGATGAGTGCCCTACCAACTTCCTCTGGATATCGCATGTCAACATAGATGGGAGACTGCCACAGACCCTACGCTGGCACCATTACCGCGACAAGCGGGAGACTGCCACAGCCCTTGCCCGAGGCGTATAGTGACTTACCAAAACAATGCATGTCACGTGAGTGGAAGACTACCACACCCCTCACATCCGAACGTAGGCGGGAGACTGCCACAGTCCCTAGGACGGAGAACAATGCATGTCACAATCACATAATCCATCTCAGAGGCCACTGCTCATAGCACACTTTCGTTCATACTCATTCCATTAATCGTAATCATTCATTTTCAACTTCCAATATCATCATCTCTTATCAATATCTCAAGTTCCTCAAATACAACATAATCATTCCAAATCTCAATCTCGTCAAAGAAATATCTCACCACACCACATTAACTAATCTCTTCCACAAACATTCCAAAGTCTAAGTCACCGGCTCTAAACTCATATCAAAGAAAATCACCAATTCAAATTAATTATCCCATCTTCACTAGTCTTAGAGTCTAATTACTAGCCATAACTTTTAAGAAAAAGTTATGGAAGTTTGGAAAGCTAGAGAACCCCTAAAAGCATAGAAAAAACACATTTTCAGCAAAATAGGGGTTGTGCGTACGCACACCCCTATCGTGTCTACGCACATGTTGAAAAAGGTACGTCTGTGTATGCATTCAATACGTCATTGGGCCGTTTCGGGTACGCATACCTGGGCTGCGTACGCGAGAAGGCTTGGCAGAGACGCACGTCCATGTATAAAGGTGCCCGCGTACGCATGTTTCTCAGATTGCAGAAAAATGTCAAGTTTTACTAAACATTGAAACTTTTACTAAACTGGTTTATTCTAAACATTGAAACTTTTACTAAACTGGTTTGTTCTTCAAAAACAAAAATGATATTCCAAATCAAATTTTTCAAACAATCAAATTTTTACTAAACTGGTTTATTCTAATTTCCTATTATATTGACAAAGATGGCTTAAAATATCGGGTACAAGATGCTACCCTAAACTGAACTATATCACCCAGACGATGAAACATACCTAACTAAATAAAGACTTCGATAGCCTTACTGTTGATCAAACCCTTACTATTATTCTCTCTGTCTCCCATTTTTCAGATCAGTCTAAAAAATATTTGATCCTAGAGAAGCAATCAAGTGAAAGCACTAACTAGAACAACTACTACAACAAAGAACCAAAGATAACACCACCGTCTTCTTCCAACAAAGCTATCTACGCCAGTGTCCTTTCTTGTGTGCATTGATAGAGCTTTTCTTTGATCAGCCAGTTGCCATTGTCTATTTTTTTTTCCGGGATCAACAACACAGTCCTCTTTGACATGGCCGTTAGCACCGCACTTTTCACATTGTAAGTTTTGTGATTCATCTTTAGGTACCGCGGGAAATGGCAGTCCATTATCGTCAAGTACATAAATATTTATGGCATGTGTCCCGCCCGAATTATCTTTGGCAAGGTTATAATGAACTTCTGTAGAAACCGCAAGAATACGATTATCAAGTTGATCTTCTCCGAAAAAGGGAAGATGGTCCCTGTTGTCATAGGGTATTATTACCCCTTGTTGATTTCGATCGTACACATTCACTCTCCCGTAGAGAGGTTTATCCAAGTATTCTGACATGTTTTAAGAAAATAGAGGAAGGAGAAAGTATAGAAAGTTATATAGACTTAAGAGAGTAGAGGAAGGAAGAAGAAGGGAGAAGTTGGTGAGTTATATCATAAAGAGTGCGAGAGTAGAAGGAGAAAGATGAAAGGGGAAACCAGGAAATTGATTTGATTTAAAATATCTCATCTATCTTACCAATATGTATTAGTGTCAATATGCTTGGCCCTATAGGGCTTTGGCCCTACTTTATAGGGCCAAAAGAACAAATGGCCGTATACTGAATATGGCCAAATTTTCAAAAAACCTTGCAAGGCCAAAAGCCCTCATGGGCCAAACATCGTAGGGCCAGCTCATGGATAATCCTCTTTTTTGTTGCTTTTTTAATTTCTATTTCAACAATCTCTATCCTATTTAAACAATCAAACTCCATTAACAAGGTCCACAAAATAAACTCTATTTACAAAGTCAAAAATAAAATAATATTCAAAATCAAATTTTCTAAATATTGACACTTTTACTAAACTGGTTTATTCTTCAAAAACTAAAATGATATTCCAAATCAAATTTTCCAAACAATCAAATTTTTACTAAACTGGTTTATTCTAATTTCCTATTATATTGACAAAGATGGCTTAAAATATCGGGTACAAGATGCTATCCTAAACTGAACTATATCACCCAAACGATAAAAGATACCTAACTAAATCAAGACTTCGATAGCCTTACTGTTGATCAAACCCTTACATACCTAACTAAATCAAGACTTCGATAGCCTTACTGTTGATCAAACCCTTACTGTTGTTCTCTCTGCCTCCCATTTTCCACATCAGTCTAAAAATATTTGGTCCTACAGAAGCAATCAAGTAAAAGCACTATCTATAACAACTACTACAATAAAGAACCAAATATAACACCACTGTCTTCTTCCAACAAAGCTATCTACGCAGTGTCCTTTCTTGTGTGTATTGACAGAGCTTTTCTTTGATCTGCCAGTTTTCACTGTCCATTTTTTACTGGGATCAACAACACAGTCCTCTTTGACATGGTCGGTAGCACCGTACTTTTCACATTGTAAGTTTTGTGATCCATTTTTAGGTACCGCGGGAAATGGCAGTCCATTATCGTCAAGTACATAAATATTTATGGCACGTGTCCCGCCCGAATTATATTTGGCAAGATTGTAATGAACTTCTGTGTAAACCTCAAGAATACGATTATCAAGTTGATCCTCTCCGAAAAAAGGTAAGATGGTCCCTGTTGTCATAGGGTATTATTACCCCTTGTTGATTCTGATCGTACACAGACACTCTCCCGTAGAGAGGTTTATCCAAGTATTCCGATATGTTTTAAAAAAATAGAGGAAGGGAAAAGTATAGAAGGATATATAGACTTAAGAGAGCAGAGGGAGGAAGAAGAAGGGGGAATTTGGTGAGTTATATCATAAAGAGTGCGAGAGTAGAAGGGAGGAAGAAGAAGGGCGAAGTTGGTGAGTTATATCATAAAGAGTGTGAGAGTAGAAGGAGAAAGATGAAAGGGAAAACTGAAAAATTGATATGATTTAAAAGATCTCCTCTATCTTACCAATATGTATTAGTGTCAATATGCTTGGCCCTAGAGGACTTTGGCCCTACTTTATAGTGCCAAAAGAACAAAAAGCCCTATACTCAATAGGGCCAAATTTTCAAAAAACCTTACAGGGCCAAAAGTCCTCATGAGCCAAACATCATATGGCAAGCCCATGGATAATCCTCTTTTTTGTTGCTTTTTCAATCTCTATTTCAACAATCTATATCATATTTAAACAATCAAAACTCCATTGATAAGGTCCACAAAATAAACTCTATTTACAAAGTAAAAAAAATGAAACAATATTCCAAATCAAATTTTCTAAACATTCAAATTTTTACTAAACTGGTTTATTCTTCGAAAACTAAAACGATATTCCAAATCAAATTTTTCAAACAATCAAATTTTTACTAAATCGGTTTATTCTAATTTTCTATTATATTGACAAAGATTGCTTAAAATATCGGGTACAAGATGCTACCCTAAACTAAACTATATCACCCAAACGATGAAACATATTTAACCAAATCAACACTTCGATAACCTTACTGTTGATCAAATCCTTACTGTTGTTCTCTCTGCATCCCATTTTCCACATCAGTCTAAAAAATATTTGGTTCTAAAGAAGCAGTCAAGTGAAAGCACTAACTACAACAACTACTAAATCAAAGAACCAAAGAAAATAGCACCCTCTTCTTCTAACAAAGCTATCTACGCCCGTGTCCTTTTTTGTGTGTATTGACAGAGCTTTTCTTTGATCTGCCAGTTGTCACTGTCCATTTTTGACTGAGATCAACAACACAATCCTCTTTGACATGGCCGGTAGCACCGCATTTTTCACACTGTAAGTTTTGTGATCCATCTTTAGGTACCGCGGGAAATGGCATTCCATTATCGTCAAGTACATAAATATTTATGGCACGTGTCCCGCCCGAATTATCTTTGGCAAGGTTGTTCTGAACTTCTATGGAAACCTCAAGAAGACGATTATTAAGTTGATCCTCTCCGAAAAAGGGAAGATGGTCCCTGTTGTCATAGGGTATTATTACCCCTTGTTGATTCCGATCGTACACACTCACTCTCCCGTAGAGAGGTTTATCCAAGTATTCCGACATGTTTTAAGAAAATAGAGGAAGGAGAAAGTATAAAAAAGGTATATAGACTTAAGAGAGCATAGGAAGGAAGAAGAAGGGAGAAGTTGCTGAGTTATATCATAAAGAGTGCGAGAGTAGAAGGAGAAAGATGAAAGGGGAAACCGAAAAATTGATATGATTTAAAAGATCTCCTCTATCTTACCAATATGTATTAGTATCAATATGCATGGCCCTATAGGGCTTTGGCCCTACTTTATAAGGCCAAATGAACAAATAGCCCTATACTAAGTAGGGCCAAATTTTCAAAAAACCTTGCAGGGCCAAAAGCCTTCATGGGCCAAACATCGTAGGGCTAGCTCATGGATAATCCTCTTTTTTGTTGCTTTTTCAATCTCTATTTCAACAATCTCTATCCTATTTAAACAATCAAAACTCCATTGACAAGGTCCACAAAATAAACTCTATTTACAAAGTCAAAAAATAAAACAATATTCAAAATCAAATTTTCTAAACATTGAAACTTTTACTAAACTGATTTATTCTTCAAAAACTAAAATGATATTCTAAATCAAATTTTCCAAACAATCAATTTTTTACTAAACTGGTTTATTCTAATTTCCTATTATATTGACAAAGATGGCTTAAAATATCGGGTACAAGATGCTACCCTAAACTGAACTATATCACCCAAACGATGAAACATACCTAACTAAATAAAGACTTCGATAGCCTTACTGTTGATCAAACCCTCACTGTTGTTCTCTCTGCCTACCATTTTCCACATCAGTCTAAAAAATATTTGGTCCTACAGAAGCAATCAAGTGAAAGCACTAACTAGAACAACTACTACAACAAAGAACCAAAGATGACACCACCGTCTTCTTCCAACAAAGCTATCTACGCCAGTGTCCTTTCTTCTGTACATTGATAGAGCTTTTCTTTGATCTGCTAGTTGCCATTGTCTATTTTTTACTAGGATCAACAACACAGTTCTCTTTGACATTGCCGGTAGCACCACACTTTTCAAATTGTAAGTTTTGTGATCCATCTTTAGGTACCGCCGGAAATGGCAGTCCATTATCGTCAAGTACAGAAATATTTATGGCAGTGTCCCGCCCGAATTATCTTTGGCAAGGTTGTAATGAACTTCTGTGGAAACCGCAAGAATACGATTATCAAGTTGATCCTCTCCGAAAAAGGGAGGATGGTCCCTGTTGTCATAGGGTATTATTACCCCTTGTTGATTCCGATCGTACACAGTCACTCTCCCGTAGAGAGGTTTATCCAAGTATTCTGACATGTTTTAAGAAAATAGAGAAAGGAAAAAGTATAGAAAGTTATATAGACTTAAGAGAGCAGAGGAATGAAGAAGAAGGGGGAAGTTGGTTAGTTATATCATAAAGAGTGTGAGAGTAGAAGGAGAAAGATGAAAGGGAAAACCGGGAAATTGATATGATTTAAAAGATCTCCTCTATCTTACGAATATGTATTAGTGTCAATATGCATAGCCCTATAGGGCTTTGGCCCTACTTTATAGGGTCAAAAGAACAAATGACCCTATACTGAATAGGGCCAAATTTTCAAAAAATCTTGCAGGGCCAAAAGCCCTTATGAGCCAAACATCGTAGTGCTAGCTCATGGATAATCCTATTTTTTGTTGCTTTTTCAATCTCTATTTCAACAATCTCTATCCTATTTAAACAATCAAAACTCCATTGACAAGGTCCACAAAATAAACTTTATTTACAAAGTCAAAAAATAAAACAATATTCAAAATCAAATTTTCTAAACATTGACACTTTTACTAAACTGGTTTATTCTTCAAAAACTAAAATGATATTCCAAATCAAATTTTTCAAACAATTAAATTTTTACTAAACTGGTTTATTCTAACTTCTTATTATACTTACAAAGATGGCTTAAAATATCGGGTGCAAGATGCTACCCTAAACTGAACTATATCACCCAAACGATGAAACATACCTAACTAAATCAAGTCTTCGAAAGCCTTACTGTTGATCAAACCCTTACTGTTGTTTTCTCTGCCTCCTATTTTTCACATCAGTCTAAAAAATATTTGGTCCTACAGAATCAATCAAGTGAAAGCACTAACTAGAACAACTACTAAAACAAAGAACCAAAGATAACACCATCGTCTTCTTCCAACAAAGCTATCTATACCAGTGTCCTTTCTTGTGTACATTGATAGAGCTTTTCTTTGATCTGCCAGTTGTCATTGTCTATTTTTTACTGGGATCAACAACACAGTCCTCTTTGACATGGCCGGTAGCACCGCACTTTTCACATTGTAAGTTTTGTGATCCATCTTTAGGTATCGCGGGAAATGGCAGTCCGTTATCATCAAGTACATAAATATTTATGGCACGTGTCCTGCTCGAATTATCTTTGGCAAGGTTGTAATGAACTTCTGTGAAAACCGCAAGAATACGATTATCAAGTTGATCCTCTCCGAAAAAGGAAAGATGGTCCCTGTTGTCATAGGGCATTATTACACCTTGTTGATTCTGATCGTACACAGTCACTCTCCCGTAGAGAGGTTTATTCAAGTATTCCGACATGTTTTAAGAAAATAGAGGAAGGGGAAAGTATAGAAAGGTATATAGACTTAAGAGAGCAGAGAGAGGAAGAAGAAGGGGAAAGTTGGGGAGTTATATCATAAAGAGTGCGAGAGTAGAAGGAAGGAAGAAGAAGGAGGAAGTTGGTGAGTTATATCATAAAGAGTGTGAGAGTAGAAGGAGAAAGTTGAAAGGGAAAACCGAAAAATTGATATAATTTAAAAGATCTCCTCTATCTTACCAATATGTATTAGTGTCAATATGCTTGGCCCTATAGGGCTTTGGCCCTACTTTATAGGGCCAAAATAAACAAAAGGCCCTATACTCAACAGGGCCAAATTTTCAAAAAACCTTGCAGGGCCAAAAGCCCTCGTGGGTCAAACATCGTAGGGTAAGCCCATGGATAATCCTCTTTTTTTGTTGCTTTTTAAATCTCTATTTCAACAATCTCTATCATATTTAAACAATCAAAACTCCATTGACAAGGTCTACAAAATAAACTCTTTTTACAAAGTCAAAAAATAAAACAATATTCCAAATCAAATTTTCTAAACATTCAAATTTTTACTAAACTGGTTTATTCTTCGAAAACTAAAACGATATTCCAAATCAAATTTTTCAAACAATCAAAATTTTTACTAAATTGGTTTATTCTAATTTCCTATTATATTGACAAAGATGGCTTAAAATATTGGGTACAAGATGCTACCCTAAACTGAACTATATCACCCAAACGATGAAACATACTTAACCAAATTAAGACTTCGACAGCCTTACTGTTGATCAAACTCTTACTGTTGTTCTCTCTACCTCCCATTTTTCACATCAGTCTAAAAAATATTTGATCCTACAGAAGCAATCAAGTGAAAGCACTAACTAGAACAATTACTACAACAAAGAACCAAAGATAACACCACCGTCTTCTTCCAACAAAACTATCTACGATAGTGTCCTTTCTTCTGTGTATTGATAGAGCTTTTCTATGATCTGCTAGTTGCCATTGTCTATTTTTTACTAGGATCAACAACACAGTCCTCTTTGACATGGCCGGTAGCACCGCACTTTTCACATTGTAAGTTTTGTGATCCATCTTTAGGTACCGCGGGAAATGGCAGTCCATTATCGGCAAGTACATAAATATTTATGGCACGTGTCCCGCCCGAATTATCTTTGGCAAGGTTGTAATGAACTTCTGTGGAAACTGCAAGAATACGATTATCAAGTTGATCCTCACCGAAAAAGGGAAGATGGTCCCTGTTGTCATAGGGTATTATTACCCCTTGTTGATTCCGATCGTACACAGTCACTCTTCCGTAGAGAGGTTTATCCAAGTATTCTGACATGTTTTAAGAAAATAGAGGAAGGAGAAAGTATAGAAAGTTATATAGACTTAAGAGAGCAGAGGAAGGAAGAAGAAGGGGGAAGTTGGTGAGTTATATCATAAAGAGTGCGAGAGTAGAAGGAGAAAGATGAAAGGAGAAACCGGGAAATTGATATGATTTAAAAGATCTCCTCTATCTTACCAATATGTATTAGTGTCAATATGCTTGGCCCTATAGGGCTTTGTCCCTACTTTATAGGGCCAAAAGAACAATTGATCCTATACTGAATAGGGCCAAATTTTCAAAAAACCTTTCAGGGCCAAAAGCTTTCATGGGCCAAACATCGTAGGGCTAGCTCATGGATAATCCTATTTTTTATTATTTTTTCAATCTCTATTTCCACAATCTCTATCCTATTTAAACAATCAAAACTCCATTGACAAGGTCCACAAAATAAACTTTATTTACAAAGTCAAAAAATAAAACAATATTCAAAATCAAATTTTCTAAACATTGTCACTTTTACTAAATTGGTTTATTCTTCAAAAACTAAAATGATATTCCAAATCAAATTTTCCAAACAATCAAATTTTTACTAAACTGGTTTATTCTAATTTCCTATTATATTGACAAAGATGGCTTAAAATATTGGGTGCAAGATGCTACCCTAAACTGAACTATATCACCCAAACGATGAAATATACCTAACTAAATCAAGACTTCGATAGCCTTACTGTTGATCAAACCCTTACTGTTGTTCTCTCTGCCTCCCATTTTTTACATCAGTCTAAAAAATATTTGGTCTTACAGAAGCAATCAAGTGAAAGCACTAACTAGAACAACTACTACAACAAAGAACCAAAGATAACACCATCGTCTTCTTCCAACAGCTATCTATACCAGTGTCCTTTCTTGTGTGCATTGATAGAGCTTTTCTTTGATCTGCCAGTTGTCATTGTCTATTTTTTACTGGGATCAACAACACAATCCTCTTTGACATGGCCGGTAGCACCGCACTTTTCACATTGTAAGTTTTGTGATCCATCTTTAGGTACCGCGGGAAATGGCACTCTATTATCGTCAAGTACATAAATATTTATGGCACGTGTCCTGCCCGAATTATCTTTGGCAAGGTTGTAATGAACTTCTGTGGAAACCGCAAGAATACGATTATCAAGTTGATCCTCTCCGAAAAAGGGAAGATGGTCCCTGTTGTCATAGGGTATTATTACCCCTTGTTGATTCTGATCGTACACAGTCACTCTCCCGTTGAGGGGTTTATCCAAGTATTCCAAGATGTTTTAAGAAAATAGAGGAATGGGAAAGTATAGAATAGTATATAGACTTAAGAGAGCAGAGGGAGGAAGAAGAAGGAGAAAGTTGGGGAGTTATATCATAAAGAGTGCGAGAGTAGAAGGAAGGAAGAAGAAGGGGGAAGTTGGTGAGTTATATCATAAAGAGTGTCAGAGTAGAAGGAGAAAGTTGAAAGGGGAAACCGGAAAATTGATATGATTTAAAAGATCTCCTCTATCTTACCAATATGTATTAGTGTCAATATGCTTGGCCCTATAGGGCTTTGGCCCTACTTTATATGGCCAAAAGAACAAAAGGCCCTATACTCAATAGGGCCAAATTTTAAAAAACCTTGCAGGGCCAAAAGCCCTCGTGGGCCAAACATCGTAGAGCAAGCCCATGGATAATCCTCTTTTTTTGTTGTTTTTTCAATCTCTATTTCAACAATCTCTATCATATTTAAACAATCAAAACTCCATTGACAAGGTCCATAAAATAAACTCTATTTACAAAGTCAAAAAATAAAACAATATTCCAAATCAAATTTTCTAAACATTCAAATTTTTACTAAACTTGTTTATTCTTCGAAAACTAAAACGATATTCCAAATCAAATTTTTCAAACAATCAAAATTTTTACTAAACTGGTTTATTCTAATTTCCTATTATATTGACAAAGATGGCTTAAAATATCGGGTACAAGATGCTACCCTAAACTGAACTATATCACCCAAACGATGAAACATACTTAACCAAATTAAGACTTCGACAGCCTTACTGTTGATCAAACCCTTACTGTTGTTCTCTCTGCATCCCATTTTTCACATCAGTCTAAAAAATATTTGTTCCTAAAGAAGCAGTCAAGTGAAAGCACTAACTAGAACAACTACTAAATCAAAGAACCAAAGATAACACCACCATCTTCTTCCAAAAAGCTATCTATGCCCGTGTCCTTTCTTGTGTGCATTGACAGAGCTTTTCTTTGATCTGCCAGTTGCCACAGTCTATTTTTGACTGGGATCAACAACACAGTCCTCTTTGACATGGCCGGTAGCACCGCACTTTTCAAATTATAAGTTTTGTGATCCATCTTTAGGTACCGCGAAAAATGGCAGTACATTATCGTCAAGTACATAAATATTTATGGCACGTGTCCCGCCCAAAATATCTTTGGCAAGGTTGTACTGAACTTCTGTGGAAACCTCAAGAATATGATTATCAAGTTGATCCTCTCCGGAAAAGGAAAGATGGTCCCTGTTGTCATAGGGTATTATTACCCCATGTTGATTCCGATCGTACACAGTCACTCTCTCGTAGAGAGGTTTATCCAACTATTCCGGTATGTTTTAAGAAAATAGAGGAAGGAGAAAGTATAAAAAGGTATATAGACTTAAGAGAGTAGAGGAAGGAAGAAGAAGGGGGAAGTTAGTGAGTTATATCATAAAGAGTGCAAGAGTAATAAAAGGAGAAAGATGAAAGGGGAAACTGGGAAATTGATATGATTTAAAAGATCTCCTCTATCTTACCAATATGTATTAGTGTCAATATGCTTGGCCCTATAGGGCTTTGTCCCTACTTTATAGGGCCAAAAGAACAAATGACCCTATACTGAATAGGGCCAAATTTTCAAAAAACCTTGAAGGGCCAAAAGCCCTCATGGGCCAAACATCGTAGGGCTAGCTCATGGATAATCCTCTTTTTTTTTTTTGCTTTATTAATCTCTATTTCAACAATCTTTATCCTATTTAAACAATCAAAACTCCATTGACAAGGTCCACAAAATAAACTCTATTTACAAAGTCAAAAAATAAAACAATATTCAAAATCAAATTTTCTAAACATTGACACTTTTACTAAATTGGTTTATTCTTCAAAAACTAAAATGATATTCCAAATCAAAGTTTCTAAACCATCAAATTTTTACTAAAATGGTTTTTCTAATTTCCTATTATATTGACAAAGATGGCTTAAAATATCGGGTACAAGATGCTACCCTAAACTGAACTATATCACCCAAACGATAAAACATACCTAACTAAATCAAGACTTCGATAGCCTTACTGTTGATCAAATCCTTACTGTTGTTCTCTCTGCCTCCCATTTTCCACATCAGTCTAAAAAATATTTGGTCCTACAGAAGCAATCAAGTGAAAGCACTAACTAGAACAACTACTACAACAAAGAACCAAAGATAACCCCACCGTCTTCTTCCAACAAAGCTATCTACGCCAGTGTCCTTTCTTCTGTGCATTGATAGAGCTTTTCTTTGATATGCTAGTTGCCATTGTCTATTTTTTACTAGGATCAACAACACAGTCCTCTTTGACATGGCCGGTAGCAACGCACTTTTCACATTGTAAGTTTTGTGATCCATCTTTAGGTACCGCGGGAAATGGTAGTCCATTATCGTCAAGTACATAAATATTTATGGCACGTGTCCCGCCCGAATTATCTTTGGCAAGGTTGTAATGAACTTCTGTGGAAACCGCAAGAATACGATTATCAAGTTGATCCTATCCGAAAAAGGGAAGATGGCCCCTGTTGTCATAGGGTATTATTACCCCTTGTTGATTCTGATCGTACACAGTCACTCTCCCGTAGAGAGTTTTATCCATGTATTCCGACATGTTTTAAGAAAACAGAGGAAGGAAAAAGTATAGAAGGGTATATAGACTTAAGAGAGCAGAGGGAGGAAGAAGAAGGGAAAAGTTGGGGAGTTATATCATAAAGAGTGCGAGAGTAGAAGGGAGGAAGAAGAAGGGGGAAGTTGGTGAGTTATATCATAAAGAGTGTGAGAGTAGTAGGAGAAAGTTGAAAGGGGAAACAAGAAAATTGATATGATTTAAAAGATTTCCTCTATCTTACCAATATGTATTAGTGTCAATATGCTTGGCCCTATAGGGCTTTGGCCCTACTTTATAGGGCCAAAAGAACAAAAGGCCCTATACTCAATAGGACCAAATTTTCAAAAAATCTTGCAGGGCCAAAAGCCCTCGTGGGCCAAACATCGTAGGGCAAGCCCATGGATAATCCTCTTTTTTTTTGTTGCTTTTTCAATCTCTATTTCAACAATCTCTATCATATTTAAACAATCAAAACTCCATTGACAAGGTCCACAAAATAAACTCTATTTACAAAGTCAAAAAATAAAACAATATTCTAAATCAAATTTTCTAAAGATTCAAATTTTTACTAAACCGGTTTATTCTTCAAAAACTAAAATGATATTCCAAATCAAATTTTTCAAACAATCAAATTTTTACTAAACCGGTTTATTCTAATTTCCTATTATATTGACAAAGATGGCTTAAAATATCGGGTACAAGATGCTACCCTAAACTGAACTATATCACCCAAACGATCAAACATACTTAACTAAATCAAGACTTTGATAGCCTTACTGTTGATCAAACCCTTACTATTGTTCTCTCTGCATCCCATTTTCAACATCAGTCTAAAAAATATTTGGTCCTACAGAAGTAGTCAAGTGAAAGCACTAACTAGAACATCTACTAAATCAAAGAACCAAAGTTAACACCACCCTCTTCTTCCAACAAAGCTATCTATGCCCGTGTCCTTTCTTGTGTGCATTGATAGAGCTTTTCTTTGATCTGCCAGTTGCCACAGTCCATTTTTGACTAGGATCAACAACACAGTCCTCTTTGACATGGCCGGTAGCACTGCACTTTTCAAATTGTAAATTTTGTGATCCATCTTTAGGTACCGCGGGAAATGACAGTACATTATCGTCAAGTACATAAATATTTATGGCACGTGTCCCGCCCGAATTATCTTTGACAAAGTTGTACTGAACTTCCGTGGAAATCTCAAAAATACGATTATCAAGTTGATCCTCTCCGGGAAAGGGAAGATGGTCCATGTTGTCATAGGGTATTATTACCCCTTGTAGATTCCGATCGTACACAGTCACTCCCCCGTAGAGAGGTTTATCCAAGTATTCCGACATGTTTTAAGAAAATAGAGGAAGGGGAAAGTATAGAAGGGTATATAGATTTAAAAGAGTAGAGGAAGGAAGAAGAAGGGGGAAGTTGGAGAGTTATATCACAAAGAGTGCGAGAGTAGAAGGGAGAAAAAAGAAGGGGAAAGTTAGTGAGTTATATCATAAAGAGTGTGAGAGTAGAAGGAGAAAAATGAAAGGGAAAACCGAAAAATTGATATGATTTAAAAGATCTCCTCTATCTTAACAATATGTATTAGTGTCAATATGCTTGGCCCTATAGGGCTTTGGCCCTACTTTATAGGGCCAAAAGAACAAAAGGCCCTATACTCAATAGGGCCAAATTTTCAAAAAACCTTGCGGGACCAAAAGTCCTCATGGGCGAAACATCATAAGGCAAGCCCAAGGATAATTCCCTTTTTTTTGTTGTTTTTTCAATCTCTATCATATTTAAACAATCAAAACTTCATTGACAAGGTCCACAAAATAAACTCTATTTACAAAGTCAAAAAATAAAACAATATTCCAAATCAAATTTTCTAAACATTCAAATTTTTACTAAACTGGTTTATTCTTCGAAAACTAAAACGATATTCCAAATCAAATTTTCTAAACAATCAAATTTTTACTAAACCGGATTATTCTAATTTTCTATTATATTGACAAAGATGACTTAAAATATCGGGTACAAGATGCTACCCTAAACTGAACTATATCACCCAAACGATGAAACATACTTAACCAAATTAAGACTTCGACAGCCTTACTGTTGATCAAACTCTTACTGCTGTTCTCTCTGCATCCCATTTTCCACATCAGTCTAAAAAATATTTGGTCCTAAAGAAGCAGTCAGGTGAAAGCACTAACTAGAACAACTACTAAATCAAAGAACCAAAGATAACATCACTCTCTTCTTCCAACAAAGCTATCTACACCCGTGTCCTTTCTTGTGTGCGTTGACAGAGCTTTTCTTTGATCTGCCAGTTGCCACTGTCCATTTTTGACTGGAATCAATAACACAGACCTCTTTGACATGGCCGGTAGCACCGCACTTTTCACATTGTAAGTTTTGTGATCCATCTTTAGGTACCGCGGGAAATGGCATTCCATTATCGTCAAGTACATAAATATTTATGGCACGTGTCCCGCCCGAATTATCTTTGGCAAGCTTGTTCTGAACTTCTGTGGAAACCTCACGAATATGATTATCAAGTTGATCCTCTCCGAAAAAAGGGAAGATGGTCCCTGTTGTCATAGGGTATTATTACCCCTTGTTGATTCCGATCGTACACAGTCACTCTCTCGTAGAGAGGTTTATCCAAGTATTCCGGTATGTTTTAAGAAAATAGAGGAAGGAAAAAATATAGAAAGGTATATAAACTTAAGAGAGCAGAGGAAGGAAGAAGAAGGGGGAAGTTAGTGAGTTATATCATAAAGAGTGCGAGAGTAGAAGGAGAAAGATGAAAGGGGAAACCGGAAAATTGATATGATTTAAAAGATATTCTCTATCTTACCAATATGTATTAATGTCAATATGCTTGGCCCTATAGGGCTTTGTCCCTACTTTATAGGGCCAAAAGAACAAATGGCCCTATACTCAATAGGACCAAATTTTAAAAAAACCTTGCTGGGCCAAAAGCCCTCATGAGACAAACATCGTAGGGCTAGCTCATGGATAATCATCTTTTTTGTTGCTTTTTCAATCTCTATTTCAACAATCTCTATCCTATTTAAACAATCAAAACTCCATTGAAAAGATCCACAAAATAAACTCTATTTACAAAGTAAAAAAATAAAACAATATTCAAAATCAAATTTTCTAAACATTGAAACTTTTACTAAACTGGTTTATTCTACAGAAACTAAAATGATATTCCAAATCAAATTTTCCAAACAATCAAATTTGTACTAAACTGGTTTATTCTAATTTCCTATTATATTGACAAAGATGGCTTAAAATCTTGGGTACAAGATGCTACCCTAAACCGAACTATATCACCCAAACGATGAAACATACCTAACTAAATCAAGACTTCGACAGCCTTACTGTTGATCAAATCCTTACTGTTGTTCTCTCTGCCTCCCATTTTCCAAATCAGTCTAAAAAATATTTGGTCCTACAGAAGCAATCAAGTGAAAGCACTAACTAGAACAACAACTAAAACAAAGAACCAAAGATAACACCACCGTCTTCTTCCAACAAAGCTATCTATACCAGTGTCCTTTCTTGTGTGTGTTGATAGAGCTTTTCTTTGATCTGCCAGTTGCCATTGTCTATTTTTTACTGGGATCAACAACACAGTCCTCTTTGACATGGCCAGTAGCACCGCACTTTTCACATTGTAAGTTTTGTGATCCATCTTTAGGTACCGCGGAAAATGGCAGTCCATTATCGTCAAGTACATAAATATTTATGGCACTTGTCCTGCCCGAATTATCTTTGGCAAGGTTGTAATGAACTTCTGTGAAAACCGCAAGAATACGATTATCAAGTTGATCCTCTCTGAAAAAGGGAAGATGGTCCTTGTTGTCATAGGGTATTATTACCCCTTGTTGATTCTGATCGTACACAGTCACTCTCCTGTAGAGAGGTTTATCCAAGTATTCCGACATGTTTTAAGAAAATAGAGGAAGGGAAAAGTATAGGAGGGTATATAGACTTAGGAGAGCAGAGGGAGGAAGAAGAAAGGGGAAGTTGGTGAGTTATATCATAAAGAGTGCGAGAGTACAAGGGAGGAAGAAGAAAGGGGAAGTTGGTGAGTTATATCATAAAGAGTGTGAGAGTAGAAGGAGAAAGTTGAAAGGGGAAACCGGAAAATTGATATGATTTAAAAGATCTCCTCTATCTTACCAATATGTATTAGTGTCAATATGCTTGGCCCTATAGGGCTTTGGCCCTACTTTATAGGGCCAAAAGAACAAAAGGCCCTATATTCAATAGGGCCAAATTTTCAAAAAACCTTGCAGGGCCAAAAGCCCTCGTGGGCCAAACATCATAGGGCAAGTCCATGGATAATCCTCTTTTTTTGTTGCTTTTTCAATCTCTATTTCAACAATATCTATCATAGTTAAACAATCAAAACTCCATTGACAAGGTCCACAAAATAAACTCTATTTACAAAGTAAAAAAATAAAACAATATTCCAAACAAATTTTCTAAACATTCAATTTTTTACTAAACTGGTTTATTCTTCGAAAACTAAAATGACATTCTAAATCAAATTTTTCAAACAATCAAATTTTTACTAAACCGATTTATTCTAATTTCCTATTATATTGACAAAGATGGCTTAAAATATCGGGTACAAGATGCTACCCTAAACTGAACTATATCACCCAAACGATGAAACATACTTAACTAAATCAAGACGTCGATAGCCTTACTGTTGATCAAACCCTTACTGTTGTTCTCTCTGCATCCCATTTTCCACATCAGTCTAAAAAATATTTGGTCCTACAGAAGTATTCAAGTAAAAGCACTAACTAGAACAGCTACTAAATCAAAGAACCAAAGTTTACACCACCCTCTTCTTCCAACAAAGCTATCTACGGCCGTGTCCTTTCTTGTGTGCATTGACAGAGCTTTTCTTTAATATGCCAGTTGCCACAGTCCATTTTTGACTGGGATCAACAACACAGTTCTCTTTGACATGGCCGGTAGCACTGCACTTTTCAAATTGTATGTTTTGTGATCCATCTTTAGGTACCGCGGAAAATGGCAGTACATTATCGTCAAGTACATAAATATTTATGACACGTGTCCCGCCCGAATGATCTTTGGCAAGGTTGTACTGAACTTCTATAGAAACCTCAAGAATATGATTATCAAGTTGATCCTCTCCGAAAAAGGGAAGTTGGTCCCTGTTGTTATAGGGTATTATTACCCCTTGTAGATTCCGATCGTACACAGTCACTCTCTCGTAGAGAGGTTTATCCAAGTATTCCGACATATTTTAAGAAAATAGAGGAAGGAAAAAGTATAGAAGGGTATATAGACTTAAGAGAGCATAGGGAGGAAGAAAAAGGGAGAAGTTGGGGAGTTATATCATAAAGAGTGCGAGAGTAGAAGGGAGAAAAGGAAGGGAAAAGTTGGTGAGTTATATCTTAAAGAGTGTGAGAGTAGAACGAGAAAGATTAAAGGGGAAACCGGGAAAATGTTATGATTTAAAAGATCTTCTCTATCTTACCAACATGTATTAGCGTCAATATGCCGAGTCCTATAGGGCTTTGGCCCTACTTTATAGGGCCAAAAGAACAAAAGGCCCTATGCTCAATAGGACCAAATTTTCAAAAAATCTTGCAGGTCCAAAAGCCCTAATGGGCCAAACATCATAGGGCTAGCTCATGGATAATCCTTTTTTTTTGTTGCTTTTTCAATATCTATTTCAACAATCTCTATCATATTTAAACAATCAAAATTCTATTGACCAGGTCGACAAAATAAACTCTGTTTACAAAGGCAAAAAATAAAACAAAATTCCAAATCAAATTTTCTAAACATTCAAACTTTTACTAATGTGGTTTATTCTTCAAAAACTAAAATGATATTCCAAATCAAATTTTTCAAACAATCAAATTTTTACTAAACCGGTTTATTCTAATTTCCTATTATATTGACAAAGATGCCTTAAAATATCGGGTACAAGATGCTACCCTAAACTGAACTATATCACCCAAACGATGAAACATACTTAACTAAATCAAGACTTCGATAGCCTTACTGTTGATCAAACCCTTATTGTTGTTCTCTCTGCCTCCCATTTTTCACATCAGTCTAAAAAATATTTGGTCCTACAAAAGCAGTCAAGTGAAAGCACTAACTAAAACAACTACTACAACAAAGAACCAAAGATAACACCACCGTCATCTTCCAACAAAGGTATCTACGCTTGTGTCCTTTCTTGTGTGCATTGACAGAGCTTTTCTTTGATCTTCCAGTTGTCACTGTCCATTTTTGACTGGGATCAACAACACAGTCTTCTTTGACATGGCCCGTAGCACCGCACTTTTCACATTGTAAGTTTTGTGATCCATCTTTAGGTACTGCGGGAAATGGTAGTCCATTATCGTCAAGTACATAAATATTTATGGCACGTGTCCCGTCCGAATTATCTTTGGTAAGGTTATACTGAACTTCTGTGAAAATCTCAAGAATACGATTATCAAGTTGATACTCTCCGAAAAAGGAAAAATGGTCCCTGTTGTCATAGGGTATTATTACCCCTTGTTGATTTCGATTGTACACAGTCACTCTCCCGTAGAGAGGTTTATCCAAGTATTCCGACATGTTTTAAGAAAATAGAGGAAGGAAAAAGTATAGAAGGGTATATAGACTTAAGAGAGCATATGGAGGAAGAAGAAGGGAGAAGTTGGTGAGTTATATCATGAAGAGTGCGAGAGTAGAAGGGAGGAAGAAGAAGGGGGAAGTTGGTGAGTTATATCATAAAGAGTGTGAGAGTAGAAGGAGAAAAATGAAAGGAAAAACTGGAAAATTGATATGATTTAAAAGATCTCCTCTATCTTACTTGATATGATTTAAAAGATCTTTTCTATCTTACCAATATGTATTAGTGTCAATATGCTTGGCCTTATAGGGCTTTGGCCCTACTTTATAGGGCCAAAAGAACAAAATGCCCTATACTCAATAGGGCCAAATTTTCAAAAAACCTTGCAGGGCCAAAAGCCCTCATGTGCCAAACATCATAGGGCTAGCCCATGGATAATCCTCTTTTTTTTGTTACTTTTTCAATCTCTATTTCAATAATCTCTATCATATTTAAACAATCAAAACTCCATTGACTAGGTCCACAAAAGAAACTCTATTTACAAAGTCAAAAAATAAAACAATATTCCAAATCAAATTTTTCAAACAATCAAATTTTTACTAAATCGGTTTATTCTAATTTCCTATTATATTGACAAAGATAGCTTAAAATATCGGGTACAAGATGCTACCCTAAACTGAACTATATCACCCAAACGATGAAACATACTTAACTAAATCATGACTTCGATAGCCCCAATGGTTATTTTGAAAAATCAAACTTCAATTCAGAGCCAAAGGTCACCATTGAAACTTGAGATATATCAAAAGACAACCATGATATAATATAAATAAATAAACTATATACATACGTAGCCACATCCTATTACAAGTTTACAACATAATTATAATCTAACTCTGGACAAAAGGAACGAAGATGGAAACAATAAGTTTAGTAAGCATGCTCTTGGTACTAGGCATGATCAGTGATGACTTTCTAATGGATTATCTAGAAGGTCAGAACACTGCATGAACAAGTGTTGGGGTTGAGCCATTAAAGTGGAACATGCAGCCAATAGGGTTGCTCAAAGATTCTTGAGATACCCAGAAGAAGAAGCTAAAAAGAGAGAAACTCAGAAGCTAAAAGTTGGAATGAAGAAGACAACGTTAGCGTAAGAAAATTGATGGAATACATGTGGAAATGGCACTGATTCACCAAAATGAATGCTTTTTTTCTTTGCAAAATGAAAACAAAAAGCGATAGAAGAGTAGAAAACTGAAATTGCAGATAAGAAGAAGAAGAAGAAGAAGAAGAAGAAGAAGAAGAAGAAGAAGAAGAAGAAGAAGAAGAAGAAGAAGAAATTTACAGAACGACGAGAACGAGCTACAGAACAATGATGTTCAATCTGAGAAGCGAGAAGCGAGTTCTGCTTTGCACGGCGGCATCGAGAAGAGAAGAGTAGAAGACAAAGACATGTTTGGGACTTTTAGGGCTTTTAGGACTAGCCCTATTTTAATTATTTTTTTGGAACTTCATTAGGGTCAGGACTTTGTAAGATATATTTTTGTAATTTTATGGGTGTGGACTAAAATTAAATTGAAGAATTTAGGGCCAGCCCTAGAATCTTAAATTATATTAATACCATTATTTCGTTCTTCTTATTAGTACAAATTCCAACTCTCCTCAAAATGGACAACATCTCCTCTAGACTCTCCTCTTTCCACACTCAGATCTCATTTCCAATTCAGGCTCCATTTCTACTCAAACCCATCTCACATCCCACAATCACTAATAGTGCACTTTTTTTTTTTTTGTGTGGATAAAGTATAAAGTTTCGAAAACATATTCTTTAGTTTACTTTCTTTAACCCATGTGCTATGCCAGAATTGTATTATCGTTCTACTACCTACTATAATTTCTTTCTGTTGCTGAACTTGAAACATTGTTTCCTAGCTTCTGTCGATGTTGGCAATAAATGACCAAACACCTCCATTGAGAACTCAATTTTGATCCATTAATGGCTGCTATAGGAAATAAAAACTTTTCATGTAATATAATTTTGCTCCTTTAGATTTTATAAAATTTTTAGCTTTTAAAAATAATTTATTAAAGATAGCTATAACACTTAAATTTGATAAATTAAATTAAAAATAACTTTTAATTAATATAAATACCAATAGTTATATTTAGTAAAATAATTTTTAAAATTTAAAATAAACATAATAGACATAAGAATCTGACATCAATAACTTAATTAAAAATAAATCTCAATATATTAATATATAAAATAATTTTAAACCTTTAATTTTAATGAGTATGAATTAACTTTAAAAACTAAAATAACTTTTTTAGAAGTACTCGTATTTTTTCTAAACCGTATATATAAAACAAAACTTTTTTTTATTTATGTATAAAATAAAGTTCTTTAAAAAAAATTAGAGTAAAGTATATATATATATATATTTTTAAAATTTGTCAAAAATTTTAAAAATATCACTAAATTTTATTTTATTTTAATTTTATTTCAAAAGTTTTCGATTTGCATCAAATATACTCCTGACAGCTAAATTTTAAAAAAGTTTAGGAACAATCTAACAATAAGGACAATTTACCAAATTAAAATGATGGGATGTAAGCTTTACCAAATTACAACAATTGGAATTTGGTTACCATTTTGCGTTGAATCAATTTATATAGAAACCGTGGGAGCCAACCACGGATTCCAAATGCACATAAACCGTGGGAGGTAGGGAGGTTTTATGATCAAACCATTTTGTATGTAAACCATGGTAGGCAGCCACGGTTTACGTGAAGAGAATGTGAAGCATAAACCGTGGTAGGCAGCCACGGTTTATGAGTAAATGCTTTCGAACATAAACCCCTAGAGGCAGCCACGGTTTATGAGTGAGTTGTATAAATAGCAAAGCCGTGGCTGGTGAGGGCGGATCATTTGTGAGTTTTGTGAGTGAGGGGAAGGTTGGTGGGTGAGAGGGGAAAAAAAATTTTTTTTTGTTAAGTTGCTGGTTTGAGAAGTTGAACCGGTTTAGTGGAGAACCGATGGAAGAAGAAGACCGGATGTACCAGTTAAACCGCGTTGCGCATGTGGCTGGATTTATCGACCAAGAGGTTGGTTAAACCGGCTTTTTATTATTATTTTTTGTTTAATGTTCTTATCATTAATGGTAAATGTTAAATTAATATTTTAACAGTTATAATAGAATTTTTTGCTGTTATCATGATAGTGAGTATTTTATATTTATTGAATTTGTAATTTATATTGTTGGCAGAAATAATTTTTTAGGTTTACGTGTTAGTAGTATTGTTAGTGTTATTTTCTCTATTGTTGTTATGCTTAGGGTTTTTTATTGATATTACTGTAAATTGTTGCTGTTGTTGTCTGTTGAGAGTTCGCTATCTTTCTTTTTACAGCCTGTTAGGGTTATTAGTGGTGTGAGAAGACAACAGAATATGCCTTTACACGAGCGTATCATACCGTATCTAGAGACGGCAGGCTTATATCACTTGGCTAGGCTGAATAGTCAGTGGTTCTGGGTTGATGAGCCTCTACTTAGCGCATTCATTGAGAGGTGGCGTCCTGAGACCCACACATTTCACATGCCCTTTGGGGAGTGTACGGTCACCTTGGAGGACGTGGCCTATCAGCTGGGTTTACCGATTGATGGTGAGCCTGTGAGTGGGTGCCTTAGTGAGTTTGAGAATTTCATGGAAAATGGAAGACCGGCATGGGTGTGGTTCCGTGAGCTGTTTGGGGAGTTACCTCCGCAGAATAAAGTGAAGCAGATGACAGTGTGCTACACATGGTTCCATGAGCGGTTTCGGGTTTTGCCAGCAGATGCTACTGAGGACATCGTGCGTATATACGCGAGGGCCTATATTATGATGCTGTTGTCATCTCAGCTGTTTGCGGACAAGAACGCCAACCGTGTCCACCTTCGCTGGTTGCCTTATGTGGCATCGTTGGATGACTTGGGTAGATATAGCTGGGGCTCGGCCGCGCTGGCGTGGTTGTACAGATGTCTTTGTCGTGGAACAAACAGAAATGTTGTCAACTTGGCTGGGCCACTTCAGCTTCTACAGTCTTGGATCTTCTGGAGATTTCCTTGTCTGAGGCCAAGTGATTTCAACAGATTCGGGTTTCCACTTGCATCCAGGTAAAGAAATATGATGCTAGAGTTTGAAATTGTTCATTTACATGTCCCATTAGATGTTATGACATTCTTTTAATTGAACTTGTAGGTGGGCTCAGTATCTACCGAGGAACGATGCAGTAGATCAGAGAGTGGTGGCTGCACGCCTTTCTTTGGATAGATTGCGTGTGCATGATGTGAGTAATTTACTTGTAGTTCATTCAGTTTTATTTTGCCTGTTATAGAATTTGTTTTACGTAAAGTTTCATTACGTGATATAGATCGTGTGGGAGCCCTATTCCACTCCGGATGTCGCAGCTATTGTTCATCCAAAGATACTACTAGACCAGCACCGCAGGCTATGGACGGCAGTTACCAGTCTCATTTATTTTGCTGCGATTGAGTGGCACCAGGTGGATAGGGTTATGCCTCAGTTCGGCGGGGTTCAGCATCTCCCTCGTTTGCCGCTTAACATAGACTGGCTTCATGCGAAGGACGGCAGGGGTGGAGATAGGTTTTTCCCCTCATATTATCGGGAGTGGCATGAGTATTGGCAGGCTCGGCATGCCTCAGTTTTACCCGTTGACCGAGTTGCTGATCCTGGGCCATCAGCTGAGTACCTGGACTGGTGGTGTCGTGTGGCGCACCGATTTCTATCCCCAGAGGTTGCATTTCAGGATCCCAGGCCTATTGTGTTGACTGAGGAGGCTCGTCATAGAGGGTCATCGCAGGCACCTCCTATGGTGCAGGTTGTCGACAGACCGGACAACCGCCGCGTGGACAGGCGTAGGCGTATCGGCACACGTACTACGGATCGAGAGTGGCGATGGCTGGCCGACCAGTTAGATGAGGGGCAGGGTGTTGGTGGTCAGGGAGGTGATATTGATCATCGAGTTCCGAGACGTAGGGCCAGACGACATGGTCAGCGGGATGGTGGTGGACGTGCCCGTGGTAGAGCACCATCTGGAGAGTATCACAGTGGTCAGAATGTTGTTGGTGAGGACATTGGTGGTGTGGGCACAGGGATGGATCAGGGTACGTACGAGGTGGGGGGTTCTTCTCAGATGTTCGCCGACTTTACTACGGCGGCCGTCGGCATGGACATTGATGATCCTGTGAGTCAGTCAGAGTTCTTCAGAGATATAGCAGACATCTTGGGCCTCTGCTGTTTGTCCCCGGATAACGAATAGCTCAGCAAGCCTTCCGTATGTGGACTTAACCAACGACGTGACCGGGAGGTTGCGAGTTCCCTTCAAGACGGAGTTCACACATTCACTGATGTTTGTTGTCATGTGCCCGAACCGTCTACCGCTATCCTGGTGTTGCGTCCACTTCTCATACTCCATCCGGTTCGCCCAATCACACATTGCCGGATTCTCTGTACGCATGATGTCGAACCAGTAATAGAACTCCGCCTCAGTTTTTGCGTACGCAGCATTAACCAGCATTCTTCTCGCATCTTTACCTTTGAAAGAAAGGCTGAAATTTGCTGCCACATGGCGGATACAGTACGCCCGATAAGCACGTGGGGGCAGCCAACCATTCACGGGATCCTCTAGTGCAGACTTGATACCGTTGTGCCTATCCGAGATAACAAGGATACCCTCCTGTGGAGTCACGTGCCTTCTCAAGTTGGACAAGAAAAATGCCCATGACTCGGCATTTTCTCCCTCCACAAGGGCGAATGCTATGGGGAGGATGTTTGAGTTCCCATCCTGTGCAATCGCCAGCAGTAAGGTGCCTCCATATTTGCTGTACAAGTGGGTACCATCAATACTCACAAGCGGCTTGCAATGTTGGAAGGCCTCAACGCAAGGTGGAAATGTCCAGAACAGACGGTGAAAGTACACTGTTGAGTCATCAATCTGGTCCCCAACTATAACAGGAGACGTCTGCAACACAGTAACTGTCCCGGGCATCGTCAACTCCACGCCTAGCATCCAACGTGGCAATTCGGCATAAGACTCTTCCCAGTCTCCATATATTTGTGCAACTGCCTTCTGTTTTGCTTTCCAAACCTTCCGGTAACTGGGTTTGAAGCCGTAATCAGCTTCAGTCGCTTGTTGCAAGACCTTGATCGGTACTGCAGCATCCGCACTAACCAACGGAAAAATCCTCGCACAGATAACGTGGTAATCAAGCTGACGGTGATCACTGGAAACAGATGTTGCTAAGCAAGTGTGCGGACCGTTGTACCTCCTAACCTCCCAAGTTCCCTTCCGTGCACGGAGCGAAATCCGAATCAGCCAACTACAACTTTTGCCGAAATCCTTGCACCTTCCATGATACTTCAAATGGTCCGATTCCATCACTCGGTACTCAACACCTCGACGGATGCTGTAGTCCTTCACACTAAGAATAGCTTCTTCTTTACTCTGGAAGGATTGCCCAATCTGAAATTCGGTTGACGAACCACCTACTGTAGCAACTCCGGCCGTATGTTCACCCAGAGCCTCCAAGTTTAACGTCGAGAAGTGTGGAGGGTAATGCTGTGTGCCGGAACTTGGAGGACCTTCTTGTGCTTGTGGATTGGCACCGGTGTCATCGTCGCTGTCCCCAAAATACAAATTTACAGGCTCCTCGCCAGAGTCATCGTCCCGCATTGCATTCTCTACTCGATCAGGTACCCCGATTTCTTGATGTTCATCATCTGTGGCACGACCTGATTCCCCCAGAAATGCCTGTTGCAGGACCCCTTCATTAGGGGAACGTGCAGTTGGAACTGCAACCGCTGGTACCAGATCAGCCGCAAAAGAAGGAGAGGCAACCTGCGGAACAGAAAACCGGTTTGCTGGCGCCGAGCAAGACGCACCGCCAGCGGCAGTCGAGCTATGAACAGGATTCGATGCCCCAGAACTATCCAGAGTTGCCTCCAACTTCGCATACAACTCGTGTATTCTGAGCTCAGGAAAACTCCTCACGCAATGAAATAGAACCCTAATATCTTCGTCAGCCCCTAACACGAATGTATCATACATCACACCGCTGGAAACTACAGCGATGGGAATCTTGTAGAAGATCTTCTTCACAACCTTGCTCCCAAAAACTCCAAGCTTCTGCAAGATGGTGCTCTTCAAATCTGACAAACTGTTTGACGAACTAACAAATACACTCAACGGTTCTCTATCAGTGAACTTCACACCATATTTTTTGCTTTTTTTAATTTTTCCAGAGCAATGCACTAAGACAAGAACACTCTCTCCCTCACTTGACATTGTGATAATGATCTCCTCAGCAACTTCATTCTCACTCGAATATATATAGACTTTCATTATACATAAACCGTGCTAGGTTACAAGGTTTTATGATCATTGAATGCCCTTCATAAACCGTGGTTGCCAGCCACGGTTTATGCTTTTTCTTCTTCATAAACCGTGGCTACCACCAGCGGTTTCTGCTTTTCATTAATAAAGTGTAAACCGTGGCTGCCTACCACGGTTTACATTGTGCATTTCCAACTCATAAAACCTTGCTGCCTCCCACGGTTTATGTGCATTTGGAATCCGTGGTTGGCTCCCACGGTTTCTATATAAATTGATTCAACGCAAAATGGTAACCAAATTCCAAATGTTGTAATTTGGTAAAGCTTTCATCCAATCATTTTATTTTGGAAAATTGCCCTAACAATAATGTACGATAACTATGTCTGTTTTGTTTATGTTGAAAATTATTTTTATAAAATTATTGTTGAATTGGTCTTAAATTTTTGAAAAATTAGTCATCGGGATATATTTGATGCAAATCAAAAATATTTTGGACAAAATTAAAACAAAATAAAATTTAGGGACATTTTAAAAAAGGGTAAAGTATATTTTTTGTCCCTAAAATTTGACAAAAGTTTCAAAAATACCTCTAAGTTTTATTTTGTTTCAATTTTGTCCCAAAAGTTTTCGATTTACATCAAATATACCCCTGACGGCTAACTTTTTAAAAAATTTAAGACCAATTCAACAACAATTTCATAAGAACAACCCTCAATACAAGCAAATCAAGTATAATTTTCATGCATTATTGTTAAATTAGTCTTAAATTTTTTGAAAATTTAGCTGTCGACGATATATTTGATACAAATCGAAAACTTTTGAGACAAAATTGAAACAAAATAAAACTTAGGAAAATTTTTAAAACTTTTGCTAAACTTCAAGGACAAAAAATATACTTTATCCTTTAAAATTTTTTAACAAACTTTATAGATAAAAAATATATTTTGCCCAAAAAAAAATATAAACATTTCTCAAGAAAAAGTAAAGCAACAAATAAACCCTTAGAATTTATATTAGTCCTTAAAAAAATACTAATAAAGTCCTCTAGGATAACAAACATAAATAAGTTAAATTAAAACTTTTCACCTTAATCATAGAGACTAATTTAAAAATAATATATTTATATCTGCTATCCTACAAAACTTTATTAATATTTTTTTTAGAGATAAATTAATCTAAAAGATAAATCATCAAAAATTTATTTATCATTTTAATCCTAAAACAACATCTATCAAATCAAATCTTACTTCATTCTAACGATTTGGCTCAAAATAATGACAAGGGATTGGATCATCGCTGGGATTTGGTGGACCTTTCCCCTTTGTCGAGTACTAATAAAATAATATTTAACAAATATTACAGAAACAGAATACTTATCTCTTTCTTAAGTTAAAAAATTAATGTAAATAAAGTGTTTTATGTTTTCATGAGTGAAATTTTTCTTATTACTTACTACTTAGTCTATTTAGTTCAATTTATAAAAACATAAATGAATACTTGAATATTTGTCTTTTTTGTGAACGAAATATTTGAAGAATAACGAGGTCTTTGACAAAAAAAAAAAAAAAAAAAATCTAACTCGATCCCTGACAATTATTTCGAAAGAACAACGAGATCTTTGTGCCAAAAAAAATCAATGTCATTTTTTTTGGTACAGAAACTAATCAATCCCAAAAAAAATATCAGAAGCCAGATTTGATGTTTTTTTTTTTTCTTGGAGCCTCGTTATCCTTTCGAAGTAATTGTTAGGAGGCGGATGAGGTATTCACTCAAAATATAACTACCCTAGGTGTATATTAAAATTTATTATTAATATAAAATATATATTAAAAATAAATTAAATTATAAATATATTTATATATAAATATATTAATGATTAATTTTAATAATTAATTTTAATATATAAATAATATTTTTATAAAATTATTTTTTATATATTAAAATTAACTATTATATATTTATATATAAATTAATATATAATTTAATTTATTTTTAATATATTTTTATTATTTCATATTCTAGTGACTGATTTCGATAACTATAAGTTCATCAATAATTTTAGTAATACATCTTTAATAAGCAACAATTGTCATCGTGTGAATTTAGTCAATTTACTTAACTCGTTGTGTTGCGTGTTATTCATATGGTCAGGTGTAACTGCAGGGATGTCCGTGATGTGGATTGGTTAGATTATGATTTAAAAAAGCCATCCAGTTTAATTCTAACGAATATAATTATATTAGTTTGGTTTGATTTTATTTTTTTATCTGAGGTCAACTGAATCGAATTCAATTGAATTAATTTGGTTCAGTTTTTAAACTAATAAATAAAACGAAGCTATCTTAATTATATTTGGTATATTAAAAATTTGTTTAATGTTATTTTCAGTCAACAATATACAACAAAATTCAAACATATAAAAGGTAAAAATTTAAATTTCATAAACTGCAATCATATAATATGATTTGTAAGATAATTCAAACTTCAACAAGACAAATTCACATTTTAAACACAACAAATAAAAAAAAAAGTGATAATTTCCAAAAAAAAATTAAGAGTGAAAGAATTATATATGGTAAGTGTTCTTGTGAGAGTAACTTGGACGTGACCTCGACTAGAGGAGTCGACGCCGAGTTTTAGCCTTCAACATCGAGCTATAAATTGGGATGATCCGAACTCTTCGTCCAGAGAGATATCACGTCACGGAGAGTATGAACAAAGGGGGAGTGTATCTGCAAAAGGCACTCCGATACTTAAGTTAGTACTAAGAATTCAGTGTGTCTGTTAAGGATAAGATATCATACCTTTATAGGTTGAGCATAAAAGGTCGGTTACATTACCGTTGATCATCTGAATTGAAGAGTAGTTATTAGGTTTTAATAAGTGATAATGTCTGGTCGGTCGTTTTTATTCTAGGATGTAGCGTATAATGCCGAGTTATAGCGTAAAGTGTTGAGTTATGATGCATAAGTCCGAGTTATGACATCGAATTTGTAACGGCCGTATCAGTAGGTTAAAGAGTATAATGTGATTTATGATGAGATTATAAAGGTAGACTGATAGTATTGAAGATATCTTAATTCAAATAAATAAGACCCATTAGCGAAAAGAGATGCTGCAATAAGCAATTGAGCAATCAGAAATTGAGCCTAATAGAAAGAATCGCAAACAACCCAATTAGATGAAGAACTACATAGTAGGATGAAAGACATCATAGAGGATATCAATTCTACCAAGTTAGTTACGTGAAGAAATAAAAAGAAGGGATTGAATAATTTTGTAGTTAGTTAGAATGAATTTTGCAAAGTATCTTCGGACCGAGTTCTTACTCGAATAGGAATGTCATTTTTCATTCCTGCATTGTTGATTGTAATTTCTAAAATCTCTCTTCTTCTATTTCAATTCAATATATCAGTACAGTCATAATTTTTTGACTCCAACATTTGGTGCTTTCGTTAAGAGGGGTGGCCATATCCAATGAGCTCAATCGTCAAGCTGAGATTGCGGCATTACAGCAGAAACATGTTGAAGTCACAAGCCAACTTAGTAGGACGAATTCACGTATGGATGGGGTTGAGAATTCCTTACGTAAGATCCAAAGACTGTTGAAGGAAGCTCTGAAAATGAAGAAAGCGGATCTTGACTTGGAAGCAGAATCTACCCCTTGGATCTCGACCTCAATGGGGATCAAGACCTTCATACTCACATCAAAGCTTTGAAGGTTGAATTACCCTTGTTTGACGGAGAGCGTGTGGAGGAATGGGTGTTCAAGGCGAAGGAATACTTTGAATGATACACGATGCCGATTGAAATGCGGGTACATATGCTCTCTTTTCACCTCATTGGCTTGGCTTATTCATGGTACTGTTAGGTGATCAATAATAAAATCAATCATACTTGGGAGTCATTCCTGAAAGCCCTCGTAACTCGGTTCAAGCAGAACCAATTTTACGATCCTGAGGTAGCTTTTAAGGAGTTGAAGCAAACTAGTACAGTGGCAAAATATCAAAGTCATTTTGAAGACTTTTCAACTCAAGTCACTGGATTAAGTGAAGAGTGATTGATTTCTCTGTTCATAGTGGGTCTACAAAAATATCTCAAATGTGAGCTTTTATTAGCCAAGCCTACCTCCTACGTGACAGCCGTTTCCTTGGCTAAATTGCATGAACATAAATCTACAGCTTCAAAACCAAATCACAAACGGAATCCTGTTACACCACAAAACCAGCAACACCACAACTTATCATTACCATTTCAAGATAACAAAAATACACATCCTAAACTAAGCCTAACAATTGTACCTATCATCAATGCACAAGTCCATCAAACACCAACCCATTCTAACACCACATCTAATGCACCATTCAAGAAACTTATAGCATCAGAAATTAAATTAAAAAGAGAGAAGGGATTATGTTATTACTGTGAAGAGAAATGGGCATCGGGGTATAGATGCAAGACTTCATGCTATTTGTTCATTGGGGAGGAAGAAATGTTGGAAATACTGCGGGAACCAGAACCGGAGATTGTCGCTACCCCTGACTCTGATAGCCCGATTATTATTACTCCAATTCAACCTGAGATTAATTTCAACGCGATGGTGGAGCAATACCAACCCACAACCTTTCGGTTGAAAGGAACCTATCATAGGAAACCAGTTATGATTCTCATTGATGGGGGAAGCTCCCACAATTTCGTGAAAGCCAGCATAGCCGAGAAGCTGGGATTTTTTATACAAAAAACCACTCCCTTACAAGTTTTGGTGGGGGAATGGTGACGTCATTGGGTGCAAGGCATACTGTGAGGACATTCCACTGATGATGCAGTGATACCAGTTTTCAGTCAGCACTTTCGTGCTAGAGTTGCAGGGTGCTGATATTGTATTGGGAGTCCAGTAGTTGATGTGCTTGGGATACGTGACTACGCATTATGGGCTACTTACTATGGAGTTTGTGGTGAATAGAATTTCAGTGAAATTGCAGGGGGAGCATTTGTTGCATTTTGAGGCTATTAGCAACAAGATGCCACAAAAAATGGTCTTGTCGGAAGTGGTGACTACATTATATCACCTCAAAGGTGATCAAAGAAGAGGAGGAAAAGGGGATAGCCGCCGCGCCTACTGAATTGCAGCATATTCTGCAGCACCATGAGGCTGTGTTTGAGGAACCAACTTCCTTGTCGCCGGTCAGAGAGATTAACCACTATATTCATCTTTTGCCGGGCTCCCAACCAGTGAACGTTAGACCCTACAAGTACTCACATTTTCAGAAGGAAGAGATGGAATGGTTAGTGGTAGAAATGCTAGAAGTGGAAATAATACGAGAAAGTCAAATTGCCTTTTCTAGTATTGTTCTACTAGCGAAGAAGAAAGATGGTAGTTAGAGATTTTGTGTTGACTACCGAGTGCTTAATGCTATCACGGTTAAAGACAAATTTCCTATTCCCACTATTGAGAAAATCTTGGATGAGTTATTCAGGGCATAATTCTTTTCTAAGATTAATTTACGCTCAGGTTATCACCAGATCTGAATGCAAGAGGAAGTGATTCCGATGACAACCTTCCAAACTCACTAAGGTTACTACAAGTTTGTGGTGATGCCGATTGGACGTACTAATGCACCGTCCACCTTTCAAGCCACTATGAATAAGGTATTTCATCTCTACCTACGAAAATTGATAGCTATGTTCTTCGATGACATTTTGGTGTATAGTAGGACTTAGGAGGAGCATTTATGACATTTAAAGATAACTCTTGAGACTTTAGCACAACACCACATATTTGCCAAGAGGTCCAGGTGCCTATTTGGATAGTGGCAAGTTGAGTACCTTGGCCACATTGTTTGTGCTAAAGGGATTAAGGTTAGGGTTGGCAGGAGTACCCGAACCCGTGGGTACCCAAACCCGTCCTTACCCAGTTGGGGTGGGTTCTGTTCGAGCGGGATGGGGCGGGGTCGGGTTTAGGGTGTACCCACCCGCCCCTACCCACCCCAAAATATGTATATTATATATATAATTTTTAGGGATTAGGGTTTAACTCAGTGGGCTTCTTATTTATTATGGACAAAATTCTACTATAGTGGCTCGTACCACTCTTCTATCATTTTGTCTCCCCATAAGACTCTTTATGGGTATCTTATATGCACTTTTCCTGGCTATGCACTAGGTACGACAGCTGTTTTCAATGTGGATGACATGCTGCAAATCAAAGAGGCCCTGGACCACGAGTTGCGCTATTCACTCCAGCAAGCCCAAGAGAAAAAGAAGAAACAAGCAGACTTTCATAGGAGGAAGATGGAATTTAAGGTGGAAAATTGGATATTACTGAAGATTAAGCCTTATTGCCAATGCTCTCTCACAGGGGCTCACTACAACAAGCTTCTCAAATGTTTCTATGGACCATTTAAAATATTACAGAGGGTGAGAAATGTTTCTTACCAGCTGGAATTACTACCATCGTGCGCCTTGCACCTGGTGTTTTCATGTGTCTGTCTTGAAGCTGTACAGGGAAAATCCACCTTCGGTGTCTGTTTCGTTCGCTGATCTTCCCTCTTCACTTCAATCAAAGTCACTAGCAATTCTGGGAAAGTGTTGCATCTCCTCTTCATCAGGACCTTGCACACAAGTTCTGGTAAAATGGAAAGGAGTTCCACGTGAGGAGATCATTTGGATGGACATGGAAGAGCTTCAAAAGTTGTTTTCTGACACTGACCTTAAGGACAAGGTCAGTGGACGAGGGGATAATTGACAGAGTTGAGAATGTCTCAAATCCAAGTGAGCAAGGCCCATTAGCTGAGAGGGATGCTGCAATAACTGAACCAGCAATTGAGCAATCAAGAATGGAGCCCAATAGAAGGCATCGCAAAGAACTCAATTGGATGAAAGACTACATAATAGAATGAAAGGCGTCACATGGGATAACAATTCTACCAAGTTAGTTACGTGAAGGAATAAAAAGAAGAGATTGAATCATTTTGTAGTTAGTTAGAGTAAATTTTGCAAATATTTTTAGAGTGAGTTCCCACTCGAATAGAAATACCATTTTTCATTCTTACATTGTTGATTATAATTTCTAGAAACTCTCTTTTTCTATTTCAATTCAATATATAAGTATATTTATAATTTTTTTAACTCCAACATAAACACAAAATAAAAAAATACTTTTAAGTACTCTTCAATTCATTTAATTTGGTTTGATTTTATTTTATGATATGAAAACCTATAACTGAACCGTTAAAATTAGTAAATTTCAAAGTTTTGCTATGTTTTTTTCAATTTGATTTATCGGTTTAGTTTGGTTTAATTCGATTTTAGACTCCCCTAATTAAAAACTTTTATAAAAAGACATATACGAGAAATATTTCACTTTATTTGATATAAAAAGATTATCCACTTAATCTCAGATGTGATTGAGCTAAAGAGCTAAAGAACTCATCTTTTCTTAATCAAGTGTGAGAGTCTAATTCTTGTTTTGGAATGAAAAAGAAAAATTTAAAATACATCACTAATTATTTTATTTAATGATGTATCTATAAAGTATAAACCAACAAAAAAATTCAACTATACACACAAAAACACAATTCGTAAAAAAAAAGTAGCTCTGGGAGATAGGAGATGGAAGGAGGATTCGGTTCTGGGAGGACATTTGATTACAAAATAATGCTTTAAAAAAAATACTTTTTTTAGACTTTTTTCGGCTTCAAACCAACAAGGTTCTGTTATAAGAAATTGTGGTTTTTGGGATGGGTTAGAATGGATTTGAAATTTTCAATGGATCAGGGAGTTATTCCAATGGAAGATAGGGTTACTTAATCAACTCCATAAAACCTTACAGTTGGTCAAGCTAACTACTAAGAGAAAGGATCATGTCATATAGAAGTTTGATAAAAAAAAAAAAAAAAAAAGACGTTTATTCTACTAACTCTTTTGTGTAGGTTATGCAGGCAAAAATACTCCCGTAGGATATCACCAGTTATAGTTTCACTAGCACTATATGAAGAGGCAATGTTCCTCCAAGAGTTGAATTATTTGCTTGGTTTGTATTGGTAGAAAGAGTAAACACTAAAGAAATATTGTGTCGACTAGGTGTTATTGGTCAGGAAGATATTCTTTGTGTACTGTGTAAAAAAGAGGTAGAACACATATTTTACTTGTTTATTAGTTGTGAGTATTCTTGACATGTGTGGTGTGCTTGGTTGTTTGCGTCAGATAAACTGTGGACGGTCCCAGGTAATATTAAGCAGCACTTTGAGAGTTGGATTAAAGCTTCTCGAGGGAAAAAAGAACGCAAACGGTGGTTGCTTAGTTTTTTTGCTGTTATTTAGAATATTTGACTTGAAAGAAATGATAGAATTTTCAAGAACAAGCACTTGGGTGTAGAAAATATCATCAATTGAATGGTGAACAGCTACCAAGAATGGTAAGATGTTGAGTCTTATGGTTATTGATGACAATATCAAAAATATCTACCGATTATAATTTTGTTGTTGTTTATTCTTTGTTCTCACTTGCTCTATCTTATTATGTAGAGCTTTTTATTTCAAAAAAAAAATTTAAGGATAGCTCATCATGAACAACTAAACTATCTTATAGGAACATAATATATAGTTTGAATCATTTTCGATTAGACAAACTACTAGTAAAAAAAAGGTGTAAAAAGAATATGTGTACGTATATAACAATATGTGTACGTTTGGGGGTGGGGGTTGCATTATTCAGAAATGCATCGCTTCTGTTCAAGTGGTGGTAGTGCTTCTCAAAGGAGGACTACCCGTTGTGGAAGAAGGTTGTATGTTCTGGTAATCATTTGAACCCAATTTTAATGTTGTCAAAACAACATTTACCGTTAAGAGGGGGCCTATGAAAAAATATTTTTCAGCTTAATATTAAGGAGCAACAGGTGAGAGATATGATGATTAGTGTTTTGTCTATGGAGGTGGAAAATGGCAGACGTATTCATTTTTAGGAGGATGGTTGATTACAAAGTGGCTCTTTGAAAGATAGTTTTCCAAGACTTTTCTCTGTTTCAAACCAACAAGGATCTGTAATAGGGGGCTGTGGATTCTGGGATGGATTAGAGTGGGTATGAAACTTTGAATGGAGGAGAGAACTATTCCAATGGGAGTTAGAGTTGCTCAACCAACTTCATGATCGGTTACGGATTGTAAAATTATCGGTTGGTAGAGAGGATATAGTTGTATGGAAATTTGACAAAAAAGTATTTTTTTTCACTAACTCATTTGTGCAAGTGTTGCAGAAAGAGAGTCTCGTGGAGAACATCACAAGTTACAGCTTCACTAGTATCATATGGAGAGGCTTGGTTCCTCCAAGAGTTGAACTTTTTGCATGGTTCGTTTTAGTAGGCAGTGTCAACACGAAAGAGAGATTGAGTAGACTCGAGATTATTAATCATAATAATAATATCTGTGTTTTGTGTAAAAAGGATATAGAATTTGTGCATCATTTGTTTTTTTGCTGTGAGTTTACGTGACAGGTGTGATGCGCTTGGTTGACATGTGCTGATAAAATTTGGACCATGCCGGGGACTGTTAAAGAGTTTTTTGAGAGTTGGATTGGAGTACCAGATTTTAAGTCTGAGCAAAAAAAGTGACTGATAGACTTCTTTGTGGTTATTTAGAACATTTAGTTAGAATGAAATAGCAGAATATTCCAAAATTCAGGGACAGGTGTTGAAGAAATTAAGACTAAGTCGTTTTTGGTGTAGTGTTGATCTGTTTGGTTGTGCTCTTTATTCTAACATGCTCTACTTCAGTGTGTCGAGCTCCTTTTGTTGAAAAAAAAAAACAATATGTATACGTATCAATAACAATATGAAGTGACTCAATCAGTCGATTGCTAGCACAATAAGCTAAGCATGTAGAAAGAATCATGAGTTCAATTCTCACTTAAATACATGTTATAACTAAACAGGACTAATGTAGCTAGTTCTATTTTGTATCTAATTATCTAGATTTAAAAAAAAAACAAAAGAAATTGGGTTTTTGAAGCTGCTATAATCACCCTTAAATTCATAATAAATAATATAATTTATATATTTTGGTCTATAATTTGCCCTACTTGTGCAATGAATGCCACGATGACCAAATAGAACGGAAAGTGCACCACATTTATTTATTTTTATTTTTTTTAAAAATAATTTTGACATAAGAAAAGATTTACATATAGATCCAATTATGCATTGGTATATGTATATCTAACGAAAATAACTGCTGCTGTTAGTGTTTTTGAAAAAATAGATATGCCAGATTGATTATATTTTCATAATGTATCAAAATTTAAACTTGTAAAAACGTCAAAATATTTTTTAAAAGAGAAATAAAAAAAAAAAAGTAAACCTTATTTTATACCTTGGTGCGTGGCGTTTGAGTGCAGAGCATGCATTAGCAATAGCAAAAACCCCCGAGAGAGAATCCCAGGTTGTCTCTCTCGTTTTTCTCTGTTCAAATTGCTGAGAATCGAGTGCATCAATTTCAACAAAAGCAATAATGTGTTATTGTAGCGATGGCCGTTCAAATGAACACAGAAAAGCCGCAAACTCTGCACAACCGCCACTAACGGTGATGCAACTGCCGAGGCGCGTGGCGGTTCCATTTGCCATCCTGAGGAGGTTACTAATTGCCACCGGATCCTTCTTAGCGGTTACCACTCTCTTATTCGTCCATGTTCAAGTTCCATCTTCTTCTTCTTCGTCTTCCTCTGACTCTCATCGTAACTACTTCACTGACAAGTTTCCCGCGGTTTGTTTCGTTTTCTTCTCCTTCTTTTATTCCTCTGTTTAGATTTTTTCTCGCAATTCCCATCATTTTCTCTAACCGTAATTCTTCTCTGCTGTATGTTATATTTTGTTTTTTAATTTATTTGCTAGGATGAGCATACCTTGCAGTTATTATTTATTATTATTATTATTATTGAAAGGTTTTCAATTTTTCTGTGTGTTCTTGACTTGAAGATTGCCATTATTTTGTCTATATTTGGTTTATGTGGGATTTTCAAGGGAATTTATTATTTTGCTAGTTTTGTATAGTATTTGGTTTGATCCTTAGCGATCAAAATATTATTTTTAGTTTATTTCGTCCGTTTTTTTTTTTTATCAATTTCAAAAAATTTGACAGTTTCGTGATCCGCAAAGATGGACGAGAGAGCAAGCGCCGCCGTATTTATCCAAGGCTACATTTGCTGCTTCCAAGGTTTTTGTCATTACTAACCTTTCTAGCTGATTTATTATGATTTCTTTGGATGCTGAGAATGTGATCAAATTAATAACAAGAATTAGAATGCACTGTTAGAAACAAATTAAAGTTGGTTAATTTTCACTCATTCAACCTTTTAAATTTGAGTTTTTTTGAGGCTGTGAGTCTCAGCTATTTTGAGGTGTCGTGTATCTTGGTGAATATTATAAATCATGGCAACCAAAATTTTCAACTTCAGTGTTCTGACTCTTTTTTTTACAGTTGAATGATTCAAGATGGGATTCAGATTATGAGAAACTGTGGAAACCTCCACCAAATCATGGCTTTCTGCCCTGCACTAAGCCTACTCCTAATTATAGAAGTAAGAATTCTAAACTTCTGTTGCAACTTTTCAAGTATAATTTCCTTTGGTAACTCCTTGACAGGTTGAATGTTCATCCAGCTTATCCCGAATCGCGAGGTTACCTTTTAGTTCATACAAATGGAGGTCTCAACCAAATGCGTACCGGGGTCTGATTTCTATCTCTTGAGTCAGCTCTCATATACAAATATTTGATATTTGATTGTAGATAAAGTCTATATACATTGATTTTGGACTAGTTTTTAAATTTTAGTGGTAAAAGTTTGTTTCTTTCGCTGCAGATATGTGATATGGTAGTTGTAGCTCGCATCATAAACGCCACTCTTGTAATTCCGGAACTTGACAAGAAATCATTTTGGCAGGACAATAGGTAGCTGATTAACTTCTGTTATGTTTGAGTTAAAAGTTCTCTCTATTTTTTGGATTCTGGTTATAATTAGATTTTATAGTCCCCTTTTTGTTTTGCAGCAATTTCTCTGATATCTTTGATGAAGAGTGGTTCATTAATTCTTTAGCTAATGATGTAAAAATCATTAAGAAGCTACCTAAAAATCTAGTTCATGCCACCAAAATGGTGATCCAATTCAAAAGCTGGTCTGGAATGGATTACTATGAGAATGAGATTGCTTCCATGTGGGATTTTTACAAAGTATGTTTTGGTTTAAATCTATTGATACTTACTACTCACAGTTTCATGTAAATATTTTACTTACCTTAGTTCCTAACAAATTGTGCAATCAACCTGTTATTGACAAACTCATTAGGTTATTCGAGCTTCCAAAACTGATTCTCGGTTGGCAAATAACAAACTACCTTCGGATATTCAGAAGCTTCGTTGCCGAACTTGTTTTGAAGCTCTTCGTTTCTCTCCTCGAATTGAACAAATGGGGAAGGTATATAAGTAGATCCTAAACTCCAGTTGACTTTTATGTTGCTCTGTCCATTTCTTTAAAATATTTTTCGGCTTATTTGTAGATTTTGGTGGAGAGGATGAGATCATTTGGTCCTTATATCGCGTTACATTTACGCTATGAGAAGGATATGCTTGCATTCAGTGGTTGCACACATGATTTATCTACAGCCGAAGCGGAAGAGTTAAGGATTATCAGGTATGGATTCCTCATAATGCTTGTATGACATTATATAAATCTCATGTCTTTCTATGATTCGTGTTGTTTGAAGATTATAATCTTGTGTGAAACTTGTAGAGAGCACACTGCATATTGGAAGAGGAAGCACATTGATCCCATTGAAGAGAGGTTAAAAGGACTTTGCCCCTTAACTCCAAAAGAAGTTGGGATTTTTCTTACTGCTCTAGGATATCCTTCAAGTACTCCAATATACATTGCTGCTGGGGAAATATATGGGGGTGAGTCGCATATGGCTGAACTGCGATCGCGGTATCCATTGTTAATGAGCAAGGTAAAAGATTATAACACTATGTTGCTCTATGGTTGTGAAGTTTGATAATTTCTTTTTATTTTTTGAACTGATCTTTCTCTTGATATATCAAGTCTATAGTAGTTTTACAGTTTTAATATATTTATCAATATTGAGCTAGATTTTTAACTGGTAAAGTCGATAGGATACGTTTATAGGGTCAAATCCAGAATATAACCATGCTCCTCTGCCTTTGGAGACATTTTACCTCTGATTCATCTCTAGTTTCATTAAACCATTTAGATATTGTCATGATTTCAATGAGAGGATTCCACGATTTTGAATCAGAAGAGAAATCTCAAGAAATGGCAGATCTATTCACTCTATCAATAACCGAGTCGGATTTGGTGTATCATAAGTTTTTTTTTTTTTTTTTTTTATATAATTAAAAGGAATACAATACATTATTATCATGCTCTGATTTCAGGAAAAGCTTGCTTCTGTTGAGGAGCTTGAACCCTTTTCCATCCATGCATCTCAAATGGCTGCTCTTGACTATATTGTATCGGTCGAAAGTGATGTTTTTGTACACTCTTACCCGGGAAACATGGCCAGGGCTGTCGAAGGTCATCGTCGATTTCTCGGCCGTGGAAGGTCAATTTCTCCAGATAGGTAAGGTTGTCTCTTCATTAGCAGATCATGTTTTGCATTTTTGCAATTGATGTTACCCTATCTAGTTCATCCATGACAATTCTCTTCTGATTATGATCACTGCTTTTAATCAGGAAAGCCCTTGTTCGTCTCTTTGATAAACTAGCTAATGGAAAAATGACTGAGGGGATAAATCTATCAAATAAAATTATTGATCTTCATCAAAAAAGGTATAAGCATTCATACATACTTAAAGTAATCTTATGTATAGTTCTTTTGGTTGTTAGATAAGTTCCTAGTATGATTTTTCTGTTTTAGTACTTATCATTGTAAAATCTACTCTTCTATTTCCCCCACTTTTTATTGCCATACATTGTTGTTGTCCATAGGTAATACTTGAATTTAATCCCATCTGCTTAAGCTTAGCATCTATTGAGTTAATCCGTTTGTGACTAAGACAAAAACTAGTAGATCTCAAGACTCATTGGTAAGAAGTCTCCAACTTGGGGTTAGGTGGGAATATTAGCAGCTTGTCATGTATGTTGTCTAGCATCTAGAGAATTGTCTTTTTTTTTTTTTTTTTCCAGCACATGATATTTGGTTTTTTCGGCTTTTTCGGCAAGTTATGTTAGGTGTATTTGTTTTACATTGAATTCAATCGATCCAATGATAAATGAGTCATGACACTGTTTCACATACATTTCTCTCTCAAGTTATGATTATGATTATGACATGCTGATCAAGGGAATAACCTTTTGTTTGCTTGTTTGATTGATATGGTGTTGGACAGGCAAGGCTTGTTAAGGAAGAGGAAAGGGCCCATTTCAGGAACAAAAGGGTTGGACAGGTTTCGATCTGAAGAAGCATTTTATTCGAATCCTTTACCTGATTGTATATGTCAAACACCAACACCAACTGCAAATGCTTCTCACGTTGTTAGGTAGATCTAGATAGATACATACATGATACATTGTCCTTCTACCATGTTTTAGGCGTGTGGTGGCAGAGTGAGTGTATATAATCCTTATCATTAAGGAGGAAAGATGGAAAGGGAAAGAAAATTTTGAAAAAAAAAAAAAGTAGAGCCAGGTGGAAGTTTTTTTAGAATACAAAATTTAGGACGTTCTAGAATATATTGATGGTGGCATTCATTTATTCATTGATTTGTTAAGTTAAACAAATAATTTTCGATGAGAAAGATCCTTCATTCATAATTTACATCTACATTATGCATAATGCCGCACTCTCTTTATGATTATGAAACATGTTTTATTCTACCCGTGTCATATGTTTATTGCTCTTTTCGGTAGTTCCTTAATTCTTACCCTTGGAACTGTTGGTGGTGCAAGTGCCACGCGGCTAATGAATCCACCTTTTTTCTGTGCTTGATCCTCATTCGTTGGTTCGAAAGAAATTCGATAGTTTCGTCAAAGTCTAATGGTTCCTTTTGTGGAGGAACTGTGTCTAGGGATAGAAGTAAATTAAGTTGGTTTAAATTCGATTTGTTAATAGCTTTATAATCGAGTCTGAATTTGAGTTAAATTTGAGTCTAAATATTTTATATAATACGATTTCTATTTTTTTGAATTTATTTTTTTTATATAGTATTATGTGATTAGTGGATGTACAAAATTGTTTTATACTACCCTCCTTGTTAATTAAACAGATCTTAATTCTTTATTATATTTTATATCAGATTTAATGATACCGTTTGATTGATCTATGTTACCATCACACCTAATGAAATAAAACTTTGTTGTTGTGTATTATATTTTATATAAATAGTTCAAATTTAAGTTTAGAATTTAAGATATATTTTTTTTTATGGTTCCGCTACGTTACCAACAGCATATCTACCAACTTCTGCCAACTCTTATTTATAATTGTGTTTTATGGAAGTGTGTTCGTGGATGTGTCTAATAAAAATGTCTTTTTTATAGCTGTGTTTAATAGAAGTGTCTTTATAGATATATTTTCTGGATGTGTCTCTTTATATATGTATTTAAAATATATTAATTATTAGACACATCTATAAACACACTTCCATGAAACACAATTATAAATAAGAGTTTGCAGAAGTTGGCAGATAATATGTTGGTATCCTATACTTTTTCTTTTTTTTAAGTTTAATAGTAAGTTAATTTTCAGAGAGTATTCTTCTACTCCTTCCTTTCTATATTACTTATTAATATATGCATGATTTTTGCCTGCTCCTTTCCAATTCTTCAGGATCCTCTGTCCAAAGGCTATAATGTAAATGATCCAACCTTCTGAAAACACTTCTTAACCTCAACTCTTCAAGACCAAAACAAAAAGAAAAAAACCCTGAACTCTTTAAATTAAATAGAAAAAGGGGGTTAGATCAATGCATCAGGACTATTGTTGTCATTGATAATTTTTTAGTATGCAATATTGTGTTGAAATATATGTGCCTACACTAAACAAAAACTTATATTTCACAGATATATCACTAAGTTTCATACGTATCAGGAACCAACCACTTAATTTTTGCCAACTTCCATAGATAAAGTTGATTGAACTCATCTACCACCACAATCTAAAGCCGCAACAGCAAAAGTCCTTCAAATGATGCGAAGGCTCCGATCCCTTGTATCACAATTTTCTAGAGATAACACTGCGCCCACCCATGAAGGGCCTCAAAGGCTCAGGGATATGGATGGATCCATCTTCTTGCTGGTAATTCTCAAGCAAGCATATTATCATCCGTGGTACTGCGCAAGCTGTTGCATTTAGCGTGTGAACAAACTGTGGTGGAGCCAGATTGCTTTTAGACTTTTTTGGGCTTGCAACCGGTGCTTCGGACGGGCGATACCGGATTCCCAACCTACGACTCTGATAGTCTGTGCAATTTGATGCACTTGAAATCTGTCATAATATCATACAGGAGGTGTAAAAAAAGAAGGCTCAACAGATTACATCAAAAGAAACACAATGTATATCTGCTTCACTACATCATTAACATTTTCTTCACCAAAACAAGCAGTTCCCTTAGTGCAACCAACCATTGCGGCTATTTAGATAATTTTCCAATATGAAAATTGGAAAAGCAGTAACCTTAGACCAAAGAGGCAAAAAAGATTACGCAGCATGAGCCTATCAGATAGAAGATATATTTGCAGTACCTCACCAAACCGTTCTAAGCCAGGCATCCATGCCTCCACATCAAATTTACGGTAAGCAGGTGCACCTAAATCTTCGGAAGCCATATCTAAAGTTCTGCAGAAACACAGAATCATACCAAATATAGTAATCAAATCATGGTTAAAATTTAAAAAGGATGTACTTCGGCATAAGTGGTAACCCTTACTTAAAATGTAACCCAAGGGATGAGAACATGTCTTCTTCAATTTTAATAAGCTCTTCATGATAATGTTCACTCTCTTCTGGGCGGCAGAAAATAAACATTTCAACCTTGCTGAACTGGTGAACTCGATAAAGACCCCTGCTCAGTTTTAATTATAACTAGAAATTTTAGAATAAAAAGTTACTAATAATCTTTAAATTGCCTCGCTACACCCAATCAGCTCTACAATCAAAATTACCTTGTTGCACTGCCAGCGGCACCAGCCTCAGTACGGAAGCAATGAGAAAATGCTACATATTTCAGGGGTAACAAAGTTTCAGCAAGTATAGAATCCATATGAAGACCCCCAACAGGTATCTCTGCAGTGCCGATGAGGCATTGGTCACTATCTTCTATGGAATAAACCTGTATAATTTTGGCATGAAAATGAAACATCAAAAGAAGCTATGAACCTCAACCAGAAGAATATAAACATGAAAAATAGACTCTTGGGGGAAAACTCAATGGTCATTTTAAGTCTTTGCTGCATAACAAGGTTGGACCTGATTGTGATTATCATTATTACGCCAACCAAGTTATAAGTCCCATGCTTAACAAAATACAAGATAAAGATGAAATGACTAAATTAAACATGTTTTCTGAGAGCCTATAAACTGTCTGACTCTGTCAAATTGGTTGTCATTGCCATGACACATTTGTCATCAGCTGTTTTTCTTATGTCCATTCTCGTGAACTCAAACAATGCAACTATAAGAAAGAAGCAGACTTCTGTGAAGTAGACACTAACAAACCTGTGTATTTTTTCCACGAGGTTGGAAGCCACATTTTTCAACAACAGAGGACCGTACAAGTTCAGGCGTTGTTAATGGAGTAAAGCCTTTCTTCATCACTTCTGAGAGTGTCCAATTCACAAGGGCCATCTCTAACAAAACTGCATCATTTTTCAAGTAGTAGAACTTTGACCCACTGACCTGTGAAACAGCATATTAGATGCATCTCACATACAACTGAAGTCAGAATATATTTGTTTCTTGTTTTTCCAAGACCCAAACTTCCATGTCAATGCGAAGTTTACAATAGAAGATAAGAAATAAACTATCATAGAGGAGCACTTGAAATGAGGTCTTCTAACAATCACATAGAATAACTAGTATGGAAAAAACTAAGGTGGTCTTCTAAAATCATATATGGAATCACCTCTGGTTACTTTCCCATGAGATAATATGTAGCCTCAAAGGCATGCCTGCATTTCCTAGAAAAACAAGTGTACTAAGGTCCAAGTAAATAGATTCCAACACCTAATCGTGTCCGCTATGTAAGGTTTCACCTTCACCTGTTGCAAATAATAGCTAACGAAATGCCTTATGTTAACCAAGGCATACCTCTGCAGCTGTGTCGAAATCGAAAAGGCAAAGTTCCTTTCCTAGTTCAAGATGATCCTTGACAGGGAAACTAAATTCTGGAGCACTGCCAACCTAAGAAGTAAGATGATCCATTAACATTTTGAGAAAAATTGATCCACTAACAAGCTAAGTTTTTAGGAACTGTAGTAACCAAATACCAGCTTCCTTGTCATAGAACTATCCTCTCCACCTATTGGAACATTTGGATGAGTCATGTTTGGTATACGCTGCGCTTCGAGTTGAAGTTTGTCATTAAGCTTGAGCAGGTCTTCTTCCAAAGCAATGAGTCCTTCCTTCAAATTCTTTCCTGCATGCAAAATGCGAGTGTCTTAAGGAATTGACCTAAAAGGCAGAGCAAAGGTAGTTGGGTGCCAAGAGCACCTTCCTCAATTAGTCTTTGACGCTCAGATTGTTCCATTTTCCCTTTCATCTTGTTTGCTACCGCATTTCTTTCTCCGCGCACTCTCTCAACTTCCTGCTTTCTGGAAACCAATTAGCTGAGCAATTGGGAACATAAAGTCCTTTTTTCTTCCCCCTTCCTATGTATTTGCATTAATCTAATTAGATGACACTATAACATGATTAAGCATGGTAAATCTTGGAAATAACAGGCATTTCAAAACACATGAATTTGGGGAAATTATTATAATGGAGAATGAAGAAATAAGAGTGACCTTCTGAAGATTAAAGAAGTGGTCATAGAGTTGAAGGACAAGTTCCAAATCAGCATCGGAGTTACGGTTGCGAATGTTGGCAGCAACAGCTTCCTTGTTATCCTTTATCCACTTGAAGTCTATTGCGGCCTTCCAGTGAGACCTCGCACCTTGGTCCTCGGCCTTGGTGGTTGATGGTGAAGTGGCGGGAGATGTTTGGAGTGCAGCGGAGAGAGGCTTGATGGTGCGGCAAAATGGAAGGTTCTGGAAGGAAGAAGAGTAAGAAGGGAAAGCGAGTTTGAGGCATGAGAGTGAGATGGTTGTCCCGTTCAAACAACTCATCTTCATCGAGTCTTGTGTCTGGGTCAGAAGCTCCCACCCAATTTTATCCAACCAAAAATGTTAGTTGTTTGTCGCACTGATAACAAGGAAAAAGATGTGAGAAGAATTGTAAATAATAAGTTAATTATCATTAAATTTATAATTTTTATTATATGTAATTTTTTATTATTTTAATTTGAGAGTAACTAAATTGTTATTTGTTTTTATTTTATTAACTTTCTTATTTCAGAAGAACTTGATTTTTATAATAAATTTTGTCGTTAGCCTAACTGTCGTCGGGTAAAAAATTTTGATAGGAAATAAAATGAGTGATATACTTTAACATGGTAATTTTTGGTGTTTTTTAAAATTGTGGGAGTACACAAATTGGACCCTCCGATTTGTGTTTAAAAAGTTAAAAAAATTCAGAGTACACAAATCGGAGGGTCCGAATTGTGTTAAAAAATTTTGAAAAAATTCAGAGTACACAAATCGGACCATGCGAGTTGTTTGATTTTAAAATTTTGCTTAATAAATCGCATGGTCCGACTTGTGGTTAGGCAAATATGAATTTCGGAAGCTAGAAAACGGACCCTCCGAGTTGTTTATTGTTATCAATTTTTTTATGAAAGGAAGAACTCACATGGTCCGAGTTCTATTCACTGACACCACATGACTGTGAAGTACCTGTATTCCCCACATCTGAGTCCAACACCATTTTTTCTTCCATATTCAAATTAAAAAGTGACCTCGTCTCCATTCTTAGCTGGTTAAATTTAAAAAAAAACAAAAATAAAACATATAGTCAACACTTATATCAGGTGTAAAATATAATGATTTGTATATGTATATTTGATTATTTTGTTCTGTTAATCAATTATTGGCCAAAGGTCATTAGTCTTTTGAAATTTCTGTGGGAAATCCTAAAAGAATTTACTAATATCAAAACTCATAAATAATTAAGTGTATTTGGAAATAAATTAATGAAGCTCATTTTTATTAATTGAAAAATGTTAGAGGACTAACAGAAGTTATTTTTTGCCAATAGATTATTAGAACCGAAACAGTTAATGAATCAATCCAGATGATTAGTTTAATGATTTAATAGTCTAATCAAAATCGAATCATAGTTGAACCGATTTAATTAAATATAAAATAAAAATATTAAAAATTCAATATAAAATTTCAAAATGCATAATGCATCTTTAAAATAAAAATTTTTTAATTAGTTTCTAATCAACAAACCAACAACTAAGAAATTATCTCATAATCAGAACAATATTACAAAATTAATTAAGAAAGTTAACAACAATTAACAATAATTGAAGTAGAGCAAAAACAACAATCAACCCCTGGTTTTTTTCGATAGTTACATATAGTGATATAAATGCATGTATTTTGAAAAACTCTCTTCATTGTTCCAGTAACAAAAAAGCTTAAGGTGGTTAGAGTCTAGAATTGAACAACTATATCTCAGGCTTGAGGTGTTAGACAACCCAATAAAAAAAGTGAGATTGCAGAAATAAAAACACTTCTATTCTGATCTATCACAAGCATAAATATCTTCATCAAAGCACACGCACATTCAATTATATAAAATATATCTTCTATTACAGGACCCGTAGATTTAATAAACAAAAGATATATTCTGATGTAGCAATTCAAAAATGGAATAAACATTTAGAAGGATAATATAAATATTAGCCTTTAACAAATATGAAAGAGCAAAAGCTAACTTCTAACACGTAATATTCCATTATCGTTGTTTACAAAGTCAAAATGTTGGAGCCCTAAAATGAAAGATTTGTTGTGCTTCAGAAAAAAAAAGGAATACAAATAAAATTTTATCTCAGTGAATCACAAATTCAACAAAGTTAAAAAGCAACAATCTTAATAATTGTGTATCATTTAAGTATCAAGAAAAGTTCAATAGAATCATTCAATTTAATCATTATTTCAGAAAATCAGTAATTCAGAACAAGCAAAAATTAACAAAATTAGTATTAACTATTATTAACTCAGCAATTCAGAATCAGACAATCAGTAAATCCAGTATTATTAACAAAGTCAGTAAATCCAGTATTATTAACAAAGTCAGCAACTCAGTATTATTAACAAAAGTACAAAACAAGTAAAAAAATTTTCAAGCAGCAGTGCTTACCGGCGGCGAGGGAGAAAGGGAAGTAACGACGACGGAAGAATGGGAACTGACGGCGACGGAGGAACCGAAGTGAGCTCGGACAGAGAGCGAGAGAGAGCGAGAAGAGGGACGTTGAGAGAGAGAGAGAGAGAGAGAGAGAGAGAGAGAGAGAGAGAGAGAGAGAGAGAGAGAGAGAGAGAGAGAGAGAGAGAGAGAGAGCTTCCACACGCGACGCGGCACCAACGGTCTGTCTCTGCCGGCGGCGATAGCACCCTCTACCGGAGAAGAAGAGTTCGGCGATGACTTTGAAGAGGGATGGTGGCTGCGGGCTGCGATCGAACTTCGAAGGAGGTTCGAGGACTAGCCGACTAGGGTTCTTTGATCTTCATTCTTCGGAGGAGGTAAATACCAAATCGGTACTCGAAAAATTCTGACGCTGATAAAATGGTACCTGATCTTTGTTATTGACAAAATGATCCCTGAAAGATTTCAAAATTTGACGAAAATGACCAACCTTCAATTAAGTTACCTTGAGTTAAGGTTTAAAGGTGACGTGTCAATTAACAATTTTCATAATTACAAAATTTACAAATTTTAATTTTTATCATTTTAAAAATACCCCAATTTTGATTTTTAAAAAATCCTAATTCCCTTCCTCTGAAACTCTCATCTCTTCTTCTCAATCATCATCATTTTTAAAAAATTCTAATATCTTTTTTTCTTCTCTTTTTTTACTGGAGAGACATCAAGTAAGACAGCTAAGAAGGATACATCAAATATTTTAGACAAGATGCTTATGAAAATTGAGAGTGCAGGCAAGTTGACAATGAAAATCTGATTTCTTTTGGGGTGGATCAAGAGATTGAAAGTGAGTTGAACTACGCTATCAAGACATCAATTTTTTTGGATGATAATGATAATGAAAATGCGAACATTCTGAGTGAAGAATTGATGGGATTTTGTTAGTTTTGCTGCTACTATTTTTGCTAAAAATATCTTACTGAATATATGTAAAATTGTCTTGATTGACAAAGAATAAGAAGAAGTGTTAAAGTGTTGGGGCTGAGTCTGAGAGAGATGCCACTTCTTGGACGGCGTTATCTTCAGCCTTGGAAGTGGCGAATCCGTTGCTGTTGCTGTCGTTTCTATAACCACCCATCATGAGCTCAACAACCATAGTAGCATCACAACCACTGGGTCAAGAAAAAAAAAGAGAAATGAAAAAGAGGTTGAGTCTTGAGAAGAAGGGGTTGAGTCTCAGATAAGCATCTTTGGTTAGAAGAGAGAGAAGAAGGAGGAAGGAGGAGGGCGGCGCTGTTGTAGTAAGGCAGAGTCGGAGGTTGGTCGGAGGAAGAAGGAGGAGGAAGGTAGAGGCGGTGATGAACGAAAATGAAGAGGAGTTTATTAGGGAAGAAGAAGAAAATTTGAGGAGGATGCTGAGGAAGAGACGAGGGTTTCAGAAGAAAGGGATTAGGGTTTTAAAAAATTGAAATTGGGGTGTTTTTAAAATTATAAAATTTAAAAGTGGTAAATTTTATAATTATGAAAATTGTTAACTGACACGTCATCCTTAAATCTTAACTCCAGGTAACTCAATTGAAAGTTGGTCACTTCTATCAAATTTTAAAATCTTTTGGGGATCATTTTGTCAAAAATAAAAGATTAGGTATCATTTTGTCGACGTCAGAATCTTTCGGGTACTAATTTGGTATTTACCTCTTCTTCGGAGAGAAAGAGGGGTGTGGGATGGGTACTGGGCATTTCTGTTTTTTTTTTTTTCTTAATTCAAAACGATGCTATTTTGAGGGTATACCACCGAACCAATAACCTAAAAAATACCCGGTCAATTCTGACTATTAACTATTGGTTCATCTGGTTCTTAGACCGATTTTTTTGCTAAGTGATTTTCATCATAGTTGTTAAAATCGAACCGATAATTAACCCGATCAAGCTACTGGGTTATCGGGTCACTGATTCAACCGTTGGGTTACAGATTGAACCAATTGATCCGGTAATAATTAAATAATTATATAAAAAATTAATTTATTTTTATAATAATTTTTTTATATTAAATTAACTTATTTTAAGATTTTAATAATTTATTAATTAATTATATTAATAAAATATATGTTGCAAAAAGTTAATATTAATAAATATTATATAATTATCAATAATAAAAATATGATATGATTAATAAAATTTTTTTGTTTATCATTTAATTTAGAGATATTTAACAATATTTAATGTTTTCTTTTAATAATTATGTAAAATTAAAAAATTAATTAATTTAAGTGAGTAAATATAAAATAAAAAATTCAATTAAATTAAATATAAAACTACTTATTAGAATAAAAAGACAAAAGGATAAAGAGATTTTAAATTTTACATGACTAAAAAGAGTTAATAAGATAAAATTATTAATTAGAATATATCTAATAAATTATAATATATTTATAAAAAGGCACGTATACTAACTAAAGAACATCTTAGCCTGCTGGTTGGAGTCCTTGCAACTCTAGTGACGCCAATTTTTTGAAATTGGTACGGGCAGTCCGGTTTAGTTTGCACTTTAAATCGGTTTACGTTATTTTAAATTGGTTAAAAATTTGGTTTATTGAATTTTTTATTGAACCGACCAATTCGGTCCGAATTTAATAACTATCATTTTCATTGTCATTCGGACTAATCGAATGATCGGTTCTCGATTAACCTGATTAAATTGGTCAGTTCAATTCGATTTTTAAAATTATAAATGTAGTTAGTTATTAATATTTAAAAACATAGACTAAAAATATATTCTTAAGTTATTAAATTGAAAAAATTAACTAATAACTAAAAATAATAAATTTTGTTTACTCGAATTTTTTTTCAACTAATAATCCACTTTTGATATACAAAAAGAGTTATATTTTGTGTTCAAATTCTAGAAATATAAAAAAGTTTTTTTAATGAAGAAACCCAAATATAACTGATGATATATTATAAAATGATAGAAATGTGTTGAATATAAAATGACAGAGATGTGTTTTATATACAACTTTTAGTAGTAAATTATAGATGGACAACGTCACAAAAAAACAATTATTGATGGCCGTAAGTTTTAATTAGTCATATTTTTTTTTACCAAAAATAGGAGACTCAAATTCACAATCTTTTAATTGAGTATAGGGAGACTGTGCCATTTGAACTATAATTCATTAGCTAATTAGTCACATTTGTTTGTATTCAAATACAATACCGCCTTGTGCATGCAGCAACCCGTTGGCCAGCGACAGACTTTTAAATGAAGCTCCGATCCGCGATGGATTAGTTCTTGACCTGTCGGGTTGGGGATACCGTGGACAACTAAAAAAAAATACAATGCCGTATTTTATAATAAAACTTTTGTAAGAATACATCATTTACTAAAGTCATAAAATGTACTTTTTAGTTAGTTAATATCTCAGATTTAATCCTTAAGCAGTGAAGAGTAATAATAGACTGTGCTTGAAATAATGTATTATTTCAAAGTTAAAAAATATATTTTAAAAGGTTATATTATCATGAATATTATGTCTAAGAATATTATACTCAAATATTATATAAAATTTCTTTTTTTAGTACAATAAATAGTTAGAAATTGTTTTTCACATCTCAAAGAATAAATTAAGATACATTTATTTTATTATACAATCTTTGGTTATAAAATAATCCCAATATCAATAAAAGAAGGGGTGATCAATTCTTTAACAAAATATATAATAGTTAGAATATATAATAATTGTATATACTAACTTTCATTCACTTAACCTGAAAATATCAAATACTCACTTTTTAATAGAAAAAATTAATACTATATATAAAAAAAATTATTCCTAAAATTTAAATTTAAAAAAAAATTAATTATTTTATTGATCTTTATAATTTTACTAAATTTGTAATTAGGTTTATTTACTTTTTTTTTCTTTTAATCGAGTCCTTACACTACTTTTAATTTTGTAGTGTGATTCTTAGTAAAAAATATTAGAGATAATTAAATATTTATCCGCAAATTGAAAGTATCCATAATAAAAAATCTAACTAGATCTTTGACTACATATTTTTTGGAAGAAATATTCTGTTAAATATTAATATTTTTCACATAAAAAAATCTAATTACAAGATTAAAAGCAATGTAAAGACCTAATTAAAAAAAATATAAAAATCTAATTATAAATTTAATAAAACTATAAGAATAAATACAGTAATTAAGCTTTTAAAAAATTCAAACAAATATAAAAGTAATACATTTCAATAAATAATTTTTAAAAATAAATTAAAATTCCTTAAACCAATCGCACTAAAACATTGCACAAGAAACCAATTGCATAGGATACATTTATCAAATATGTCAATCATGCATCATATTGTTATTCCGATAAATACTTTTAAGAGAATACGATAATTTTTTAGGGATATGAAATAGAATTACAATGAAATGTAGCAGTAGAAGTAGTAGTTAAGGATCCATCTTTATAATGCAGCGGAGGCTCTTTCCTTGGTGGAGATAGTCAAAAGCTTTGTTAATGTCCTTGAAGGCCACCTCGTGCGTTATGAATCCCTCCAAGCTAAATTCCTATAATCACAGAATATGCCACCATAAAAAACATTTTGCTAATATACCCATATGATATTTTAGTATTAATATATTCAGAAAACTTTAGAGCGAACCATTTTTAATAATCTTAGTCAGTAATTAGTTATAGAAAAAGTCTAGGGCGAGCAACTTTTATGTTTTCTAGCCATTACTTAACCATCAAAACAAAAATAAATGATTTTTCACTATTAGATATAATCTCACACCATTAAAAACACTATTGATGGATGGTTACAAAACACCAAAATTGCTGGCCCTCTAACATTTCTCGTAGTTAATATACTAATTTATGTGTAAAAATTATAGTAAATATAGATATAAATTATATTGATTCTTATGTATAAATTTTAGTAAATATAAGTACAAATTATGAATAAATTATCATTTGTACCCATAAAAGATACAAATACTGACAGATACAGATACCCATAACTTCTGTGTGCCAAAAGTATCCGGATGTTGGTTATACAATTGGTCCGTTAGGGTATTTTTGACACACGAAAGCTATCTTTTTAGGTACAATTGTCGTTTATTTTTATATGGATACATTTGTCAACGTTTATATCTTTCATGGATACAAATAATAATTTATTCTACAAACTATATATTTTATATATATAAATTCTTATAAATATAAATATAAACTACTACTATTTAAGTGTTAATCCAAAATAATAAATTTTTTTGGTCATATAACTGCACTTACTCTGTCCAAGTACTTGTTAGCAAGGAGGGGGATATCAGATTTGGGTTTGAGACCTCCAAACATTGATCCTGTGATTGTTCTGCCGCTCGACAACAGATAAGGATTCAATGTCACTTGCGAACCATGCATTTCCACCCCTAATATCACGGTTTTCCCCCAACCCTGACATCATACACAAATATAATTAAAAAAAACTCTAAAAGTCCCTCTCTTTCTCTTCTCAATGAATACTCCAAGATCAGATAAACGTATATACATTCCGGCTACTGTTAAAAGCCTCTGCCATCAGTGAAGCCAACCCTATGCACTCGAAGCAGTAATCAGCACCTCCATCTGTCATTTCGTTAATCACCTAACAAAAAATGTCAGACACAGCATACAAAGTTCAATAATTTTTGTATGCATAGTTCAAATTGCTACGAAATATATGGTGATTATTGTTAGTATACACTTAACATTCTTTTATAGTAACATCATGATACCTCGCTCACTGACTTGTCTTCACAAGTGGAGGGATTCACAAAATCAGTAATTCCAAATCTTTTTCCTGTATAAACAACACACAGTAATGGTATTAATCAAAATAATGTGTATTATTTAAAGTTGAAACAAAATTAAAGACCAGCCTAGCTAGCTAATAATACACATGAGATATATCCCAAACCTATTTCAAATTTTTCATGATTAATATCCACGCCTATGATCTTTGTTGCTCCTCGTTGCTTTGCTCCTACAGCAACCTGTTGCCATCCAAAAGCCGCGAGTTAAAGTTTAGAGACCAAAAGAAATTAGACTAACAGATAGAAAATGATAAATCTTTTTTTTTTTTTTACTTGGAGAAATAACGTAGTATAAAAATATTAATATAGGAAAAGTATAGGGTACCAACATATTATCTACCAACTTCTGCCAACTCTTATTTATAATTGTGTTTCATGGAAGTGTGTTTATAGATGTGTCTAATAATTAATATATTTTAAATACATATATAAAGAGACACATCCAGAAAATATATCTATAAAGACACTTCTATTAAACACAGCTATAAAAAAGACATTTTTATTAGACACATCCACAAACATACTTCTATGAAATACAATTATAAATAAGAGTTGGTAGAAGTTGGCAGATATGATGTTGGTAACGTAGCGGAACCGATTAATATATAATTATTCTTCACTAGAAGAAACATTATGAAAGGCTCTCTATATAAAGGGATGCCAAAAGTTTAAGTCACTAAAATTGATCTGATATTAAAAAATTTTGATAGTTTATATGAAAATTAATTTTTAGTCTTGTACTTTTATTATCATCTATGCATAGGGGAAAAAAACAAAAAAAATTTCTATATTTTAAAGGATAATTTTTTTTTGCAAACATATTATATACATACTAAAAACTAATGCTCAGTTATTATATATTTAAATATAACTATATATATTATTTAATTTATTTTTAATATATATTTTATATAAATAATTAATTTAAAAACCGATGTCTTTTTTTAATATGTAATTTAATATTTTTTTATTATCTATGGTATCTCTCTATTCATTTAAGAATTTGTTTTTAACTAATAAATTAGTACATGTACAAGGTGATATTCGAACTCTAATAAATAAACTAGTAAACTAATAACTAGAGCCATAAGTATTAAAATTGGACTAAATTGATCTATTTAACCGAAAAACTGATAAATTAGTGGTCCAACCGATTCGATTTGCTAGCTAGATCGTTTTTGTAATTAATCCGATTAATAATAATCAAACTCGCTAAAAACCAAACGGTTCGTATCAAACCAAATGTAGTCAAACACTAGACCTGCGCCTCCATCAATAGACCTCCAACTTGTGGATCACCTTAGGAGTACCAACAATAAAATAATTAATCTTTCAAAAAGGCTTTTACCATGTGATTTTGTCACCAAACCAAATAACTATTTGATGTATATAGCATTTATAATGATATACATGATATAAACGCATTTGATTGCCACAGAAACATTTTTATTTGTTATATACTTTATATATATATTCATAGTTATTATAAATATCTTATATATTACATATATATAAAAATATAGATTATATTATAATTTATACATAATTTAATTAAATTAAATATAAATGAAGGCTTATTTTTTGTTTTTTATATTTATATTTAATTATAATTAAATCAATTAGTTTAATTTATAATTTATCAGTTGAATTAGTAATCTAATAATTTAATTGTATAATCAAATTAATTAGGAAAATAGATTCTTTTTTATTTATTTCTAGTTTCATTTATAAAATTAAAAATAAGATATGTATTCTATTAATTATTAAAAAAATAAAAATAAAAATCTTTTTTATTAATTAGTGATTCGGTCATGATAACTATAGTTAGAGAAACTCAAATTGGTTTAAACAATTAAACTAACGTTATTTCTGGTAACTTACCGCAAGGCCTACAGCTCCTAGCCCAAAAATAGCCACTGTCGACCCTTCTTCCACGTCGGCCACTTTCCATGCCGCTCCCAACCCTGCAACAAAATTTCATTTTTTCTTCTTCTATGAATTGTCTTTATTTTTATATTTTTTACTCTTAGATGTGACAATGAATTTACAACAACAGAAGTAAAATCTTATCCCATTAAATAAGATTATCTACATAAATCAAACAATATTAAAAGTGAATATGAAGAAAAAAATCAATAAATATACACTATTTAAAAAAAATCATACTTTAAAATATATTAAAAAAATACAAGTACCGTATATATTTTTCAAAGACTAAAGTAAGAGATAAGTTTAATTTATTCTAAAAAAAAGTCTAGGAGGTCAGTAATTTTTATATTTTGTGGTCAGTACTTAATCATAAAAAAAAGGTGAGTGATCTCTCACTATTAGATGTAATCTCACACCATTAAAAACATTATTGATGGTCAATTAATGGTTACAAAACACAAAAGTTACTAACTCCTAACATTCCTCTTATTCTAATAGTTTGCTTTCAGAAAAAAAAAACAAAAAAACAAAAAATCTGAGTTTGTTACCGAAACAGATATTATTGCATTGACATGGAGATGGAATAAACTAATATAGTAAAAGAGTATTGAAATTTCTTCTTTTATGTTATGTCTCTTTTTCTCTCTGAGAAATCACTGACCATCATGATGATCCATCGTCATCCCCTCCAACTCCAAACCTCTCCAACTGTAGCCCTCCTCAGTCCTCTATGACCTCCCATTACCTTATCTATTTATTTATTATTATTATTATTAACTTTCTATAATATTTATATCTCAGTATCTAATTTTTTTAATTTATTTTTTATAATAAGTTTTAAATATCTAAAATTTATTTATTTTTATATTTTTAAATTAAATATTAATTTTTTATTTTATTTAGTAAGTTAAGCATCACCATTTAAACACAATGTCAAATACTAAATTAAAAACCAGAAATCATATATATATATATATATGAAAACACTTTAACCCCAACTTTTTATATACTTAATAGGATATAACAAATGAAAAATTAATGTCTCTAATTGAGTTTTAAATTGTAACCTGTTGAAACACCGCAACTGAGCAAGCAAGCCTCGTGAGGAGGAAGGTGATAATGGCTAATGTTGACCAAATGAGCCACATCCACAACTGTGTACTCTGAGAAGCTCGAAACACACAAGGTATGGTGCACCGTTTCTCCATTCATATCCCTGAATCTGCTCGTTCCATCTCTCGGCATTACACTGAAAAGCTCCTTCCTGAATTTGGAGCACTCGTTGCTCTTAGAACTCTTGCAGTCCCTGCATTCCTCGCAGTTCGCGAGGAACACAGGGACTACTCTGTCTCCTTCTTTCATTTCTTTCACGTGTTCCCCCACGCTCTCCACAACTCTTAAGTATCCGTTACAAAAAGCGGTATAATATAATTAAAATTTAATACACTGACAAAAAAATGACAGCAAAAAAAAAATAAAGGTATCAAAATTTTAAAGCGACTTGCAATTTCAATTTATCAGACGTTACCCTACGGCTTCATGACCGAAAATTCTTGGAAATTTTGCTGCACTGACCTGGGAAGGAAAATTACAGATATGTATGGGATACTCATTGGAAGTTATTTAGTGACGGTAGAAACTCAGGTGCAGTCAACTTCACGTGAAGTGGATAACTGAGAGTCGTTAGATGATTTGATTGATTTGATTAAATTTTTATCTAATGGCTCTCAACTATCAACTTCACGTGAAATCGACTGCACCTGATTTTTCACCTTTAGTGATTTAACGAAAATCTTATGAAAATAGATATGCTTACGTTGTCTATTTTCCAGATGGTTACATCAGTGTGACACAGAGAAGTGAGTAGAATCTTGATCCGAACCTCCCAAGCTTTTGGTGGGTCAACCTCAATTTCCTCTATAACAAGAGGTTCACCTGCTTTTCTGCATATTGCAGCTGTTCCAAAAATAACAAACAAGGACATGTTAAATTAGATATTTAGATTGATCATAAGTAGTCTGCATAGAAATATTTCATAAACATAAATTTAACCTTTGCATCTGATTGGTTTGCCAATATTTTCACTGCTATTGCATGCCATAGCTGAAGATCAGAGAAGTCCTGATATGTGGGTAGTTGGGGGCACAGGTTCAAACTCTTAAATAAACCAAACTTTTGAAAATCGGATCAATTATTAAGTCAGTAAAAATTAGTGATTCAAAGATTTAGAAGTTTGTTCTAGTTTGGTCAAAGTTGAATCAAATATTATAATAAAAAGAATATCATTATTTATAAAATATAATTTTTTCTTGAAAAAAATTAAAATAGTTAATTATAAAATTTATTATTGGTTCAATTAATTTGCCAAATTATTGGTTTAATTAACCTGTCCAATAATGAGAAAGAAAAATAAAATAAATAAATACCTTCCTTCTACTAAACAAACTAATTGGAAACTAGTGAAAGTAATAATAATAATAATTTAAGGATTTAACTAAAGAGTACTTAAAAAAATTGTTTTAAGAGTATAAAAGAAAAAGATTTTTATTTTTTCTAATATATATATATATATAAAACTTAAAAAATTAAAATCTAATTTATGTTTTCTATTAGCATGTTTTATTTGTAATATAACAACTCTGAAAGGACTTCTTAACAAACACCTATAGTTTAATTCAACACGCGACATGCGTTAAGATTTTAGTATATAGCTATTAATGAAAAAATTTAGGGTCAACAATTTTATTAAATTTTAGTTAGTATGTAATTAGTAAAAAAAAAGTGAATAATCCTGTATCATTGAATAAAATTTTACACAATTAAAAATATTATTAATAACTATTTAATAACTATAAATCATAAAAATTATTGGCCTGCTAACGCTACTCATTATTAATTCCACGTCCCTCCAATATGAAAGAAGCATGCATAGGCCTTAAGTAATGTTAATCTTGGCATTCTTGGGTGCGGCAGTCACCATCAATAAGTTATACTAGGAATTAATAATCTTTTTGAACAATATAAATAATAAATTTTAAAATTGATCTAATTTAATTAAAATACATTACGTTATAGATTATTTTTTTAAATTTTAAAATTAGAATAATTATTTATACATTTAATAAACTGAACATTCGATATATTTATTATTTATATTATTTAATATTTTTATTGTCTATCTATATTTTTTTTTTAAAAATCTTTTTATATATAACATAATAGCATCAGAGATAGATGAGGAAATATAATCTTCCATTACATCCGTAATTATTAGTATTTTTTTTTTTTATCAAAGATAGAAAACTCGAATCCGCAACTTCTTAATTGAGTATGAAGAGACTAATTATTAGTGTTTCTTTATTTACTGCCTTCCATCAACATCGAATCACATCCCACCTTTTAATCTTTTGCTTTTATTTCAAATTTTCTTATATATATATATAAATTTAAATTAATCGAACGATAAGTTTATTTATTTATTTAAAGGAATTTGAATTATATCTTAATCCTTATATATATAATAACTCATTGAAATATATGTATATTATCATGAACTTTGAGTAGTTGATGAGTATGAAATTAATTATATTTTTTCAAGTATTCATACATTTATCAACGTGATCCACAAATGACAGATAAAGTAGACTATAAGATTTGGTATCTCCAACGAGGACTTTTATAAAAGTAGGCAGCTATATATTGTACCAAATTGTGGCTAAAATTTTTATATATGAATAATTTTAATGTGAAATATAAAAATATTTAATATTTTAATATTTTATATAGCTATAGTGATAACACAAAATATTATTGATATTTTATAATAAAAAAATAATTATAAAAAAATAAAATGTTATTAATATTTTATAATAAAAAATATTATTTTAATTATTAAAATACAAAATATTATTGATGTTTTGTTAAAAATATTATTTTAATAGTAAAAATACAAAATATTAATAATGTTTTGTAAATGATCATTACAGTATTTAATATATAGTTTAGTTTATCATAAAAGATTTCACATTTAATAATATAATATAAAAAATAAAAAATAAAAAATTTTATGTGTTTAGAGAGTGAACGATGAAATTAATATTTTAACTACTATATATACTTGTGTCCTACACAAAATAATATATGAAAATATATGAAAAAATTTTGAATGTTTTAAATAAAAGTACACATAGTAGTTATTATAATAAAAATTTTATGAAATTAATTAAATATAATGATTAATTTGATAATTTTAATATTAAAAATATTAAAAATAATGAATAATTATTTTATTTGCTTTATCTGAGATCGTCTTAAAAATTGGTTATGCAAAAATTTTAAGAAAATCTCTAGTAGCAGTCCTCTTCGAATAGAATTATGAGTTATATGATGTAGTTTGATTTTGGCAAGGGATTAGCAAATTACTCAGGTTGTATGTAAAACAGATTTTAGTAAATTCTTTTTTTTTTTGTGAATAATTGAAAAATAACTGATCTCATGCAAATTTGGATTTAATTAAAAGTGTATTTGAGCTGAAATTGCAGCAGAGTTAGTGTGCTAGGTTCTGCTTGATTCAAAAGGAGGCAAATAAGCCACCAGATTAACTAGCTAAACATGGATCCTTGAAAGTTGTAGAGTTGGTCGGTGGATTTTTCTAGCACCTTTCCAGTTGTGTTTGCTGGAGATGGACCTTTTTTTGGAGTTATTTTTTCCCCTTATTCTTTTGCCTATTCTTTTTTCTTTGTCTTTTAGGAGCCAAAACAAGAAGAATAATTACTCATCGATAATAAGACATAATTTGTGATTAAATTAAAATACTTACATTAGAATCCTATCGTTCTAAAGACTTCTCTTTAAACAATATTAGTAGTTAAATTTGCAGGTATTTCATCATAATTCATGAGTAAAATTTTTAAGTCTTCTAACTCTTATGTTAAAACCGATTTAAGTAAGTACGATCTAACATGCGATAAAGTTTGCTTGAACCTTCTTTATTATCATGTCTAGGAATGGCAATAGATATTTATAGAGCGGATACCTTTCTCCCTCCTTCCATTCCTGTTTATATATGAAAATGTTCTTTCTGGTCTCATCTCTGTTATAGGTCCCTGTTTAATTGTTTTCATAGGAATGGCGAATACTCGTAGATATTCATAGGTATTTTCTTTAAATTTTTTTAAATAAATTTAACATAACACATAAGGTATAGGGGTGGCAGTGGGGCGGGTAGGGGCGGGTTTTTGCCCTACCCGACCCCGCCCCACCGTCCTGTTATGCATATACTACCCGCCCCCATCACTACCAGCAGGTAGTAAATAGCAGAACCCGAACCCGCCCCTGCGGGTACCCGCCCCACCCCGACCCGCCCCTGTAAAAATTAAATATTTTAATTTTTACCTATTCATATATAAATTAAGACAAAAAATTAAAATTCATAGATAAATTAAAATACAAACATAAAATTCATACAATGTCATTAGCTAAAATAACTTGAAATTAAAAAAAAATATTGTTATATCACTACAAATTTAACACCATAATAAAGAAATTACAATATTAGATATAAAATGATCTTCAATCCTTATTCTTGATCACTTTCAACATCTTCATCATCATTAAAAGTTTGCAAATCAAGATTTAAACCTGAAAATTAAAAGAGATAACACCTATATCAATAAAATTAAAATACATGAGGGTATAAAATTAACATAAATCATATCATAAATGCATAATTACAAAATTAGAATAAACCAAATCAGAATGCACAATTAAGGTAGTCGAGCCAAATGTATGCATTCACTTCCTTTAAAATCCTATAATAGGTACATTACAAATTCAATATTACAAATAGCAAATTATGGTAACTGTGTAACTAATCATGACAAATAGCAAGTGACTAAATTAGATTGAAGAATAAAGCATATTACAGTTCGCATTTACAAGTTAATCATCAAATTTGCAGTACTGTGTACACCATCTAATTTCAGCAGCCACTCCCAGAATAAACCATCATTAAAGATAACAGTTACATTATTTTTGAAACAACATAAATTTGTCCAAAGTATGTAAGAGTACAAGAATGGAAGAGAATAGGCACACAGGTCAGACAAACTTTGACAACTACATGCACCATCACACCTCCTTACAACCAAATCAGCAATATATGTCAAAAATGTATATTAGCTAACAACATTACCTGAAGTCCCAGAATAAACCATCATTAAAGATAACAGTTACATTATTCTTCAATCTAATTTGGTCGCCTCAATTCACAAAACTTATCAACATTACAAATTCTAAAATTTTAAGTTAGAGTATTTGCTCCTCTTGTAAATTAAAGTTCGTTATTTTACTAGTTTGTTATCAAACCAAACTCTGGAAGTTGTTCACAGACACATTCAATTTTTCAAGCTTTATTCCAAGTAACTGCATATTTTGTTAACAAAGCAAACAGAACAGTTTGTGATTTAACCCAAACAAGCTGTTTCAACATATCAAATCATTCAAAAAGAAAAGAAAGGCTGGAAAACTCAGGAAACTCAGTTACAAACTTAGTTACAACCTCAGGAAACTACCCAAACAATTATGGTGTTTTTTACAGAAACACTGAAATCTCCTCCTTTTTCTTCCCTTGTTTTTTACGGTTATAGTAGCATTACTTTTCGAAAATTGAAATTCAACAACTAAAGACTTATCCCACTTGACGAAATCAGCTACAGAATCCAACGATACAATATCATAAATCAAGTAATTTTCACTTGAGTGAACAATTCTATTACGAAGCAGGAAAGTATAATTTTTTCTTTCACACCATTATCTGAAATCTGAGTACCAACATTGCGTATGAAGCCTCGGTTTGGAAAACGAGGAGGAGGGCCAGGGTGGGTGCGGTAAGCTGGTAAGGCAGAGAAGAAGCACTGAGAACCGGGAAATACTTCGGGAGCAGGAAGTGTGCGGAGACGGCGGATTTGTAGGCGGCGATAGCGGTGGCGAAGGTTGTGAACGCGAGGACTGGAGGGAGCAAAGAGAGGACGACACGGGAGGAGAGGGTCGAGAGGAGGTGGCGGAGGTGGCGGAGGGAGGAGCGGTGCTGAGACGAATTAGACGATTCGACGAGTTGCGAACTTGCGATGGCAGAGACGAGTTGAGCGGAGGAGGAGCGACAGGCACATGCGGCTTGAAGGAGACGCGGAACTGGAGCAGATTTGACGGTAAGCACTGGGTTGAACTGAACCGAGGCGGCGAGGCTATGGTCTTGGAGAGGAGAAGAGCTGAGGAACAGAGGAAGGGGTTGCTAACCCTAAATCCCTAATCGAGTGAGTGAGTGACTGAGTGGCGGTGAGAACTGAACCTAATCACTAAAAAATTATATATATATATATATATGCACTCCGGGGCGGGTTTAGCCTGAACCCGATCCTGCCCCGCCCCGCTCATCAACCCGCCACGATTCAGACCCGCCCCGCTCCGGGTCGGGTTCAAACCCGCCCCAACCGGGTAGGGGCGAGGCGGGTACCCGCAGGTACGGGTACTGCTGCCATCCTTAATAAGGTAACACAAAATATATAACATATAAGGTAACACAATCTAAAATTTTAAACACAATTTAACATAATTCAATACAAATATTAAATATCCAACATGACAACTTGGAATTTTTATATATAAGTGAGAATATTGTAGTAAATTTTTTTTGGCATGGATTTTGTGGTCCTTGTGGGACGGGTATATCCACTTCTATCTCTATCTCTATTTATTCATGAGGATGTGTCTCCGTTTCCATGAGAGTTTGCAAGTCCCCATTTAACTCCGTCGTAAATAATCCCTGCAGCTACTCACTTTTACAGGTATTTTTATCATCCTTAATTATGGTAACAGATATTATATATTATATATAGAAATGTCATTGCTGAAATCTAATTGAGACATGATTATTTGTTAGTACCATATTCATTTCTAGAAATAAAATAATATGACTAATGTTGTTACTTGTTGAAACTTACTAATTTATTTTGTTTCTTCTTTAGTTGAAGTATGTATCAAGAGAAAATTTTATGTTTTTTATTGTTAGTTTAAACACTTAAACAAAATTGCTAAACATAATAGGAATACACAATTGAATGCACAAATATTTTGTCTTGAGTCTCGTGGAATAATAGAAAATAATTTGTCTCAAGCTAGCTAGTACAACTATGAAGAAATTTCTATCAATACAATTAATAAAACTCACCTTTCATATTTAGAATTTTCTCATTGATATAAAATATTATCTGAAAGTTCATACCAACAATTATCCTATATGTGTTTTGATATTGAGATATCGTTGAAAGTTAGTAAAATAATAAACAACTTCTTGACATATGATATTGAAGTCTATGGACTTACTTTTTAATGATATATATAAATTTTCTATCATCTTGTAAGAATTCAAGAGTGAAATATACGTTCTTATAAGTAGCATGGAGTATTTACATCTTCTTTAGGTATTCAAAAGGAATTATGTGTAATAATTTTTAGAATTTTTAAAAAAAATATTGTTTAAAACTCTTCTTCCAAGACATTTATAAGATAACTACATATGCATAGAATTTTTTTTTCTAATAAAATGGACGACAATGATAAAATTTTGTAGTCTATATAGCACTAAATTATAATAGCTAAAGGTCATTTTTTTTATAGTATCAACTATCAACAAACCAATGCAAATAGAATGAATGCGAAGTACATGTTGTTAAGACTTTAAATTTAAATTGTTACACATATATAGAAACAAAATTGAATATAAATTTATTATTACTTGCAAGCACATATGTCAACTGTTTAATTGTGAAATATTTTCTTTTAAACAAATTTTATTAGAAACATAAGTTAAATTTCAAGTATGAGGATATGACCTCTTAATTGTCACTTAATCCAAAAACATAGACTTGTGATATTTTGTCTTTTTATCAATATCATGCATATAAGAAGACTTCATGTAACGTAAATCATAGAATAAAAGTCTAATCACAAATAATTCTTTTTCTTAGATATCATAACCATATAATTGTCATGTTGAACCACATGCCGAAATGTATCTACAATTGTTGAACTAATTCCTAATTTTATTAACGGCTTATTTTTTTTGTAATGAGTCATTAATATTGTATATAGTGATTGTTACATGACATTGTGCTTGTATATATATTATTGAATGATTTAGTTTTAAGTAACTCGTTTAATTTTGAAGTCGTGTATTCAATTTTTATAATTTTTATTTTTCTTCATTTTAATAAAAAATTTAAAATTATTTTTGTAATCTTTGATCTATGAATTTTGTACTATTATACATAGATAATTTTTTTTTGAATACTCGAAAAGTATTCAATATAAATTTTTCTCATTGAATATCCTTAATTTGTCATCTTATTAGAAATAAAATAATTACTAAAATGCTTGAGCTAATACTTAAATTAGTCCACAAAATTTCACCTGCACCTCAAACTAGTATTTTTTTATTGTTAAGTTACAACCTCGACCCAAACGGAGATAAGAGTTTTAAGAGTGACTTATGGATGATTATTGATTACATAATCTCTTCGATATTGCCATCGAGGTTACATAAACACCCCCCATAAGCCTCCATTATACAAAAAGATAAAGTGTTACAATGCAAATATCAAAACAAAACAAAGAAATCAAAATATAACACCAATTAATATATAATCTTCAACATGTTGAAAATTCCTTTCAAAAATCACCTCTATCCTTAATTTTTTTTGTGACATTGAAACCAAACCTTAATGTTCAGTATATAGCCAAAGAAATCTTCTTACACCTAAGTTGACAATGACTCCCACATGAATGCAGCAAATACTTTTAGCTACGATAATTTCATCACTTTATAACTCATTAGTACATTTCGATATAAGTCACGTTATTTAATAATTATTTTCACTCCTAAAATTCACACACAGACTATTGATTGTTGTATCAAGTAATTTTTCTATTTTCATTACCTTTTGGAATGATCCTCCATTTTATTAATGTATCTAAAATTCTTTTTGGTTACATGATGAAATTCTAGCATCCCAGAATTCTTTATCAAATTTACTAATTTGTTTCCTTTAAAATTGAGATTTCAATTTTTGATATATTTGTTTGTTGTTCATTGTATCAAATTTTGGCTCTTCCTAACAATGATCAGCTCTTTCATTGTTATTATTGCTTAGCTTCTTCAAGTATAAATTAGATGTCTATTTTCACTCTTTTAACTTCTGTTGTCACACTATTACCTGTATTTGAAAATTCACAAAAGAATAGGAGAGGACAATAATTTGTATTTAAAAGATATCTTCCTACTACCGTCAGTTGTTTTTCCTAAATATACTCCACACAAAGTCATCATTGAATTTTTCTATCTCTTTTTTTCATGAAAAGTCTTCTCTCTAAACCTCTCCCTGTACTTTCTGTCTTTCTATAACAGCCAACATTATTAAGATTATCCCATTCAAACCAATGACATAATATTTCTTTCCGAACCTCTTTTCCATTGACTTCTTTATTCTAAAATATTCTTTCCTTACAATTTTAACCACCTTTTGATTGCACTATCCATCAAAAAAGACTTTAAGGTCATTCAGTCTATCTCAATTTATTCCACCTATTTGCATAGTTTTTGTCCACATCAAATCCACATAATTACAATAGATAAAGAGGGGATTTCTTCCTCAATAGCCTGCACATGTAACATAATGCTAGTCTCATTATGATTTATATATAGTATTCAAACTTACTAACCTTCATCTTCCAAGGATTGTACTCCAAACCATGATCAAAGATGTGTTTCAATTCAGCTACTTCCAGATTTTTCTCCAACGCCACATTAATAAGGGACTTAATTGAAAAGTTTTCATCTTTCGAAAAACACCATATCGCTTCATCCTAGATACCTGAAATTAAGAAAATATTTTGTAACAAGTAATACAATTTCTCACAGTGTTTATACTCCCACTCAAAAAGATGTCTTCACCGTTGTAAATTTCAACACCAAGATAAACCGTTTCAGAAACCACAATTTGCTATTATTTCAGTTTTGTTTGATGAAATTGCATAAAGTCTAGAAAATTTGTTTTTGATGCATAGTTCTCCCACCCATGTATCCTTCCAAAATCTTGTTTTACATCCATCCCCCACATACATTCTAACCCCTTTCCATGCAATATCCTTCAACCAGTTACATATTTTGAAACCTTTAACTATGTCACTCCAAGGCCTATTTGATTTAGGTTCTTCATTTTTTATGACAGAATTTGATATATCACTATCATTACACGATGCCACAATGCGCTTTCAAAGAGGCTTGTCCTCCGCTGAAAATCTCAACCACATTTGTATAGCAAATACGAGGGTGTGCTACTCACTGCTGTCGTCCAAGATGGTAATAACAACATTCTGCCTATAGCGTTTGCATTCATAGAGTATGAGTCTACCAAGTCATGATTATTTTCTCTCACAAATTTGAGATAGCACGTGACTCCCCAACATGGCCTTTTTATCATATCTGATAAATATCAAGCCATAGGTGTTGCCCTTAATGTATTCAATAGTGGTTGGCATCCTCCAACAACTCATTACGCTTATTATATTCATCACATGGCTTTCAACTTCCTGATCCGGTTTAAATCGGTAGAGGACAAGAGGTATCTTATCAATGCAGCGTATAGTTCAAACAAGGAGGAATACGAGTTGTATTTGGATGCCTTGAAAAGGTTATCAAAAAATATGTTGAAGACTTCGAGTGGGCTATGAAGTTTAGGAATGACCTATGACTCCAGCATTGTGCTAGAGGTCATAGGTATAGTCACATAAGCTTTCAAAACTTGAAAGAATTTAAAAAATGTGCAAACAAACTCTCCTAATTATTCAAATTCTTTCCAAATAAAATAAGAAGCATATCTCAACTTTACCTATATATATATAGGTGCGAACATATTGATCTCGGATGTTGAAAGTAGAAAATTTTCTGTACCACATCTCAAGTGTATACCACCTGAATACATGTTTATTATATATCTCGGATGCACCCATAATCCCTTAAAAAAATTATGTTTCTTATTCTGAGTGCATACCACCCGAATCTAGCTTTAATAAAAGCATAATTCCGGTGTCTAAAATGTAACACAATACACATAACAATAAGAATCCTGCTAGGGAGACAATGAGAAATCTTGACAATGTGTACAATGTACTAGTTATTTAGTCCAATAGGAATAAATAATAAAAATTCCTCCACAGATTATGCTAAATTCAAAAACTCGCATTCAATATTTCACATCAAATTTTAAATTTCAAATTTTCTAATTTTAAATTTTAAATTTTTAAAAAATCTAATTAATTATTTCAAAAAAATAACCATCCAAAATTCTAATTTACCAAAATATTTCACTCCAATTCCCTCTTCTTTTTCAACCGGCGGCCACCCCCACCTTCATCAATAATCATCCCACTTCATCTTCGCTGCTTGGCTTGCCACACGCCACTCACCTTTAGTAAAATAACCATCCACTTAAGAATAAAAATAATCATCTGCCTACCTAATGAATTGAACATAAAACATATTTTAATTATATATAACTAAACTCAATCCAGTCAAAATAATCATCTACATAAAATTTAAAATAACCATCCGCATACCTACTAAAATGAGCATCTTAAAACAGAAGAAGAAGGAGATGAATAAACAGAAGAAGAAACTATGATCATCCAACAATTTAATTTTTATTAAAAAAATGTATAAATTGACATATAAGTCTTATGATTTGATGTAACCATAAAATGAAAAAATGAAAAAGAAAGGAAAAAAAAGCTTGAACAGATGAGGAGAAGACGATGATAGTAGGTGTGAGGGGCCGTAACATCAATGCGACTGTGACCCGCCCAACGATCACAACTGGCTGACGAAGGAGGCAGGAGCCAGGCGGACACAAGGTGCGCACACCGCGCAAGTTACTGACGCGAAGACAGGCTAGCGCCGAAAGATTAGCACGCGCAATAGGTGAGCAGTGTAGGATCGGGGGCGACTGAAGCAGCTGCTGCCAGCGGGGGGAAGACGCGTGAGAAGGAGGTTGTACGCTGCAATTCTGAATGGCGCTGATGAAGGCTTCAGGTCACGCGGCCCGCGGCGGTGGATGTTGAGGGCTACAGTGGCTGGTGTCTGTGGCAGCGCGACAGATGAGAGAGGATGGAGAGGGAGAGAGAGAGAGGAAGAGGGAGACCGATTGGAGGTGTTCGTGACAGTTTGGAATTCTTATTTGCTTTGTATTTAAAATTGGAAATAATTTTATAATTAATTAATTTAATTATCATTTAATGTTAATTTCAAAAATACTCTCATTGTACACATTGTACATTAATTGTATTGGTTCCTCATACTTTCTCTAACAATAAATATTTTACATGTTGCACATTTCTATAAATAAAATATTTAATTAATTTAAATAAAAAAATTCTGATACAAAATCAATAATTAGAGATATGACGCATTGACGCCTATTGGTTCCAGACTATTCATTGAGAAGGCACACATACGTCAATCGTCATCAACTTCTTTTAATGCTTATACCGAAGTCCTGGGCAACTCACAAGCTAGTTGAAACAATAGGAAAGTTTTCACATGTACTAGCCACTTTATTGGTACTTCGGTAAACCAAGTACGGATTCGGTGAGCAGAAGATTTTTTGTCCTGTTCTGCTATGTGAAATGGCAAAAAAGTACATGGAAGGACATGATAAAAACGGCTGAGGGTAGTTCTTTTTGCAAGGCATGTGTGGGTATACAATGGGTGTAGAGCTAAGCCAGCCATATAAGTACGTGAAAACTTTTCTTTGTTGGATCCTCGACTTGATGGGCTTTTACAAAAGTATCTTTACAACGTTAAAGAAAAAAACATGAACGAATAAGCTTCTTAACTTAATTATACAAGGCTAGTGAATAAGGAATTGTCAAAAAAAAAATGCAATAAACAACAAACAGAATAATCAAACAACACACAAAAAATAAAATAAAAGATATTGTAAATTTTTAAACGGTGTCGTTTTCAGGTAAAACAACCCCCTAAAACCAGAAACCAGCCTGCCGTCCCCACTGTGTGCCCTAATGTAATGGTGATTAATCAAACCCAAGCCAAACCTAGTCGCTCGTATCTTTCCCGCGACTCTCTCCGTGAAGCACAGTTTCTGTCGGTGGCCATCATAACCAATCTTTGTGGTCTCAGTGTCGCGGTCTTGTAATTGGTTGTGTGCAGTGTTGCCACCGTATCGCACGCGGCATCGCTCTTTCCCCGCGGTCGTCGTAGCCGCGGGCGGAATAATCCAGTCCTAGAGCTGGTCCTCGTCGCCGATGTATGTGTTGCCACTGTTCGCACTCACACGGACGCCTTCGATGTGGTCGTCCTCGCCAGCAGATGAGGTAGCAGGTCCCTGTGCCGGTCGTCGTTGTCGTCTTCCTACTTGGAGCCTGGCCGTTTGAGAAGCTGGTACCTGATTTGGTGAGTTGCAACAAATTTTTCTGTTTTTGAAATTTGTTGCCGTAATTCATATTACATAACTGTAGTTTGTTTTTGTGGCTGAAAGTTGAATTTGCTAGTGAATGTTAAATTTGTTGAAGAAATTTGTTTCTGATTAATGATCGTCACTAAACATTGTATTTGGTGCTGTATTGCTGCAATTATCACTTAGGGTACTTGTGAATTTGTTGCTGTGTTACTAAGTAATGAGTTGGATAAATTTTTTTTCTGAAAATCATCACTAACTTGAAGTTTTTATGATAATTGCACCTTGAATTTGGGAATCTATCTTGCTGAAAGAATCACGTTGCTAAATTATTTTTGCTGATAAAAACTATCAAAGTTAAATTTGTTGTTGAAAATAATCAATGAGATGAATTTGTTGCTTAACAATAGATTTGAATTTGGTTTTTAGTCAGTTTGTTCGGGTGTGTTTAGTTTAGCATGGGGAAGAGAGAAGCGCGTTTGAATCTCATGAAAGCGTCATCGTTATATTTGGTAATTCTTCTTTTGCGGAAGTGATTAGCTTCTGCGTTCACGTTCACGTTAGCTTGTTACTGTTGGGAAATTAGGTGAGAAAATTACATTTTCTACCAGGGTAGTGGTAGATCTTGGAAAATTTTGTTTAGGGAGCCTAAAATTTTAACATAAATTAGAACAACATCTTTTGTTTAGAACAACATCGTTTAGTATTTTTTTAATATAAATAATTAAATTATCCATAAAAAAGTTTTTTTTTCATCTTATTCCTTAAAAATTTCATGAAACATAAAATAAAATTTAAAAAGTAAATCGATTATTGTAATAATTATGATGATGATGAACTGTTCTAGTTAGTGCAATAGTCCATCATGTTAAATTTGAAAAATTATTCAGTGAATGATTGAAGAGTTGAATGTAGGTGCCTTTAAATTGTAATCTACGACTTTTTGGCAAACGAGCTTGTTATATTATCTGTAGTACTTTTTAATAAGATTTTGTAAGAGACGTGTATGCGGGCAAAAGGTATGAATAGAGGTAGAAGAGGAATGGCATGTTGCAGAGACGATGTACAGGAATGAGGCGAGTGGATGGTGACCAACAGGGATCATTGGACTGACCTCGAGGCTATGGGTTTCGAAGAACAGGTACTTAGTTTGTGGTTCAAGGAAATTTTTTTTCTCAGCTCCCCTTCTCCTGTAAACACTCTGTCTTTCCAGCTCATCTGTCTTATACTTTCAAGTATGATAGACATGCATGCATTTAATTAATGTGCTAATTACAAATAATAGATAAAATAAAAGATATATATTAAAATCAAATCCATGGAATACATGGCACATGATAAATATATATAACAAAGATAAGATAATCATAATAAGTAGTGAATTAATACTCGCCAATGTATTTATTAATGTAAAGTTACGTTTATTAAATATATAAATAGTAATACACGGGAATGGTTGTGGAGTTAAGTTTGTTGCTGTGGGCTATGGGCTGTAGGATTCATTGGTTATGCTTGTTTTGGGTGCATTTGCAGGAAGGTGTGTATGACACGAGGATTGAAGCTGAAGAAACTATAGCTGAATATGAAGGCAAGGAAGATCCGATTTTTCATGAATTGAAAGGGATGGAAGGTCTCCAAGTAGAAGATATCCTTCAAATGGAGTTTTGTACTCCTGAAGAAGCACGGTATTTTTATAACAGCTATAGCCGATTGAAGGGATTTTTCACGAGGCAGGGGAAAAAGGTAACGAACAAGGCAGGAGAGATCATTAGGTATACATTCGTGTGCAACAGGCAAGGGTTTCGTGATAAGAAATAGTTGGAGATGGCTGATCGAAAGAGGGAGCACAAGGTAGTGACTCGTTGTGGCTGCTTAGCTGAGATGAGAATTAAGCGAAAAGATGGTAGTGACAAGTGGTACGTCTCTCGGTTTTTGGACAACCATAACCATGAGCTTGTAGCTGGGAAGTATGTCGACTATTTGAGGTCGCACAGGGGGCTATCTGATGTTGAAATTTCTCATCTGACTAGCTTGAGGGAGGTGGGTATAAGCATACCAAAAATATATCAGTCATTTGCAGCACAGGTTGGCAGTTTTAACCTTGTCAGGTTCACTAAGCAAGACATGTATAACGAGGTTTGAAAGCAAAGAAGCTTGCAGAATGGGGATGTTAATGCAGCAGTTCGCTGTTTGGAAGGTGTAGCTCATGTGGATAACAGGATGTACTGGAGGTATAGGCTGGGGGAGGACAACAATATGTGCGACCTGTTCTGGAGCGATGGCTGTAGTCAGCTGGATTATGGAATTTTTGGTGATGTTCTTGCATTTAATGCCACATATGGTCGAAACAAGTATAATCTCCCTGTGGTTGTGTTTTCAAGAGTGAACCACCACAATCAAACCTGTGTTTTGGGGCGGCAATAGTATCGTGCAAAACACAAGACTCCTACATTTGGGTGTTAGAAAAGTTTCTGGAAAGCATGGAAGGAAAACCCCTAAATGAGGATGAGCTTGATTTTCGTTCCTCGTATGGGACCCCAATGTTACAAACTGAATTTGTCGAGCTTGAGAAGTCGGGTTGGACAAAGTACACCCGTGAAATATTCTTTAGATATCGGGGATCTCTTAGGAGATGTGTTTGGGTTAAGATTCGCCACTGCGATATTAGTGACAGCGGGGAACTGTACATCCTTCAAAAATATAAAAGGCCCGAGCGAACCTAGGAGGTTAGGTGGGAGAGGGCAAGTAATAAATTCAGTTGTGATTGCATGCGAATGGAATCATTTGGTCTACCATGTGTGCACATTGTAGCTGTTTTGGTTCGGATGGACATCACATCCCTTGCCGACACGCTGGTTCTCCGTAGATGGTCGAAGACCGCAAAGTTGCATTATGGAATTGTGGGAAGTTTGGCTGACCCGAACAACTACACAACTACATACAGAACAAGATTAGGCACATTTGCTCAGTTATGCACAAGACTTGGTCGGGTAGCATGTTTCAGCGATGAGGACTTCAAGGATTACTCAAAGAATATACTCAATGATGCCCTCCGGCTAGAGATGAAGCACCGGCTAAGAACAGCGGAGGAAATCGTTGTTTTCGTGTCTGATGTTGGCATGAAGGACCCCATTCGTGTGAGAACTAAGGGCACCGAAGGATGACTTGGTCACCGAAGGACTCGATGCCCAAATGGGACGCCTCAGGGTACGCAGCGAGGGCAGCAATGCTCAAGTGGCCGAAGAAAACATCAACGCGTTGAGGTTAGACTGACTTTACAGCTCCGTTTCAATTATTTGTAGTATTTTTTGTTGCCATATAATATACTCGCACCATGTAAGCCTGTCATGCAACCATTCAATAACAAAAAATCACATGTGGCTTTATATACTTGTGCCCTTTACGGTTGTCTGGGTCTGATTTACTTATTTTGTTCCTTTTTACCTACAGCAGGCCGAGCAGAGCCATCCGGATGGCGAAGATGCCTCCCCCCTGAGTCAGTTTTGATGGAATCGGGAAATCATGTGGTCCCCCAAGCAGATCAATGCGCTTTGATATGGATTCTGGCAACTACGCATGTGGTCTTGTGTGATTTTATATTTTGTCTTGCAGCTAGAGCTAATCTTATTCTAAGAGATATTGATGTCTGTGTTATATGTACATATATTAGTATTTTGAGTTTAATTCCTTTTTATGGTTGAAAGTGGAGTTTTTGTTACAAGACATTTCAATTAATGTTGCCAAGGTGTGTGTGAAGTGTGTTTCTTTATTTTTGTTGTGATTCTTTTTTCCGTTGCAGCCATAGTGTTTTATTTTTGTCATGCATCCATGGTGTTTATTCATGACACGTTTATTTTTGTTGATGAGGTTTGTGGGTCTGAATCAATTTTTCTATGATAGTCCATGTTAACAGTGGCCCATTGCCATGAGATTTTTTGCATTCCACTAATTTTAGAAAAAATTGTTATTAGTCCACGACCAATAGAAACATGAAGCAGTCAGAGAAATCTAGTGACTCACACCACTAAAGCAAGACATATTTGCTCACCACCATGCATTAACAATACAAATTAAAGGGAGACTTGCATGTGCTATCCACAATGCTCCAGGGGTTGAGAATCCAAGTTCATATCAGGATTCGTTTTATTTAGTATTCGGTGATTTACGGCCACGTGTGGCATAACACATAGTGACGCTAACATAAAAATCCTTTCATGATGAACTCATGCCACGAGCAATGATTACGTGTTGCCGTACTAATACATGCATGTTTTGTGTAAGCCATTAGTAAATCCTACTAATATAAAGTTGTTTAACTATGTGAGTCAATTTTGATACCTTCAGACATATGCAAATCACTAGAGTTGGGACACACATACATTAACAGATCCATAGCTAGGGGACTACCATTGCAGAAGCAACTTTAATAATTGTAACATTCAAAAGGATGGCCATACATATAATCAACAGGTTGGTGTATGGATAGTGTGCTCCCCCCACTACACGAAGGACCACTCTTGTCCACATTGAACCACACAAGCTAAACAAAAGATAACTGACTAATCCTACTATCACCTAGCAGATTTATTTAGGTGCTCAAAGTAGCATGCTTTAGACTTCTAAAGCAACATATACTGACTATTGCATTCAGCGGATGACAACCACCGACGCTTTAGTTCTCCAAAAGTGTTGCTTCAACGTTCGGATAGATTAGTCCTGGACACAGAGGAGAGTGCGCCAAAGACCCGCCGCATTAGACTCGACAGCCTTCTTCTTCTGATTCCACTCCGACATGACGATAGTTGTGGCGGTTTTCATCCAAACTTTTCCAATGAAGGCACCACACAGCCACATCTCCACTGCATGCGCAAATTATAGTAACATTAGTCTTACCAATTGTGGTTGGATTATCGAAAGAAATATATATGGCATAAAAATAGTTTGAAATAGGCCATACCTGTTGTGTATAGTTGGGGCATTCTTTGGATATTCAATTGGTCCCCACATTGTTGGGTCTAGGACAATATGGGTGAAACTATCGACATTCTGCTCTTGACTAAAAATTTGGGAGAGTGTGATCATCTGCAAAGAGGAAAACACACAATCATTTGCAACTAAAACAGGACTCTTGTTATCATATCACTGAATTATGAGTCACGGTTAAATGGTTCAATAGGGACTAACAATGGTGCGCATGTTGCGCTCCCTTCTCTCAACTGTCTCATCAGATTTGGTAACATCGAGACAATAAACTTTGCCTTCTTTGACATCCAGGACCATTATGTACCAAGAGTTAGGGACCTCATATATGGGAACGATGACCTATAATAACAGCATGGCACTATCATTAACTTGCATAGAACAACGCATCGGGAGACAAGCATAGGTTGATGAGCCATTATGAATTATATAAAAAATCCAAAATACCTTATCCAGTTGAGTGGTTGCTGGCATCCAGCAGCACAAGTATGCCTTGACAATGACATCAAGTGGTTTCAAGCAAAGAACATCATCAGCAAAAGGGGATGGAAGGAGCCAAACTCTTGGGGGGTTTCTCGGGTAGCTTTCAATGAAGCCATCATGACAATGATGTTCACAATCTGTGTCAATGTAAGAGTAAACACAAGCACGTGAGAAAAGAATGTAGTGGTTCAGAAACAAGAGATTAATAAATGTACACAAGCTTCATGCATCTAGGTGAGGTGAATGTTTAGGACACAGGGAATGTAGCTGTCCCGTTGGGACTTCCAGCTCGTAGAACTTGAACAGAATTTTCCTGTGAGTATAGGTACATGTGTTCAGTAACGAGTCCACAAATGAAACACTAATTTGTTACGAAATAGCCATTAACACTGTGTATGAAAGTAAGTTTGTACCCATAGTTATCTGTCTTTCCAAATATATATGCAGCGATACAGCACTCCTCCATTGTGAGTTCCATGTCATTAGTCGGATCAAAAACCATCTCGAACAATTACAAGGTTTAGGGAAAGCGGTTAGGAGGTTACTTTTTGGCAAAAATCAAAACGATTTATAGGTGAATCCATGTGAAGTTGGTTTACCGTGGGAATCAGGAAGACAGGGGAGTCAGCTCTAGAGATTAGGCCAGGGCGCCGGATTCCTTTTCCACTTGCTCTCCTTACCGGAGTGGTGCTATCAGTTCTGGGAAGAGCTGACATGTTAGGTGGGGTGGGAACGACCACGTTGGGGTCAGAGCACACTTTGACTATCTCTGATGGCTCTATCTTTGCATGTTTCGTAGCTCGAGCCGGCATCGGCGATAACGAAAACAGTTCAGATACCAAGCTTGTGCAATCAAGCTGGTCAGAGTTGGGTAGCTCATTAAAAGCCTGCATTATCTGCATGCCCAGTATTACAAAAAGTCTATATCAATCTTACAATATCTATGTCTATCGTTGGTTTACAGGTATACACTAAGGTGTAATGCAAAATAATTTACTACGTACCTTTTCCGTGGAGTTCCGAACTGGGACATGGCTCCCAATGCTACCGCCAAGGGACAATTTTGGAGTTCCAGATGACCAATGCAGCAACGGCCTCATCGGCAAGCAAATAGAAGGCACTAATGGAACTGGCCTTAGCGTTGAGAGTGACTCGTCAATGATGACATCATCATCGTATCCTGGTGAGTTGGAAACAATGACATCCCACATATAACCAGGGCCATCTTCGACCTTACCCATGCCTTTATCTCCAGGGTTGATCTGATGGGTGTACGATTGAACCTTCAAATCAGTTTGGACTCTCGTAGAAGGTACTCTACGAGCTCCAACGGACGCTTGAACTGTGCCTGCAACATTCCAAAATCCAGTACTAGCCCCTCCTGTGTTGGGCATATGTGACGGCACAACTTGGTCCCTTCCATTAGTTGTAGCCTTCCTTTCAACCATCCTTTGGACTTGACTAACATCAGCAACCAAGCCAGCTATTGGCTTTTGCATCTCTTCCAGACGCTCGTCAAGGACCACTGACCTAGCCTCGATCCTCTACAAAAGTAACTTCAATGCCAGACGAACCAGATTACATAAATGACGTATCAAAGGTAACATGGCATGTGACTCTAATAGTTTCTTGGTTGTTAATTGGAAAGTTAGTTTACAACCCTAAACTAATGAAACATTTCTGAAAAAAATAAAGGAACTTTTAGAGTTACTAACCTCCACCATTGCCAAAATCATGCGGAGCATCTCATTGTGAGCATCATCGGAATCGACATTGTCCTTTTGAATAGCCTTATCAGCTGCATGGGCCGACTATGTCGCAACATAGCGCAAGAAACCACGGCTAGTCAAAGGTCAATCAAGGCCACTATTGAAAAAAAATGAAAGAGCCCATAGAGGAGAGAAACTCACCATGTCTGTTGCAAGCTCCAGATTGATGTTCTTGGTATGTGCGTCCCCAGCGGTGTGCTTGCAGGAGGGAGTCAGAGGGGACGACACAAGTCTGCGCACCAAATACGTGTCATTAGTCCAAAACCGACTCCATGAAGATCCAATATCAGCGAGAAGATAATAACTTTAAAAACTGTTACTTTAATATAACATATTCAACTTTATGCAAACCGAACAAATTGAAACATGTACCCATCCTCTTCTGCTGGAAGGTGAGACTCCGTTGGAGCATCCATGGCTATCCCCCTAAGCAAGCGCAGTGATAAAAGTGTTTGTCAAAAAATGTGATACCGAGATTGTGAGATGGTGATGGATGTGAAGAGAGGAGACACCACCTAAACTAACTTATATAATGAAGGATCAATACCTCCAACAAAAGAGATTGACATTAGAAAAGACAAGCACACGTAGCATTGGCCTACTAGCTCTCATCACCACAAAAGACAAATTATTGGAATTGCCCTTCCTTCCAAAAAGACCCTGCAATTTGATTTTTTATTTTCCTTAGTTATTTAAGCACGTGTTCTAACAAGGAATTTAAATGATCGATTACTCACACTGTGCAAAGGAACTAATCATTATCAACGTCAACACTTTCGAATTTCAACTTTTTAGAGGAAATCCATCTCTCTCGATGGCGCCAACTTTTCCTCCTACAAACTCTAACACCCTCTTCATACATCCATCAGCCGATAAGGCGTTACGTGCCTATTGATATATCATGATCATTGCACCCCTATCTGTGACGGACACGTCAGATCAAACGCTTAACATAATCTTTTTAAAAGATTTGTATCCAGAATTACCTGCTCAACATTGCTTTCTTTCGGCGTTATGGCAGGGAGACATCATCCATATCCCAGATTGCGTGGATGAACCATGTCCACACATAACTCCGTTTATTCTGAAGAGTCATCATTAGTTCTTCCCGAATCTTCGGCTTCAAGTCCTTAGTACACAAGCAGGTTATAGATCTATTTAGACAGAAGTCGGTGATAGCCGGTGTAATTACTTTGGATGGTGACATAAAACAACCATACTCCTGTGCTACTTATCGCATACTTGGAACTTGATGCCTAAACGTGTACTTCGATAAAAGGGAGTCAGTAAATAAGGGTGTCTTTCTTTGGAATTTTTTTTATGTTTATTTATGTACATTGTTGTACTTTTTTTTAACATAATTTTTAGGCTTCATTGCTCATATAAATTTTTTATTATTTTTATTAATACATATTTTTTAATAGAATATTTTTTATTTGATTTTATATAATTATTATTATGTTTTTAAATTAGTATATATTTTATTTATTATTATTAATTATTATAACGTAAATTTCATTAGAAAGGTATACTTAAATATAAAAAAATACCAAAGAAGAGTACTAACAAATAATCGGATTAGTTTTTATTTTTACTAGAGAAAGATAAAAATTGCTTAATTTCAATGATTTAGATTACTAAAATTAGCTTGTCACCGTTATATTCGATTGAAATCAAATATTATTGGGCTAAAATTAAGCTGTAAAAAATGAAACTTATACATTTTTAAACTTTTATCAGATTTTACCATGTTTAAATTATACTTTTTTCATCTTTAAATGTTATTAGAAAAACATTAGTAAACTTACTTGGATTCATTTTTTTTTTATAAATCTTTAGTTCATATTGATGATTTGTTTTTAATAATAAAAAAATTATATTTATATTTTTAATGATTTAACCACAATATTTATATTATTCTACTTGTATGGATTATTTAAATATATGATTCGAAAAAAATAACGCTTGAAATTTTTTAAAGTAACAAATTTTACAAATTTAAATTCTAAATTTATGTTAACATAATGGTTTTCAACACTATTGTGTTGGTGTATTCTTATTTTTTCATGTCATATAATTTTATTCAAATTATTTAAAATTTTAAAATTTTTTAATTACAAAATTTTTTATTTTAAATTTAAATAAATATAATCTAAATTCACAATTAAATTCAATCCAACAAAAATTAATGTACTTGTGTCATGGTACTCATATAGTTGATTAGGAGTAGTACATCATTAATAGTTAAATATATTAACGTTAAAAAAAAACGATATTTTTTTTAAAATTGGATATAGAAATAGTTACATTAAACTTAATTTGAAAGACACAAATACTTGAAGCTATCATATTAAACCGCATAAGTGGAGTCACCAAAAAAAACTGCATAAGTGAAAAATTTAAGTGACTTCAACAACTAATATATAAATTAATTAAATAATAAAAAATAATACATATAAAAATATTAAATTAAACAATTTTTTTCTTTGAACACATATGTCATACATAAATTTAAGTTTCTCAAGATTTGGAGAGGAGTCGTAACTACTATTCACCTCTCTGGATCTGTCTCTGCTACCTTGGCTATTATATTTCTTTGAACACAGTGTAATGTCACCATTAAAAATAGTATATTTTTTTAATGGTGACATTACATTGCACTTGTTTACAACTTTTTCGAATAAAATGGTGTTTCAAATGTTAAAGATTAAATTAAGATTTGTCTCAAATATAGAGGACCAAAATAGTACTTCGTGAATATGGGAGAGTGCGGTACGGTTCTTTACGGAGGTGTTCAACTCTAAATCAATTCAAATTAAACTGTGCATCCAATGAAAACCGATTAAAATCGCACTAATTTAGATTTGATTGGATTATATTTTTTGCAAACCGTTGGATTGGATCGGATTTTGGATCTACTTCTCATAACCAATCCAATCCAACCCAAACCGTACAATGTGCTATGATATTACTATTTTATTTTTATATTTACAATTATACCTATAACATGTTCAACTTGTTATATATTTTTATATTATTCATGTATTATTATTATTATTTAATAAATATTTTATGTTTAACATGTGAATTATCTATTTCATTTTAACTGACTTATAATTTTATTTCTATTGTTATGTTATCATTGATTATTTAAAATATTTTTTAGACTTGTTATGTTATCGTTGGTTATTTAAAATTTAATGTTGAAACTTGTTATATATTTCATTTTTTTTACTTTACAAAATCGCAAATTCAATCCCATCCAAACTGCTTGAAATTGGATCGAATCGGATACGATTTTTTTTTAACAAAACTCATCCAATCTAATCCACACCGCAAATAAAATTAGTGTTTAAATCAAATAAATTTTTTACTCAAAACCGATCCAAACCGCACCGCAAAATATGTTAGTGCATGTATAAGGCTTAGTTCCATTTGCTATATGTGGGTCGGATTTTTCAGTCCAAAATATGAACCAAATAATAAATAAAAAAGGATGCAAAATTTAACAATTATGGCTTCACTGTTTTTCACCCAATAGTATAATGCTGACCAAAAATCATGCAAAAATAATGCACCCAATAAACGATCCATTACCCTCAAATTAATACAAGCAACAACTATGCGCCAAAAAAGTCCATTAGTCCTAAAAAAGGAAACCAGCCAAACCCAAAACAACAGGTAAGCCATCTAAGGAAGCAGCACCAAGCCACTAACACGGAAGCCTGCGCCAAGGGGTAGCAGGTGTCATTTTCAATTCTTCATATAATCATTCCTTGATTAACGTAAAATTGGGTACACACTTTACGAGATTTAGATTCTCTAAAGTTTAAATTTCACTTTAAAGAGTAAAGTATGATCTCTCACCATTTATTTTATAGGTGGGACCAAAAATAAATATGAGAGAAAAACCATTCAAAAGTAGAAAATCACACTTACTCTCTAAAGTACAAATTTAAAATTTAGAGGATCCAAATTCCACTTTACGATCCTCTCGATCCTCTCCATTATAAACAGAAGTTACATAAAAAATCTCATCCATTCATATTTAAAAATTATTATTTTAATAATGCAAATTCATTATACACCAGTGTACCAATAAAATACATTGGCACAGGTAAAATTCTTTTGAAATAATAATCCTATTTTATATCATACTATTTTTTTAATAAATAAATTAAATTAATTATTTAATATATGTTTTTAAAATTGTTTGTATTTTTTATATATTATTATTTATCTCGTTTATAATATTAAAGAGATATGTCTCGTTTAAGTTTAAATATTTTTTTATTTATTTAATTCGTTTACATATAAATGAAATACTTTTAAATACATCTCATTATAAATGAGAAAGTGATAATATAAAATAAAAAAATAAAAAATATATATATAAGTAAATAATGAATTTAATTATTTATTTTAAAAAATATATATCATACATTAACTTTTGAACGCTTATTTGATCTGAAAATCTTTTAAAAATTAATAGAATTGATTTTTAAAAGACTTATAATTTTATATAATAAAATATTTTAAAAAATAAATTGATATCACAAAAGAATACTTAACGAAGGGAGATGCATGTAGCATATTCAGAGGGTTTTTTTTTCCCTTAATGTTAATATTCTAGTTCTTTGTTAGGATTTTTTTTAAATAAATAAAATAAATATTTTAGTAAATAAATAAATATTAAAATATGTAATTTGTAGTAATTTTATGAAAATGAACCTTATCTAATGAAATAAGGTCACATAACGTTGACGTGTATATTTCGTTTACAGTGTAAATGAAATACGTTATGACAAATTTTCAACACATATAAAAAGATGTATAATTCTTTATATTCTCTACAAATATTTCACTACTTCTTCTCTACCTTTTTTTTTTCTCGAAAATAAGCCAAAATATCTAGTAGTGAATATTTGGTTGTAAGTGTGTATCCCAATTGTCATATGAGAAATAGTGATAATAGGGTGATATTTAAGTGTAAGAATCCTATTCTGTTGCGTATCCGATGAGTAAATTCTTTGTCTGAGCTGACGAGTCTGATATTGAGTAGCGTCGGTGGTAGCAGGAGAAAAAAGATCGGAATGATGGGGTACAGGTTGCTAGCACCGATGGAAAACAAAGTTTTTTTATTTTTTCTGTTTTGTCTCTATAGCGACGAGCATGTGCGGCTGATATTTGACATCTATAGGAGAATTATGGAGGAACAAGCAATAGAGTTTTCTGCAGAGGTTGGTGACATCGGTGGCGGTGGATATGGGTAGTCAGACTTCGTGCAGGATGACCCACCTCTCGCTACACGTTGCTTGTCTAGTGGAAGACATGGACATTGGTGAGGACTCAGACGAGGAGTATGTTGTGAATAGCAACGAGAGCGATTCTTCTGAAGATGATGAGGAAGAGGAGTATGTACCGGAGACCCCGATCGAGCCATCACGTCGGTATCTTCTGCCTGCCCCAAACTCAATTCCGGCCTTCATCTGTACCCAGTCACTATCGTACATTGGATCTGGGCGCGATGGATGAGAAAAATCCATTTTCCAATACCGGTGAAGACGATTACAACTTAGATGGTAGTGTGAAATTTCGGATTGGCCATAGATTCAAATGCCGGGATGCAGTATTGCAGGGCGTAAAGAATTACAGCATTCGCAGAAATGTTAAGTACCGAGTTGCGGAGTTGGATCGATTAAAGTACCATGTGCATTTTCGAAGTTGCTCTCGAAGCCATGTCAGTTTGAGGAAGAAAGACTCCTCCTCTGTGCTCTCTGTTGCTAAATCACAGGAGGCCTGGCACCAAGTAGCCATTCCACCAACTCCCAAGTCTCCGTCCCATACTAAGTGTGGAAATCGCAAGAACACTCGCCTACTGGCTCTCCATGCGCCTATAACCCGAGGTGGTATACAACGTCTTGCAGAGTGATGGTGCACTCACCCCATGGCAGATGGAGAGTTTTTATCTCTGGACGTCAACGCTCCACAAATGCTATGATCAAAGGATTGTCAAATACAAAACTCCTGAGAGGCACCGTATCACCGAAGCTAACCTTCCTCAAATAAGGGACAATGGCGTACAGTGGGACAAGTGTGTGATTCACTCGGCTTGAGAGAAGCAACCGAGGCCTCTGATAAAAAATAAAAGGTTGAATAAGAAATCTATAAAACTATGAAACTAGATTAATTAACACCAAAAATACTCCCAATTAACATTCACATAAGAAATTAACTTAAATAAAAATATAATTTTATTAATTAATAACTTTATTAGTACACATGTACTTAATAAATAACTTAATTTAAATAAAAAAATTGTACTAAATCGTTAATAACTAAGATACTATGCAATTAGTTAATTAATAACTAAATTAATAAATAAGTAGAAATAAATTTGACAAATGAATAGAAACATTTATTTAATAAATTAACTTAAATAAAAATATTTACTTAATTAATAACTTTATTGGTAAACATGTATACTTAATTTAAATAAAAAAATTTGTACTAAATAATTAATAACCAAAATACTACACATCTATTAAATTAATAACTAATTAATAAATAAGTAAAAATAAATTCGACAAATAAGTAGAAACATTTACTTAGTAAATTAATAAACAACAAGTTAGTTAATAACTAAATTAATAAATATTAATTTAATAAATAAACTTAAATTACTAAAAACAAACCCTATCAACTATTCTTAACAATACATTCATCCAACTAATATGTCTTGTACACTAGTTATATAAAAAAGTATCTTAAATATGGCTTCACTCATACATGCTCTAACATAAACCCAAAGACAACAACACTAACCTCGAAATCAGCTGTCCCTGTGACGTGCCATGTCGCGTTCAGGCGGTTGATGTCCGGATCATGTGCATCTGCGCACGCCATGCTCGCCTAATAAGTCGATAATATGGTCAGAAGAGGGTAAAAGTTGGAAAAATTTTGAAAAAATGGGTGAAAAACAACTCCAAATAGCATTGTAAACGAATTTGGTAAATAAAATATTTATCTCGTTTACACGGTAAACGAGATACATGTAATTTGTATTTTTATAAAATTGCTACAAATTATTTGTTTTGATAAATAAAATATTTTATTTAAAAAAATCCTTCTTTGTTAAGGTTAATATTTTTTAATTTTTTCTAAACCTAATAATATTAGGTTTTCGTTCAACCACTTTTTTTTTAGTCTGATTCTCATTTGGTTAGGAGAGAACATTACTAAATAATTCAAAAGGTGCAAGGCCCAACTAAAACCGTGGGTACATTTAAAAAGAGGAAACATTAACGGGATTACCATTGGACCAAAACACGGGAACTGGAATACTATCTCTTGCGTATATGGACTTGGTTTTCTTTGATTCTTTTCTACCAATGTCCAGTTTTGAAGATTATGCAAGTCAATGTCTTATCAACTTGCAGTTGAGGTTTTAGCTAAGTGGTCCATCATTATGCTTCTTAATAGGATTGCATTTGGATCCAAATCTCACTAGAGATAATGGATGAACCCTTAAATATATGTGTGTGAATGTGTGTGAGTTGTATGACAAAATATATATATATAAAATATATATTTTCTCAACTTATCATTCCCTTCACCCTCCACAACGAGTGAAAAAAAAAAAAAAAACACACATACATGGTGAAATATAAATAGTGAACAAACCACCCATCTCTTTATTTTCTAATGGTTGACGTTTTGAAACTCTCACTATAAAAAAACATTCAAATTTTTGAGAAATTATTTTTTTATTTTAAATTATAAATTATAAATACTAAACAATAAATTTTAAATTCTAATAATAATTCCTAAAACTTAAAAAAAAAAAAAGAAAAGTTAAAAAAAAATATAATAAAAAAATTAGCTTAGTTAACAGTTATTTTTATACGTTCTTGTGAAAAGATAAAATAAGTATACATTTGTTCTAGATTTTGAAAGAAAAAAAAAGTAGCTCTACGACTTATATATATGTATATAGAAAGACACCAATCAATATATATATAGAATATTGGTTTGGATCGACCTTATTTAAGTAAAAAAAGTATTTTTATTAAATTTTAAATATATTCAGATGCATCTTTTAAAAAACTATTTTTATTAAAAAAATTATTTATTTTTTTAAACGCTAATAATACCTTAATTAAAAAAATAAAAATAAAAAATATTTTTAATACTTTAGAATTATTTTTAAGAAATTGGTTAAATTATTTTAATATTAAAATGCAGTTGGTGTTATGCGTCATTATGATGCAGATTCGTGTTTTACTGGAATATTGGAAGAAGCACAAATCGCTGTCGATAATTTGTAAGGAGTAAGATGGTGGGGGCGACTTGATGTATGGTCGGGGCGATTTGTAAAAAAAATTGAATTGCAGTGACTATAAATAAAGACTCAACGAAGGCTTCACGTTAATCATTATCTTCTATGTTTTTGTTTTTCTGAGTTATTTGTTGTTGTATTTAATTCAAAAAAAGTATTAAAAAAATATAGATGATAGAGTTAGTTTGAAAGTACATTATAATAGCCAAATTATTTTTAGACATATGAAGGTGTAAGATTTATGTGTGAGAATCTATATGATATTGTTGTTCCTTTTACCATATTATTTGAAGAACCAAAAGATATAATTTGTAAAAGAATAGATCCTCAGATATTAAAAATAGTGACTAATGTTGTGTACAGATATCCTATAATAGTATTTGGAGGATTCATATAATTCAAGACAAAATATGTCACTAATGAAGCAACGATGCAAGAAATGTTTTCAATATATTACAAAAGTCGATCACAACACTTCATCATTGAGCTATACATTGAGTTCGAACACTTGACTTATGAAGAAGCCGACAGAGACATGGATTGAGAAGGCTACAATAGTGAAAGCGAAGATGAATTTGAAGGCAGTTATGAAATAGATGATCCAAATGTAGGTGGAAATGATGTTGATTGCATTAATGAGCCAGATGTAGAAGAAGTGGCAAATGTCCTAGCAAGCCAACATTCGTTTGGGGATCCATCTTTTATGCGCGCTTTGGACCATGCAGCTTTAAATGCACCGGAGTTTCCTCAGTATGCGCATGCTGGCATGTGAATATGATATTAATAGAGTATATCTATATTTTCTGTACTATGAGATGATGATTCTACCGTGGTTGCTAATTGTAATGTATAACTGCTTTTTGTGGTATTGTTGCAGATCACCTATTTTTACGAACTACGAATTTGTTATTGGGATAGAATTCAGTTCTGGAGAGATTGTGATTGCGACCATCAAAGACTATACAATTCGTAGAGGAGTTGACTACCGAGTATACGAGTCTGAACCAACGACATTTTATGCTAAATATGTACAATATGAAAATAATTGTGATTGACTTATCAGGGCTAGTTTGATCCAAAAAAATATTGTTGGGAAATAAGACGTATAATAGTAGCCACACCTACACCAGATCTACCAATTCTCATGACCATTACAAGCTGGACTCAAACATAGTCATAGAAGTGATATAGCCATTATTGGAAGACATCTATGATTTCAGATGTACAGGCAAAGTTCAATTACATGGTGCTATCGCAAAGCATGGTTGGCAAAAGAAAAAGCAGTGTAAAAGATTTTTGGTGGTTGGGAGGTCTCATATGAGGCTCTGCCAGCATGGTTTGAAGCTATGTGTACAAAAGAACCATCAGCAGCTGTGCATTTTGAAACAATGTTTGTTTATGGATGGGATGAATTGGCTCAGGATATCCAGGTATTACAGTGAGTGTTTTGGAGTTTTTACTCTTGTATTAGAACATTCAAACATTATAAACCAGTTGTGCAAGTAGATGGCACACACTTATATGAAAAATATAAGGGAGTTCTGATGGTTGCAATATCACAAGATGGTAATGGAAATATTGTGCATATTGCCTTTGTTATTATCGAAAGGGAGACTGTTTATGCATTGTACTTTTTTCTTTCTAATTTAAGAAGACATGTCATAGCTTGGGATGGTGTGAGTCTTATTTCTGATTGTCATGAGTCTATTACTTCAGCCATAGCCCGTAGCAATGGAGCATGGGATCCTCTGAGAGTTATCCATATGTATTGTATTATGCACATAGCAGCAAACTTTTTGAGAAAGTTCAACGCATTGTACTTGCAAAAGCTTATCGTCAACATAGGCAAATAACATTTAGCATTATAGAAGTTTGAATCTTTTTCATAATGTGTAAATGCTTAACGGTCATTTTTTGAAACAGGTTATTCTAGGACAGTCAATGAATTTAATATGCGATACCAACGACTACGTGACCGCGGTGAGGTATATACTCAGTGGTTGAATAGGACCCCACGCCAATAGTATGCTTTGGCATTTGATGGTAGACATAGATAGGACCAAATGGCCAAGAATCTAGTTGAGTGTATCAATGGGGTCTTGAAAGGGACACACAATTTTTCAGTGACAGCGCTTGTTAGAGCCACTTTTTATAGACTCAATGAGTTATTCACCAGAAAGAGAGCCAAGACTGAGGCTCGCATTAATGTTGGACATATTTTTTCTGAAGCTGTTATGATTAGACTTAAACAAATCAGCGAGCATTAGAAAACATTCAGGTTAGTATGCTTGATAGGTGGAACGAGGTGTTCAAGGTCCGTGAGATGCCATCCGGTATGGAGTACGCAGTCAATCTACGCCGCTGGTAGTGTGATTATGGTGATTTTCAGGTGGATCGAATTCCATGTCGCCATGTGTTTGTATGTTGTGCGAACTAGCGTCTTGATTGGTAAGTTTATGCGAATAAGGCTTATCGGATGGATGGGGTCAGAAAGGTCTATAAAGCCAAGTTTAGGCCACTAGAAAACCCAACTACATAGCCAGTGGTTGAAGGACCAAGGATGATACCTAATCCTAACCTCAGGCGAGTGTGCAAAGGGCGTCCAAAAATCACTCGATTCTTGAATGAAATGGACATTCGCGAGATGCGTTCTCCAAGGCGATGCAGGCTATGTGGTGCAGAGGGTCACAGTCGTATTAGATGTCCTCATAGGGGTGGATCAAGTGCAGGGGGCAATGTTCCAAATAGTTAGTGATTGAGGTGATAACGTATGTAGTCACACCATTTTAGTGCCTAATGACAATGTCTTATTGGTATATTCTCCTTTGCGTTCAATTGTCAATTTATGTTCTAATTTTGTATAATTTAAATTCTCGCATGAAGTGTCACTTTAACTACAAATCAAGAAAAATAATCTCTGATACGTCAAATTTAACATGGTTCAATGTACCAAATTAAAGTCTTAAAAATAACAAACTACAATAATAATAAAGTTCAACATAATCCATGGATAGAAACACGATAACAAAAATAACATAGTCCAAGAAAACACACAAATCACAATTAAAATAAACTTCAACATAAACCGTCTTTTGAAATACGATAGATAAAAATGACATAGTCTTAAATGAAACAAACCACAATAACAACAAAGTTCAATATAGTCCATGTTTTCAAACACGATAAAAAAAAAAACAACATAGTCATAACAATAACAACCCAAATGAGGAGATACTACTTGCTAAATTTGTTATTTACTATCTTTGCCATACTCTTCATTTTTCTCCCAACATTCTTCTTGATTGTTGTCGGGGTAAATCGATTACGGCTTCTTCGCAGAAGATCAGTCCGTAAGTCATAACCCCTATCACGAACACATCCAACACCTATATGATACACAACAATAATGACATCAATATAGAGTTGCACTTATGTAAATTAAAGATAAATCCTACCCAGAACACAACCATGCATTACCAATAGATTCAGTTGTATGGAGCTAAAGTTAAACAAAATTTATTAAAATACCTTTGGCGGGTGCACATGCATCCTCAACTACCCCCATCATCATCATCCTCATTAGTGTTGTCATCATCATCATTAGCATCCTCGTCGTCACTGTCTTTCACCCTATCACGGAGTGCATTCACTAGGGTGCATATAAAGGCATCTGCCTCCGGCTCTTATTCCTCCGCCTCGACCTGCTCCTGAATTGTTGCTGCAACCGCGTTAAGATCAAACTGAGGTATGCTCCCACAGTCCCACTAGGACTTGTGGGATTGAAAAATTCAACGCCTCGATTGAGACCACTCCCACATGAGTCAAAGGAGAAATGACCCCCCAGAATGCCCAGACATCAATGGCATGTGAAGTCTCAAATCTAATGAAATATGGCCAGGCACCACTTTAAATGGTCTATCATCTTGAGGTTGGAGGATTTGACTTTGACTTGGATAATTGTCCCACTGTGATTAATCTGTATCATCAAGAAACCTCTAAATTTAGTTCATCGCAGCTTGATCCATTTCAGAGATAAAGAACTGTTGTTGGTCTACTTGATTTTGACGACATCCTAGGATCATGATGAACTTGTTGTTGTGGATGTGCTTATGACGGTTGGTGTGGAGGCACTGGTTTTTCACCAGGAATATTGACTGCGGCCAATAGCAAATGACGAGAAAATTGGCATCTGTACCAACTCATATAATAAGTAATGACTGGATTAAGATCAGTAAGTCGGCGATCAATTCGGTCCTACCATATTAATATCTACTTATCATGTGCTACAATCTAACTCAAAATTTTAGGATCGGTTAACACATTGTTATGCACATCACCAAGATCCCTTGCGGCTCCCGAAATGCCTTATTGCATACCAAACTGTCTCGTTATCCTATCGGTGGGATGCCACTCCACGCACTCAAATGAGATCAGAGGAATCGTTGTATTCCATATCGGTCAATCGCGACGGATATCAACCGGAATCAGGTGGGGAGGAAGCATGTCTTGATTGTATAAATTTCACACAAACTGCATCAACATGGCAAAAACCACATTTTATTTCAACAGATGCTAAGCATTATAAATAAAAATTAAATGACAACTAAATTAATATATGAATCTATACCCTAACAACATTATACACCGTGTCCAATAACTCTCTAAACTGTCGTGTTGTCCAATTTCTATAATCATTCGACGGAGATCTCCAATCAACCTACCTGTTGAAACACATTTCATTACTCAAGTAACTATGTTATTATGTGAAATCAGTTAAGTCAAATAAAAAGTATAAATTTAAGATACTATGCACCACACTATACAAAATAACACATACTGGCAAGCTAGTGGAAATTGTGGAGATTGAGAAACCGAAGCTAGTAAAGGCATCCGCTCCCAAGCTCATTTGGAGGAGAAGCACTAGACCATCTATGTCCTTACAATCAAAACGCGATATCCGTCACAGTGATCGATACATATGGGCAAAACATGCTGAATCCCAACTAAATTTCCTTATCCGGTAAAATTCACAGAGCAACGCTAGAAATTTTCAATGGACTCCAGTGCTTGATTTATCATAGAACAAGGTCGTTCCAAATAGTATCATAATGTGAGCTTTTACATACCTTTGTATAGCAACAACATCAGTCAAGTCTACATTATTTTTATACCACTTAAGCCACATCAACTTAATGAAACTTTCTCGATAATCCTTTCCTGTGGGTGCACTTCCAAATTGATCCATGCACTCATCCGCTAGGAGATTGTGACTGCTTATTGTTAACCCTGAAACTAGCATGTCATCGCTTCAAAGACTAAGAATCATTGCTACATCCTCCAAAGTTATCGTGCATTCACCAGTCGGAAGGTGGAAAGTATATGTATCTAGATGTCATCTTTCAATCAAGGTTGTCAACATTGCCGAGTGCCATTGTACTCTTCCAATACGAGATATGTGTCTAACACTACAAGAATATGTCCGATTAGCTACCACAAAAAGAGTCGTAAAATCATCTCTAATCTGACGCAAAATATAATTTGTGACGGATTAGCTACCGCCTAGCAACTAATGCTTTCCACGCTAATTACAAGTCACAGATCAGTGAGGCAAACACAACAGTCGCTAATTCATCGGAAAGTTTTTTAGCTACCGATTAGATAGTCGCAAATCAGTCACTAAAGTAAAAGCTAATTCCATAGAAGAAATAGACTAAACGATAGTCGCTAATTAGCGACAAACTCTACTATAGCAGACTCATCGCTAAATGTAAGCTAACTTCGTAGACAAAATAAAAATATTAGTTGACGCTAATTAGCGATGAATTTTTCCGAACCTAACTCGTCGCAAGTTATCTGCTAATATGGTCGCAAATCTGTCACATTTTATAGCAAATCTATAGCAAATATTTGAAAAATCTTAATCAAATTTGTAGGAATTTTGTCGCTAAACCAAAGCTATATATTCGAAATGATAAAGTAGAGTTATGAAATAGTTGCTAATTTGCTAGGAAATAATATATAGTCAATTAGTTGCAATACTATCGCAAAATGTCATCGCAAATTTCTTTTAAAATAGTAACAAATCGATAGGTATCTCACAAATATTTCAGTCGCAACAGAGTCTATAATTTGCCACCATCATCAATAGCGAGTATGTCGCTATACTAAAATAAACCTCATTTTTTTATTTTAGTCATTGAACTAAAAAAATTATATCACATACAGAATAAATGAATTTATCAAAATTATACATGTTTAAAAAAGTTCAAACCATGTTTCAAGAATTATGTATTGAAGCTTAACCTGATAATAACCAAGCCTTTGGACTTGATCAAATGCCTACTCTATCTTTTCAATAGCTAGGAGATAACATGACTTAATTAGTAAACTAACAAAGAAAAAAGTTCACTTATAATATAATGTAAAAATAAGTATTCACTCATTTTTTTAGAGATACTTCAATCTGGCTACACAAATGTGTTCCTGCTTCCATAAAATTCATTATACATTACACATCTCAGTTCCTCATTGCACATTGAAAATTAAAAAAAAAAATAAAAAATACAAATACCACCTAAGACTTAGCATATCAATTGCACAAAGAACATGTCCACCAATTTCACCTTCAGTTACACCAATATTGTCATTTATACTGGGATCAAACTGCAAAATATCACAGAAAAATAACATCGGTAAATAATAGCACATCAGTTAATTAAAATAAAAAATAGAATAATAATAAATTAAACGCAAAAAATAGTAGCTATCACAACAATAATGAAGATAAAAAAAATTAAAATCAAGAACAAAAAATAATAGAACCAATAAATTAAAATAAAAAACTAACAAATTCAAAAAAAATAATAGTAAAAGTAGCCAACAGTAAAGAACAACAAATTAAAAATTAACAAATAAAAAGTTAGCAACAACGAAGAACAACAAATTAAGAACAGAAAATCAAGAACAAACAAACAATAGCAAGAAGTCAAGAACAACAAATAAATAGTAGTAAAGAACAACAAACTATAGCAAGAACAGAGAAAATTAAGAATAGAACAAAATCAAAAATTGTCTTGAATTAATTAATTAATTGATTGATTAATCAATAAAGACCCAATAATCAAGCTAAAGTCAAAATAAAATGAAATCACTATACCCCTAATAATAATCAAGCTAAATAAGGTAAAAGAAAAAGTAGTTAATTTAATTTCCATTTAAAATTACAGACCTTGCTACATCGTAGGCAAGTAGAACTTCTGGAGTCTGCCTTGTCTCTAGAGTCATCTTAGCGAGATTAAGGAATAGCTCTGCAGGTTCAACCTAGGATAACTTATTTTCTTAGGTTTTTCTATTGCCAATGAAACATTAAAGATAAGAGCACAACAAGGACAACTTACTTTATAACCAGGATGCTTATCCAATTTAAGGAGAGCATAATAGCCTCAAAACTCTTTTTCGGTAGGCACAAGTATTTCTTTTTTTCTGTGATCATCATACATCTGAAACAATTCAACCGATGTTATGTTCATATGTTCAATATTGAAGTGAGCATCAAAGCCCACAGAAAATCCTTCTCCTTTGTGTATTCACATAATTCATGCATTGCAATGATGTGTAATTGGATCTAAAACCACAAAAATCAATAGCCTCATGAGTTTTAAACTTTTAACCATCACTAGATATTGTTCTTACAAACATCACCAAGCAGATGCAGATTTTTTATAAAAGGCATCAAAACCTTTAGAAAATTATTTTACCAACAAATAAATATGAAACTACTGTATCTGTAAGTAGCCACAATATATATTTGTATTGAGTCTTAATCAATATAGCATATAAGAAACTTGCAGAAAAAATAGATATTATTTCCACTTCAATAAGAGAAAAATCAGGTTTTATTATACTTTTGTTAAAAATAAAAAAAGTACCATCTGTTCAAGCATAGAATAGCCCCTTGATAGAAAATGTGCTGCATTCTCAAGTCTATTCTAATTGATCTCATCCTATTCCACAAGAATTTATATGCACTAATAAGAAGCCTCTTAACATAGGGCTGATCTAGCAGAAAAAGTAGATAATCAATTGTCTTCTGCATTATGGGCATTGGTAGAATCAAGCTTGCTTCTCTCTCTGCTATCCTAGTATATTGCCATAAAACATGATAAGTATTACTAATGAGAAGTGATAATAGTATTTATGAAAATAAAATATAGTTTACTATTAGTAATAAGACAATCACTTTAACTGCAAGAAGTCTGCTGGTTATATTTCTATCCCCATCCAAGCATTCATACTGGTCAAGATCCTCTTTCCTTTCACGCTCTCACTACTTAGACTCTAAAATACAGAAATCTCAAGTATTTTTATGCAAAGATCAAGTTTTTTATGCAATAAATTTGTTTAGACTTTAGACATATCTTTGAGTGTATATATATACAAGACAAGGAAGGAAATTGAATTTGTGTCAAGCATACCTGCAGTACAGGCAAAATTCACAGAACCAGCCAAATAAATAAATAAAACCAATTTAAATTGAATCATCTGATTGTTGTGATTTCTCTGTATTTTACAGAACATTGACAACCAATCTAAAAATTATGCACAAACCTTTCATAACCACCAAATCCCTAGCTGCACAAATGGATAATCTTAAGTTATAACTTATTTTACAGAGCTAAGATACTGAACTAAGAAAGTAAAGAATTACTCACAAGTAGACAAAGTCATTCTTATCCACCGCCACTAAACATTCAAAAAGAAATAATGAGTAGATGAAAGAAAAGATTAAATAACTGAGATCAAGAATGGAAAAAACAAGCACCTGTGTGATTTGTCCCACATACCACTTTGACAATTGTTTTCCAAGACAGAAAAGCAATTGCCCGAGGATGTGGCTGGGGTACATACACCAATTTCACAGAGCTATCCTTAAAATTATACTGTAAGTAAATGCAAAATATGTAAAGCTTTCTGTTTCTTGTTGCACCTTTCGTGCAAACATTTACTAGGATAACACAATAAAACAAAGCAGAGCCACAACACGAACAATTAAAACACAATAAAAAATTACGCAGTAGCAACAATAAACTTTTTCAAAGATTAACAAGGATTATCAAAATTTCAGCTTTTGAGGACAACTTCAGTCTCAATTTTTTTCAGCACAACACAGTACAACAACAGTGAACAGAGCTAATCATTCAAAGCAAGAACACAGAACAATACAAAGAATAAAACAAGACTAATGACTTCATAGATCCGTCAAGTCCAATCTTGTTTAAAAGTTTAGTGGCAATTAAATTACAGAGTTCTGACATGTTCAGATACCTAGATTTCAATAAACAAATAAAAAAATTACGATAAAAATTAAATATAAAATATATATTTTTTATTTTTTTCATACTTTAAATAGAAATCTAACTTAAAACAAACGAATTATAGCCATTTTTTTATACTTTGAATGGTTTTTATTATTAACATTTGAATACAGTTGCTACATATATAAAAAATTACTATTTCTAAACAAATTTAATATTTCATATAATTAAACTTATTTAAAAAATTTTGCTAAAAAACTTTTTATTTTAATTATTATTTTTTGCAAAACAACAATTTGTTTACTTTTCGGTAAAACAGTGTTCCTACACAAATTTAATAAAATATTTTAAAAATATATTAACATAATAAAATTTATTAAAATATATTAACATATTTTATTAACATGTGAATAACATAATAAAATATATTTTATTAAAAGTATGTTTTTCGTTTTTATTTTTTTCTTATTATGTTATTTTATTAATATAATAAAATATATCAAAATATCATTCATACTTATTATTACAATTTAACATGGTAACATAAAAATAAAAATGATACTAATTATCTTCTAGTATTATTATTATCTGTAATGAAATTATAACTTTTAATAAACATATTTTAACTAATATTAATAAACATACTGCTAACGTTAGTAAACATATTTTAAAAAAATATTGATAATAACTTTTAATATTTTCATTCTAAACATATTATTACCGTTAGTAACAATTTTTATTAAAATATTAATTACAACTTTCAATGTTTCACTCTTATTAATCACTAATTATTTCTATTATACTTAAATATATTACAAAAAAAGTTATAGCACAAAATTTTAAATTTTAACTAATCACATCAATTTTATATTAACTCTAAATATTTTAAAAAAATTTACTCTACATATTCTAACATTTTAATTAATTGTAAACACTTTTTTAACTAGTTATTTCCAAACATATTTATAAAAATTAGATTATTGATTACTTTAATAATATCTTAACTAAACTAAATTTTTAAACTACACTAACAAATTTTAACATATTAAAAGTCTCTAAACAAAACTAACTAATAATCAACATTAATATTAATTAAAATTTTAAATAAATTAACTTACATATATGATCTAAAAAATTGAATAATATGTTCTTTAAATTTAGTGAGATCATAAACTATCATTGTTATTTTGCTCTTTTAAATTTAAAATTTTAATAACTGGTGAAGTTTAGAACACCATTCAACTCTTCCTCCCTCTTTGTAATTTACACTATGTTTGGGGTGGAAAGAAATTGGAAGGAAAGAAATTGAGTGAAAAGAAATAGAATGAAAAGAAATTGAAGTGAAATTTAATTTCTATGGGTGTGTTTGGATGGAAGGAAAATATGATGGAAAGATATTGAAAGATAAATAATTTATGTTGTTTGTTTGGGAAGAAAAATGGAGAGAAAAATGAATTAAGTTATATAATAACAATATTACCCTCCATATTATATAGTCATGTTATTATGTATACAATTATGTAAATATTCATAAATGTGATTAAATAATAACAACAAAATTTAATTATATTTATAATATAACAAGTTAGGAATATAATAATAATAATAATAATAATAATAATAATAATAATAATAATAATAACAACAAAGTTAGCGTGATCTAATTAGATAAAATATAAATTTTATTTTTGTTTACTACTCATCTCAATACATAAACTGGAAATAATTTCAAGAAGAAGAAATATCTAAATCAACAATTACATGTACATGATTTTAAAGAAGCTAACCAATCACATTATATCATTTGATTAATATATTATGCCTTATATTACACTTACAAATATACATAAAAAAAATCTTACATGATCAAGTCATTACATATGAAACTAACAAACTTAATACAGGGACCTCTTTGATCAAGTCATTGCTAATAGCATATACTCTTTTGACTAACTCATTACTAATAGCATAGTTAATAATAGTTATAATTATGAAAGTCACAAAATACAAAGACATGAGGTATTATCATTATAAGCCTTAATTAAGTCATAGATATGTTACCCACAAAATATGAAGATACTTGTACCTATCTTGATCTTAAAGTTATATTTGTGCCGGTCTCAAAATATTAGCCACATTACTAAGACTATTGTTCCTAGAGTGCACCTGCTTCTTTCATCAATTCATATAATGTGGCAAGACGTACGTCAGCCGGAACACCAAAAATTTTTCTTTTAGCTCTATCTTCTCAGCATAAAAAGCGGTAACACCTCATGCGCAATTCTGGCATCACACCTAAATTCTCTAACTCAGTCCACACGTCATTTTCAGAGTAAATGCGAGGCCTACTTTGCTCAAGAATCACAAGACCCCTTTCAGCTATTCGCACTTGTTGTTTAGCAATTTGAACTTGCTCCTTAGCTACCTGCACTTATTCTTCAGCTGTTAACACTTACTTTTCAGCAATATTAATTGATCTCTCATAAAAATGATTCCCATCTTTCATCATGTCAGTCAATGCTTGAATGCCTTTACTCATTATTTCCATTTCTGATTCTAATTTATCACTTATGATTGTTTTGCGTTTAGTACTTCTTGATGATGTTCCTTGAGAACCAGTTGATTGGTTAGATAAACCAATTTCAGGATTATGACCCATTGTAAAACTAGTAGCATGAGGAGTAATTGGATCCTCATTCCACTCCTCTTCCATATTTAAGAAACTATCATCATCATTCAAGTTAATTGTTTCTTTATTCTTCTCTCACCTTTTCACTTTTTCTTTGGCACTTTCAGCATGTTTTCCTGTTGCCCTGTCTGTACCATATATCTCAAATAGTTTATCATAGTGTTTGATTGGAGTACGCGTCCACTTTTTTACTTCTGGTTTTGTCTAAATCAAATAGAAGAATATTTACTATGATTGTGCCTATATGTAAATATATATTATTGAGATACTTCTTCAATAATTACTAGTGATATTTAATAAAAAAAAAAAAGAGTAAATGCATAAAGTATACCTTAATCAATTCTTCCCAAACTTCAGCTTCAGCCTCAAACATCTTTGTAATTGGATTCCAGGAAAATCCACTAAGCCCATGAAAATTATCATAACAAACTCCAAAATGATCCTTTAAAGTCTTGAGTCTATTCTTAAGATTTTCTTTGCGGATGTGGTTACCATAGATAGATCTCAAAAGTGAAAGTATGTTGTCATATGCCATTGTAGTAAATGTGCCATCCACTCTATTACCTTTGCGACATTCTTCAATCAAAGCATCAATGAAGGTTGTATCCATTTCGTCGGTCCATCTTAGGGTATCCCGACTAGTGACCTCACCTTGGCATGATGCTCTCTTTGCCATTAACACTTCTCAATCTACAAAATAAGTGGATAGAAATAACATCCATAATCTTAAATCAAACTATTTGTAAACTATCTTATCAATTATTCAACAAATAAAGATTCAATACACTCCATAAATACAACATGTGACAAAGTGATTCAATAATTGCACACCAAAGTCCTCAAACAGAATATGATAGCACTTTAAGAGGTAACATGAATTCAATAATAACAAATCATAGTTATAAAATCAACTCAGCGCACAGATAATACAACTAATAACTTTATTTGCAAAATTTTGTAAATGAGTGATCAAAGCCCTAATTGATAGTCAGCCCACATTTGAGCAGCTATTTCATCCCTTAATATGGCCCCCGCCTATAGTCTTCATCTTGTTCATGTCGAACTACTTCATCCTCTTCTGAATTATTTTCTTGTAGTTCTCGGTCAACTTGAGCTATGAGATGTGGATCAGGATCTACACCCATTAAAAAGTTATGTAATATGCAACAAGCTAGCACAATTTCAGTCATAGTCTCAAAGTCATAATGTGGTTTAGTGCCACTTGTGATTATTGTAAATCTTTTCTTTAAAACTCCAAATGACCTTTCGATAACATTTCTCAATGAAGCATGACGAAGATTAAATAATTACTTTTCATTTTCTGGGCCACGTCTTGCATACTCTTTTAAGTGATACCTTACACTTCGATATGGGGTAATTAATCCATGCTTCAACATAAATCCAGCATCCCCAAGGTAAAACTTTCCTACAGAATCCATCATTAGAAATGATTAATTTAGTATAAACACACAAACTACTACTCTTTACCTACTAATGAGACAATATAGTTTTATGTACATGCTAACCTCGTAGAAGTTTAAGATTATCACTTCTCGATAATGCATTCTTAAGAACTTTTGAGTCAGGTGCTGTTCCTTCCCAACCCGTTAATACATAAGTGAACTTCATATCAAAATCACATGCAGTTAATACATTCTGTGTCGGCCAGTCTTTTCTCCCTCGAAATTTAGGTTGATCGACTATGGGTGCTTTGACACGAAAATGTGTTCCATCTATAGCCCCAATACAGTCCTAAATAATAGTCCATTATTTAATAAAGTAACATGAAATTGTATATATCAATCAAAATTATTTATTCATGTAATTGTATATGTCCATACCTTAAAATAAGGATAAAATCTATGATTGTGAAGGATCGCCGGAGAAATAATGGATGCAGATGGTTGTCGAAGAAATTCATCTTCTAGTAAAATAATTGCCCGTAACACAGCATGGAAGTGGCGGCTAACAGTTTCTCCAGACCGGTGGTAGAAAAAAGAAACGGTTCTAGTTTTGACATTATGAGCTATTATATACAAGAACCTAGCAACTTGCTCCTCTACTGTAACATGTTTTGTATCCCTCACTTGACGTGTTGCTCTTAATTTCTCACACAATTGAAGAAATGCATCAGGGCCCATGCGTAGGATGTCACGACACCTATGAGTTTCTCTTAACTGTTACATTAAAGTAGCTCGAATTTGTTCTCGCCCAACCAATTTATGGGAGATGGATTTGTCAACCCTCGTAGACATAAATCTCAATAAATATAACATGTGCACGATGTAACATATCAGTGTTATTGTGCATAATTTCTGTCGTCTTTTCCAATCCTTCCTCAAAACTGTTAATATATGTTCTTGGTTTTCAATGGTTAACATATTTTTCTGATTATCGACCCCAAACTTTAAGGAAAGATTTAGTGGGAAATCACAATTAAAGATGTCTTCCATATTGGGGACCAAAAAACTTTTTTCATGATCAGCCTTATCCATTTAACAAGCACTTTGTAGTTTCAAATGTACATATCGTAGATTTACAGCACCAACAAAAACAAAAAAAGATAGCATCATATGTAAAGCATAAGCAATGTAGTTAAATAACTAGTATTCATATATATGACCTCCTAATCGAAGAATATAATTAAATATAAAAGAATCTCAACCAATTGAAAGATAACAAATTTTTATACCTTTCAAAAAAATTTAAACATAAACTACATATGAAAGAAAAAATAAAAAAAAAAAATAAAAAAACACAGAAAATGAAAGCAAGTAATAGGCCCTAATGTGATTTTGGGTATAAATTTACATAAAAATAAAAAAAAATTTATGGATATATAGAAAACAGTATTTTAGAAGAAAAATATTAAACAAGAGACCATATTGAAGATCTTATCTTAGTGAAAAACAAGCAGAAAAATCTAAGCTAAACTTGAATTTGGTCAAAGACGCCTTGCAACTTTCCAAAGTTATTTGTTGAACTTGAAATAGATAAAGTAATGGACTCTTTGATAGTCATCTTGAAAAATGATAATTTTTGTTATATATAAAGACTATTCACATGAAGATAGTAATTAATTTGTTATATGTTATATCATAAATTAACTTAATCAAATCATTTAAAATTGTTTAACGTTTTTTTATTTGTCCTTTTTAGATTAAAAAAATTATTTTAATCAACTTCAACACCTATCCATGTGAGAATTAGTATGAATTTTGTGTACAAGTAAATAAAATAGATGAATAATTATAAAAGTGTAGATTGTGAAACGAATTTGCGAACAAGTGCGATGGAACAAGTTTACTTTGCGGTGAAAGGTAAGTTGTTAATTTATATCATTTTTAATAACTGAGCTCCTAAATAATAATAATTTCTGTGTGTCCTACGAAATTAATTAGTTTACCTAAACCAAGTTTACTTTAGCAGTTATATTTCGATTGGAGCATTTTATCAGGCAGTTTATAGACATAAAAGTTAACAAAGTATGATTCAACATTTTTTCATTGGAATATTTGATCAAGCAGTTTACATACATGAAAATTAACAAAGTAATAAATCAAACCAAAATATAATCTCTATCCATATACTTCAAAATTAAATCACAAACACATATCCATCAATATATAGCGTCAAATGGGAAATAAGAGCAACATAAAAAATTTATCTATAGTATATACCCACATCAATTTTTTTAATTCTGATTAACTTATAAATCAGTACCTTTACATGTTTTTACTGGAGCATTTTATCAAACAGTTTATAGGCATGAAAATTAACAAACTCATAATTCAAACTAAAATGTAATCTTTATTCTTATACTGCAAAATTGAACCTGAGACCCACAGATCTATGAATCTAATAAAGAATGAAAGGTGAAATAAGAGTAACATAGAAAACTTACCAGATTTGACCCGTAGATGCAAGATGCCGTGACCAGAATGATTGAAAAGTGGTGAAGGAATGGACCATTAGTAACACTTGTACTGGTTGATAGTGTTAGAAGTGGGTAGCATGCACAGCTGAATATCAGGTTGAAGAAGAGTCTTCAGAAAAAGAGAAGGGTAGGGTTTGAAAATGACGCAGTGGAACGAGTTTTCTTTCCATTTTTTCGCTATAGTTGGAGAGAAAAGTTTTTGGTGGATCCCTTTAACTTTTTGATACTGTTGTATTTTTCCATTTACATTTTCTTTCATTCCCAAACAAGTGAAACCTCATATTTTCTTCTTTTTTCTTTCCGTTCATGTTTCCTTCCCCCCAATTTCCATCTAAACAAACACAGCGTTAATGAGTGAAGATGAAAATGACTTCACTTCACTTTCCTTTGTTTTGATAAAGCCAAAACCGTTTTACTTTTTTTTTTTTTTTGTGGTTCACTTGTGGAAAAGAGAGAGAAGTAGCGAGCCATCCCAATGTCTTGTCATGAAGTCCTCATTTCTAACGTTACCTAGGGCTGGCAATTTATACCCTACCAGCGGGTACCCAATTCGGTCGAACCTGTTTGGGAAGGGTAGCTTACCCGACCCGCTGCGGGTAGGGTACGGTACGGTACGGTCCGGGTATGCCTGCGGGTCCCGTACCTCATATATAACACATATTTTATTAAAAAATAGGTATATAGTGAAGGAAATAAGGGTTGAACACACAACTTCCCTTATGTAATAACTTACAATAAGTGAACAACCACTAAACTAATTAGTTAATTTGGTAATTTAGAGCATTAGTTTTTTTATTTTTTATGTTAACAATATGTATAAAATTTGAAATGATTGAATTTTATATTTACTTTGAAAAAATTTGATATTTCTGCGGGTAGGGTAGGGTAGGGTTTAGAACTTTAGGGTGCGGGTAGGGTTAGGGTTGAGTGATGATTCTCAACCCACGGGTAGAATAAGATAGAGTTTTAATAAAATTTTCAACCCGCGAGTAGGGTTAGGATAGAGTCCAAACTCTACCTTACCCTATCCATTGCCAGCCCTACTCGCTACTCTCATTTCTTCTGGCACAGTCATAATTCGTCCCCCTTCATTTGAGTTTCGGTCTTCTCAATATTATTTTTCATAAAACTGAATTACACACCAAATGCCTACTTCAAGCAAATATACAAAAATTGGCTCAATATTAAAAAAAAAATTATTTAAATATAAATTTTTTTGTTTATTAAAAAAATAAAAAATAAATAATTTTTTCAAAAATAAAATAAAACTGACTCATAATGCTTAAAAGCTAAAAACTCATCATTTTTATAATTCGGATAACTATATTGTCTAGCTTGTATTTGACGTAAATAGGAAAGTATAGGTAACTCTGGCCTGTGTATAGTGTGCTAGTTATTGGAAATACCAAAAATGTCCAAGATTGCCTAATTATGGTTGATATGATTAGATAAAAGTAGGTTATAGATCAGATGTACCACACTACACAGTGAGAGGGATGATGACAGAGTAACTAATTTAGTCAGGAATATCTGCAATCCGATCAGCCATCATAGTACTTTACAATTCAGAAAGGTAACCCTTCAACTTACTATGTTAATTAGTAATTAATAACTCACCTACATTATTGTTAACATAACAACGTTTTGGTGGTTAAATAGCGCGCTTTCAGAAAGAACAAATATTGGACAACATCATTTATAAGTTAGTTACTAAAATTAATGTAAAGATTAAAAAAAAAAAAAAAAAACTCATTTAGATATGAAATTTATCTTTATATATATGTTTTCAGTATAAAAGAGCTCAAAATTTTATATTTTTTACGTGACTTTTTAATATGATACTTGTTATTATATTACGTTCCATTTGAAAGTCTGGCATATTGGTAGTTGCATATATTATTTGACACTTCATTTAACAACGTATGATTATTTGATCACTTTCAGGTTCTCTGTTGGTTACTCCTTTGTGGATAACCTTCTTTGATACCCTCAACAAAAATATCATTCATAACATAGTACAATTTTAAAGATTTAGTTAAAATATGTTTTAAGAATATATATTAAGAATATAATAATTAAATTTTTAATATATTTAATGTATCAAAAATATAAAAATATCTTTAAAAAAATTTAATTAAATACTATATATATATAGCCAATAAACTATAATTCAATTGGCATAATCTCTTTATTTTCATCTAAAAATTTTGAGTTAGAGTCTCGTTCTTAATTTTAGAAAAAAAAAAATATAAAGGCACATGTATTATTAGCAAGACTCTAAAAGTTGCCCTGAAGGGGCATTGCTTAAGGAAGTAAAAGAGAAAAGCTTTTGTTTTCCAATGCAGGTGGAAACTTAGATAAAGTCGACTTTACGTGAAGTTTATATCTGAGAGTCGTTAGATGATTTGACTGATTTAACTAAATTTTTATGTAACGACTCTCAAATATCAACTTTACATGAAGTCGACTTCACCTGAGTTTTCACCAATTTTAAAACATTGGCATTTATTTTTATTTTTTTAATTAGTATCCTTAACTGATGTCCTTAGAATGTTAGTAATATCCTAATATTTTATTGAAATCTTTTACTTATGATATTTTTAAAGAATGTCTTTGAAACAATTATTAGGAGCATTAAAAGATTTTTTTGTAAATTATTTTAACAATCATATTATATATTTTTTTGGTGACTAACAATCATATTATATGTGTGTACAAAAAATTATTCACGAATAAGATATTTATATTAAAATATATAAAAAAAAGAGTTTGACTAATAAATACTCTAAAAACACACAATTATGGTAGAAAATTTAAACTTCTATTTTAATAAATACACAACAAATATATTAAAAATTTATCATCGTTTGACTAACAAATACTCTAATGGTGTGCATTTTTAATTTTATTTTTTTCTATTTTTAGGATTTTATAAAAAAATAAATAAATTCAGTTTTTTTTTTTTTGCTTTTTATTTTTTACAAAATTTAAAATTAAAAAATAAAAATATAAAATGAAAATACAAATAAAAGACACTATTATATTTTGTTTTTTATAAAAAAAAGTTATTCAATAATCTCAATATAAACATGTATTAGTTAAACTAACTCATAAAATAATACATATGAATATATCATAATTAATTTCATTCTTAATTTTTGAAATGCAAAGTAACATATTATTACTAGAGATCTCTTATCACTAATCTAATGAGTTTCATGTTGAAGATTCCCGTCAAAACATAATTATTGGAATGTGAAGACTTATTATGGTCCAGACACGTGCGACGTTTGAAACCATTTGGATTTTGGAAAACTTGTATCTCACCATGTTATTGGATTTTACTTTGTGTTCAGGAATGAAGCCAATCAAGCCACCACTTACTTGATATTTTTCTCTTAGATTCTATTCCGATTCCTCCTCCAATTCACTGGTCTATGATAATGTTTGGTTTTTCTTATGAAATAGACGAGCCAGAAATATGTGTTTGGGAGAAAATTGTGTTTAAAAATAATGACAAAAAAGGCACAAAATTGAACTTGTTCAAGGATAAGTTTTATAAATCTATATATTATTTTAGACATATATAAGAGACTTATTAGGGGAATAATTTCGAATTATAATTTCTATATTCAAAAAAGAAGAAATAAAATGTGATCACTTTTACTATTTCGTCGTTTATTTGTTTTAAAATAGCTAGATTTAACATTGCTCTATTATTGTTGTGGTTGTTAATTAACATTTTAAATAGGATAAATTGAGAAAAATAATTTTAAAAAATAGTTAATATATATTTAATCAACATATAAATTTTCATGCATAATAGAACAGATTTTAATATCCGAACCTGATGGCAGAAGCAAAAGGCCAAAAGGGACATTCAAATTCAATATCCGCCGCTGGTTACAACGTGACGTTTGTATAAAAAAATTTGTCTAAAATGACAACCTTATTATTCTATGCTTCATTAATCATTATTATTATGTAATAATATCCGCACACCTAATTGCTTATATTATATATATGCTCCATATAAGGACAATCCCTTCAACAGTTCCACGAAAAGATTAGTGTTGGCTTGCAGATTTGCTTACATATAGAATATTGGAATATGCATATTCTATTTTTTTTTTAAATGTCAGGTGATTAATATTTTTTACTTATTTTGTATTCGAGTAAATATTGGTTTATTTTTTTCCCCTAAGAATCAAAGTATTTATTATAGTTGGATATAGTGATGATTTCTTTTACTAATATAATTTATAAGCACTTAAATGGATAAAATAACCAGCTTAAGATTTTAAATTTTTTTTCATACTCACAACCATAGTTGTCAGAACCGAACCGGTAATCGAACCGGTCAGGTTACTGGGTCACTGGGTCATTGGTTCAACCGGTGGGTCACTGGTTGAACCGGTTGACCCGGTCCTATGTAAATAAAAAATAAAATATAGTAAAAAATTTAAAATTAAAATTTAAAATACATATTTTTACTAACATTTTAAAAATATCTAGTTATTCTAAAACAATATGAAACAGGAACAATAAGTATTTTGTTAAATTTACTCTATCATAAATATTTTTATTTTTTTTATATTAAAATAACTATTATTTTCGAATTTTAATAATTTATTAATTAGTTTATATCTATTATACTATTATATACTACAAGTATTTATTGAAAAATAATATTAATAGATATTATATAATTATAAAAAAATAAATGAGTTTATAATTATTGTTAAATAAAAATATAATTAATTTAAGAATGAACGAGTTTATAACTAAAATTAAAATAATTAAATAGATTGATAAAAGATATCTATATATAAAATAATTTGTAAACATATTAAATAGTATTGTGACAGCTTGGTGGTTATGACAGGCTCCTTTTACCCTGAGGACAGGGGTTCGAAACTCACCCCATCCATTTTGACAATTTCACTCTCAGCGGTTCGGTTGAACCGGTTTAACGAGTTTGACCGGTTTTTGCCGGTTTACTCCGGGTTTGACCGGTTCACACCGGTTCGTTACCTTATTCGGTTCAATTGGCGGACCGGACCGGTTTAGGGTCCGGTTCACCGGTTTTCCGGTCGAACCGGCCGGTCCGGTCCGGTTTTTACAACACTGCTCACAACAGAAGCTAAACATTGAATACTTAATTAAAAGAGAATAAACTTTTTCCGTTCAATCATACTCCTCCAATGATATATTCTAATATTCTGCTTCAGTGATGGATGAATATTCAATTTGAGTCCATCAATTAGTAGGCCACAAAAATCTATTATATCTATATATTATTAATCTTATAAAATGTGTCACATGTCACTTTTTTATTAAAATTAAAATCGAATCTTTTTTTTAAATTAAAAAATTTTCTCCTTTTTCTTATTAATTTTATAATAAAAATGTGTCATGTATATATTACTTTTTTATTGTAATTAAAATCAAATTTTTTCCTACAAAATTAAAGAATTCTTTTCTTCTTTCTACTAATTTTACAACCAAAATATACCATATATCACTTCCTCGTTACAATTAAAATTAAATATTTCCCTCCAAAATTAAAAAATTCTCCCTTTATCCCCTCTTTCTTTCTCTATCTCTCTCATTCCTTCAACCACTCTATCTCTTTTATATATAATTACTAATGACTAATTACGAATTTAACAATCAAAATGTACAACATGATATTTTTTAATTGCATTAAAATTAAAATTAAAATATACTTATATTATGTATCATATATTACATACTATTTAATTTAATAACTAAATGTGTCACATGACACTTTCTTATTAAAATTGAGAGAAAATATTTTCCTCCAAAATTAATAAACTCCCTTTTCACTCTATTTTATATTAGTAATTTGACAAATCAAAATATGTTATCTGATATTTTTTATTACAATTAAAATAAAATTTTTTCTTTCAAAATTAACAAATGCTCACTCTCATTCTTCATCTTTATCTTTCTCTCTCTTTTCTCTCATTCTCTATTTTTTCTACCTTTCTGTTCCACAAAAAATAAAATTAATAAAATAATATAATTCAAATAAAAAATATTATTATTATATAATTTTTTTAATTTTTTATTTAGTTTTAATTTTTACCACTTATCTTTCTAATCTATATTTTCATTTCTCTTCTTTCAAAGATTTATTACATATAATTTGAAGAGAATACTAATGTTATAATTAAAAGTTAGAATCAAAATTTAATTATTTAAAAAAATTAATTTTGAGTAGTTAATTTTATAACTACTAATATAATTTTTTTATACAAATATCTAATTATATTTTTATATATTGAGAGAGAGAGAAAATATTATTTTTAAATAAAAAATATAAAAATTAATTATTTTTATTTGTACAACAGACTTAACACCTAATTATATATAAAAATATACAGTTATACATGTTCAATTATTTCAAATTTTAGATAACAAATATTAAAATTAATTATTACTAAAAAATTAAACTTTTTTATATAAAATAATAACTAAAAATTTTTATTATTTATTTCTTTATTTATAAAAATTTTAGTCTTTTTAATCAAACACTTTTATCAATTTATAATTTTTTTGTAAAAATAATTTAATTTTATAATTTTTTTATATTATATATAATTTATACTGTCAAAATAAAATAGATCATAATTTTTAAAAATTTATATTTCTATAATATTATTACAAATAAAAATACTAATAATAACTAACCTTCTAATCCCAAACTCAATAGAAAAGGGACAGCTGAACACAACGTCGATATCAACATGTTCATTAAAAAATATTGTCGATATATAGATCAATATAATGAATAATTCGATATGTAAAAAAGGACGGAGAAAAGGGGGGAAAGAGCCATTGTAACTAGCCAATGGCACAAACATTTTCTTATACTTATTTTATCTTGTATATTAAGCTTATGCAAATAGTTTATGGGTGTGAGAATATATTAAGATCAATTAGGATGAATTAGTATTTATTAGATATATTCTGACAATGGATATTAATTTTATACATGGTTAAATTCACAACTCATCTATTATTGAAAAATTATATGATAACTTGTTTAATTTTTTAAACAAACTATATCATTCGTCACCTTATAACTCGGTTTTTATTGTGTATTATGAGTTATAACTCAGCATTAATTATCATTTATTCTTTACTTGTAACTGACACTTTCATTACCGACTTAATGACTATTATTTCAATCTTAATGACCAAACGGTCATAACATGAATATCATTCATCAATTCTAATATTCTATGCCTATAAAAGAAACCTTCTATATTTAATCTCATGGGGCAACATGATAAGTTCTATAAGTTCTATATCATATCTTACATTCTATATTAATAGAATTATTATAAACACAACATAACACATGATAACTTTGATTTCATGTCTTATATTCTATATTCATAGAATTATTATATACCTCTTAAACACTTACTGACTTGAACGTCGAAGTGTCTTTTGCAGGTACCCACCCCTTGTTCTCTCCTTGCCGATGTATAACTCATCCCGACGAGAAGCTTGAAGACATACATCGACGGACGAGCTATACACCGGTCAATCTCAGCAAGAACAATTGGCGCCGTCTGTGGGGAGCGAGTAAAATAATTCCTACTCCCCTCAGGTTCATAAAACTTGAATTATATTCAAATTTTTGAACCAATTTCAACAATCTTGTTTAAGATTTTATTTAATACATTTTATCAAATTTTAATCTAACGTATCATAATATTCCACATCTCATAATCGATCAATGAACCAATCCAAGAATAAATTCGGCTTTCAATCAATCCGAAACAAACTCGGTTTTCAATCAATCCGAGCATAAACTCACTTATCAATTTTGTTTACTTTTTCAAAGTTCTCTATCTACACAAGTAAAATTATATATTTTATTCAACATACTTTTACATTTATATTTTGTGTAACTAATATTTACTGATTTATTGGTTATATTCAAACCTCCATATATGTTCTATACAATAATGACATATAACAACCATATCAATTGTATTTTTATTTTATTATGTATTATATTCTTATTGCTTAATGATTTCATTTATACAATTAAATGACAGTAATAATGAGTTCAAATCTTAAAATTGGATTCCATCAAAAATTAATTATATATCAATTGTATATAACTGTTACACTATTCACTTTATTTTGCTATTAAATTTTATGTTACTATTTGTTTAATGTAGAAAATTAAACAGGCAATTTACTATTATTGCACGAAGAATATCCCTCGTCATCATATTGTAACTGCTAGAAACATTATACTAAATGTATAATTCAATAACGGTTATCTTATTGCTTTATTATCAAATTAAAGCATGTTCTACAAAACAAAATTCAAATATTCACATTTGGCATATATGACATTCATATATGTCGTCTTCTTCTCTACAATTATCAACTTTCAAGGTATATTTTTCTACTTTGAACTCTTTTACTTTTACAATATATATTATTCAATATATGTTGCGATTTTAGTATATTCATTTTCTCAATTTATTTTATTCATGTCGTATGACCTTCATTATAAATTGTAAATATTCAATTACTAATTGTTTTGAGCGAGAAATTTATCAATAAGTTGTTGTGGGCCGGAAAAATTCCCAAGACAATTAATCATTATATTCTCGGATCATACAATCGATTCCGTCAATAGATATCTATCTCTGAACTTTTCAGTTCACATACAATCAAATGCTAAAATTGTTCTTAAGCGGAAAAGTATCCCCCACACAACTATCTTGATTGAATGACTCTTATCACTCAATTATTTTTTGAATAAGTGCCGACATAATAACCCGACTAAGTTTGGGGGCTCACCATATCATTATTCACTTATCTTTTAACGAGTTATAACTCATTTTATTTTCTAAGCTTAGCCTGGATCATATGATCGGCAGACAAAGCTTGGGGGCTGTGATCCGTCACCTTATAACTCGGTCTTTACTGTGCATTATGAGTTATAACTCGGCGTTATCATTCATTCTTTACTTGTAACCGACACCTTCATTACCGACTTAATGACCATTATTTCAATCTTAATGACTAAACGGTCATAACATGAATATCATTCATCAATTCTAATATTCTATGCCTATAAAAGGAACCTTCTATATCTAATCTCATGGGACAACATGATAAGTTCTATAAGTTCTATATCATATCTTACATTCTATATTAATAGAATTATTATAAACACAACATAACACATGATAACTTTGATTTCATGTCTTACATTCTATATTCATAGAATTATTATATACCTCTTAAACACTTACTGACTTGAGCGTCGGAGTGTCTTTTGCAGGTACTCACCCCTTGTTCTCTCCTTGCCGACGTATAACTCATCCCGACGAGAAGCTTGAAGACATATATCGACAGACGAGCTATACACCGGTCAATCTCAGCAAGAACACTATATATACACGATTAATAGATTTTGGTTGTCTTATTATTCATAATTTTCATGGATGTTAGATAAAAAGTTATTCTAAAAAATAAAAAAATACTAATGTTTTCCAAAGTAAATTCTATGCTATTTGAAAAGATTTAATCTTTGTTTGAAAATATAATTTTTGTGATGTTTTTTGTGAGATAAATTGTTTGAATACTTTTCTTATACTGCACAAGAAAGAGTTTTAGGATATTATTCTAAAAAAATTCTAACAAAAAAGATTTAAGAGACTTTAAGTTAGAAAAATTAAAAGTCTTGCATTATTTTAATTTAAAGAATAATTACTTACGCAGCTAATTTTATGGTTAAAAATACTGTTTTAGATTCGGAGGAATATATAATATAATTTCAGTCTTAGAATGAGTTTTATCGTTTTATTTATTTAAATACGAACTAAACCAATTAATATGGCTTTATTTTTTTTTTTTTTTCTTTTTCGTTTGAAGAGGGAAAAAAAAAACTATATGCTAACTTGAGATTCCAACGCGCTTGCCCCTTTAATACGCAGCAAGAAAACACTGTGTAAGTTGCTTTCCTTGTTCTCAGTCAAAAGGGTCCCGAAGGGTAAAGTAAGTAAGAAACACCACCATGACATAAGGCTGGAAAAGTTAACTAATGATATTTCCAATTGAAGATTTTTATAATTATTTGCCTATTGAATGCGAGTTTAATCATAGACTCATAGGAACAAAGCAGGTGCTTGCATTGCTAATGCCAAACATCACCATAGATATTAGAGATAGAGGACCAACATTATAATTTGGGCTACAAAAAGAAGGAAATCGATTATAGATAGGTTCATTCCAAGCAGAAGAAATAGGAGTTTGGAATTTGTATCGTGACTTTAATTTTGATGTAACGAATAACGATAATATAAAATGTTTTATATAATTATTTAATTATATTTATTTTTAAATTATTATTTATAAAATTAAGAGAAAATTATTGTAAAGAACCATTAGAAAAATTTAATTATTAAAAAGAATCTTTAATATTAAAATTATTATAAAGGACCAAATCTTTTTATAATATTTAAGAAGAAGAACCAAATCTTTTTATAAAGAGACAAATATATCTTTAATTATTTTTTATTTATTTTTTATAATTTTTATATTAACAATTTTTTTCAAAAATTTTAGTAATTATTATTATTTATTTATTTATTTTTTTATTTTTCTAATCTTTTAGCCTTATTTTTTTCGTTGGTAAAGATCACAAAAATAAATAAATAAATAAAAAAAATTAATAAAAATTATTAAAATTTTAAGAGAAATAAAATTTATCAATATAAATATTATAACTTTTAGAGACCCTGCATTTTATATTTTCTTTGGGGTATAGCATTTATGTTAATTTATTTTTAAGAGGTCTCCCCATACTCAATTAAGAGGTCGCGGATTCGAGTCTCCTATCTTTGGTAAAAAAAAAGCAATCATGTTAATTTAGCCATTGAATTATAATAATAAAATATGATATAAATTTAAAGGTAATTTACGTTAATAAATAGAGATTAAAATTATACAGATGTCCTACATAAAATTATTTGATTACACATCTATTTTAAATATATCTATATAAATTAAATTAGATAAATTTAAATTATTAATAAGATAAAATATCTAAATAAATCGAATTAGGGCATTTCAATTTATTAAAACAAGTGAAAAATTATATCTGCACTAAATTCTTTAATAAATCTAATCAATTCAATTCAATTTATTATTATAGAAAATACATGATAAATTGAATCAGTTCATAAACTCGATTTACTATAATACATAACACGAAATAAGTATTATTGTATAAGTATCTGAAGAATAATTATTAATTTAAAATTTTAGATGACCAATTTTAGAAAATAATATTTCGTAAAACTGTTATTAAAATTTTATTTTTTATTATTATTTTAGTAATTTTTATTATTTAAGGGAAAATTATAAAAAATAAATAAAAAATAATTAAAGATATATTTGTCTCTTTATAGAAAGATTTGATTCTTCTTCTTAAATATTATAAAAAGATTTGGTCCTTCTTAATAATTTTAATATTAAAGATCCTTTTTAATAATTAAATCTTCATAACGGTCCTTTACAATAATTTTCCCTAAAATTAATATATAAATAATTATTTTTATTGATATAATGATTAGTAATTAGAGTTAAATCCTAAAATGGTATCTAAGATTGACGTCGTGCACTAAAATTGTCCCTAAGATTCTAATTGCGTCAATTACGTCCCTGAAATTGACAAAAATGCACTACGTTAATCTCCAACTCATTTTCCATTAACGATGTGATGATATGACTTGATGACGTAGGCTGTTAGTGACACATGTCACTCCATAATTTAGTCATGTGCAATGGTATGATGATGTGTTGACCAATGATACATGTCATGCTGACGTGGATGGTTGTGCCACGTGTCGCAACAGTATTCGTCCACGTGTCATCCATTATGTCATAATTGTAGATGCACCAAATGAGTCCTCACTTTGTGTTAAGTGAGTCATATTAGTCCCCAAAATTGAATGTCGTGCATCAAACTAGTCCATTCACTAATTTTTTTCTCCTTTTTTTTATAAATTCAAAATTCTTAATATCTTTGAATCCATTAATTTCAATTCAATTTTTCACATGTTATTTAAATACAAGTGCTTTTATAAAATATTTTTTCTCTTGCGGGTACCTCTAACTGCCGTCTTAGAGTTGACGTGAAGATATTTCAAACACCCCCACTACTATCTCCGACCTCTTTCGTCTAGATTGAAGAGGTCGGATATGATAGTGAGGGTACTTGAAGTGCCTTCAGTCTATCCCATTTATATACAACGGAAACATGTATTTCATAAGAACAAAAAAAAATGTGTATTTTAATTCTTAATTTTTTGTTAAAAATATATTTTTTTATGAAAATGTGTCTAATATAATTAATCATATAATTCTTTTTTTATAATAATATATTTATATATTACAAAATTTACTAATGTTAAATTATTATAAAAAAATTATATAATTAAAACTAAAATCTTAAAAATTTTTATAAAAGCACTTGTATTTAAACGATATGTAAAAAAATAGAATTGAAATTAGTGCATCCAATATATTGAAAATTTTAAATTTTTTAAAAAATGAGAAAAAATGTTGAAGGGGCTAGTTTGGTGTACGACATTTAATTTCAGTAACTAAAATGAGTCACTTAATGCAAAGCAAGAGACTAATTTGGTGCATCTATAATAATGACATAATGGATGACACATGGATGAATACTGTTACGACACGTGGCCAAATAGCATTGTGACACATGGTACAATCATTCACATTAGCATGCCATGTGTCACTGGTCAACACATCATTATATCATTACACGTGACTAAATTATGGAGTGACACGTGTCACTAACAGCCCACATCATCAAGTTATGTCATCACATCATTAATGGAAAATGAGTCAGGGATTAACGTCTAACGTGGTGCATTTTTGTCAATCTCAAGAACGTAAATTAGTGCAATTAGAATCTCAAAAATGATTTTAGTGCACGATACTAATCTCAAACTATTTTAGAATTTAACTCTAATAATTATATATATAAAATTACTTTATACTAATAATATATTAAAATTAAATTCTTTGTAGTATCTTTTCTTTAACAAAAGGTTAATGGGCTACAAAATTATACTAACTAAAAAAATCTCGTTGGAGATGATATTAAACTAGTATCTAATGGCTCACAAAAGCAAGCTGTAACTGATTATGGTTGAATATTTTTTTGATAGTATTTATTTTTGTAACTTTAGTTAGAATGATAGAAAAGTTTGTTTTGATTAGAGGTTAAAGCTAGCAATAGTAATTACCTCATAACCATAGTTAATTTATTTATCATATTGAGTTAGGTTTTAGTAAGGTTAATTTTCTAATAGTTATAAATAGTGGATAACAATATGTACTCTATAGTACTTTGTGGTTTTTCTTTCAATTTTAGGTTTTGTATTTGTTCATATGATAAATTCACTTTCTCTGAGTCTTCTTCTTCCACTTCAATCTTATTTTCTTCAATAAAATCATATCCAGATCACAATTTTATCATAGTGTGGTGAGCGTGGAGAATCGTGAAAGAGGTGAAATTTTTGAATACAAATAGAGCATTGAATTAGTATCAATGGCCAACACTCCTTTTGACCTAATGTGAGGGATGACTCACATGAGAGCTTTTAGCTTCAAAATCTAGCTCACATTATAAGCCAACTATCGAGTTTGCAGCCACAATCGAGTACTAATTTACTTGCAAATCTAGCAAGTGTTTACTTCCCAGCTTTGGGCAATTCAATTCATAATTTTAACAATAATCCAAGCAAGGAACTCGTCGAAGTAGAGGTGGAAGGAATTCAGCACCTAAGATCTGTTCTTATTGTCACAAGGCAGGGCATCTTGTAGATATTTGTTACCACAAACATGGATTTTCACCTCATCTACAAAAGCAGAAATGGCCACGAGAGACTAGCAACGAAGTTATGGCTAATCTTATTGCTGTTGGAATTGAAGAGAGCAGCACCCACAATATCAAGCAGGACAAGGAAGCTGATGGTCAATCCCAATTCAATCAGAGTTTGAGAGATACACTGCTTACCTTTCTTCGGCAGGAGTGTGCACAATTTTTCAAAGAACAAACGTAAGAGATGTCAGTCTATTAAATGCAGGGAGTGGAGGTATACCTTTAGAGACTTATAAACTTTGCATGAGCTCTCATATTGCACGATTTTTATCAGTAAAAATTTTTTTCTCAAATTCTTGGGTGCTGGATATAGGAGCTACTGATCATGTATCACACTCATTGTATTTTTTTTACAAATTTTAGACATATTAGACCAATCTGATAAAATTACCAGATGGAATACATACAACTACAACTATAAGTAGAACTGTGGTATTTTCAGCTACATTCTATCTCACGATGTGCTGTACATACCAAGTTTTAACTTCAATCTTTTATCTATTTCCAAACTTACAGAAGGCCTGCATTGCAAATGTGTTTTTACTGACAAATTTTGTGAGATACAGAATTAGACCTCTTTAAAGATGATTGGCACAGTTAGAGAAAAACATGGATTATACATACTAGATTTTTCTGCATTAGAGTTAGCACATAAAGACAACATAGAAAATACAGCATATAATAGAAGTACTAAAATTCTAGACATGCAAAGTCATAGTGACAAGATTTTACTTTCTTCTAATCTTAGGACAGCAAATTTGGTTACACAAATTTCAAATTTCTCTATTGAGAATTTTATGGCATTTTAGATTGGGTCATGTACCCCAAAGCAAATTTGACATTATCAAATAAATATATCTTTGTGTGCAGTTTTCTGTATCTATTTGCTCTAAACCATGTGATTTTTGCCATTATGCGAAGCAAAAACGGTTATCATATACCTTTAGTGAAACAACAAGTTTAAACAGTTTTGATTTAATACATATTGATATCTGGGGGTCAATGTCACTCATTTCTCTACAAGGTTATAAATATTTTTTAACTGTAGTAGATGATAAAATCAGATTTGTATGGATTTATTTCATGAAATTAAAGTCATAAGCCAGCAGTTTGGTCCAGAATTTTGTTGCCTATGTGAAAACACATTTTAATTCTCAAGATTATTCGAACTGACAATGGTCCTGAGTTTAAATTTGGTATTTTTTATGCATCAAATATCATGTGTTGAGACACCTCAACAAAATAGTATTGTTGAGCGGAAACACCAACATATTCTTAACATTGCAAGAGCATTAATGTTTCAATCGTCCTTGCCAAAAACTTTTTGGAATTTTGCTATTGATTTTAGCTGTTCATTTAATTAATAGACTTTCAACTCCAGTTTTAAAAAATAAAACCCCTTATGCTACCTTATTTGGTAAGGATGCGGACATTAGTCACCTTAAAGTGTTTGGATGCTTGGCTTTTGCTTCAACATTAACTCATGGAAGAAAAAAAATTGATAAACAAGCAAGAAAGAGTATTTTTCTTGGCTACCCAACTAGCACAAAAGGATATATTCTGTTTGATATTCACACTAGAGAACTATTTTTGTCTCGAAATGTAGATTTTTATGAATACTATTTTTCTTATAAATCTTTTCATGATGACATGCTCACAAAATTCATAAATGCCTCTTCTCTACCTATTGCTGATTCTAATTTTAATGGATTTGATCTTTTTACTTAGAATTTTTTAAATGCATTTCATCTATCTCATGCAACTACTGATTCCTTTCATGAGCCTAGTGACCATACATCACTCACTGATTCACACGTAGCTTCTACTAGTTCACCAAATAGTGCATCATCTAATTCTCTTTCAAATGATAACATGCATAATCAGGATCTTATACGATCAACTCGTACACATAAACCACCTTCTTATCTTCAAGATTATCATTGTATGTTACTTAGAACAGAAAACTCTAGTAACCAATCATGTTCCAAATGGTATGGTCTATCTCATATGGTGGATTATGGGAAGCTGTCCCCTGTCCATAGAGCCTTTTTCCTAGCAATAACCACAACAGTTGAGCCAAAGACTTATAAACAAGCTGTGCGACATGAATGCTGGAGAAATACAATTTGTGCGGAATTGCTCGCTCTTGAGAAGAATAAGACTTGGTCTATTACTTCTTTGCCTATTGAAAAGCGCATCATTGGATGCAAGTAGGTTTTTAAAGTGAAGTTTAATCCAGATGGTAGTGTTGAACGCCACAAAACACGTCTGGTGGCTCAAGGTTTTCGTCAACAAGTTGACTATGATTACTTTGATACATTCAGTCCAGTTGTAAAAATCACCACTTTACGACTGGTTCTTACTCTTGCTGCTGTCCATGGCTGGAAACTTCACCAATTAGACGTTAATACAACATTCTTGCATGGCGAGTTGCAAGAAGAGGTTTATATGAAACCTCCCCAAGGTCTCGATGTTCCAAATGGTGTTATTTGTAAGCTGAATCGTTCTTTATATGACTTGAAACAGGCAAGCCGTCAATGGAATTTAAGATTAAGTGATTTTCTTCAACAACATGGTTTTATCAAGTATCCTCATGATCATTCTATGTTCATCAAGCACACTAAGCTTGGCTTGGCTATTATTATTGTTTATGTTGATGATCTTGTTTTATCTGGAGATAATCTATTCGAAATCCAAGCTATTAAAAGAGCTCTTGACGATTGAAATACTTTCTTGGAATGGAAGTTGCTCGTAGTTCCAAATGAATTGCTTTGTATCAACGTAAGTACACTCTTGATTTGCTTGAGGAATATGGTATGTTGGAAGCTAAACCTGCTTCAATTCCTATGCTGTATAATGGAAAACTTTCTAAGGAGAGTGGCACAAGATTACCAGATCCATTACAATATAGAAGATTTCTCGGACGACTCCTATATCTCACAAATACTCGTCCGGACATTACTTTTGCAGTTGGAAAACTCAGCCAACTTTTGGATTGTGCAACTGATGACCATTACAAGGCAGCACTACATGTTCTTCGATACATCAAGAAATCTTCTTCTAAGGGTCTTTTCTTCTCTTCAAATAATGATCTCAAATTGATTGGTTATGTTGATTCGAATTGAGCAATTTGTTCCGATACTCGTCGATCAATAACTGGGTATTGTTTTTTCCTAGGTTCTTCATTAGTGTCTTGGAAGAGTAAGAAGCAAACAACTGCAACATGTTCTTCCTCAGAAGCTAGAAGCTGAATATCGTGCCATGGCACAAGCAACTCGGGAAGGTCAATGGCTTCTTTATCTTCTTAATGACTATCATGTATCTCATCCTCAGCCAATCAATCTCTACTGTGACAATCAATCTGCGCTGTATATTGCAGTTAATCCGGTCTTTCACGAAAGAACTAAGCACATTGAAATAGATTGTCACATTGTTTGTGAAAAGTCTCAAACAGGGGTAGCTACCTATTAAATCAGCTCATCAAACAGCTGATTTACTTACTAAAGCGTTATGACCGGTGTCTTTGAACCTTTATTTTTCAAGTTGGGTATGCTTGACTTACACGCCCCACTTGAAGAAGGATATTCTATGATGACAAGAGGTTAAAGGTTTCAATAAGTCTTAATTCAAGAGAGGATGATAATAATATTGCTGAACTTGCAACTAATTCAATCAGTTTCAACTTGAGGGAGGATGTTGGAGATGATATTAAGTTAGTATCTAATGACTCACAAAAGCAAGCTGTAACGGATTATAGTTGAATAATTTTTTGATAGTATTTATTTTTGTAACTTTAGTTAGAATGATAGAAAAGTTTGTTTTGATTAAAGGTTAAAGCTAGCAATAGTAATTATCTCATAACTATAGTTAATTTATTTACCATATTGAGTTAGATTTTAGTAAGGTTAATTTTCTAATAGCTATAAATAATGGATAACAATATGTACTCTGTAGTACTCTGATTTTTCTTTCAATTTTAGGTTTTGTATTTGTTCATACGACAAATTCATTTTTTCTAAGTTTTCTTCTTCCTCTTCAATCTTATTTTCTTCGATAAAATCATATCCAGATCACAATTTTATCAAATCTACCTATCTTACTAAAAAAAATTACATAACTAATAAAATTTATTATTTTTAATTTTAAATTTTAATAAAATAAAATATTAGTCCGTATTAATAAGAAATGTTGATCTCATGATATTTTTTTTATGAGAAGCAATTTTATAACCGACATCACTTAATAAAAAATAAATAAATAATTTTTTGTAAATTGTGGGACATGAGAATAAATTTATTAATTATATATTAATTTTTTTTGTTTTTTACTATATTTTTTCATCCGACAAATTAAATAATAATTTGTTGGAATACTAAATTTTATTTAAAATTTTATTGTAAATAATCCAAAAGTCGAGAATTGATTATATATTAGTTGAAGAAACTCTTACTCACCTAATCTTTCTCGCACCTTTTAATAACCGGTCCACATGCGGCTTCATATTTTAGACGTTACATAAGTTACAACTAGGAATGTAAATAGAAATAAATTTAAATAATTTGATTTTTAAGCGGTGACAATAATTTAATATCTATCTACAAAATGAGGCCCCACATTGTTGGCCTTTTATGTTGATGCAAATCACTTTAGTAGTAGCATTAGTGGCATTAACGGATAAAAAGTCTTGAGCCTATGGATTGGCTTTCAATTAAACTTTGTTGACTGAAACCTTGTAGTATCTCCCTTGTTTGTTTTTAATATTCGCTTATGTCACTGTCTAATCTTACTTTCTGTATACCTAGCATTAACTATAGGCTGTTGTTAAATTATTTTTGAAAAAAAAATATAAATAGGTTTGTATCTTTTTATTTTAAAGATAAATATTTTTTTATCAAATTTAATTATATATATATAAAAACAAAATATACATAGATCCTTTCATACTAAATTTAAATTATTTCTAGAAAAATCGATGTATTTTTCATTTATAATGATAATTAATTAATTAATTAAAGAATTATGATATTTGTCTTTAGTATATTTATGTATACATTTTAAATTTTTAGATATAAACGTGAATATAATAAAAAAAGGAAATAATTATGTATCATTTAAAAAAAAAAAAGAATGTATAACATAAGATGTGCCCAAAAAATAATATAAATATCATTTTCATAATAAAATTGACTAATCAGAGTGACAAATTTTGTTTTCCAAAGCACCTCAGCTGTTACTCACAATAGGGGAGGATTAGAAGTAATTATGATGAGGATGCATGAAAACCTCAACTTAAAAAGCTCTTTGGAAGTATAGAAAAGCGTTCAATAAAATTGTTGACCAGCACAGTACAGAGAAAATGGACTTTTGACCAAAACATGAAGTGGTTAATTTTAATTACCACTATACAGCATTGTTAAAAAAAAAAATGCATGGTGCCAAACAAAAGAAAAATAATTCCTTAGAGTTCAAATCATTTTAACTTCACTTGTAACATCATTTTATTAATAATTATTTTATTTAATTATTTGTAGTAATTAATAATTGTTTTATATTCTTAGCAATAATATTGAGTATTTTCTATATCTTAAAAACATTGACTGCATTTATTTTTATTTAGAATAGTATTTATTAAATAGTAAGAATATTTTTTCCTGGTCAAAACATTGTAATAATAATTTAGCAAAATTATGAAAATACTTCTTTAGATTATTTCATCATTAAGATATCAATATAATAACTTTTTTTTTTGAGTTTTTGAAGCAAATAGTTTTTTGAGTTAATTGGCAATAATATTGAATATTTTCCATATCTATAAAAACATTGACTGTATTTACTTTTATTTAACACTGAATTTATTAAATACGATTTATTATATTTTTTAAAAAATATATTTAGGCAATGCTACAGAACAAGCTTTTTTAGTAATTAAGTCCAATCAAATTAATACAAATTCAATAAAAAAATTTTGCATTCGTGGTTCTTTAACTTCACACTTCTTTAACATAAAAATTTTGTTATATACCACATAAATTTTTATACATAATATAACAAATTTTGTACATAATACTTAAAATTATAGATATAGTAAAAAAAAAGCGCATATAAAAAGAATAATAAGAAGAAGGGTGTAAAAGAAAATAACGAAACAAAAAAAAGGAGTAGAGGGCATATATACTATATTTCAAGAAAAAATACATTGTAACTTAGTTAAAGAATTAATTTAAAAAAAATTAGACGCATAACTCTATTGCTCTTTTTATATGAAATATCTTGTATTATCTTCATTCGGTTCGTTAGTAATTTAATATCTTTTTTATTATTCTGAAGTCAATTATCAAATTATATTTCAAGGAATACATTTGAATAATTCAAACAGAACATCTAAAACAATATACTAAACAATTAACCATAAATCATCTTTCCATGTTTTTAAAAAAACTACTAATCTACTAATTTATGAATAAGACTAATATAATAGGTCTTCACTCGTTAAAGGAATGTGATAAATTAATTCTTTTGGCAAGAATTAAGGCAAATATTAATAGTTTTGAGAAAGTAAAGAGTACATTATTTTTTAAAAATTAATTTGTTATTAAAAATTTAAAAAAAAAATACATCTTAAATTTTAAATACTAAATATTAAATTTGAATTACTGACATAAAATATAATATATAAAGAATTAAAATTTATTTAATTAACAAAAATATAATATCCTTAATTGATAAAAAATGTTTTAAGAATTATTCTAAAAGAAATTAGTACGAAGGAAAAAAAATACAAAACATAAACTTCTTTTCTAATAAATGTGGGAATTTCGGCAAGACTTTTTAAATCAGTATAATTAAATATTTTTTAAATATTATCTTTCATTCAGTCTTTACAAAAAAATATAAGTAACTTTTTTAAGTTTTTAAACAACTAATACATAAAAATAGATATTTAAAATAATTAAATAATAATAAATTTTAAAAAGACCGATAAAAAACTGAATTTTAAAGATTACGTAACATTTTTGTTTTTAAAATTTACGAGTAGTAATCTCTATTTTTGTTGGTTGAGTAAGTATCCCTCTCTTTACTTCTTTAGTAAGACACTTATTATAACTAAATTAATGTGAAAAATAGTAAAGGCTTGGTTGATTCTGGGTTTGGGTGTATGAGGGCCATATTCGTGTTTTCTATTTTTGGGTGGAGCCATCATTCTCGTGCTGGGCAATGGGTATAAGCTGATTTAAGATTCTGTGTCGTGGCCGAACCGGTCACTGCCAAAAGCCGAAGGCATCCTTAACAGGTTTGACCCAAAACAGTGACTTTGACCCAAACACTCCACGTGAATGATTGAATCGTCCCCTCCCTCTACTACTTACTATACTGCTAGTAATTTAATAACTAAATGTTACATTTCTGAAAAACAATACTCATCAAGCAATCCTTTTTAGTTTTAGCGAAGGTTATGATAGCGAGAATAATTGGATGAGATTTTTTTATTTTTTATTTTGGTAATATTCAGCTTTTGTCTCACTGGAGTTACGAGTCTATGACACATAGCATAGCACCGAGTGTAGTGTGACGTTAGGCAATTAATATAAGAATTATTAGTAGGAGATAAGATACACATGATGATATAAGAGTAGTAGCGGAAAAAGGAGGGGGAGAAAATGAAAGAAGAGAGAAGGGAATGGCTTCGCTAGTTCCCTTCTTTTGTGCCATTCTGTCCTGTTCTCTTCTTTCAAGCCTTTCTAAAAGATAAAATAAATAAATAAAAATAAAACAACCTTGCACAATATTAATTATTAAAAGCAGTGAAAGAACAGAAGCACCAAATAGACAGAGACATATTCCATCTTTTTTTTCCCCAACCATTTTCAAAGTTATTCAGTATCCACATCTTGCAACATTTATCTCTGAGTCGGTTTTCATATTAATTAATTAAGAGAAAATTATTGAAGGAAAAAGAAGTATATATAGAGAATATTAATATTGAAAGAGTGTAGAGTTTTGGGGTCCCTAGTCTCTCATAGTGTGGGCGTGTGATAAGAGCAAAGAAAGAAAAGAAAGAGAAGTCACAACATTTAGATCTTGCGAGAAGAGAAGAGTGGCGTCGTTGTGGGAAATGGATAGTGCAGAAGCAGCAGCACCTCAAAGTAACAGCACAAGCAGAGACAACTACCTGAGGCAACTCAACAAGCTCTCTCAAAAGATCTCTAAACCCGCCACCACCAGCACCACCGTCACTAAAAAGCCCAACCCCTTCGAAGCCCACCAGAATCAAAACCCAACCACCAACGCCAACAACAACAGCCTTCAACTGTCGTCGCAGCATCAGAACCTGCAGCACCAGCCACCAGTCTACAACATCAACAAGAACGACTTCAGGGATGTTGTCCAGAAGCTCACGGGCTCACCGGCCCATGAAAGAATCTCCACCCCTCCCCCCATTCACCAGCCCAGGCCCCCGAGCTCCCGTCTCCAGAGGATCCGCCCTCCTCCGCTTCCTCAGATTGCTAACCGCCCGCCCTCTATGCTTCGCCCCCATCAGATGCCGCCTCCACAGCCCGCCGTCAACGCTGCTGGCCTTGGAGGCTTTTCTGGCTTCGGCAGGCCAGCAGCGCCGCCTCTCTCTCCTCTTCCGCCGTTGCCTGCTGTCCACGCTGCCGCTGAGTCCCCTGTTTCCGCCTACCTAAGGTATCTTCACGGTAACAACGTGGACCAAAGCTCGAAGCAGTTCTCAGGGTTTTCGCCGTTGCAACCTTTGGTCTCGCCACGCTGGAACAGCTTCAATCCACCGCAACCGCAACCCCAATCTCAGCATCAACCTCAGTCGCAGTCTCAGCCACAACCACAGTCAAAGCCTCAGCCTCAGGTTGCGTCGGAGCAAGAATCCCAGCCACCACCGCAGCAGATTCCATTGACGCATCAGGCGGTGGTTCCCTCGGAAGCGCCGGCACCACCGCAACCGCATCCGCAGCCGCAGCCAACGGTCACATCGCAGGCGCAATTTCCGTTTCCATCTCCTCCTTCACCATTTGGATGCTTGAATTCACCGTTCGGCCTTTCCTCTTACCCTCTGTTATCTCCGGGTCTACTATTTTCCCCAAATTCAGGTCAATTAGGGTTTCCGCAGCTTCCCCTTTCACCAACCGTGCCTGTTCCGAGCCCTAGGTGGAGAGGTCTTTGAGGTAGGTAAGAAGCAATGGGCAATGGCCAGAATATGATGTTGATGATGGCTTTCGAGATTCAGGTTATAGGATTGGTTCTTTTGTTGGTTCTGTAAATGGTTTTAGGAGGCAGTGGTGGCGGCAATGACGGTTTATTCAATTTGTGGTGGTTGGACTTAAACTAGTCTACTGCTACTTCTTAATTTACTTTGCTTTATTTTATTTTCTGTAAATGGGATATCAAAGACATGAGAAAGGAACAATTTTGCATTTATCTATGGTTTTTTTAGGGATATTTGGATATTTGGGGGGAATCAGGAGAAATTAGGTCTATACAAATATAGTTCGATCATGCCTTTCTTTCTTTCTTTTTTTCTTTTTTTTTTAAATGTAAAAACCTTTTATCGTTGCCTTCAACATTTCTCTTTTTATGATGTCTTTTTTATGTTTTTTTGCTTTTTTTAATCTTCTATTTCATTTAGTTGAATATGTAATTGTCTTGTAATGTACTAATGTAGATATTGCTATTTCTTTGCTGTTTGTCAGTCTAGCTATATTAGCAACATTTTCTGGCTTGAATTAGTTGGTTTTGAGATAATGGTCCCCTACCTTCTTTTTTAAGGGGTTGTGGTCTTGCAGTGCTGCATCTGGAAGCCTCAATGGTCTTGAATTAGAAATAGTTGACCAGTTTTGCGGTGAATGTCTTAGGGAGCAGTCTTGCTCCTTGGAAATGTTACGGTGAAGAAAATTTGGTTTGAAATTCTTCCATTGGAATCATGGTTAAAGAAATGTCTTTGTTGGTGTTGTTGGAGAATGCCAATGGCTCTACCTTGTAGAGATTTCACTATATTACATGGGCATTCTTTTAGTGCTTTATGCTCTATAATGCATGGCTACTTATAGATGATTGTTGGATTCATTTATTTATATTCCACTATTCACTTTTAGATGATTGTCATATGCATATATAATGCACTGGTAAAGCTTGGATGATTATTATATCCATTTATGATGCTTTGCACATTTTAAGGTACTTGCTGGACATGAGAGACTTTCTGGGGTACATCCTTGTTATTGTCTAATGCTAATGAAGTTTCTCTTCATATTTGAGGAGAGATGCGAAATATAATCGTAGGTTTATTTGGGTATATTGGTTGTGATTCTTGCTCTTTGAACTTAGCCTTTTGGATGAAGTTTTCATGGTGGAAAGTTCTCAATCTATTTGCTTCTGAGTTTATTTGATTACTCATGTATAAAGTTATGTGATGTAGTATGGATGTGGAGTTCAAGTTAAGTGGGTACAATGACAGTTTGAAAGCACTGATAAATTTTATGTTAACTCAACCCAAGAGTGGGTTAAACTCATGATAACTGATTACTGTGTAGAGCTTTCTTTGCTTCATTTTGGATTGTTCCTTGTTCCTCAAATTTTCCGTTGCAATGGAGAAAATGAAATTGAAAATGCATACAAAAACTAATTGAACTGGTATAGTGATTAAATTGGATGAGCAGTGTAAAGAGTCCCTAATTCTTGTTTCATTTGGATGTTATAGCTATTGTCTTAGGTGCAATGTTGAAGTTTAGAGAATGATGGTTAGGTTTAGGGTGTAGAGGAAAATTGCCTTGGAATCAGTTGAAAGTCAAAGTTTCATTGAGAATCAGCATTCCCCTGTAATTCACGTAGATAGCATCTTTTTGGATTACTTTGTTATCACTTTAGATGGTTCTATTCTGACCTTAAAATTCGGATTTTGGATTGGCATGTACATTAACAAACAACGTTGAATATTATATTTTAAAAAGATAAGAAAGCCTCTTCCAACTCTATGGTATACGTGTTTATTCCAGGGCTTGTGCATGAGACTCGTGAGGTTTTTAGGAATAAAAATCTTTTGGTTGTGATACCATTAAAAAAAGTTGTTTTGCCATGTTGTTTAGACATCGTGGGAATACTGACCCAAAAAATAAAAAGACATCGTGGGAATATAAGTGTTCCAAAGCTGTAAAGGGTTCTGAGCTTGAAAGTAAGAGGTGGGAGGTGGCGGTGACAGTCTTGAATGTGCTTTCAGGTTAGCTCCGAACGAGAGGTATATGTAAGAGATTCTGATATTTAAGTTCACAAAAATTTTAAACAGGTTTAAATAAATTAGGATTGAGAAATACTTGATTTGATGGGATATTATAGAGAAGTGGTTACTTTCCTTCTTGTAGGGGAAGTTACACCACGTCCTGAGGGTTATCTTTTCTTCTTTTGTCCTATAACCTTCGGGCTTAATGCCCCTTCATGTACCAAAAAAAAAAGGAATAGTAAAATTTAAGATTAAGACTGAGAATTAAGGAATAAATTTAGTTTAATACAATAAGAGTGATGCGTAAAATTCTCTTATCCCTTTAATAATTTTCCAAATCTAAGGCATGCATGATTCAAAGATGTTATATTAACCGAAAAAAAAAGGATTTTTTACATGGAGGGTGGAGGCCCTTTTTTTTTTGGGTATATGATGGGGTCATAGGCCCAGAGGAAAGGATGGGGCCACAGGCCCAGAGGGAAGGTGCTCATGGGCATGGCTACCTCCTTCGGCGGAACGTCCCAAAAAGTAAGCCTCGGTTCCAATTTTCCATCCAAAATATAGGGTGAGAGGTCATATTTTATTTTTTCAATTAAAAAAAATTGTGAGAGGATCCATTCCTCTTCTGAAGGTATGAGAGAAGTTATTGGCGATTCGAAATTTCGAATTCAGGCACATGTGGTTTGTATTAGTAGTCTCTGTTGCCTTCTTCAGTTTCTTTTCTTCATTTGGGCAATAGGCCCTCTACTCTGACCAAAACTAAGTCCAATGTAAATAGTGCAACGTGTCTATTGGTTATTCACTTTTCATATATAGTTTCTCATCAGTTTTTTGTGGTTGAACTAATAATCACATAAAATGTTTTAAACCATAGATGTATTAAAATTATTTTTCAAAAAAAAAAATGAATAGTTAAACAAAATATTTTTAATATAATTTTTTTTATGTATAATTAAATAAAGGTATAAAATTTTCTTATATTGATAATATTACATTTTAAGGTTAAGTTTCGATTTGATAAATTTTTGGCTTTTTAAAAATAATTTGTTAAAATTAGCTTTTTAAAAAAATAATTTTTAACATTTATAGTAATTATATTTGATAAATAAAAATAAAAATAACTTTTAATAAATACAAACTATAAATATTGTGTTTGATAAAATTATTTAATAAATATAAAGTATAATAAAGAGTATATATATATATATATATATATATATATATATTACATTTCAAAATTAAAAGCTCAAACACATAATCTTTTATTTATCAAATATTAAATAAAATAATTATGTTTTTTAAATGACGATTATGGCTATTCTTCAAACTCAAAATGAAGCGAATGCACAGAAAAGGAGGCAAGCAAAACAAAAGGAGAAAGCAAGAAGGAGTTATCCTAAAAATCGAAATAATAAGGTGTATAATACAATACTTAAATGATTTACAATTATTGGAATGTGAGGGGTATAGAAGTGTTGAAAAGTTGGGAATGGTAAAAAATTTTAAGAGAAAAAATAAGGTAAACATGTTAAGATTGATAGAAACAAAGAAACAGGTAGTGACTAGGTTTGATGTAGTGCAAATTTGAGAGAATGATGCAGTGAGTTGGAAATTTGTGGGATCGGAAGGTGCTTTTGGGGGGTTTATTGTTGATGTGGGACGACATGATGTTTTAAGTCGAGTAATTGTTATAAAGGGAAGAGATGGTTGTGTGTGGAATGAGTGTTGACGAATAATAGTTTCAATTGTGTGTTTTGCTTGGTGTACAGTACACATGCCAGAGAGGACAAACTGACTGTGTGGGAAGAGTTGAGCTTTATCCCTGGGTTATGTCAAGTCCCAATTTGCTACATGGGTGACTTTAATGAGGTTGTGACAGTGGATGAGAGAAAAGGAGCCAGTACATTAACAGCAGCAGCGAAAGATTTTAGAAGATAGATACAGGATATGGAGCTTGTAGATTTAGAGTTGAATGATCGTAAGTTTACTTGGTTTAGGGGCCAATCATGCAGTCGTATTGATCGGGTGTTGGTTAGCGTGGAATGGGTTGAAGAGTTTCCTGAGACGTGACTTAAAGGTGGGCAGAGAGGTTTATCGGATCATTGTCCGTTGATAGTGGAGGATAGTAGAGTGCGAGGGGGGCCAAGGTCGTTCCGAAGTTTAGATTCTTGGTTCACGCATGATGGTTTTCTCAGAATGGTAAATGAGAAATGGAGAGGGTTAGAAGATGTTCATTTTACTGAAAAAACTGAAGGCTTTAACGATATGGTTCAGGAGATGGCATAAGGAGAAGTTTGATGATATTGAATTGAGGATAAACAAGCTGGAGGATGAAATCTGGAAGGTAGATGAGTTGGTTAGTAATGGATGCTATGATGCAACTATAGAGGCAAGGAGGGCCCTTGTTAGTGTTTGCAAGAAATGGTATGTCAGGAAGGAGAATTATTGGAAGCAGATGTCAAGGTCTCGACATGCTAAACACATGGATAAGAAGACTAGATATTTAGCCTCAGCTAGAAGACGGAGCAATCACATCGATGCCTTAGTGATAAATGGAAGGGTGGTGAGGAATCAAGCCAGGATCAAACTCGCCATAAGAGATTTTTGCAAGAACTTGTATCATCAGGAAGCGTCACATTTGATAGGCTTCCGTGATGGGCTAGTTAATAAGATACATGAAGAGGAGTCTGCAGAGTTAGAGAGGATGCCTTCGATTGAAGAAATAAAAGATGTAGTGTGGGATTGCGAGTCGTCAATGGCGCCTGGGTGTGATGGCTACAATATAAACTTCATTAAGTGTTAGGAAGAAATTGGGTCTGACTTCACTAAGGCTGTCATAGATTTCTTTCAGTCAACAGAGTTACCAAGAGATTCTAATGTTACTTGGGTGGTGCTGGCTCCGAAATTTGTTGAAGGTAGGGAGATCAAAGATCTTTGGCTAATTAGCATGGTCAGATGTGTGTATAAGGTCATATCGAATGTGCTAGTTCGGAGAATGCAGAGGGTGATGCCAGGATTAGTAGGAGAGACTTAGAGTACTTTTGTGAACGGTAGGAAGATACATGATGATACTTTGATTGCATGTGAGACGGTGTAGTGGTTGAAGACGAGTAAGAAGAGGTTGGCAATAATCAAGCTGGATTTTCAAAAAGCTTATGATAGAGTGAAGTGGACTTTTGTGGATATTGTACTTCAGAAGATGGCGTTTGGACAAAGATGGAGAGGGTGGATTAAGGAATGTATTTGCATGGCGTCGATGTTGGTTTTGATAAATGGGTCGCCTTCTAAGTCCTTTAAGATGGAACGGGGCTTAAGGCAAGGTGATCCTCTTTCTCCATTCTTATTTGTTCTTGTTGCTGATGTCCTTTATAGGATGGTAAGAGAGGCAGTAAGGAATGGAAAGATTGCTCCTCTGTTGGTTGGTAAGAACAATATTGAGTTGTCCCACGTAATTTGCAAACAACACCATACTATTTTGCCCACAGAAAGAGGAGACTGTCAGGAACTACAAGCGGCTTCTGTGGTGTTTTGAGATGATGTCAGGCTTGAGTATTAATTTTGATAAATCTAGTTTGATTTCGGTTAATTGTGAGTATGAGTGGGTAGATAATTCTGAATAGCCTGCCAATTTACTACTTCAATTTATATAAGATGCCCAGAGTAGTAGTAGAGAAGTTGATCTCCTTGCAGAGGAGGTTCTTATGGAGTGGAGAGGATGGCAAGCACGGGGTACCTTTGGTGAAGTGAAAAATTGTGCAAACTCCAAAACAGCTAAGAGGGTTGGGAGTGAGTGATGCAGTAGTTCTGAATGTAGCACTGTTATTTAAGTGGTGGTGGTAGTTTTCGAAAGAAGATGGTTCATTATGGAAGAAAATTGTGTTGCCTTACAATGACATGAACCCAAATATTCCATTTTCTGGTCAGCCTGTACCTAAAAGAGGAGGTCCATGGAAGAATATTTGTTAGCTACAGATAAAAGATCAGCAAGTGATGGATAAGATAGTTAGAGGATTGTCTTTGGAGATAGAGGATGGAAGAAGAATTTGATTCTAGGAAGATAATTGGCTGGCTTGTGGTGTGCTGAAAGACATTTTTCCATGGTTTTTCTCAGTTTCAAACCAAAAGGGATCTGTAATTAAGGATTGTGAGTTCTGAGATGGGTTAGAGTAGATATGAAATTTTCAATGGAGAAGGAAACTGTTCCAATGGGAGTTGAAATTAGTGAATCAGCTTTATGGGGTGCACAATCTGTCAATTTAGCATTCGAGAGGACAAGATAGTGTGAAAATTTGATAGATCAGACATTTATTCTACTAATTCCTTTGTGCAGGTTTTGCAGGCTGAACACTCCTGGAGAACATTTTCAGTTATCGCTTCACTTGTTCTATTTGGAGGGGGTTGGTTCCACAAAGAGTTGAGTTGTTCACCTGGTTTGTGTTAATTGGCAGGGTCAATATTAAGGACAGATTAAGCAGATTTGGCATTATTGATCAAAATGATACTGATTGTGTGTTGTATAAAAAGGATTCTGAAAATGATTACCATTTGTTTTTTGTTGTGAATTTACTTGGCAGGTGTGATGTTCTTGATTGTTCGCCTATAAGAAACTATGGTTTGTTCCAGGAACAATTAAGCAACACTTCGAGAGTTGGACATGAGCTCCTGCTAGAAACAATGAACACAATAGGTGGTTGATTAGTTTTTGTGCTATCATCTGAAATACTTGGTTGGAAAGAAATAGCAGGATATTCAAAAATCAAGAAGCAGATGTTGTAGAAGTTATCAACAAGTTGATTATGAGCTACAAATAGTGAGCTGATTTTGATCCTTCTAGTTGTTGATGACAATGTTAAAATTACTACAATTTAATTTTCTATTTGTTACCTAATAACTTGGTACTTTCTAACTGCTCCACCTTGTTGTATTGAACTTTTGGTTTTAAAAAAAAAAATTATGCTTTTTAAAAACTCAAAACACTTTTTTGAAAAGTTTGCCAAAGTCTGTAATCTCAACGAAATTTCTCAGAAAATGGAGTGAAAATTTATTGGGCGGCATCTCCAAGTCTCCAACACAGATGACTGACTCAGTGAGGAAAATTAAAAAAACCACCCACCAATGAATATTGTCCATAATATTTATTAAGTATTACACTATTACGTGACCCCCTTTGGACCTTTTTTGGTGTTAAAGTAACTTCTGCAAAGGAAATGGTCAATGCTCTAAAGACAAATGGTGGGATTGGATATTACGATGAAATATCCTGCTTTTTGGGTTGAAAGAAACTAACGAATTCCTTGCTCTTTTCCTTTTAGTTTTTTCTTGGTATTAATTAATGGAAAAGTATAGGTAAACAATGAAAATATTAAACAATGTAAACAATAGATATATCGGATGTTCATTTTACTAGTGTACGGATGGTTATTTTAATATTAAAATTTAGAAGATTAATTTAGAGGTGTAGTGTGTTTTTATTTGATTGGTGGTTGTTCATATTGTTCAACAAAGTCATTGTCCCCCTAATATTCCCCTTAATTAATTGCTAAACGTAAATTGTCCTAAGTGTTGGAGTTTCTCTGACATACTATTGTGATTTAGTTTGCATTTTTTTTTATATTTAGTATTTTTTATTTTTAAAATTTTGTGTAGAAAAAAAAAAACAGACAATAAAATCATTTTTTTTCACTTTTTGTTTTTCTTTTTATAAAATTAAAAAAAAAAAAATACAAACCAAACACGCTCTTTAATTATCTAAATTTCTGAGTTCGGTCTTCAAATATCACTGATAAAACAAATAGGGTTGGTCATTTAGCAAGCTATCATCCTGATATTTGAACTCAATTTTTATCAGTGTTATGATAGTCGAACTCAAAGAAATTATTATTAATAATAAAAAAAGTTTCACCAATAATTCAATCCAGAAAGGTTCAGCTCTCGTCTTGGTAGAAAGGTTATCCACTTAAAGCTCAATTAGTGACATTATATTTAAGCACAAAAGTTAAGTAGAGCATCCAATAACAAAGACATAGTTTACGTTTCTCAAATAATATTTTGTGTAGATTAGAGCCATAATAATTGCAATGCGGAAGATATATTATGTACTTGTTTTATGAAACTAGTATACAGATTTTGCTCCTGTAATGCATTGTTCAGTTCTATAATATTTCTTGTACTTGTTATTGCTCACCTTTTTTTTTATTGGACTGGGTTCTTGCTTACTTGATTTCCACTTTTTTCGTCTAAAGCATAAGTGAAGTAAAGCCTTTCGGCCACCGATTTTTTTTATTTAAATTAAATAAATATAATATTTATCAAAATAAATAAAGATAAAAAAAATTATTAAAATACATCTTCAGTTATATCTCGGTGCATTAATCCCGTGCTGTGGTAGGATGTTTGCAAATTATATCTCGGATGTAACTGTAATATGAACATAAGCATATTTTGGATACATTGTACCCGAGATACGCGCATTTTCTGATTCGGGTCAATGTATCTGAGATAAGGGAAAATTACCAGGATATTACCAGACTCGTCTTCTATTTGTTTATCCATTTTAGTGAATGCCTTTTTTACAAAAATATTGTAACATTGTAGATAAAAAATGGACCTGTAATATAAAAGTAACTAGTTATACAGAAATCATACTTCATTACACATTAAACACATTTAATAACAATCACTACATTAAAGTGGCAACATTAGAACCAAAAGGCCTAAACCCTAAACTGCATGCGTCGTCATGGATCCGAGTGAGGCGCATTGGGACACCCACGTCTGGTGTGGCCCTCTCTGTGGCAGAGCCCACATCTCTTCTCCGCACGTTCAATGGCATCTATCTCAATCCGGATCCGAGTGGATATCGGCTTTCCCAATGCCTTCCTTCGCATGGCTGAGTTGGGCTTTAGGCGTGCACCCTACCATGAAGGCCACATCTTTTCATCTGGTATCGGCTGAAATTCCCTCTCGTATACCTTAAATACAGAGACCATCGTGTACACGGGGTTCATGAAATGACCCCACTCAATACTTGTAGTTGCACATGCCGCCAGGGCGTGTCGACATGGGTAATGCAATGACTGGAATAGGCCGCAGTCGCATGTACGCTCGGTCAGACGAACGCGATATGAAGTCTGTGACCAACCATCCACCGGCCCCATTGGGATAAACCACCACAAAGAAAAATTGATTATTCTCCATCAGAACAAAACCGAAAAGAAGAGAAAGAGAAGAATGGTTTGTGAATTGTGTGAGGAGAGGTATTGGGATGGTCTCTATAAATAGACTTATTCTACAACATATCTTGAGTACAGAGACATCTATACAATAATACACATATCTTGGGTGCTGAGACCCTAATTATAATCTTAACTATATCTCGAATGCTGAGGGGGGCATTTCGATATTTCCCCTTATCTCGAATGCACTGATTCGAATTAGAAAACGCTTGTATCTCGGGTGCAGTGTATCCAAGATATACTTATACTCATATTACGATTGCATTTGAAATATGATTCGTAGACACCATATTACAACATGGGATCAGTGCACCCGAGATATGGCCATTTTGAACAATGATCTTCAATACTCAAGATGTGACTGAAGATATATTTTAATAATTTCTTCAATGTTTATTTATTTTAATAAATATTATATTTATTTAATTTAAATAAAAAAATCCTTCGACTACTCAGTAATGTTTCTATTAACGGCAATACTTTAAAATTTAAATTGATTTCTACTATTTTTTTAGAGAAATTAATCTTTGTTCTTTTAGAATATTAGATAAATTAATATTAATAAATAAAAAATAAATTATTTATCATTCAAAATTTCAACAAAATAATTCCTCTATTAAATAACTTTTTGGAAAAGCTTAAAAACTTTTTTCTCACTGTAAAAACTATTAAATACCAACTTATCAATAGTTGTATTCGTATCTAATTTATGCGTAGGGAAGAAAAAAAAAATAATTTGGACATTACTCTTCTACTAGGGCACTGATGTGATTGGAAGAGCATCATGCGAATTCCGATTTTCATTGATTTGGACGGAATGCTAACCAATGAGCTCAATTCCATATCTAAAGTTTGGTCAAAAGCACTCATCAGTGCTATGCCATAAAGAAGTTATCCGCATTTTTATATTTTTCCATCAATAGCATAGTAGTATATTATATTAGCATGTTACCAATATATTCACCAATAAAATTTGAGTATATCTATACACGTATTAAATTTACAAACTAATAAAATTTTAATTAAAAATATAAAAAATTTAAATTATTAATATATTTATTTTATATTATTAAATAAAAATATTTAAAAAATTTTATTAATAATGAATTTATCACAAAAACATATTTTAGCTACACGGCTAAACTCATAAAATTTATTCAAATTAATGATCAAATCGATTTTTATAATTAAATTCAACCAAATTTTTAAAAATTAAAAGTTTTATGTTTTTTATACACGCCTTTTCTTTTCTACATCTTCTTCTTTCTTTTTTTTTTTTAAATGTTATTTTTTTCTCAACTTCTCTTTTCTTTTTTCTTCTTTTTTTGTTGATTTTTTTTTCTTTCTTTCTTCTATCACCAAAATTTTCCTCTTTCTTTCCAATGCCTCTCTCTTTTAATTTTCTTTCTGTTTTGTTCAAATTGCTACTATTAATGAAATATTTTATTCAAATAAATCATTTTAAATTAACATTATAAAAGCATAACACAAAAATAACACAAAAAAAACAAAAGTTTTAGTTGAAAAATATATAAAATATTTTAAACTTACAGAATTTTTAGTTGAATAAAGCAGAAGAACAATACATAAATTTTAATTGAGTAGTACATAAATTATTTTAAATTGTGTAAATTTTTTAGTTAAATAATACAAGAAAAGCATAGAAATTTTAGATCAAAAACATAAAAATGTAACTTAAATAACACATAAATATTTTGAATTTGTATTAACCGTAAAAAATTTCTATGTTTGCTTTCTATATTTCTCTTCAAATATCTTCAAAAATGTGTTTATCTTAAAAAAAAATTTTGTTTATCATAACAAAATCTTTTATCATTAATAAAATCAATTTTTATACTTGCTTCTTATGTTTTTTCAAAAAAATTTGTGTGTTTATCGTTAAATAGTTTATATTTGTATTTCATGTTTCTCTTTAGAATTGTGTGTTTAACTTAAAAAAATTATATGTTACATCATAAAATTTGTGTGTTTGGCATAAAAAATTGATTTTTTTTTTGTTTTTCATATTAATTTTTTCATCTGTTTATTTTTTTTCATAAATTGTTTTAAAATGAGAATTTTTTTTATTTTTTTATTTTTGCGTTTGCGATTTCTTTGTAAACTGCTGACACATCACACATGTACCATGTTATGTATAATTTATCGATACTTTTTTTTTTTTTTTCATTCCACGCCATAAAACACACATCATGCTGATTCCAATTCCACCCATATTCCACCCACATTCCTATCAATTTTATTTTAGAAAATCTAGTCAAGGAAATGGGTTCAATGTATTTGTAATAAAGAGAACCAAAATGGAAAAACCCAAAACAAAAAGAAAATATTATGTTTATTTTTCATTTAATTATTCAAATTTCTTTTACATTAAAGAAATCTTCTATGCTTGCATTGTTTATATATACGTTAGATTTACATCGTAACGCGTACTTATTCATGCCACGTGCATGATAATTTGGCCAAAAGAAAGAAACTTTATATGATTTAAATATTATATGAATATATAAAAAGTATTTTGATATTCAAAGAACTAAGTGTCATTATAACTTTTAGAATATTATATTTTATAGTTTTGTATAATATTCTAGATTATTTGAGATAGAATTTTAAAATATTCTAAAATATCTCAAAAGTTTCGAAAAATTCTAAAAAAGTTTTAAAAAACTTTAAAATATCATAGAGTATTATAAAAAAAATGTGAATATATATAAAAATATGAAGAGTGATATAGAATAATTTAGAAGAGTTTAGACAAATGCGATAGATTAGATATTTGTAATGAAGATTTTATACATTTGATTTAGACTGTTTGATTAGATTCAACCATAATTGTCAATTAAGGAGGTGGTTGGTTATAAATAGAAGTGAGAGTTTTGGCATTAGTTGTATGAGTTATTTATAATAAATACTTGTGTAGTGAAATATTCTTTTCACCAAAATCTCTTTTTTTTTGTGTTCAGCTGTATTCATAATTTTTTTGTTAAATATTGATGATTAGACTAACTTGGTTTTAATTTAAAGGTTAAATAAGTTCAAATGTCAGCACGGTAGCATTGAAATGTGTTCAAAGTGGTGACACTTTGACATCAGAGCATGGTTCAAGAGAGAACTCAATTGATTTGTGGGTATGACTTCTAGTATAACTATGGAGCATAAAGGAAAAGTGATATTATTCATTTTCAATGAAAAATGAAGAACACGTATTCTTTAAATAAGTCTAAAGGTAAGGACTTTAATTTTTTTGTAGAGAGTGTTTTTTTGTTGGAAAATGTTCTATCCTCTATGGATATGCGTTTTCAAAGGATAGAACATTACAAGGAGATCCTTAAGACTCGTGTTAGAAGAACTAAATGCTTTTAAGGAAAGCATGCTCTAAATAGAAGAGAAACTTAAAAATTCCTTAAAACTATTCAAGGAGGCAAAATCTCGACCGACCATTATAAGAGAGACGACGAATATTTGGAGTATGCTTTCAAAGCTTCTAATTCTTTCAATACATGAGTTTTGATGGTCTCCTTGATATGTTCTATCATTTGAAGGTACACATCTATAGAGGATATAGAACCTTCTCCAACAAAAAAAAAAAATCCCTCTTCGAAGAAATTAGAATCCTTACCTTTAGGTTCACTTGAAGAATATATCTTTTTTCTTTTTCATTGAGAAGAAACAGCATCTATTCTCCTTTGAGTCTCAACATGCTCAATTGTCATACTAGAAACCTAACCACGAATCACTTGTGTTTTCTCTCGAACCTTGTTCTGATGTCAAGTTGTCACGGCCTTGGAGACATTCCAACACTACTGTACTGGCACTTGGACTTAATTAACCTCTTAAGCTAAGATCAAGTAAGTTTAACCATCAATGTTTAGCAAAAAAAAATATGAATACAAGAGAAAAGAAGTTTTGGTAGCAAGAATATTTCACTACACAATTTTTTTTTTTTTTAAAATAACTCACACACCCAATACCAAAATTTTCACTCATATTTATAGCCATCCACCTCCTTAATAGATAGTTATAATTAAATCTAATTAATGGTCTAGATCGAGTGTCCAGAATCTTTATCAAATATCTAATCTATCACATATTTCTAAATTTTTTTAGATTATTCTATATCACTTTTCATACTTCTACATATACGCACACTTTTTTAAAATGTTCTATAACCTTTTAAAATTTTCTAGAATTTTTTATTATTTTTCAGAACTTTCAAAAATATTTTAAAATATTTTAGAATTATCTAAAATAATTTCAAACACTCTAAAATACTATACAAATACTATTAAATATAACATTATAAAAATTATCGTGACATAAAACTCCTATTTACTTAAAACAACGGTTAGAATTTTGTAATAGTACCAAAATTCTTATTATGATAAAAAAAATTGTATATACATAAGTATACGTAATATCTAAAAACTAAAATAGTAATAATAATAATAATAATAATTACATGACAAGTGAATCAATAATACACCATAATGCATATACTTGATATTAAGGTTTATTTTTTTAATATTGGGTGACAATGGGAGTAATGCATAACTATGATATACTTGTATGTTTTATTGACATATTAAAAGCAGTCTTAAATTAAGGAAATTGCTTCCAATACTTTATATAGATCAGCAAAAAGACAAAAAAAAAAAAAAAAAAAAAAAAACTAAGGGTAATTTAATGTTTGGTGGAAAGAAAAAATAAAAATTTTAAATATAATTAACATCCAGCACCTATCAAACCACAAATAGCTCCACTCCCAGCTATTTTGGCACAAAATTTTTTTGGTGGGTACTCCCATGAAGATATTATAATTGTCTTCATGTGATGATTTTTCTTTTTGACCCTTAGATGATAGATTGTAGGGTTAGATTTTGATATGTTATAAAAGTGTTGTTTTTATTTGAAGTGTGGCCAAATTAATAAATCACACTTTTATACAAAGCATCTTCATAAAAAGATGTTTTTTGCATCTTCATTTGAGTAGCTCCTAATTTTTTTTCCCATAACCAAGAATGGTAACATTATCTGAATTTGTAGGTATCCATTCTGCCCCTTTTCGTTTGGGGTGGATAATTATTCGCTTCTGCACCAGAATAAATTTTTAACAAAGTGGGTTTTTGAACGGGACGGGATCGCATTTAAGTTAAACCTGTCCTTATATATATAATTAGTAAAATGATTAATAATATTGTATTATATTTAAATTTTTACTTTAATTTATGTTATGTATATAATGATAGTTATATACATTTTAAAATTTAATTTTATTTGTTAAATTTTAATAATTATAAGAACGAGTAGAGATGAGATGAACTAGGATTTAACTTTTTATTATCCGCAAATAAAAGCGAACAAATTAAATGCAAATTATTGTAAGACGAAACGGAGTCGGATAGGGCAAACGCCCCATTGCCACCCCTAATCAGCGTTGACTCATTTACCTACATTATACGTTCATGGGACCATTATAGAAAAGAAAGTTGTAATATTACCATCCAACTATTTTAAAGAATGAAGGAAAAATAAAGCTATGTATACGTTTTGTATTATCCATTTGAATCTAAGCTCTTTTGCATGCAATAATTTTTATGTTAAATAGGATTTTAATTAATAAAAAAAATTGGTGTGTAAATTATACAAGTACTATGAAAGTTCTTAGTATCTATTTATTTTAGTCATTAGATCGTGTTATTTTTATGAATTTATCTAAAATATGTTAAGAAGTTATAGGATAAAAGAGTAAAAAAAAAAATGAAAATTTCAATGTATTTAATATATAAAAACTTTAAAAGTTTGATTTACACTTTTTATTAAAATTGTTTACTTGCAATATTCTTAGCAAAAGCCTTTTTTTAGCAAATTTTTATTTTATTAATAAAAAATAATTTATTTAATTATTTTTTTACTGGAAAATATGAATATAAAACTGGGCTGGAGCGTGTGAATAAATTGCATCAAGACGATTTTGACAACTGGAAAAGACATGTGACTATGTGAGGACTGTGTGAGTATGACAGTTGAATAGGTAACTTTTCTTCAGTACTCCCATAATAAGTTTAGGCGTCATAGGCCTCGGTACAACTCCAACAATAACCATCATATATGTTCCAAATAGATCCAATTACGAACACCTTTTCACATTTCCATCCAGGCTTCCACAAAATCCTTCCACGCCAATCATGTTTATACTACCATTATACTTCCCGGGACAGCGTGGTTTCATGGTGTTGCTATGGACCGATGGTGTTTCTCACTTTTAATAGGCTTGACTTAACATCTATATTGATTGTTGAAGTTCATGCTTCAGGTTCTTTTGTTTATCTCGCATTATTTAGGTCCCTCTTAACATTTTATTTATATGATTTAAGTTAAAATAGGACGGTGACATTAGGGATAGAGCTATCAAAGCCGTACTTGGTGCAGAGGAAACAGTTTGTTGCAATCAGGACAACGAATTCAGTCCCACATGTGTCTCAGCTTTCTCACTAACAAGCAAAGCCGTCCTATGCTTGTTTCATTGTTTGTCCTTAGCGCAGAGCATTTTATGATTATGAATATCAAGAAATGGCACAAATCAACAGAAAATACAGGAATGCGGTACGTACGTAAAAAACAATCAGTAATCTCGGGTTAATTATTCGTCTGGACGGCGACTTCGGGCTAACCGGCTAAGTAATTAATTCAGAGTATGTAGTTTCGGATATGAACATAGGCGAAGAGAACAATGACTAAGAAAAAGTCAGCAGCGGCAAATTCTCTAGAGGTGAAGTGAATCTTAAAATTCCATTCCATGTAATAAAAACTTGGGTGTCCTCAAGAAAATAAGCAATTTAGAAACACTTAAAAAGGAAGGACAAACTAAAAACAGCCCAATACATCCATAATTCATAACAGACATGAATGCCTAAAATCTCAGTACCCAAACGAGATCAAACAAGCAGCTTCTCCTTTGAAAAACATATAGAGGAGAAGTTCAATTCTAATTAGCAGTAAAAATTTGTTTACTGCTGTTCATCTGGTTTAGGAGCTTCTTTTATTTCATCTGCTCCATCATCCTGAAACCATAACAAAGAACAAATAGAAGTTCAATACATAGCTCATGAAATGATGTGACAGACAAACATAATATGGGGGTTCGAATCAATACCTGCATGTCAGAGGTCCACAGGGTGAGGTTATCACGGAGGAGTTGCATGATCAAAGTGCTATCCTTGTAAGACTCCTCTCCAAGTGTGTCCAATTCAGCAATGGCTTCATCAAAAGCCTATTGAATATAGAAGTGAAAATATTCATCATCATGTTCATGAGTATATAAACAATATACTACAAGATCAGGACGAATCATGAAGTTATTCTCTAACGCTTGAAGGGGATCGCTCATCTATTACGAGGATATGACTTGTCAAATATTTTATTATTTATTAGCTTTATTTTTAATGAACTTCAAAACATTTATTGCCTAGCAATAACTCAATAAATATTTTGCCATAGTGGTAAATAGACAGGTTGATTTGAGTTATTCAAAAAACACTAAACAGTAACCGTTGATGATGGCACTGCAAAAGGGCCCAGTCCACAGTTTTTCCCTTTCCATCGCAATCCATCGAAACATCTGATAGAAGTAAACAGTAAAATAACAAGGATCTAGCAAAATCTAACCTGTTTTGCAAGGTTGCAAGCACGATCCGGAGAGTTGAGGATTTCGTAGTAGAACACAGAGAAGTTTAGAGCAAGACCCAGCCTGATTGGGTGAGTTGGTGGCAGCTCCGCGTTAGCAATGTCCTTAACAACACAAAGAAGCACACAGTATTAGACCTAATCACATGTAAAACTTATTACATGCATCAAAGTAACAACAAAATAAAATAAAACAGAAAAAAGCCACATCAAAATTTCCTAATTCAAAATTGTTTACAAGGATAATCACACAGATATTTCACAAATAATCATGGAAATTTTTAGCAACCATGTCTGATGACGAAAATATTTAAAATATTTAAAATCAAACATGCGTAACCGCAGAGTATCAAGAATAACCAAGAGAAAGAGTGCAGATTTGAAGAATCACAACAAAATAGAAGGTTAAGATCTGAAATCTGGCTAACAAAATCTAACAGATCTGAACCGAAATATAACAGAGATCTACCAGAAACAAGAAAACTGATATACCTGAGCAGATTTGTAAGCCGCGAGGGTGCTCTCGGCGGCCTCCTTGCGCTCTGCGCCGGTCTTAAACTCGGCGAGATACCGGTGGTAGTCTCCCTTCATCTTAAGGTAGAAGACCTTGGAATCGCCGGAGGAGGCGGAGGGGATGAGGCGGGTGTCGAGGAGCTTCAAGATCCCGTCGCAGATGTTGGAGAGCTCCGACTCGATCTTGGATCTGTAGTCACGGATCACCGCAACGTGGTCCTCGTTGCCGCGACTCTCCTCCTTCTGCTCGATGGAAGAGATAATCCTCCACGACGCGCGCCTAGCTCCGATCACGTTCTTGTACGCCACCGAGAGCAAGTTCCTCTCCTCCACCGTCAGCTCCTCGTTATCGGCGGCGGCTGACACCTTTTCCATGAACTCAACCATCTCCTCGTAACGCTCTGCCTGCTCCGCCAGTTTCGCCATGTATACGTTCTCCTCCCGTGGCGATGGTGCTGCCGCCATTTCTCCGAACCTAGAGAGTGAGCGTAAGAGCGAGAAAGAGAGAAAGAGAGAGAGAGAGGGAGAGAGAAGAGATCTGGTTTCTAGAGAGAGAAAATGAAATAGAGAGCGATGAGATGGTAGAACGCGGAGAAGGCGAAAGTGAGAGGGGTGGTTTTTGAGTCTGCTGCGTCCGATAATTGCGTTTTGGGAAGCGTGGGTGGGGCCGTTTCTGAAACGCGATATGAACCGTCGGATCGTTTTATTTTTTGTATTTATTGTGTGATTAATTACTATTTTATTTTCTGCACCATTGTCGGTTACCTGGACATTTTAAAATTTGGAATTTCTTCGCTGGTTTTGATATTTTTAAAATTTAAAAAAAAGCGACAGCTGGCAAACACGGGGTTTTGATGCCTCTTCTTGTGTGTGGGCGATAAAGGTTAGTCTTTCTTTCTCTCACACACTGTCATCCTCCTTTTTTTTTTTTTTTGGACATGCACCCATTGTCTTTTCTGTCATTGTGAATTTTGTGTGACGATGGATCCTACAACCAAGAATAGTATTCGGTTTTGGTTGGTTTTTTTTTTTGCGACTTAAAAAAAAAATAAATAAAAAATTAAGAAAGAAAAAAAAACAAGAAACTGCTTAAGAAAGGCAGTCCCGCTGAATACTACTTTCAAACTCCTTCCAAGGCAATGGAAGTTCCACTTGGGCGGTTTTGGTTGGTTTGAAGAAGTTGAAATTTTAATAAACATCCAAATTAGTTTTTTTCTTAAATTAAATTAAATATTTTAATTTTCAATAAATTTTTATTATTTTTAAATTTTCCGACACTAGTGCGACTGAAATAAGGATTCATTTGTCTTATAAATTTATCAAAGATTTTATTGTCTAATAATAAAATTTAAGTAAAAATTATAACGATTTTTAATTATTAATTTTATATGAAAATAATTATATATAAATTTTTATCTATAATTTATTGTAAATTTATTTATTTAAAAAATACATATTCAAAATTTTATTTGAAATAATAGAGAAATCAATATATCTGATAAGTGTAGTTTTCAGATACTTTTAAAATAATAAAAAAAAATTTAAAATTAGAATATTTGATATAAAATTTATTTGAGACTAATTTGAATATATACTTCGACCGAAAAGGGTTCATGAATTCCATTGAATGATAATCAATTTGGGATGGAAAAAGAAAATGGGCCGAAGTGGTGTGGTTAATGGGTCCATTTATGAGGTTGGATTCTCCACCGGCCACTGCTTAAGCCCTGAATAAAGCAAAGCGCTTTTTTCTCTGCGACTTTCCCTTACTTTTACTTTTTTCTTCCACCACAGGTCCTTCTTAAACGTGAGAATTTAAGAGAACAAAAAATGAAGAAATAGAAGTAAGAAATAAGAAAGGGGGTTGGTCGGTTCATGGGTCATTCTATTCAGTAGTTGACTCGTACGTGAAAAAGTGCTAGACTTGTCACCCCAACCGGTCACTGCTCAACTCAACATCATGTCATTGTACTTTCTAAAGTAATTAGATTAGAGAAATTTTTTGGGTACAGAATAAGATTAAGTGAAAAGTGATGAATTTTATTAAATTTATAGAGAGTATATATATTGTATATAATATTTTTTTGTGATTTTTTATTATAAAAGAGTAATTTTTTGTTTTATTAGAAAGTATAATATACCATAATATATTGCTTTTAAGTTAGAGTTCAATCAAATTTTAAAAATATTTGTATTATTAGTAATTTTAAAAAAGGTTTTAATAATTTGTGTAAATATAGTTAGCCTTATGTATTAAGCTGTTAACCATAGTGAAAAATATGGCTAAATAGCTAATTATGATAATAAGGTCAGCAATTATTACAGGCATAAAATTAAATTAGTCAGACATAAAGGACAAAGGAGAGCTATACGTATGTCTCATTCTGTTAAGAATTTTGTAAAAATTTATAAAATTGTTTTTTAAATTAATTTGTATTTTTTTTAAGGTTAAAGAGTTTAATTCAAATTTATATATTGATAAATATTTATATATATTAGAGTTATTTTATAAATTAAAAACAATTTTATTAAATAAAACTTTTGTAAATTATACTTATCGAAATAAAAGTTTCTTTTTGTTTTGTTTTACCAACATAATCGTTATAATATTTGAAAAGTTATGTTTAAAAAATTAATTTTAATAAAATACTTATCGAAATAAAAGTTACTTTTTGTTTTGTTTTACCAACATATATAATCGTTATAATATTTGAAAAGTTATGTTTAAAAAATTAATTTTAGTAAACTATTTTCTTAAAAAATCAAGTTTTATTAAACCACGCTTTTTACTTTTTTTTTTTATTTTCACTTTTACAATATCTCCAAATTTAATAGGTTAAATTAATTCTCTACAAATTTAAAAATCTATTCATATACGTATTTTGATTAGAAGTTTACCAATGGCGCAGGACTGCAGGTGGCTGAGAATAGGGGTGGCAATGAGTTGGGTAAGGTATGATTTGAACCCAATCCTAACCCTACTTGCGGGTTGAGTTTTTAACCAACAATTAATCCTACTCTACCATATTCTACTCGCAGGTTGAGAAATATCCAACCATAATCCTATCCGTACTCAATCCGCGGTATCCAATTCTACCCGTGGGTTGACAAAAAGAAACATTATAATAACACAAATATCTCATAAATAACACAAGTATCTCATACACAACATAACCATCAAATAACACAAGTTATCCCATGAGCATTCAAATAATACAAGTATTCAAACAACACAAATTATCCCACAAATAATACAAGTATCTCATACACAACATAACCATCAAATATTAAATTACACATAAAAGTCTTTGTCTAAGTAAATAACATAAACATAAATAAAATTATTTAATTTCATGTCTCCATGAGCATTCCATTTGTTGCAACAACACCATCACTAGTTTATGACTTCATATACCGCATCATCATCATTTGCAATTTGATAATCAGGTTTTCCACCTAAAAATCAAAGATAATAAATTTATTTATTAATCAATCTATATATAAATTTAACATTACCATAAACAAATAGAAAAGTTAAATCATAAATAACCTCTTTGACGATATGCTGCCCACAACCAGTTTTGATTACACATAAGAGCTTCCACAATATCTTCATGAAAACTGCCACAATGAGGAGCAATTACTCGACTACTTGTGCTAAAAGAAGACTCAGAAACAACAGTAGACACAGGGATAGCAAATATATCTCTCGCAATTCTTTGAAGTGTTGGAAATCTAACCCCATTCACTTCCATTAAGCAAAAATATCAAAGTCGGCACTCAAATGATGAACATCTTCCTCTATGTAATGATCAAATTCAGTCTTCACAAATGAACCATTTTTCTTCTTCTTTTGTCTAATATACAACTGGTAAGCAGCATCATCATCTTGCTCTGCATTCATCTGTAGCTCTTGTGTAGAATCCTCAAATGCATTACTTGAATTAGACGGATTCTGTTGGTACTCATAAAGCAAGTCATAGCATATCTGTTTGATCCTCTCAATCTTACTTGAGCACTCATCTTGATTTTGACATAACATTGAGAATTTATACTCAAACCTAGCAAGCTTATACCTAGGATCTAGAATGACAGCAACACCCATCATGTCATGAATTTCTTCCCAATACTTATCAAATTTTATCTTCATACTACATGCCATATTACTAATCAGTAAATTTGGAGAAGCAGACCATTTTTTCAAGGCAACATTTATATCACATACTTTGTTAAAATAAATGTTGGCTGTTGGAACTTGAGTACCAGAAAATAATTGTGTCACATCATAAAACAACTTTAATTTACCACAAATTTCTTTAACAAGGTCCCACTCCTCATTGCTTGGCAAACTTTTGTAATTAGGATCCTTTTGTCTTAATCGAGGAAACACATTTCGATACAACCATGCAGTCTCTAACATCACATAAGTGGAGTTCCATCTAGTTGGACAACCAAGAGCTAATTTTTTTTATAAATTGAACATTTGACTTACTACACCAACTCACAAAGGTTTCATGTCTTTTAGGGGTTGAAGTCCAATACACCACACTGTCACAAATTTTTTCACACTTTCCTTAACCAAATTTAGGCCATCTTTCACAATTAGGTTCAAGATATGAGCACAAATAACGCATATGCAACATGGAACCCCCCAACAACAAATATTTTGAATGTAAGTGCCCCAACAACTCATCAACCATAGCATCATTAGTAGAGCAATTATCCAATGTAATAGTTGACAATTTTCTATCTATGTTCCACTCTAACAAAACTTTCATTAATGCATTCGAGAGCACTTCACTCGTATGAGGAGCGGGAACATAAGTAAAACTGAAAATCGTTCAAAAATATATTTCAATTATTATCTAAAAGACAAATTAATTTCAAGTAAAAAATATTAAAAGTCATATCAATTACTAGAAGTATAATTTAGAAGTTTACCTTAATACGTGCATTTACAAAATCCATGAACTATAAATGTAGTGTGCCGTGACAATTATGTATCATTTTTCTTGGTTGGAAGTCCACATGTCGGTTGTAATTGCTACTCGACTATCATTTCCATCCATTAGCTTAGTCATGTTAAGCTTCTCCAACTCATACATTTCAAAAATGTCCTTCTTGATTGTGTTTCGACTAGGCACCTTAAAAGTTAGTTGCATTGATGCATATACTTCCTTCATTCCAACATGTTCCACAAAAGATAAAGAGTACTCATGCATACATATGGCCTTGACAATACACCTTCTTGTATAAGATAGATCAAATGCAAAGGCATCCGCAGCACTCCTTGCATGTTTAGACAATGAATCCACAATTGTTGATTGCCTAGAATTTGCTAATTTGATCCTTTTACAATAGTGGAGCACATGATTCTTCAAATTTATAGTTCCATTTCTTGGATTGGCTCCAAGAACAGATTTGCAATGGTTGCATTTTGCCTTCCAGTCTTTTCCTCTTGAAATCGACTAAAGTATTGCCAATAAACACTCTTCACACTCGATTTGTTGCTATTTTCAATCGAAGCGGACTCATCTGAAACAAAATTAGTGGTTGCTTCCACTGGGGGTTCTTGTTGTTGTTCTTCTGTTGCCACATCTTGTGCCATTACATCCATGTTGGTACTTGACATTTCAAAGTGAATTCCCTACAAATATATATATGTGACATGTTTAAATACACTTTGTACAGATAGTCAGATATACAAATTACAACTAGTCCAAATAAAATCAAATTACATAATCAAATTACACACACATACAAATAAAATAAAAGAAAAAGAAAAAAATAATCATCTTGTCATAACTAGTCAAAAATTCTATTTTCTAGTCACAGAATTTCAACTTCACTCTTTTTGTAAAGGTATAAGAAATTAAAAATTATTGTTATAGAAATGAGTCAAAATTAATTAAACAAGTATTACTAAATAAAAAATAGATAAACAATCAGCGTTTAAGTATATATTCATTAAAGATAAAATTTAGCAAATAAAAACACTATTGTATGTTAATTGGTGAATTATATAGGTTATCTCTCCATTAAAATTTTTAAATTATTTTCTACAGTGAAAAGGAAAGAAGAGTTTTACAAGATAGATTAGTTACTTTCTCAATGTAAACTTGCAATGATAATAGACAAATAAAGAACTAAAAATAAAATGATTCATTAGTGAGACATAGAGTGCAGTTAAGGATAGATCATTGCAACCTTTAATTTTTTCGGGAAAGGGGGAGGGGGGGTTTGGGAGGGGTCTTCAAACTTGCTTAGCTTTGAATAAGCTTCGAGAAGAGCAACCTTTAATTTATGTCGTGTCTTTCCTAGTTTCCATTTTTTGTTTATAAATAAATTTCAGCCTCAAAGGTGAGTCTTAGTGTTATGGTAAATTATGAATTCATAATCTGACTCCATCCATGTGATATAAAGAAAGCAGTTCCAGAGGAATATACACAAAAAAATGTGTTTACAAGAAGCAAGAGACACAATAACTCAATCAGACATGAAAGACATGCTCAAAAAATACTCAGAATAATTATAGCTACAAAATAATTTGAAATACTCAAAATAATTATAGCTAAGAAGTACACTATGCAAGGTATATAAAACTTCACAGTATAAAGCTTACCACTAAGTTAGGGAACAAGTCTAATGAGTCAACAGAGACCAGATCATCGATGTTGTTATCACCTGAACAAAGAATCAGAGATTTAAAGTCAATAGATGTCCACAATCTGTATTTCGTGCAGGATGATGAGCATCATCAAGAGAAATACTACCTAATAGAAGGCCTTCGCGAACAAGCTGGCGACGAGAGTGACGGGAGACTACAACACCGCCGGCGACGCGAGTAATATGAGTAGTGCCGGCGACACGATCAGAGTCCAAAGAGATTTGAATTTGAGAATTGAGAGAAGAGGATTAGGGTTCTTCTTGCACCATTGAGGGAGTGGCTGTGAAATAAGGGCTGTAATCTGAATGATTGAGGCCACCAGATTGTTAAAAATTGTATTTATATCTCATTAAATGAGAAATATGTTTTATAAAAATAAATGAGTAAAGTTTACAAATTTATAAATTTGGTTTAGTGTCTAGGAACTTTTTGCACATGCTTAAGGTCATTGGTTCAACTCTCATATGTAACATTTTAAAGCCAATCCCGCCAACTCTCATATGTAACATTTTAAAGCCAATCCCGCTACGTTACTAACAGCACTTCTGCCAACTCTTATTTATAACCGTGTTTAATGGAAGTGTTTTTGTGGATGTGTCTAATAAAAATGTCTTTTTTATGACTGAGACTAATAGAAGTGTCTTTATAGATGTACTTTTTGGATGTGTCTCTTTATACATGTGTTTAAAATATAATAATTAATTATTGTTGGCAATAAGTTGGCAGATAATCTATTGGTATTCTATACTTTTCCTTTTAAAGCATATATAACACATATTATGGGGGTGCGGGTAGGGTGGATAAGGTTGAGGCTCAACCCGTACCCCGCTCCGTGCCCAACCTTACCCGCAGCGGATCGAGTTGGCAACCCTACCCGACCGGGTTAGGTCGAGTTGGGTACCCGCGGATAGGGTCCATGCTGCCAGGCCTAGTTGAGAAGAATGGCAAAAATGACTAAATTATTACTTTATTTTGTGGAGCATTGTAAGTCCTATTTAGCAACTTCGTCCATTTTTTTGACTAAATTATTGTTTGCTGCAATCACTAACAGCCTAAGAGGTACATCTATAGTAATAGAGGGGAGCAGGAAGTGGGAATAATACTCAGCTCTGTATTTTATACTCTAATATTTTTTAATCTTCATTTAGTTTTTTTTTATTTTGTTATTGTTGTAACAGTGATGTTTTCTATCAATATTGGATGTTGTTATGTTTTATTTGAGTGTGGATGATGACAGCGAATAAATAAAAAAATCAAATTTGCCTTAAGACAAATCGGACGGTTAGTTTTAATATCAAATTAAACCCTCATATTTGTAATTGGCCAACACACGCATGCAAGAATCGAACGATCAGATTTAAATTAATTTGATTCCCATCACATATTAGATGGCCAGAGTTAAATAGTTTGAAAACAGACGGTAGGAATCAATTCCACAAATCTAAACTCTCCAAAAGTCTTTTTTCTCTCCTTCGCTGATCCTTCTCACTCTCACTCGATTCACTCTCAATTTTTAATACTATCACTCTTAAACCATAAACTAAAGAAGTTGATATCTTAAATTTTACGTTGTTAACTATCTTAGTCAACTTAATTATATAAGTAATCTTTTTGTAATTTTTTCAGTGTCTATAAAAATAATAATACTGTAAATTAATATTGTTTATAATAATTAAATGGTAGTATTAGATATATCGTGTATAGATAAATATTAGAATTATATAGTTAGTTTATATTAATGATAATTAGTATGATAATAAAAATTAGAGATATATTAGTTATGTCTTAATAAAATTTAGATTTATTTTATAGATTTATTAATTTAATTGTATTTGTTTAGAGTAGGATGGAAATTAGAATTTAATTTGTTGGTTAATTTTAATCATAATATTTCATATTCGATTCTTTGGTAGTTTTTGTTTAGTGTCAATGTCAGTGCTATAGTAATTTAATTAAGCAATTTTAATAACTAAATTAATGGTGTTTAATTTAGGGTTTGTCGATAATTTGATTAATTATTTTAGTTGTATGAGAATATAAATTATAATTATGGGTTAAATTTATTAACTATACTTGTAATAGATAGCAATTAGAATTTTAATTTTTCGATAATGTTAATCTTAATGATAAAGTTAAAATGTTAATGAAAATAAATGATTATATTTTTGGTAGTTATTTTAATGTTATTAATTGTTGTTAGGGATTAGAACTAATTATTTCCATAATCTTAATAAATAAAAATTATAATTATTTAGAGTTTATGATAAAATATAATTAATTATTTCACTTTGTATGTATGCATGAGTGTAGTTATAGGGTAAATTTATTTATTAACTATATTTGTTAGTATATATCGTTAGAAATAAGAATTAAATTTGTCTGGATATTATTGATAATAAAATTAATTATTATGATAATTAAGTTAATATTAATCCATGGGTAATTTTATTAATTATATTAGTTAGTTTAGTATAGAGGTTAAATTATTTTTTTAATATTCATGTTAAGTTAATAATAATTGTTAGTATGTTAATGGAAATTGAAATTATAAGTGTTTTAATTTATTATTGATTAATTAACTGAAACTACTTGAGTTACTATTTGTCTATGTTTTGTAGGATTCACGAATGTTAAGGTGTGTCCACATGAATTCATTAGTTGCATACAATTCAATTGTTGAGCCTTTTTTTTTTTTTTTGCGAGACACTGTCTTTTATCACGTATCTCAGATTGGAGAGATCTAAGGTTAGTCGGCTTTGTTAACAACTTTAGTTGAGAGATGACACTCAGACATGCATACCTTTCATCTTTTAACTGGTGAGTACGCTATTACGTTGGAAGATATGACTTTAATTCTAGGTATTTCGATAAATAGTCTTGCTGTTACAAGAGTAACCATGAATAGTTATGAGGCCATAGAAGCTGAATGCATGCATCAATTTGGAGTTGTACCTAGGACCAATGATTGCAGAAAAAGTTACATCAAATTTACCTAGATTAGAATGTGAAAGATGAATTACATTTGAACGATCAAGTTGCCATCAAGAGGTATGTGAAGTGCCATATCTTGCTATTGTTTATGTCAATTTTGTTTACTAATAAGTCTGGGTTAGTAGTTCACTGGAAATTTATGCCGCTACTCCACAACTTTTCTTGGGTCAGCGAAATTAGCTGGGGATCAGCATCCTAGCACCCTTGTAAAGAGCCTTATGTAAGGCATCTCGTTTTGACTATAAGGAGATTGATGGTCCACTGACATTATTGCATATCTGGGCTTGGATTTGTTTTCCATTTCTTCTCCTGATTCTTGGCTTCCCGCAATATTTTTCACTTGCTAACTGGTAATATTAATTATTAATAACTTTACTAAGTGTTTTACATTGTATTATAATGTCTAGTCAAAAAGTTTACTAGTGAAAAAAAATGATGTCAAATGGTGTAACTGGGAGCGTGCTAATCGGTCGTATAGATATCATACTATTGCTCACTTTAGGAGATTGTTAGATGAGGTGCAGGAAGGCTATGTATGTTCTAATTGAATAATATAAAATCATCTTGAAATCCATGTATGTTGAACCTTTGTATTATTTGGTGAATATTTTTTTTTTGTATTTGTCCAGTTTGTTTGGGAAGCTTACGGTGTTGATTGAACAGATCCATACGTCATTCTAAAAGATGACATCCATCTTCATTCACTGGTTTGGAGCACAACGGTACCGTTGATATCATTTGAGACTCTTGAGTGGCATGCAACTGAAAGGTGCAGGAGACAATTTGGTTTTATATAGGGTGTCCTACATCAGGAGAGGTTTCTGGATGATCAATATGGTGAGGTTTTGACCAGACTAAAAACTTTGATTCGTCTGTCAACCATCCATTTTGGATAATGTAATGGACCAATCGATACAGTCATGTCCTATATGAGATCCTATGTCTTTGCAACATCCATTGGACTTTTACATGTATTGGTATTGCATGAAATATGACACTCACTTGTATTGGTTCGATCTTGTATTGTAAAAAAAATTAAGAGGGCAATACTATGGTGAATCATCCATCCTAACCAAAGTCACCGCCACTGCCACAGCCACAACAACCCCCACAGCCAACACCACTGTAAGATCCATCTCAGCAGTCTTCGATTCCATATGTTCTTCAGACATATTCCACATCACATTTTACACCGCCATATCCATGGCATCAATAGTATTGAGGTGTATCACAGTTGGAAACAAGGGACCCAACATGGTTTTTCCAGCTACTTGGATTCATGGCGACGCAATTGGGTCAATCACAGTTGTGTAACCAGAGCGAAGTCCCCCCACCCATGTCGATGCAGTTGAGTGTGCTGACCTAGGGAAGGAGGTAATTGGATTCAAGAATTTGGTGTTGTACTCCTTCAACAAACTCTATAGGCAGACTAACTGTTGATTCGAGTAGGAATAACGAGGACCGAAGGATTGTTAATAGTAGGAATCCTATCGTATCCCAATAGGTCTCATCAAGGAGAGCACAAGGGAACTCGACGGTGATGATGATGACTACCTAGTTGAGTCCCTGGAGGGGGATGAAGATGATGGTCATGACGAGAGTGATGACGATGACGACCATGGTGATGACCCTGGGCTGAGTATAGGTATTGTACTTGTGTTTATTCAAGTCTTTGAAATTAATTGTATTTTGCTCGTTGGTTCATGTGTCTGTTGTTAGTATTATAATGGATCTACATTTATTTTTTTCGTCTAGTATTTTATTATTCGATTGATATATATCTTGTCTTTATATTTTATGTAAGTGGTATAGGTACAACCACAAGTGACTCTCCAACTCTATATTCTCGAGGCAAAGGATATAATTTTAGATCTGATCCCTACACCAAAATGCAAACAAATTCGCCCCATCTGCATTTAAAAATGTTGCGAAGAAGTGCAAACAATTTTGCAAAGATATAAAGTGGACAATTAGAAAGTAGCGTGGGACTAATATAATATTTGTACTTTGTTTAACTCGTGTTATTGTAGTTTATTAAATTTTTTAAAATGGTGACATGTAGCGTCATTAAGTAATTTGTTTATCAACTATGCATGATATAAACTCAATCTACATCATGCTCAATTAAGGGATATATTTAACAAAAGTTTAAACATAATAGGACAACACTATTAATGAAACAAGACACACATCATACATATCAGGTATTTTATGCAGCACCTCCTATACTTGCACTATCACGTTGATGACATTTACCATCACTACAACAAATCTGGCAGATATCAGCGGTGTTTTTATGGAGGTTAAAAAAATCGCTGCAAAATGAATAATGGTGGCGGTTGATGCAGCGGAAAAGAGTGGGACTGCAATTAGTTTGGCATTTAGCGTCGGTTGGTGCGGCTAGAAAAGAATGTGTAGCTATTAGCGGCGTTTTCTTCCAACCCCCGTAAAATGCGTTTACATACATATTTGGATGTTATCCCTTTTTAAAAAACCAACAGGGTATAATCTACTTAAGTTCTCACTACTTTTTTTATGAAATATGTTTGAATCACTGTTACTTAAACCATTACACTATTTTTGGATTTGTTTTACGTAAAAAAATTAATCAGTTAAAAAAATATATTTGTTTAATCATGTGAACAAATTTAGTAATTAGATTTTCTCATTTACTATAAGATCTTTTAAGTTTGCATTCAAGCATAAATATAAAAGAAAAAAATAAGTCAATTTCTGAATTTATAAAATTCAATCGAGCATAAATTTAATTTAGCTTCTTCAAAGTTAAACTTTACTAAACCTAAATTAAGAAATTCTTAAAGTAGACAAATATGTAATATTACGACCCAAACTATTAAATTAAGGGAATCAACCTAAGTCTTAAAATAAAATGTCAAATTTTTTTTTCAACATTGTATTGATTTGGCAAAAAATACTATGTCAAGAATCTACAACCCTCACGTATTACAGGATCTGATATGTCCTCTAAACCATGACTTTTATTTAGATTAAAGCCCCTATTTGCAACATGTACATCATCTTGTCTTTGTTGATAATCTAAAGTTTCATTGTCTTTTTTTGGAACCTTATTGAGATCAAACTGCAAGGAGATGTCAATTTCAACAGACAAGATATCAACTAAATTATCTTTTGAATCAGTCTTTGCCCCATCTACACTGTTATTAACTATTTTGATTGAATATTCAGCTAATACTGAAATTATCAACATGCATACAACAGTCTGAGTCTATTCAGAAGAAACTGAGAACTCTCAAGTTATTAGATAGTAATTTAGAGAATTAAGGTACATTAATATGTAAAGACAATTTTAAAATTAACTAAAATTGAACAATAGTTACCATCTCCCTTGTTGGAACTTTGGGTAGATTTCTTAGAAAGAAGCTCTGTAATGTGCAATTCTATAAACTTCATTTTCTCCTGTGATGCAATATCCAACTCAACAGCATGCTTGTTTATAAAGTGCGTTTACATAATAAAAAAATATAGTTCATGGTCTTTTTCGTAAAACACATTGTTTCTTCATGATGCACTTTCTATATTAGATATTTTTTTTTACCTTCAATTCAGCAAGTATGTCTTTAGAGCTCTTCTCAGATGCATGTCACAAAAACATAGCCAAATTTCTTCTCGTACACTGATTCCATTCATGAAGTTCCTACAAATTTAAATGTTAACGTAACAAATATTATTGCAGCAAATTTGTTAGCATATATCAACTTAAAATAAATATTATTCAAATATAGTTTAGCACAAATTTTTTAGGATATGCCTAAGGAACAAACCTGCATGGTAGATTTGTTCGCCGTTTCCAAGTATTGGTTGAAGCAAGAGCGTGCTGATATAGTCTCCAACCAACATCTAACATTCACTTTACGAAATCATATGTCTCTAGTAACAGAAATTGCCTGTTTCAATAAAGAGAATAGAGAGATCATAACCATTTCTTTAGCGAATGTTGTGCTTGCACAATAAAATGAAAAGTCCTCCGTTTTCATTTAGTATGTTACACCATCATTTTATGTTCACTAATATTTATTAGTCATAACAATCTTAAAATTGATAATAATTATTAGAGATCATGATTATCATAAAAATGACATTAAGAACAACAACAATAATAACAAAATTAATACTTTATTGTAAACTAACTTTTTCTGAAAAAAAAAACTTATAAAGAAATGTGAAACTGCTTTTATTCATTAAACCCAACAAATCAGTAAAGACTTAATTGAAATACAAAAATACAGATCGTGATATAGCTAGCAAACTACATATATCATTAAGATTATTAAATTTTTTAATTACACAAAGACCCTTTTTAAATTACATTGACTTTTATTCTATTTCCAGTATGCAACCTCATCGATATTTTTAGAAGCATTGTCTGTGGGGTCTTCTATATCATCATTCTTTGTCAACTGTAAATCTCCAATGTCACCTGCCGCTGACATGTTCAACCCTGGCTGTAGAGAAAAACCAACTTTAGCTTCTTCATTCTCTTCTTCTATGTCATACAAGTCTTTGGTTTCACATGAACCACTACGCTCCATTCTTTATCTAATTCATCATCCATATAGTGTACGAGATGAGCCGCTGATGCCAATATGTACAATTCATGGTCTTCTCAATCACCGGTGTGTATCGAACGAGAGAAGTTAACACTAGTAAGATCGAAATGGTCTTATTTGATACCTCTACTGGTAGTTGTATCCGCCCAAATATACTTGAACAACATGCTGTGAACCGACAGCTGTAATTCAATTCAATTATGTTTACTATTTTGCGGAATATGAAACATTACCAACAACCACTTTATTGTCACACATGCTTGCATAACTTCGTGTATTAGATGAGACATATACTCTACTATTTTGGATTTTCATCCTTTCTTCCTTTGTCATAGTTCTAAACTTATACCGGTTGATGTTGTACGCCTCAAAATGTCTTGCTTGAAGTATGGGTCCATATGCAAGCCATTTAATTTCATTTGAATACTGAGTGCTTTCCATTGGAACCTGCTACCATATAACAACCATTCTTAATATCATCAAAGGTAGTATATTGCAATAAATATTTTATGCTAACAAGGCAAATGGCATAATGCATACTCTATGCTAACCTCTTGTTTGAACCACTGAGTAAATTCCTTGTGAACAATGCTGTCTATTTTTTATTGCGACCTTGTTTGATCTTGTAACATTCTCTTTATTTTTTCTCTAAATGAACTATATGAAATAGCAAAACATTAATCGCAAATAGTGGACGGATGAAAAGATTTGTATCCAAGCTTTAATTTGAAATATAACATAAGATTACTTACTCAATAAATTCAGAAACAGCCTCGCAGTTGACTAGCACGTGACGATGTGCTTGATGTTGTTCCATTCAGAAACAGCCTTTCCAACTTTCGGGAACACAATGTCCCCTGTATTAGGGCTCACTCCACTAGGTTGATCATCAACTCGCACCGGTCGATTTATCATAGTCTCAATGTTATCCAGATATCTAGAGCAGAAAGTTAAAATTTTCTCAGATAAGTAGCCCTCCGCAATTGGGCCTTCTGCTTGTGTTCTGTTGGGCACATATTGTTTCAAACGACCCAGATACCTTTCAAATAAAATTAAATGATATGCTTAGTATAAAAATTTGATCAAACCACATGTCTAGACGGGGTTATATAGGAACTAACCTCTCTATTGGATATATCTACCAAAAATGTACTGGACCACCAAGTTTTACTTCTTTAATAAAATGCACGATAAGGTGTACCATGACTATGAAGAACGATGGAGGAAAATTCATTTCCATACGACATAGGGTATGAACAACATGATGTTGGAGTTCATTAAGCTGTAGAGGGTTAATGGCTTTCCCACAAAGTGCTCAAAAAAATGATGAAAGATCGGCAATTACGGTGGCCACTGGGACAGGCAGTGCATTAGAAGTAAATGTTCCATCAGAATGTGACAATCATAACTTTTCAACCCAGACAACTTACGCTATCGTAAGTCAACACAACGTGTAATATTTCAACCTAGACAACTTACCACTACTACTACTACTACCTAGGCGGGTGTTTAAAAGTTCAACCTGGAGCAAGTGGAATAATTCACTACTGCTGCTACTACTCAGGCGTCATAATCACTGACATGGAGCAAGCGAGACGAACCACTATTCCTTGCTACTGCCCAGGTATCTCAAACATACATTCATTCAGTCTAAAAATAATCATCATTATTATCAAATCTCAAGCATTGACCTGGAGCAAGCGGGACGAACCACAATCCTTACTACTACCCAGGTATCTCAATCAAATTCAATTTAATTTTTACATTCATTCTCATTACCATTCAATTATTCAAAAATCATACTCAAAAATCAATCTTCATTCTCGCACTCATTCTCATCATATCTCTTATTATTTTCTTCAATAATTCAAATTGAAAACATAATTCATTCTCTTCTAAATAAATCAAACTCCAAAACGTAACCTTTTCTTAATAACTGCAAAAATCAAATTATAAAATCCCTTAAAAATCTAAATCTTTCTAAATACCCATTTTAAATGAAGTCTCAAATTTTTATAAAAATTTGGGCAGCATCTCTAAAATTTGGACTATGCCACCCTTACGGGTCCCAACCAAGCCACAATTTCCAACCTGTTCCCAACTAACTTCAAATATCAAATCCTTTCCAAAATCAAAACAAATTCCAGTTTTGAATCTTTTCTAAAATAAAAAATTTCCAAAATGAAACTAAATTCTAACATTAAACCTCTTCCAGTAATTAAAGGAAAATCAATTCAACAATGACCAACTTAACAAACCAAAATAGCAAATCAGAATAACCAGCTTCCTCAATAATTCAATAAATCAATCAAATAAATAATCACAGCCATCCAAACAGTCCAATTCAATTCGTAAGACTCATGTAATTATAAAAATATATTTTTCATATTATCATCGACTTATAAGAACTCTTGAAAGTAAAATGAATTTAAGAAAACGTCTCTACCTCGATAAACGAATCCGTAATCCAAACGCATCAAAGAAAGTCTTTTCTCTCGGCCTGCGGTCAGCGAAAGCCACAACCTCAGCTCAAACCATATTCGCAGCAACCACAGCAATATTAAAGCAACATACAACATTCAGAGCACGACCCTACGTTACCAGAACCTCAGAATTTATGACCAAACATAACAGAATACTAACACAGGGGTTTTTGAAACATAAACACTTACTGTAATAACAAAACAAAGCAGACGCGACTCCGAATTGACCCGGCAGTAGCTCCGATAATAACCCCAAGTGACAGCGGCGAGTAAAAACCCCGGTGATGGCGAATGTAACAACCATGCAGCGTCAAAATCTTGTCAGAACCCAAAAGAACAAAAACCAAACTTAAAACCCGTACCGAAAGTGGTCATCGGCAACGACAGCAAGGTTTCGGATGGTAGAGGCGGCGTGAAGCTCTGGGGGTTCAGCAACAGTGGCGGTGGCTCCTTGTCTTCTCTTCTGTTCACGTTTCTGTCTCCCTCAGATCAGATCGGCGGCTAACCTCCAGCAACGGCAATGGAGCACGCGACGGTGGCGGCTGGGCTCGTCAACGATGGCGGCAACGACGAAGACGGCTCGGATAGCAGCAGCGGCACGATGACCTGTCTCTGCTCTGGCAAAGGACTGAACGGTGACGATGCGGGCTCCATAGGATGGCGATGCCTCCTTCTCCTCGCGCAGTTCTGGCGGCAGCTCGTGGACGGAACGGACGGCGGCGGCACAGACAACTTCCCCCCTCCACCGGCGCCCTCTTCCTCTCGGATCTCCTTCTCCCTTCCCCCCTTCCTTTCTTCTTCTCGCGGCCTCCCCCTCTCCTCTCTTCCCTTTCTTTTCTTGTTGCAGCCGTTGCTGCTGCTGGTGCTGTGTGTGTTGTGTGTGTTTGTGATATTAGGGTTAGGGTTTGTTTTGGGTGAAAATAGGTATGAGGGTGTTTTTGGTAATTTTAATAAAATTGAGACATAGGATATTAATTTGAAATCTAATTAAATCCTTAAAAATTACTCTAAAAATATTATTTGTTGTACCAAAATACTAATTAATTTAAAATCAAATATTTTAATTGAAATAATAAGATAATAAGATTAATTTATATAAAAATATCAATATTTAAATTAAATCAAATTCTTATTATTGCATAACTACTAACGTTATAATTTAAATATAGAAAATAAACCAATAATTATAAAATTAGATAAGAATCTTAATTTATTTTAAATTCAATTAATCAAAACTTGCTTTAATTATCTTTAATAAAGAAATTTTTAAAATTAAAGCTATAAATAGATAATTGAATTTGACATTAGTTTATAATAAAATTTTCAAAAGTTATGGATCTTACAAATGTCATTCCATAATTACTTCAACTCATCAACCAAGGACTGCAAGTAAATATCTTTGTCATTACCTAGCATTTTAGGCCTAGGAATAATCATAGATAATAAAAGACCTTTGATTCATGCAAAGCCATGGAGAAAAATTGTACGGGATAAGAATCACAAGCCAAATGGAATACTTTGTGCTCATGTTCCCAAAAGGATTAAATTCGTCGCTAGCTAAGGCCAAGCGAACACTGCGCGGATCCAATGAAAAAAAGTATTATTCGCATCAAATTTTCTCCATTCTTCAGCGTCTCTTGGATGCCTCAAAAGACCATCGTTGTTATGACCCTCTTTATGCCATAACATGTCTTTAGATGTTTTGCTGCACATGAATAACTGTTGCAGTCCCGGAATGAGAAGAAAGTAACGGAGAGTCTTTGCTGGTATTCGTTTCCCATTTCTCTTGACATGAATTTTTAGCTTGAGAATAGAACCCTTCCGCGTCTTTTGCTTCCATCTTGAAGTTCTGCATCGTTTGCACTTGGTCAAGTCTTCATCATCATCCCGGTATAACATGCAATCATTTGAACATGCATCTATTTTCTTGTATTAAATTTCCAGTTTTCTAATTGTCTTTTTGGTCTCATAGAATGTCCTCTCATAACAAATCTAGGATCATTGACATCGCCTTGTCACTAACACCACACATACACTTTATATGGTAAAGCTTCACTAAGAATAATAGCTTTGAGTATTTTGAGCATCCGAGATATAATTGCTGCTCTCCATCTGCAAGTAAATCATTAAAATCCCTCGCCGCGCAACTTGGCTCGTCATATAAATTCGGAAATTCTTGTTCATCATCATTAACATGTTCTTCCATTGTGGTGTCATTGCTCCCGTGTTGTATTGAGAAATCGAATGCTTCATTGACCATTTGCGTCATTGGATTTGCTCAGGATATTGGACTATCAGTAGAGCGCTTGAACCTTGTGCCCTCGTCACAAGGTTTCTCACCATGACGAATTCAGACAGTGTACCTAGGGGAAGGGCCTTATCAACAGGTGGTCATACGCATATTCTCTTGTTTCATAAGTTGGAACCCACACTCTAGACATGGATATTTTATCATACCATCTGACGATGCATTAGCAAATATAAAATCTAAGAAATTGTTTAATCCTTGCTTATATTCTACACTACCCCGTGTCTCTAAAATTCAGTTTTTATCTATATCTAATATAAAGTAAAAATATTTTATAGTAATTAATAATTACATACCAATTATTGAAAAAATAAATATTTAAATAAATAATGATAATAGATTATGCATGCATTTAATGCTTTTTAACTAATTTATAAGTCTTGTTTACATATTTAATTTATTTGGGTGTATTAGCAGTTTAAGTCTTTGTTGTGTATGTCATGAAATTGTTAGTTGATTTTTTACGTGGGTTCACAACTAGAAAATGGATAAATACAGACAGATTTACAGACAGATTTAGTCTTTATTACAGACGGATTTTTGGTTATCGACGGATTTTGTCCCTCTGTAAAAGCCCCGTCGGAAATTATTTACCGACGGATTTTTTTCCATCGGAAAATTATCGACGGATTTTTACTAGTTACCGACGGATTTTCCCTCTGTAAATTCTCCCTCCATTTCCTGAAGGCGACAAACTTACAGACGGATTTTCCGTCTGTAATTACAGACGGATTTTCAGACGAATTTTCCATCTGTAATTACAGGCGAATTTTCAGACAAATTTTCCGTCTATAATTACAGACAGATTTTCAGACGGATTTTTTGTCTGTAATTACAGACAGATTTTCAGACGGATTTTCTGTCTGTAATTTAAACTTTGGAAAATCATGATTACAGACAGAAAATCCGTCTGTAAATCCGTCTGTAAGGTAAAATAGAATTTTTTTTACTTTTTCTAATTACAAAATAAACTTGTTTTCATACAAAATAAATATAAATTTAATACAAATTTTTATCTAATTTATATTCTAATATTTATAATATTTCACAAAATAAACAAATTCATTGTATTAAAAATAAATAATATTTACAATAAATTATTCAATATGAATTGAAGATATAGCTGAAGTGATTTCATTTGTTCTAGGGTCAGCACTTTCTAAAGAAACGCCACAAGGATCATCTTTAACCAGAAGGGCAAGAACATTGAGTGAGCTCCATGTTTTTGTCACATTGCTGCTTGAATATCCCAAAGTAACAGCAAAGACGGCATCAAATCCTCCTGCTCCTGGAACTCCAGCCAACAACACTCCTTCCAAGTTCAGTGTAGCATCTAAAAGTTTTGTTTGTGATTCTGGTTCAATCTGCATGAATTGCAAGGAAAGAGTAGTGATATTCTACCAGCAGATATAATTTATAATCAACATCATTCAAACAGAAGAAGCCTAATAATAAGTGCCAAATCAATGAAAGGAACTTACAAGAACACCTGCAGCCTCACCCATTAGGCGCATATGATATCTAATCCCAAGCATAGCTTCTTTTGCACCTAGCAATGCTTTAATAACTGCTTCCTTGTTGGGTTCAGAAGCTTGCTCTATCCACTGCGAGAATTGCATTTTCAACATCAACACAAGAAGAAAAGCAAGAACATTAGAGCCTGAAGTGTAGTCTCAAGAACATGATATCACATATGTGCATTAGAAATTCAGTCACACCACTTGAAACTGAAAACCAGGCAAACAGTAAAGTTGGATATATAATCTCTTTCAAACCCATCAAAAGTCAACTTAATTGTATAAGTCTAATAGTAAAGATGTCCTATCTCATTGAAATAACTAATAAACAGGAATGTAAAAATTTAATCTAATGCAAGGCATACCATAAGGCCAAAATGTTCTAGTTATTTAACAGTGAGCATTATCAATCAGTTTACTCTACATACCATAAGGCCAAAATGTTCTAGTCCTTAGGCTGCAGATTATCACTTCCTTTTTAATCAATGCGGATGAGTTAAACCAGTTACACATATCATGATAAATTAACCTTATGCTAGTTGTTATGTACTTCAACAACCACTACATATTCTCAAAGGTAACTGAGATAAATGGAACAACCATAAATAATCTTGGAGAAGCATCATAGTCATTGTTTTTATATGCTCCTTTAATAAATAATCTTGTATTTTTTCTAGAAATGGAAGAATATAAAACACTCATATAAATCAAATGTGTAATGCAGGATCCAAATTTAATACCTCATGAAAAAATTTAGCTTATTTTTGCTTTCTTATTGTTTTTGGAAAAGGAAGTAATAATTGAAAAAGGATGTTATGAACTGTTTGATGAAATAAGCAATGGAAATAGAATCAGGCATCAAGAGCTTGGTGAGCCGAATCCATAACATGGTTCTGCATATAACCTCTTGCATGTCTGTTTATTCAATTCCTTTGCAGTAATGTCACAACAAACACAACTAAGAAGAGGTTTATTATTATTGGCTAGCAGTGTATCACTACTTCTCCCAAAAAGTTTAACAAATAAAAGAAGACAATATAAATTATTATATCTCAATTGTACTCAAACTCAACCTTTTTCCATATGCCACAATCTAAAGTAATGCAAGTTATTTCTTGATTCCTACTCAGGCGGCTGGCGGCTGCAACTACTTAGTTGCATTGTAATATGCTATTATTTCCTTTTTCTAATTGCTCTGGTACCATTTGTTTCACTTCTATTTCTGAAATCATCGTTTATAGCAATGATGTGCAAAACAGATTTGATTAAGTATAAACCCCCATTGTTGAATCAATCCATTTGAATCCAATGCTAAAACCAATAGCAGGAATAACCAGCCGTGCTCTGCAGTTATTCAAATCTCCATAGTAAAAGCAATTGCTTGAACAGAACTTTAAGATATATCAAGAAAACAGCTCAAATTAGCAGACTATTGAAAAAATCGAACTAAATTTTTGGTACTCCAGTTTGCAAATAGTAATAATGATATTACACAAGAGAGGGAGAGTCCCAGGAAAACGAAAAGGCTGTGTGTAGCTATGTACCTTTGACAAAAATCTAGAAAGAAATTGCTCGGAGGAAAAGAAGCTGAGAAAGAGAGCGGTGCTGTTGACACCATATTTGCCGCAGACCCTCCATGCTTCAGCTTCATCATTGGGCAAGAATATTCGTCATGGTTATGAAACAAGCCACATATCTTACAAGATTTTCCAACACCAAAAAATAAAATAAAAAACAGCAAATGACAAGCAAAAATATGCTGCTACACTTTTCCCCATAAAGGGCTAACGTGAACTTAAAGCATGTATATACAGTTGATACATCGAAGTGAATCTGAAGATTGTACCAATCCATAAAATTTAATTGAAAAACCATCATCAGAAGCATATATATAAGAGGCCTAAAACATGAAACTTGAAGTAACTAATAAAACTTAATCATGAGTTGCATTTCTAAACTAAATGAAAAAGAATGAAAATATTCTTCACACAGTTCACGAGCTCTATGTAACAGGTAGATTGAGCATAATTATACCCCTGATCTTCTAAACTTCCAAACTTCACTTGAGTTTCTCCTATAACAACCTTTCTAAATATGCCGAAACCTGATACTTTCTACTCACCTCAGGACAACTGCAGTTGTAGATCTAAATTAAAAAGAGAGGTTAGTGGCAGACATATATATCAGCAAAAGGAAAACTAATCTGAAACTAATACAAGTCAAACAACCAAATAAACAGAAACACCGCCATTAAGAAGTAACCATAAGCTTTCAAGTTATAGAACAAACACACAAATTGAACAGTACAAAGTACCATTTTCATGTAAGGAGAATATGCACATCACTGAATATGAAGATAAGTAATTTATAGAAAAACTAAAGGGATAAAACAAAACACATTCTTGTAATGTAATGTATCGTAGAACAAAGGGATAAAAATGAAGGTAAAAGACATCACAGTCATTGTATCAAACATGTGGTGATCATTACCCCAAGTGGTGCCAATACAGAAGGCCTTCTCCTTCTGCACTTCCAAACACTCCTGCCAAATAAATAAATAAACAGGGAGTTTAAAAACGAATTAGAATTAGTATTCATAATTTTATCTGAATCAGAAGTGAAAGCGTGAAGCAGCTGAGGTGTTCACCTTGTCGAGATCCTCACGAGAACGAGAGGTTCTCGTAGTTCTTGTACTGCTTCAATCGAGTCTCGCGGTACTTCTGTAGCTGTGGTTAAGCTTCACCCATGGAATCCGTTGTATATCCTTCCCATGGAGCTTCAGCACAACCACACGCAGGAGGAGACAGAGACCGGCGACGCAGGAGGAAAAACAGAGCGTTACGGGTTTTAGCCATGGAGGAAGGAGCGACATTTGAAGGCTTACGAGAGAGTGAGCACGACGGAGGCTTTGAGACGGAGGGAGCGGCGAAGCAGGGGTTGGAAGTGCGACGAAGTCCTGGAATTAGGGTTGGAGGCGCGACGAAGCTCTGGGGTTAGGGTTGGATGCGGCGGCGGAGGGAGCCCGTGCGACGCAAGGTACGACGGAGATAGATCTGTGACGTCAGCGGCGGCGACAGCGGCGGACGAAGCTGGTGTGATGGAGAGAAGAAGCAACTCGGTGACGGAGAGAGGAACAAGCTCATTTGATATGGGTAGAGTGTAAATGGATCGAGTGGATAGAGATAAGATTAGGGTTATCTCAATATTTACTGACGGAAAATTTAAATTACAGACGGATTTTTCGTCTGTAATAATTTAACAAAACACACCATTTTGTCTATTTAATTACAGACGAATTTTCTGTCTGTAACCATTTCCCACGGAAAAAAATTAATTTTTTCGACAGAATTATCGACGGATTTTTTTTCTGTCTGTAATTTATGCTAATCCATTTTTTTGATTTTTCAACAAAAAATCCCTCTGAGATTCCCTCTATATTTCCGTGGGATAAAATCTGTCGGAAATATCTGTCTGTAATAACTAGTTTTTTAGTAGTGGTTGTAAATAAGGAATTTTATCCAATTATTAGTTGATTGGTTTAAAATAACTTTTTTGGATTTACTCTCTTTAACATTTTTTGTTATTTTAGCTTTTGAGATTTTGTTGAAGGATATAAATATAATAGAATAATATTCAGTTCAAGAAAGAGTGAAAGAAGAGTAGGTAGACTCTTGATTAATTAGTTATTATGATTCAGGCTAATAGCTTCCATATATATATATATAGTGCAGATCTTGTATTTGGAAGTGTGACTCAGTTTTAACTTCAAAATAATATAATTAGTGTATATTGATTCTCAATAATTATGTTCTCAATTCTAAGTCTTTGAATTCATTTTTGTTTCTTTTATCACAATAATTCTTCTGTTAGAGTTATCATCTTGATAGTCAAGCAATTGAGTTTGATTATAGTTTAGGAGTTAATTAGAAATTTTTTATTAAAAATTTTTAATGATAAAATATGAATAAATAACCATGTGAAATAGTAAAATTTTAAATTGTATTAATTTTAAAATATTAAATTTAAATATTTAAAATTGTATATTGAATTTCTAATGTTTTTATTGTATATTTAATTAAATCGATTCAACTATAGTTCAATTTTGATTTAACCATTGAACTATTGAATCTGTCACCTGACCGATTCAATGACTGATTCGGTTCTCGCAACTTTAATAGTCACTTACTTTTATATTCTTACTTTGTTTTTTTGGCTTCTGAAAGGAAACAAAACATATCAACATCCCCAAGGCTAATGACACCCGTCGAACAACATACATTTAGAAGAAATATTAGATATTAATATCTATTTTATCTCCATTTTTACTTATGTTGCTTATTATTATAGTTCAAGTTACAAAAACTAATTATTCTTTCTTATTACTAGGCACTACCTGTTATAATATTAACATACATGTAATCAGCATAAATATGTGTGCAAAATAATTAATTTGTTTTTGTTTTCTAAATTACAGAATAACCAAATGCTAATTATAATATAAAAAGTAAAACAAACAATATATGTAATGTCTGTGGGTGATGACTTACTGTGTTCGATAACGATGGATGAGTGGTGTGTGTAGATTAATTGATCTCTTTACTTTGTATCTCCAATTATGTGTATATTCACTCCTTCAAAAAAGAGAGGCATATATGCTACTTTTCATATGGTGAAACATATAATTTAAGTTTGAGAAATACAACATTAAAAGTGTTTGTCAAATCCATAAGAATAATCACCACTACCAAAGAACTAACCATTTGAAATTTAAAATTTATTTTAAATCCAAATTGCATAGTAGTTCAATTACACGAAATTGAATCAACAAATTTTTTTTTCTTAGGTGATATCTTCTATATTTTTGTGTTAAACTGTAAATCTTACCCTTATAAATGTACAACAAAGAATTAATATCTAATAATTAGATACTTTAATTAACCATCATTTAAATAAACGGTATCCACTTTGTAAATCTTAATGTTTCAAACAAATAACATAAAAAATTCGTTAATATTAATTTCATAACTTCTTTTTATATTTGAAAAATTGAAAACATACCTTTGTGGATGTTCCTGATTTTCTTAATAAATCTCCCTTTCCTAAAAGAATACCAAAAAATTTGTTAGTTGGTTAAATAATAAAATTAATGGCACAGATTAATCTTATAATAGATTGTTAGCATAATTAAAAGGAAAAAAAATTGTATATTTGTGGTGAATATTATTTTACTCATTCAGTCTCAAATTACTTGATCATTTCACCTGGTTGTGTATTAATTCAACTACGAACAATTAAAATCAATCATAGACTGAAGTCTAACACGTGTTTTAAAGCAATTATAGTTCCCAAGAAAATTACATGCATAGTATGAAATAAAAGCCATTTGGATGTAATTAAAACTTAATTAGGAGAAAAAATCAATAGGATAATTTGTGTCTAATAAAAGTAAATAAATATTACTACCAGCATATAATAGTTAGATAATTTAATTAGCTAAAATACAAATAAAATTTATCAACTTTTGTATTTATCAATAAAAATATTTTAATCATTTATCTCGACATTAATCATTTAAATGATATAATTAATTGCATAAATACATTTTATGTAGAACACTGATATAAAAGAAAGAGAAGGATTGAGGAGAAAGTAAAAAATTCAATATATTAATGCTTTGTGTTAGGGGTGCACGCGGATCGGATCGGATATGGCTAAAATTTCGATCCGATCCGCACTAAAATCATCGGATCGGATCGGATCCAATATCCGCAGTTTTTAAGGTTGGATCCGATCCAATCCGATCCGCACATTTGCGAAATGTGCGGATCGGATCGGATCGGATATCGGATATATCCGCAAAACACAAAAATATTTTTAAAAACTTATTTTTATTAAAAAAATATCAATAAAATTCATTTTTTCTATTTTTTTAAATATGTTTACTCTTAAAATAATATTAAACCTACTTTTTTTAAATAATAAATTAAAATAATACAACATATATGATAATTATTAGTTGAAATAAAACATAAAAAGAATATTTACTTATTTATTTCTTTATTTTTGCGGATATGCGGATACTAACACAAAATCCGCAATCCGATCTGATTAGTGTGCGAATCTGATCTGATCCGATCCAAAAGCCTTGCAAATCGGATTTATATCCGCAATTTTCGGATCAGATTCGGATAAACACCGCGGATATGCGGATCAGATCCGATCCATTAACACCCCTACTTTGTGTTAGTAATAACCGTGATGGGAAAAAACTAACCTGACACCTTGTTTCACAGGGCACAATTAAAACTTTGATAAATGGCAGAGTGCAAGTCTTTATATAGACTTTAAAGATGCAAAATTTTATAACCGTTTAGATTGCTTGAAAGTCTAATTTAATAAAAGATAAGTATTATTTTAACTATATTTTAATATAATAATAAAAAAATATATAAAAAAAAATAGTTTTGCAAAGCTAAGATAATGGTTTCTTAGCAAAACTAGCTCTTTAAAATTAACTTTACGGATATGGTTTGTTAGCAAAACTACCAATATTAAAGTTTATTTTAGCGTTCAGCGCTTAAAGTATGTGAATAATAATTCCTCAAATTACGTAACAAATTAATTTGCCGTTTGGAATTGGTAGCTTTTTTTATTATTAGCGGCAGTTTTCTTTCAACCGTCGTAAAATGAGTTTAAATTCTCATTTACACATTTGAATGTTATCTCTTTTTAAAAAATCAATAGGGTATAATTTACTTAAGTTCTCACCACTTCCTTCAATGTTATAATAACATAATGTTGCCTTTCGTAAAATATAGAAGTATTGATTAGTAAGTAAATTGGGTTTGTCTATATTTAATTTTTAATATATTCTAAAAATTTATTTTAAAAAATATGTTTGAATCACTGTTACTTAAACCGTAACACTATCTTTCGATTTGTTTTGAGTAAAAAAAATAATCAATTAAATATATGTTTATTTAATCATGTGAACAAATTTTTGTAATTATATTACCTCGTTTACCATAAGATATTTTATGTTTACATTCAAGTATAAATATACAAGAAAAAATAAAATGTCTGAATTCATAAATTAAAACAAATTCAATTTAAAGTTTCTTTGTCTTTTCCTGATATTTTATTGAGATCAACATGCATGGCAATGTTTGTTCTTTGGTTGGTGACCTCAACTAAGTTGGATTCCAATTTCAAGAGCTTTTCTTTCTAATTTCCTTCATCGTCGTACCTCCCTTCTCAGGACTCTTTCAGATTCTCGTTGTCGTTCTAGTTCCTGTTCTTGTTCTAATCGGTTTTGATGTCCGTAGACAAGTCCCATAATTTCTGTGGGATTTTTTGGTCTGGATATTTCAGGTGGGTGCACTTCTGAGCTTATTTTGTGTCCTTCCGAGTTTGAAGGATGCGCATTTCTAGCCACACCTTTCCCTCTATTAGTTCGGGGATGTATGACTTATGCACAATCGCAGTTATGTTGCTTTTCTTCTAGGGCTTTAGAGTCAGAAACTATGTAAAAATCTTCAGAGATATCGTCTGTCATCGTACGGTGTTAACTTCTAGGTCCTGGATAACGACGTCAATGTTTATTTTAAATGTAGTGTGTAAAACTACAAAATTTATTTAAACAAATAATAATTTATTAAACACGAAAAATCATTATTAAAGATTGATTTTGTAAACGTGTTTATAATACAGTTTTATATTCATTAAGAGGGAATAAATATTTTTCTAACCTAATTAAAGTTAAAATAATGATCAAATAGTCTGCCAAATAAGTTGTTGATTTATCTTTGAACATACAAGTTTTCCGTTTTCAACAATTAATATTTAGGGTTTATAATATTAATTAAAAAATAGATAATTTAGAGAGTATGTACTTACGAAATAAAAGAGCTCAATAAATATATATTCAAATATTAAAGAATTTTATTCTTTCGTTACTTACCTTGTGTATGTAGTCCAAAGAGCCAAAAAGCTAAGCCTAATATGGAGAAAATAAGTCCAACAAGGTCAGCAAAATAAAATTAAACTTAGAAAAAATTTATCTTTTCAATGAGATAATTGGATAAGTTTTAAAATAGAAAATATTTAGGAACATATTTTTAATACATAAATAAATTAATTAATGTTAATTCAATATTTTAAATACAGCATAAATAATCAAAGCGAAACCAAAAGGGTCAGTGAAATAAAAAAAAAATTAATGGCAAAAATTAATCTTTTTAACAAGATATTTGCATATATAAGTTGGGAGTAAAGATTATTGGATGCACATGCAGGAATGAATTAGCATTGAGAACTAAAATAGAGACCTGGATGAATGTGACGCCAAATAAATAAATAAATATGGAGTAGATAATGCTTTTATAGAATGATATTAGAAAAGATAATTTGATAATATGCTAACGTCTATGTCATTAGAAGAGAGTAAAAGTATTTATATAGCGTTTCGAATAACAAAAAATTATAACTGTTCAAAATTTATTTGAAATTCAAATGAAACAATAATATATCTATTCCAACCGAATTATATTACATTATCACCAAATAAAAAATAGTTTTAAATTTATTTTTTAAACAGAAGAAAATTTTTCATTTAAAATTAACTTATTAAAAAGATAAAATAATTAATATAATAAAAAACCGACTGCTTATGCCTTTATTTTCACATCTCGAAGGCTTCGACTGTATTTCCAGACTCATACCATCATAGTCCGCACTAACCAACCAATGAAACACATTCTACAAAAAAAGACTTGGCCAGAAGAATGCTACAATGGGCGGTGGAACTGTCCGAGTTCGACCTGAGGTACGAAGCTCGGACAGCTATTAAATCTCAATACTTTGCCGACTTTATCGCTGAATATACGAAAAGTCCGGAAAACCCAGTTATATGGAGTTTGTATGTAGACGGGTCATCAAACAAAGACGGAAGTGGAGCAGGTGTCATTCTAGAAAGTGACCAAGGAACTCGGATAGAACTCTCTTTAAGGTTCGAGTTCCCCGCTTCCAACAATCAAGCAGTATATGAAGCTTTACTTGCTGGCTTGAAGCTGGCTAAAGAAGTAGAGGCAGAAAAAGTGGTGGTGTTCAATGATTCGCAAGTAATAACTTCGCAAATTAATGACACTTATCAAGCTAAAGACACCACTATGAAGAAATACTTGGATAAAATCCGAGAACAATTGACACACTTTTTGAAAAGTGAAGTCCGACATATAACCCGAGAATCCAACGCCCGAGCTGATGCCCTCTCAAAATTAGCCAGCATCAAGCCAGGGGACAACAATAGAAGTCTCATTCAAGAGACTATGCAATCACCATCCATATCAAAAGAGGAGGAAGTATTGACTATATCAAATCAACATTTAGGGTGGATGACTCCTATAGTCAGCTACCTCAAATTTGACATACTTTCCAAGGATAAAAAGGAAGTCAGAAGGCTCGTAAAAGAGGCACAAAATCACACACTGGTCCACAATATCTTATACAAAAGAGGGATCTCAACAAACCTTTTAAAATGTGTCCCGACCTCCAACACAAAGGAAGTCTTGGAGGACGTACATAGTGGCATATGTGGAAACCACTTGGGAGCTTAGTCACTAGCCAAAAAAGTGATCCGGGCTGGCTTCTTCTGGCCGACCTTACAGAAGGGGGCAGCCAAGTTTGTTAAGGCATTTCCACCTTGCCAGAAACATGTTAATTTCCATGTGGCACCTCCTTAAGAGCTCATTAGTGTTACCTCATCATGGCCATTTGCAAAATGGGTCCTTGATCTACTCGGATATTTTCCACAAGCACTAGGCCAAGTCAAATACCTCATAGTAGGAATTGACTACTTCACTAAATAGATTGAGGCAGAGCCCTTAGCAACTATCACTGCTCAAAGAAGTAAGAAATTCCTGTATAAGAACATTGTCACAAGGTTTGGATTCCCCACTCCATCACCATGGACAATGGGACTCAATTTACCGACTCAACCTTTAGGAACTTGGTGGCCGACCTAAAAATAAAATACTAGTTCACATCGGTAGAACACCCCAGGCCAATAGACAGGCTGAAGCTGCCAACAAAGTCATATTAGCCGGGTTAAAATGTCGACTACAAGACGCAAAGGGGGGGGCTTGGGCTGACGAGCTTCCTTAAGTCTTATGGACATATCAGACCACTCCACATTCCACAATGAGAGAATTACCCTTCCGACTTGCTTACGGAATGGAAGCAATGATCCCCATAGAGGTAGCTGAAGAATCACCTAAGGTCATATTTTACAATGAAAGAGTTAATACCCGAGCGCAAAATGAAGAGCTCAACCTCCTCCATGAAGTTCGAGAAAGAGCTCGGATTAGGGAGGAAGCTCTAAAGCAAAGGATGGCTCTAAGGTACAACCAAAAGGTGATCAAAAGAAACTTCAGTACCAATGACCTTATCCTAATCCGAAATGACATCAGAATACAGAAGTCAGGAGAAGAAAATCTGGCTACAAATTGGAAAGGACCTTACAGGATAGTAGAGGTCTTAGGTAAAGATTATTACAAAGTGTCCGACCTTCAAGGGCGGGAGCTCCTGAGGTCTTGGCACGCTTGTAACTTAAACAAATACTACAACTAAGTAGTGAACCTCGTTTAAATGGGTGCACTCTTTTTCCTGACTTCAAGGGTTTTTTAACAAGGCACCAATATGAGGGCTAGGGACGTTCAAACCCCTAGTATGCTTTTGTAAGGGAATTTCTTAAGCATCAATAAAAATTCATATTCCATTTCTTTCTTTAAAATTTTCCTATCTTGAATGCATTAATTTAAGTTCGATAAACTGCGAAAATCATTGCCCGACCTAAAGTGGTCAGCAAGATGAAGCAACGAGGTACAAGTTAATGTAAGAAGTTATATAAACAACTCGTACAAAGCGACCTTAAGAAGGATAGATAAAAAACGAGTTGCAAAAGTAACTTAACAAAGGCCAACTACTCGAAGTCGGATCTATGTAAGGAAACTAATAAACGTTCGAAAATTACTGAGACTCAAAAGTCAAAGCAAACTATACCCCACTACAAGAACATAACTTCGTTTAAAAAAAAAATGGAAGGGTACTTTACAACATTAAAAGACAGTTTTGAACATTACTTCATAAAAAAGTTGTGAAAAGCAACTACATAGAAGATAAAAGTGTTCAGAAAATTACAAGCTATTGCAAAAAAATTAAAGTGTTATAAGACCCATAAGTGGGCCATACCAGTACATCTAAAGCAAAATACAAAAGGCTCAAAGAGGAGTAAAGTCCTCGCCTGTAACTCATTTTTCTTGGCCGAAGGAGTTGGAGGATGGACGGACACTGGCACAGCCGAAACAACAACAGGAGCCGAAGAAGAGGTCTCCATGACAGCAGCTTCGGGTTGGGCTTCCGATGTGGAGGTCTGACCGACCTGAGGCCCCGAGGTCTTCAGATTAAGTGGAGGCTCCTCGTTATCTTCCTCGGGTGTAGGGACTATCTTGCCATCCACCATTATGCTGTCCATGCTGAAAAGGAAAAGATCAAGGTCGGGAGCCAAGACCTTAACCTGAGCTTCTAGGTTCTCGAACATCTCATCCAACCCCAATGCTACCGACTCCTCAAGGTCGGCGAGCTTCTCTTTCATTTTTTCCAACTCTTTCTCCAGTGCCAGTCTTTCCTTGAAGACATGAGTATAGCTCTCTTCATATCTCTTTGTCTTCTCCTCAGCTAAGGCAGCAGAAGCCTCCGACTTGCTCGTTCTCTCCCGAGCTTTCCCCAGGTCGGTCCTCAAGGTCTCCCTCTCCTGCTCCAATTCTTTTTTTATCTTATTCAACCTCTCCACATCGGTCCGGGCAGCCACCAACGCACTAGTTGTGGCTTGAATGGGAAGAGTTCCTCAACTCCCTATCAAGGGTAGTACAAACTCCGACTGTACGAAGACCTCCACGCGCCAAAGTCTGGAGGTGGTTTTGAAGTGGCACATCATCCGTGCCCAAATGGTGGTAAGGGAGGACGTTCTTCTCCCTCCAAGCCAAGGCGTCAAAGTTCCTTGTATAAATGCTTTCCTCCTCTTCCATTTTTTGTTTCTTGGAGGGAGGTTCAGTGGAAGAAGGAGACTAAGGGGAAGGTTCAGAAGGAATAAGTTTGGAGAGGGGAGTAGGAATGATGACCTTCTATTCGGACGGACCCGACTCCGACTTCCTCAGGGAAGATTGGACAGAGGATCCGGCCCCGACCTCTTTCTACTGCTGAAGATTACGGACTACAACAGTTTTCTTAGTGTTTCGAAGAACTAGCCACACTTTCTGCAAAACAAAACAAAATATATATCAAAAAATGAAAATAATAAAACACAGAAGTCAACAAGTAAGGGAAGAGGGAGCTACTGAGCTCAAACTTCAAAATGCTGGGATCTCCCAAAAATCTTTTCGTATCCAAGTAAGGAGTCTGGTCCCAGGTATCTAAAAGAACCACACCCCTCTCCATGTCATCTAACTCGGCTACCTCACGCCTAAGGGTTATAAGGGTATCTTGCCAGTACAAGAGAAAAGGAAATTCTTGATTTTCGGGTAAAAGAAAGGTCGGACTCTCTCAACACTCCGGACCTTGAAAAATAATTTTTAAAATCGTGAAAAGAATCATCAAAGATAGAGAAAACCTTCCGACCTTGTACAACTCGGAAGGATATCCACCCCGACTTTTTTATGGAACTGTATGGTTTTGTTGCAACAAAAAGATAAAAGAAGACATTTAATGAAGGTCGGACAACCAGCTCCCGACATAGGAGCTGGTACATTTTCATAAAAGCCCAAGAGTTCGGGTGCAATTGACTAGGGGCAAGGTTACAAGACCGTAGAACATCCAAACCAAAGGCAGTAAAAGAAAGTCGGATACCTAACCTAGTGAAAAAGCAATCATAAGCATAGAAGAAAGGTTGCTCAAAATTCTCCAGGGGAGGAAAACACACTCTCTCTTCTGGATCAGGGGCCTTTAACACATAGTTCCTCTCATCTTTTCTGCTCTCACATATATTATGATGCCTACAAAATTCCTCACAATACTCTCTATCAGTCACAGGGGCACAAGAAAGAACGGTGGTGTTTACCCAAACTCAAAGACTAAGGGGGACTTTGTTTGACATATACGTAAGAACAGCGCGAGACATAAAGGCTACACCTACAAATGCAAAAGTAAAGAAGACCGTTACTAAAAGAAGTCGGACCTCGTCCAAAACAAGTCGGGTAAATCAACAAAGCCAAAAAGAAAGCTACTCTTTTAAAAAATTCTCCTACAGAACAACCAAATGGTGCCTCTCTTATGCAACGTCATCACATTAAAGTGACACCGTTAGGGGCAACACAATACACAAAGGGTAACAGGTACCATAATACAAAAGAAGATTCTTTCAGAGAAAAGAGAGTCTTTCAGAATCTTTTGATGACAAACGTTTTTAACATTCCAAGCGTTCCACATCAAACAAGAAAATCAAAATAGACTTTTCTCAAACAAAAAGTGCAAAGACAGTAGAAGCAAACTCAATAACAACAACAAAGCAATCCCAAACAAATAGAAATAAGAATACAAGAAAAAGAGGAAACAAAATCATCCTCGATGAAGACTGTAGAAAAAGGGAGGGCACGCCTAAATAGCAAAAACACGGACGTTCCTCTTCACGCTAGCGAAAGCAAAATATATTCAAAATCCAAGATAAAGAAATCTTGGAAGGAACAGAAGTGATCGGATTGCACAAGAGAAGTTCTTTGTGAAGGAGAAATGAAGCAGTTTTTTCAGAAACAAGGAAAAGGGAGAAGAAGAGCTGAAAAGCCTTTTTACAAGGGACAAATGGTAAACGGCTCTTTTATTCCTCTTTAAACATGCACATATTTCAAGAAAAAACTACCGCGCAACGTTCGCCCATCTTTAAAGAAGCAACGTTTGAAAATTTTCAAAACACGTCGAGTATCCGACCTACAGAAGGGCGGGACACCCGATGTCTAAGCAGAAGCCACAAATTGCTTGAGTCCGACCTACAGAAAGCTCAAGACTCAAGTAAGGGAATTATTCATACCCTAGCTCAATAAATAAAAGCCAGGCCCAATAAGACAAAGAGGCCTACCAAGAAGGGTGGCCTTCACAATAAGCCCGACCTCTTTAAAGAGGTTGGACACCGGCGAAACGGGGCAAAGCTTTACCTACTCAAGGTAGGTAACTACCTACGGAAATCTCGACTGAAATCTTTATCTTCTCTAACAAGACAAGTCCTAACAAACTTTCAAGATAAAGGGAACAGTTATCCATCAGAAAAGATGGAACTACTCTAACAAAGATGATTATTTACTCTACTATAAATACACTGATACCCCTCAGGTATACTCACGTTCTAATCTACTAAAAACCTGCTTAAAGCCCTTGCTAACTTAAGCATTGGAGTCTCTTGCAGGTACCACCTCCTACCTTCTCACGAAGAATTCGGACAAGCAGCACCTCGATACCAAAGAGGTCGGACGCTGCCATACTAAGGGATATAGACCTCACGTTCAAACCCAAATCAACGTTTTAGATAACTTTCGAAACAGATATATAAATTTAAATTCACTCAAACTGACTTAACTCACTTTTAATTTTAGACAGAAGGCTGTTGTGTTTGACATGAATATGATTATTGGAGATTTTACCCTATTGTACCTTTTTAAAGTTCCTCGTGAGTATTGAAGTCATCAACCTTAAGTATGGTAACATTTTATTGCTTAATTGTGACTCTAAACAAAGTGAAACATACACACATATACCATTTTTGGAGTTTGATGATTGATGATAAATGATAGAGTAAAGTATTGTTTTTGTCTTTAACATTTTGGATAAGTCCCAAAGTTGTCCCTAACGTTTCAATCGTCCTATTTAAGTTCCTAACGTTTTAAAATTGACTAAATGTTGTCCTGCCGTTAGGGATCCGTTAATAGAATTGACGGCGGGACAAAAATTGAGACGATTTTGAAACGTTAGGGACTTAAATAGGACGAAAACGTTATGGACAAAAACGATATATAAAAATAAATTTTAATTTAATTTTATCTTTCAATAATATTAATTTTTTACTGTACATAGTATTCAATTATTTTTTAATTATATCTAAATAAATTATGCTTAATCACATTACTTTCAATTATTTTTTTATAATTTATATATATATATATATATATATATATATATATATATATATATATATATTTTTTTTATCATTATTTTGTAAAGTTTGTTCTTGGATTTATATTTTCTCCTTCTATTTTTAGTAATCTATAATCCATATTGATATTCTGTTGTTTTAATTCTGAAACTTCTCTTTTTAACTTTTTTATTTCCTCTTTGAGAGAATTAAGGGAAACTTTTTCCTGCGGATTTTTAAAACGATCATAAATTTCTTTTATTTCTGTTGGTCTTATTTCCTGCTTACTTTCTTCTTCTTTTTTAACTAATTCAGCTAATTGTTTTATGAAATCATCTCTTAATGGAGTATCTTCTAACCTGTCTATTATTTTGACTAGTGTAGAGGTTTGTTCCCTAGTTAAAACATTTACAGTTTTTTCACAATTTCTACAGTTACATAATCCTATTCCTAAACAATTATTTTGTTCTTCTTTCCCACTATCTCCTTCTGAGCTTTCTTCTTCTGTCATAAGGTCTAATTGTTGTATAAAATAGTCTTCAGTTTCAGAAGAATCTTCATAAATCGATTCTTCTTCTGATTCTGAATTGATTAATATTGCTGTTAAAGCATGTTTAATCTCTTTATTTTCTATTTTATTTATTTTTTGTTCTGTCGTACATTTATTAGCATAATGCCCTTGTTTTTTACATTTCCAACATGTCACTTGTTTTTTCTTATTAGAAGTTTTAGGTTTTCCTTTAGGAGTTTTATGGAATTTTTTATAATATTTCTGTTCATAATAAAGGGGTTTGTCTATATTATATTTAGGTTTTTTATAAAATTTTTTCTTTTTAATTTTTTCCAAAACATCATGAGCTCAATATGTTACAACACCTATCTACACAAATTAGAGTTATGGAAACAGAAACAAAACAAGTTAATTGTTTAAGCCAAGAGGAAATTCTAAATCTACCACTCCAAATTAATATTATAGAAAGAAAGACAAGACAAATTAATTATTTAAACCAAGAAGTTACACATAAAAGAATAGAAGAACAGTTACAAACTCCAGAAATACAAGATAAAATAAAAACAATTGAAGAAAAAATTAAGAAAGAATTATGTAGTCTAAACCCCACAGCTTTTCAGCATAGAAAATTACATGAAATATCTTTACCATATGAAGATGGGTTTAATGAAAAAGATATACCAACAAAAGCAAAACCAATACATATGAACAAAGAGTATCTAGAATATTGTAAAAAAGAAATACAAGAATATCTGGATACTCTTTGTTCATATGTATTGGTTTTGCTTTTGTTGGTATATCTTTTTCATTAAACCCATCTTCATATGGTAAAGATATTTCATGTAATTTTCTATGCTGAAAAGCTGTGGGGTTTAGACTACATAATTCTTTCTTAATTTTTTCTTCAATTGCTTTTATTTTATCTTGTATTTCTGGAGTTTGTAACTGTTCTTCTATTCTTTTATGTGTAACTTCTTGGTTTAAATAATTAATTTGTCTTGTCTTTCTTTCTATAATATTAATTTGGAGTGGTAGATTTAGAATTTCCTCTTGGCTTAAACAATTAACTTGTTTTGTTTCTGTTTCCATAACTCTAATTTGTGTAGATAGGTGTTGTAACATATTGAGCTCATGATGTTTTGGAAAAAATTAAAAAGAAAAAATTTTATAAAAAACCTAAATATAATATAGACAAACCCCTTTATTATGAACAGAAATATTATAAAAAATTCCATAAAACTCCTAAAGGAAAACCTAAAACTTCTAATAAGAAAAAACAAGTGACATGTTGGAAATGTAAAAAACAAGGGCATTATGCTAATAAATGTACGACAGAACAAAAAATAAATAAAATAGAAAATAAAGAGATTAAACATGCTTTAACAGCAATATTAATCAATTCAGAATCAGAAGAAGAATCGATTTATGAAGATTCTTCTGAAACTGAAGACTATTTTATACAACAATTAGACCTTATGACAGAAGAAGAAAGCTCAGAAGGAGATAGTGGGAAAGAAGAACAAAATAATTGTTTAGGAATAGGATTATGTAACTGTAGAAATTGTGAAAAAACTGTAAATGTTTTAACTAGGGAACAAACCTCTACACTAGTCAAAATAATAGACAGGTTAGAAGATACTCCATTAAGAGATGATTTCATAAAACAATTAGCTGAATTAGTTAAAAAAGAAGAAGAAAGTAAGCAGGAAATAAGACCAACAGAAATAAAAGAAATTTATGATCGTTTTAAAAATCCGCAGGAAAAAGTTTCCCTTAATTCTCTCAAAGAGGAAATAAAAAAGTTAAAAAGAGAAGTTTCAGAATTAAAACAACAGAATATCAATATGGATTATAGATTACTAAAAATAGAAGGAGAAAATATAATAAAAATCCAAGAACAAACTTTACAAAATAATGATAAAAAACCAGAGGAAATTAGTAACATAACAATTCCCGAGAATTATATTAACTTAGGTACAGAAAATTACATAAATGTACTAACTTTATTAGTAAGACAAAAATGGTTTACTACGATAACCTTAATAGTAGGAGAAGAAAAATTTGATTTTATAGCTATGGTAGATTCAGGAGCTGATGTTAATTGTATACAAGAAGGACTAATACCTACAAAATATTACGAAAAAACTACAGAAAGAGTCCTAATGGCTGAAAATGATACGATGACTATAGACTATAAATTATCTAAAGCAAAAATTTGTAAAAATAGAGTATGTTTTGCCACTACATTTTTTCTGGCAAGAAATATATCTCATCAAGTTATATTAGGAAATCCTTTTACTTTATTATTATACCCCTTTAATGTCGATATCGATGGAATAACATGTACACGAATTCCCAATCATCCTGTTCATTTCGAATTTCTCACGAGACCAAAACATCATGAGCTCAATATGTTACAACACCTATCTACACAAATTAGAGTTATGGAAACAGAAACAAAACAAGTTAATTGTTTAAGCCAAGAGGAAATTCTAAATCTACCACTCCAAATTAATATTATAGAAAGAAAGACAAGACAAATTAATTATTTAAACCAAGAAGTTACACATAAAAGAATAGAAGAACAGTTACAAACTCCAGAAATACAAGATAAAATAAAAGCAATTGAAGAAAAAATTAAGAAAGAATTATGTAGTCTAAACCCCACAGCTTTTCAGCATAGAAAATTACATGAAATATCTTTACCATATGAAGATGGGTTTAATGAAAAAGATATACCAACAAAAGCAAAACCAATACATATGAACAAAGAGTATCTAGAATATTGTAAAAAAGAAATACAAGAATATCTGGATAAGGGACTAATAAGACCTTCAAAATCACCCTGGAGCTGTACCGGCTTTTATGTGATGAAAGCATCTGAAATAGAAAGAGGTGCTCCAAGATTAGTTATCAATTATAAACCTCTAAACAAGGTATTAAAATGGATTAGATATCCCTTACCAAACAAAAGTGATTTAATTAAAAGATTAAATAAAGCAAATATCTTTTCAAAATTTGATTTAAAATCAGGATATTATCAAATCGCTGTAAAAGAGGAAGATAGATATAAAACAGCTTTTATAGTACCCTTTGGACATTATGAATGGAATGTAATGCCTCAAGGATTAAAAAATGCTCCAAGCGAATTCCAAGAAATAATGAATAATATATTTTACCCGCATATAGAATTTACCATAGTATATCTTGATGACGTATTAGTATATTCAAAAGGAATAAAGCAACATATACATCATCTAGAAAAATTTATGGATATTATAAAAGAACAAGGATTAGTTTTATCAGAAAAGAAAATGAAAATTTTTACAACTAGAGTAAGATTTTTAGGATATGAAATTTATCAAGGAACCATAGTACCTATTAAAAGAGCTATAGAATTTGCAAACAAATTTCCAAATGAAATAACTGACAAAAAACAACTCCAAAGGTTTTTGGGATGTTTAAATTATGTAGCAGAATTCCTACCTGGAATAAGAGTCACATGCGAGCCTCTTTATAAAAGATTAAGGAAAAATCCACCTCCATGGACAAAGGAAATGACTTCTATAATAATAAAAATAAAAAATGCAATAAAAGAAATACCTTGTATAAGTATACTAGATCCATCGGCTAAATTAATTGTAGAAACAGATGCATCAGAATTAGGATATGGAGGAATTCTTAAACAAATACCTCCTAATAGTTCAAAAGAGCAAATAGTAAAGTATCACTCGGGAATTTGGAATCAGGCTCAAAAGAATTACCCAACAGTCAAAAAAGAAATACTTGCCATAGTATTATGTGTTTCAAAATTTCAAGAAGATTTATTTAACAAAACATTCTTAATCAGAACTGATTGTAAAGCAGCTCCAAATGTTTTAAAAAATGATGTCAAAAATCTGGTTTCAAAACAAATATTTGCAAGATGGCAAGCTATTCTATCATGTTTCGATTTTACTATTGAACATATAAAAGGAGAACTAAATTCACTCCCTGACTTTCTTACTAGAGAATTTTTGCAGGGAAAAGATGGAACAAAAACCAGCCTCCAGTGAAGATTATGGTCAACCTTTTGACCAAATAAAAGAAGCAAAATTACCTATTACCCCTGTACCAGCAAAACAATTATCATTAAGACCTATGACTATGTCACAGGTTGTAAAAGCATCATCATCATCATCAGTACCTTCTAAGAGCTCTTTAATTACTACTAATAACAAATTCACATTATTACAACCATCAGATCTCTATAATACTCAACCCTTGAAAGAACAGTTTCCTTACTATGAAAAGCCCAATCCTATTAAAATATTAACCATTGAAAAGGAATGGTTCAAAAAAGATAGAAAAACCCTATACAAGACTATTTTCCCAAATACCTTTCATTACATTCCTATTAACCCACAAAAAACCCAAAAATTCTATGAATTCATATTAGTAGACACTGGATCTATTGAATTAACACATTATAGAGACTCCAATACAAAACAGCCTGTTTATTCAAAAATAAAAATCATGAAAATATTATCTCTACAAGAATGGGAAATACCCCCATATCAGTCTAAAAGCTTCTCTCTAAAATTCGAACCTCAAAACTATACCTATTATGATTACCAAGAAGCATGGAACCATATTTTATTCCTATCACCAAGTCCCCATTCTTGGTTCATATGGTTCAGAAAAGGGATCTCATTACAATTTCCCAAATGGTTCCAATCCTGGTTCCAGAATTTTGGACCAATAGAAGCCTTCTTCCCAAAAGAAGCCAGCATGGCGTATGAATATTTTAAAAGCAAGTCATCATTCTTACAAGAGTATAAATTCATTTCATTTATAGCAGCCATGGGAATAAGCTGGATTATGACCTGGGAATATGATTCAGCAGCATATGAAGAATGTTCAAGCATACAATATTTGGTAAGAATAATAAAAATAAAATGGTGGAATAAATATGATATAAATCTGCTGAGTAAAAGAGCTATTGATCAATGGTTATCAACATCACAAAAGCGTCCAGCAACAACAGCCTCAAGCGCCACCAATGAACAAATAGCATATAAGAAAGAAACTCAATTCTTAGCACAGAAGCGACAAATTATGGCAGCCCTAGCAGCGGCAACCTCGGAAGAAGATATCCAAAGCTCTTTGCAAGCAATACAAACAGTACCTCTTGGAGAAGACGAAGAGGTACAGTCCAGCCCAGCCCACTATTATCAAGATTCTCAAGATCCATTTGAAATGTAGTAAGAACTATATAAAATCCATGTAAAAGCCCAATCATAAAAGAAAAATGATCTCTGTAAAAAAAAAAAAAAAAAAAAAAAAAAAAAAAAAAAAAAAAAAAAGAGGTAAAAATAAAAAGTAAAAGTAAAACAGTAAATGTCGGCAAACAGTAAAAGCAAACAGTAAATGTCGGCAAAACAGTAAATGTCGGCAAATAGTAAAAGCAAACAGTACTGTCGGCAAATAGTACCCAAACAGTGATCACTTGGGGTCTATAAATACCAAAGGCCTCCTTCATTCATGATCATCACATACTTGAAAGCTCAAGGATTCTCTCTACTCTAAAATCTTCTTACTTCATATATTCTCCCAATATTTGTAATCATTATCAAGTTTGTATCAACATTGCAAGCAATAATAGTACAAGTTCATCTCTGTAAGCTTACTATCTTATGCTTTCTTTTCTTATAATTTCTTTATTCTCTTAGTTATTATTTCTATTCTTATAACATGAAAGAGTTTCAAAAAAGGCTAACTTCTTTAAAGCTTGTTAGAAGAAGAATGAAAACAAGAGTCATGGCAATAAGAAGAAAAATAAGAGAATTAATAAATGAATCTTCAGAATTAAACGTAGAAATAAAGAAGATAAACAAAAGGATTATTAGAACTATAAAGTTACTACAACAAACCAAAACCATAAAATCGATAAAAACCCTTAGAGAAAACATTAAAAATAAACGTATTCATCATGTTAGAAGGATGCATTATTTTCATGTCCAAAGTATGATACGTCTACATGCTATACAATCACAAATACAAGTAATAAATATCCGAGCGATACAACCTGACCCTCAACCTTTACAAGATGCTTCTTTACCACTCCAAGATCAACCCCTACAAGCTCAACCTTTACAACCCCTACAAGCTCAACCTTATATATATATATATATATATATATATATATATATATATATATATATATATATATTATTTTTTTCTTTTCTGCAAGTTTATATACTAGTCATTCTACAAACATTTCATGATAACTAAAAATCTTTAAGAGTAAAATTATAAAAAAATTAATTTATTTAAAATGAAAGTAATATGATTAAGTGTAATTTACTTAGATGTGATTAAAAAATAATTGAATACTATGTATAGTAAAAAATTGATATTATTAAATGATAAAATTAAAATTTATTTCTATGTATCATTTTTGTCCCCAACGTTTTCGTCCTATTTAAGTCCCTAACGTTTTAAAATCGTCTCAATTTTGTCCCACCGTCAATTCTGTTAACGGATCCCTAACGGCAGGACAACATTGAGTCAATTTTGAAACGTTATGGACTTAAATAGGACAATTGAAACGTTAGGGACAACTTTGAAACTTACCCCAAACGATAAACGTTGGAGAAAAAACGACTCTAAATGATATTATTAACCATTGATAGTTGGCTATTTTCTTTTATATTTGACTTTTGTATTGTACTTGTATAAAAATATATTTTTGGTTGTGTTATATTTTTAATTGTAATTTTTATGATTTATATTATAATATATTTATATTTTATATATTTATTTATAATTTTATATTATTTTATTATAATTTTATTATTTTGAGTGAACTAGTAAATCAGTAAATCAGTATTTAAAATGATTAGATAATTAATTTTTAAGAATTTATGTCTCCTAAAATAAAAAAATTAATAAAAATTATTATTAATTTTATAATTTCTATAAAATATATATCTCATTATTTTAATTTAAAAATAATTAACTTTTTATTTTATCTCTTTACTATTTTTTTTTTTTACTTGACAGGATCTTATCCCAAATTTTAAAATCTTGATTAAAACAACATGTACAATGCATTGAGACTACATTTTCTAAGTTTATTATTTTATTTTGAAACCAGTTTTCTAAATTCTAAGCATCTTGGGGGGACGCTACATGCATGCATGGAAAGTCGGCGACCCAATTTTAAAAAGAAACGAAAGTGGGTATCCCGTATCTAGGGTTGGCAATGGTGAGTAGGGGCAAATTTTGCCATTTTTGACTTCGTTCATAAAAATTAAATTTTAAGGAAAAGTTTAAGATCAACAACTTTATTAAATTTTGGCCAGTATATAACTAATAAAAAAAAATTTAACTATTAAATAAAATCTCAAACCTTTAAAAACATCATTGATAACTACTTAATGACTATCAATCACAAAAATTACTAACCTCCTATCACTCCTCCAAACTCTAATCCATCATATGGATATCCGCTTTTATTATTATTAAAATCTAATCAATAAAATTAAATTTTAAAATTTATATAATCATCTTCGTATATATTACATAAATTAAAAGTAAATTATTAAAATAATATTTAAAAATTTACATAGTTAACAAAAAAATTTTAAAAATTAGTAATAACAAATAATTTCTCAAAAGATTAAAAAACGTGATTAAAAAATTAAATAATAAATATATATTTTAAAAAAAATTTAGAGATCAGATTTTAATGCAGGTTTTTGTAATTATTATTAGAAAAATAAGAGCTATTCATCTTTAAAATTTGGTAATTTTATGTCAAGTAAATTTTTTTAAAGAGTTTTTTTATTGTAAATTATCACTTTTTTTTAAAATAAAAAAATTTAGAGATCAAATTTTACTCCAAATCTTTTTGTGCACCTTCTAAATATTTGTTTAGATCAAATGTTGCCATAAAAATTCATATCAAATGTTAAAAAGCCAGCCAAATTATTATTTTTGGTTAGTAGTGAGCCATCAATATTTAAAAGATGTGGATTACAAATATATTATTAAAGGAAAATATTTGGTAACCAAAGAAAATCAGTAAAAAACAGTCATAACTTGCCTTATTTAGCATTCATTAATTGTTGCGATAATTAATAAATGCTAAATAAGGCAAATTCTGGCTGTTTTTTTTTTGTCTCTCTAACATTACCCATTATTAAATTATTAAATTTAAAAAAATTAGATTAATGATTAAAAGTGCTGCCAAAAAACAATAAATTCTACTAACTTTTGAACCTTTTTCAATAATAAATGTAAGATAAAATAACTTAAAAATAAGGAAAAGCCTAGGGGCCAGCAACTTTGTTAAATTCTGGCAAGCATATAACCAGCAAAGAAAAGTGAGCCATTGGATGAAATCTCACACCAATCTCACACCATTAAAACCATCATTGATAGCTATTTGATGGCTACAAATCACAAAAGTTACTGGCACCTAGCATTCCTCAAAAAAATATCCATAACTCATTTATTAAATGTAAGATAATCTTAATTAAATTCTAACGTTAGATTTTTGTATAAATAAAATAAAGTATTATATCATAACGGATCCATCGCCACATATTCCCGTTTAAGCAGGTCTCTTTGCCATCCCCAAAAGCACCTAAAAATTTGCATGCCCAGAGGAAAATGGAGACAGTTCACAGATTTCTCAAATCCTGTAAAGTACTTTGGTCTTTGTATGATCTCTAAAATTTGAATTTTGTTTTATTTATCCGCGAATTCCGACCAGCTACAAGGGTTTAGGTAACCACAGAATCTTTGTTGTTGGAGGAACAGAATGCTTGAATAACCGCGCACCATAGTTCAACAACAATCAAGTGATCAACATACGTTTCCCTTTCAGTAATAATGTGTCCTTCGAATTCGATAGATGTGGACTCAAGTTCAGAAGCAAAAACATCCATGAAATACAAGGCACGTCATCATTTAAATTTATTCGAGATTTTTGTGCGAAATTTGTCGGTCCAAAAGAGCATTTCTGTTTCTTATTCACTTGTTTTGGTTCCTCGGCCATGATTTGACACGTGTGGGTATGATTGCATGAACAATGGACAATTCGGAATCAAGCTTATCCAAGTTGTCTCTTTTCGTCTTCGAAATCTCAACATCCTGCATTATATTCTAATGTGGGCAAAAGCCACTAGAATTGCATTCTCTAAGAACCAACCAAAAACTATATAATGACTTGACATTGCATGAAGCAAAGGGATACACTTATGTTGAATTATTAGACAGAATATAATCAATGAAAGGCCACTGGCAAGTGGCAACCAATAATACAAATTTACAAGATGTCGAACAATAAATTTATGGCTACTAGACAAGTTAAGCATGAATATATATCACTCTGGGATGGTCAAGGAAAGCCATTGTAATTGTTCAACTCGCCCCACACTGTTAGCTCAACTTCTTCCCATGACTTTGCTGATCTCAATTCTTTCCATATAGTAAAAATAGCTCCCAACACATTCTCATCATGCAAAATACAATAGCACCTACAATTTGCAAAAGAAAATTAAGAAATCCAGAGTTAATTTGAAATTGCTTGCTCCTTCTTGATAGGAAGGACAAAAAAAATCTCTCTATTTCTGTAGAAGGCAGGCACACAAATATGTCTAACGCCATCTAATAACTCAAGTCAAACATTGTATTCTTGAATCTTGATGTATCTTAATCCAAGCAAAGATCAGTTGCTTTTCCACTTCAATGCAATCAAATAACTTCCTATGCATATAAAGAACAAACTCTTCATTGCTCTCAGAAATTAACAAGCATTCGAAAGGTTCAGAATTATCAATTTAACATCATGTATAGTTTTGCACCTACAGACTACTTCAAGAGTTTCAGTTATGCATTATCTGAATACTTTTATTAAGGCCATGTGCAAGGTAGACAACCATTAACATTCCTGATTCTTGAAAGTACTGATGATAATTTTGACAAGGTATCCATCTTTGCCATGCTTAGATCTTTCAGGAGAGCTTGATTGTTTCTATTCATTTATATGTGGCTAGTTCCGTATTTCCATATAACCCACACGCCCAGATTGAAATATGCAATAAAGAAAAGGTCAAAAGTAGTGGAAGAACTACTAGTATGCAAGAGAATTACCATAACTACTTACATGGCAACATATGAAAGTCGGGCATACTTCTGACCACCATCTGTTGACTCGTACTTTGATATGGGACTTGCAAAAGGAAGTTTATAGCTTTCTAAAAATCGCTTAAGGAGATCTGAATCACCTCTAAAGACATCTAAATAAATTGGTATCAAGTCAAACAGCGGATCACCTGTAAAAGAAATTAAAAAAGTTTGTTAAATCACTACCAACCAAATAGAACGTCAGAATGCTTGCGCAATGTATACATACGATAGATTGAAAACTATTAGGAAGCGAAGACTGAAGAACATCAAACAGTATTTAGGGATGATAACATTAGTCTTGTTCTAGAGAAACCGCATCATCAGTTCAAATGTACAAACAAAAGTTTCTTGTAGATATTGGAAGTTTATAAATGATAATGCCATATATTTAAAATGCTCAAAAGTAAATTATAAAACAGATGAACATTATTGTAGAAGTCGGATAAAAATTCTCGGAACAGGCAGGAAGACATACTGACCTATTGAAAGATCACTGAAATCAAGGATATAACTAGGACGCCAGGATTTCACTTCATCATAGCTGCTCAAATGACCATTTACCTTGGCAGCATCTTCTGCATTCCCACTTGAGATAGAATAAGCCGAAGATGGTTCCATGTAAATGTTATCATCCATAATATCAGAGTGAATCCAAGAGCAAGGTTTACAAGCACCCCTTGGGAGATTCTGAAGTCAAATAAAAGTAAGAAATTTGAAAACCAATTTTATTCCGCTGTATCCAGTAGGAAAGAAGTGAGTTTGGAGAAACCTCAATTATGTTTAGCAGCTTAGCAAAATCAGGCGGGACATATTCATCAATTTTCTCTATCAAACTGCTAGGGATTGGATCTCCCCTACAAAATTACGACAAATGAGAGCGAATAAGAAACTGAAGATTCATCATAAAAAATTAGTATATTATGGAAGCACAAACGCAGCAGCAGCAAATGCAACACATGGATAAGGTACAATCTAAACATGGTGAAGCAAAAGTGAAAAGGGAGTTCATAAATGCTTCATAAACACAGCTACTAAAATTTGACATTCACTGTATCTGGAAAAGCATAAAGTTAATAAATAAACTCCACGAAACTTCAAACTCCAAATTGATCAGAAGATCATTATATTGAATGCACAAACAAAAACGATACTTTTCCATCAGCAACTTCTTACATATCTTTAAATTCAAACTTCTTCAACAAGAAATTAAGGTGCTCAAAAGAAGGCAAATTATACCACTTGGTCAAACGGCTTGAAACATTCTTCCGCATCATTGTTAAGTTTCTTAGGAAGACTCCCCATTCTGCTGCAGTATTTGATTTATAATTAACAGTTGCACCACAACCATCGGTTCCAGTAAAGCTCAATTCATGTTCAATATCTGTTAAAGATGAAATATTCAAAGGTGGATGTGGTAAGAGATGAAGGTGGTTCAGCTGCTCCCCTAAGAAGGAGGCCAAGTTTGTTGCATCTTCCCATGACAGTGTGTCTCTTCTGCAGGAGAACATAGACAACATTCAGAGAAGAGAACTGCTACTTGACAAAATCAAAGATTTAGAGTTGCTCAGCGGGATGGTGAAATTATCAGTGAATCACAAGGATAAGACTTACAAATCTGCAAACATTTTCCCTTCACATCGTCTTATTATCATATATGGCCATATACTTGAGTGACCTGCTAAACTATCCGATCCATCCATTTCCATCCCAGCATTCTTATACTCAAGTTGTTTCTTGCCCCATACCCCAAATGAGAAACCATGAACATCACATTTTGTCTTGATGAGATTGCTCTTTGAAATGATGTCAGGGACTCCTTTTCCATCCCAAGTTAAATTGTTAAAAGATCCATCTTCAACATAAATGATCCCATTGGCCAAAATACTAGGAATATGTTTCTTGAGAGGGGAGTTGATTTCATGAAGTAGCCTGTAAAACTCTAGCTGTAAAAGGCACAAAATTCAAGTTAGATTTGTATGGCAGATGCAATAGAAACAGAATGGCAATAAAGTACCTCTGTGCCGAAACCATAAAGAGAAGCTTCCAGTCCTCCTTCAACAAAAATCTTAACAACAGAGTTCCCCACTAGATAAACCTATTTAGAGAACAAAAAATATTACTGTAGTTAAAAAGAAGCTTCATACTCCACAAGGACTCTATTAGGTAATCCAATAATCATACCACATGCCATCATCATGTCCTAATTTAACTAGGGAACCTTGAGGTATAGATGGCAACTAATTAATTGGGCTGCATATTGTAGTCGATCAATAAGAATGTGACAATATTCTTGAATGCAAGAGGAAAATCAGTATCAACACAAACCCAGAAAAGACCATAAATATGTTTAGGACAATAGGACAATAAAGACCATATATTTTCACAAAAGCCTAAGAAAACTAAACAAATACCAGTGAGATGAAAAGTAGTAAATAGATGAATGAAAACTCACAGGATTGCTACCCGAGCCAACTGGAAGCCTTTCATCGTCACTGGGAAGAGGCAAATTGTGGATGGCACAAATTTTTGATGCACATTCCAACCACTTGTCAGCATTTAAGGCAATACATGCCCCCTGGACATATATGTAAAATGAGGTCATAAAATCTGATAAGGTAACCACTACTTGGGGGGGACAAGAAACTAACCTTCCATATAAGCTCTCTCATTTGTGGTTTTTGAATCCAAAGCTTCGACAACCATTCTCTTAGTTCTCGTTGACCAATGCTGTTGCCTACGCTCCACGGGGAAAGGTAATGGTCTCTATCTCTATCCAAGAATATGGATAAGAACTCTATATCATAGGAAAATCCATCTTTCCATAAACCATAGTTCCTAGATGCGCCATTTACGGTACTTTCAGAATTTAGATTATCTACATCTTTGATAGTTTTGGCTCTTTTCTCTTTCCTAGACAAATCAGAATAACATGTGCTCTGTCTGACATTTTCATAAGTTTCTTCATCTAAAGCAAGCCATCCAACACGACAAACTCCTTTATGACGATAACCAGGAGCCATGTCCAAACATACAAATTCAAAATTATTTGAATTCACATAATTCTGAGTGACTGCGATAGTTGTTTCTAAATTTAAAACACAGTGCCACCATCCACTTGGAACGTAAATTGTCTCTCCTGGTAGTTGTGTACACTCAATTGGCTTATCTTCATCAGGAAGGAGAGGATAATAGTCCAACCACCACTGTAAATAAACAGAATATGATTAACCACGTCAGTAGTTGGACACAATACACTTGACATGATCATAGATCTGAACCAACATAAAGAGGATATATATAAATCACTATAAATGCAAAATTATAGTACCTGAAGTGATGACGGGGTCTCAATATTGACATCACCATCTTCTTCGTTAACATGCACTGTCACACCCAAAGGCACCTTTCCTGGAGGATATAATGCCCACCTACCAAATGCAAGTGAAAGCCTCATAACACTGCTTATTTTAAACATAATCAAGCACTAAGATACATATATATCTAAGAATCAAATTAAAACTCATGTTTATCAAAGATGCTAGATGAGTGGAGAAAGAGCACCTTGGTACCTATCTATAAGAATAAGAGAGATATACAGAGATGCAAAAAGTATAGAAAGATCAAACTCATGAGTTATACCATGAAGTTATGGAAAAAGGTGATAGAACGGAGGCTGAAACAAGAGACACAAGTAACAGAGAATCAATTTGGTTTTATGCCAGGAAGATCCACCACTGAAGCTACATATGGTGTTTATTAATTTGGAAAAATCATACGATAGGGTGCCAAGGGAGGTTTTATGGAAGGTTTTAGAAAAGAAGAAAGTAAGGATCGCATATATTCGTGCAATTAAAGACATGTATGATGGGGCTACAACTAGTGTGAAGACTCAAGATGGTGTGACAGAGAAATTTCCTATTGGTATAGGATTACACTAGGTATCATCCTTAAGTCCATACATTTTCACATTAGTCTTGGAAGTACTCACAGAGCATATCCAAGAATCTATACCATGATGCATGTTTTTTGCCGGTGATATCGTCCTTATGGGAGAGTCAAGGGAAGACATAAATAAGAAGTTGGATTTATGGAGAGAAGCTCTAAAAGTGTATAGTCTACGCATAAGCCGTAACAAGACGGAATATATAGAATGTAAGTTTGGCCCCCGAAAGAAAAACCCCAATACAGAAGTGAAGATTGGAGAAAACATCTTACAAAAAATTAAAAGTTTTAAGTATCTTGGGTGCACATAATTGAGAGATTGAACATGATGTAAATCATAGGATCCAAACAGGTTGGTCAAAATGGCGGAGCGCATCTGGTTTTATATGTGACAAAAAAGAACTTTTAAAACTTAAAAGTAAATTCTATCGCAATACTATCAGACCGGCTATGCTTTATGGTACAGAGTATTGGGTGGGCAAAAAAAGAGCACGAACATAAGTTAAGTGTGGCAGAGATGAAGATGTTGAGATAGATGAGTGGTCATACGCAATTGGATAGAATAAGGAATGAAGGTATAAGAGAGAGAATTGGAATAGCACCTATTGTGGAAAAGATGGTAGAATCGCGTCTCAAATGATTTGGATATGTGAGAAGAAGACCGACAGAGCGCTCAGTCAGATGAGATGGAAGATAGACAAGGGGTGAAAGACAGAAGAAGACCTAGGAAGATCATCCATGAAGTGGTCAAACGAGAGATCTACATGTAAATTGTCTCTCTGTAGACATGATACATGATAAAACTCAATGACGTCATTTGATCCATGTAGTCGACCCCACCTAGTGGGACAAGGCTTTGTTGTTGTTGTTGTTTATCAAAAAACAAAAACCACAATTTAAGTTAAATAACTGAACATAGCAGTGGGAATTTTATGATTTATGTCCATGTAAGTTTTACTCATGGGGCTAATTCACAAGAACAGGCTAGTTTGACATCCATACCAAACATAAGCTAAGGATTAAACTAAAACCAGAAAATGCATGTAGCTTCCTTAGATACCATATTACCATGTTACAGTAGATGTCTGTGCTACACAACCAAATAGAACTCAAAAATTCGCGTCAAGTAGCTCAATTTTTTACCTTTTACGGCCAGAAAGAAGAGTATTCCATGCACTAGTAAGAGCTGGATCAACGTGCCAAGAGGCCCCAGATCTCTGTGGTCCAATTATTAGCCACCTATAGGATGGTCTTTGTTCAGCATCTAAGATATCAAAGAAGTCTTCTTGAAAAAGATGAGGTACAGAATAATCCTTCAATAAGCTAGGTGCAACTTCAGCAAACTGTACACAAATTATTAAATAAAAATTAAAAGAACTCCCAAGCTCTCAAATTGAAAGGACAAGAATAAGAGAAGGAAATGGTGGATGGAGACAGCCAGAGCATTATTGATACATGAATATCCCTATCCAAGCACCTTTTCATCAAAAATATATAAGGGATCTTCATCATGTTGAACTTCCATGTATGAGACATAATCCTTGAATTTCATGGAGACCTTCCGAGAACTCCTTTGGGAAATTTTAAATGCTACGTCTCCATAGTTTTGCAACAGCTGATCAGTTGTCCATTTATGCCTGGCAGGCCATGTCTCAGCCAATCCAGTAAGCATAACCTGGGGTTTGTAATTCATCAAACTTGTAAACATCAACAATAAAATCCCAGTAGAAACAGAAATAGTGTCAACTACAACACAAAACATCATGTGTAATGGACCCCTTGAGTTAGATAATATTTACTTATCTCTCAAATTTCCATCTTTACAAGAAAAGAAAAACAGTACCATTGACCAAAGGTAGCTCCTATTCCTCCAAAACAAATTATGAAACAAAAAGGAACAATTAGAAGATAGAGCTTGAAGATATTGGGTGGTCCATTTACTTTAGTTTTATTAAGAAAATAAGTGATTCTTTTTAATTAAAAGATATTTGCCAAAAAGGTTTGACGGTATATTTGAAAGGGAAAAAAAACAGTAAAACCTAAAATACTCCCATGTTCTCATAAGTTGTAAAAGTTGCTTCTGAAAAAAGAAAAAGTTGCATATAGATCACTTAGCAAAAAAAAGAAACAAAACAAAAACTGAAGCAAATACACCCATTTTTTTGTTGGTTACATAGCTTAAAGATACACATTGAAATTTTGAAACATAACCATGATGAGGGAAAAAACTAATGTAGATTACTAGTATAGTTATTTTTGTTTTGTACCGGTTTCTTTGCATCATACTGGTCATAGAAATCCTTCAAGGATAGGTCTTTCCTTCTTTCCACATTTCCATCATCTGCATGAAACGACTCCAATGTGGTATGACATCGGTATAATCTCCTGTACAAAAATAAAGAGTTGAACCCTGCAGGAAGGTAAATATCCCTGGTTTAGAGGAAACATATAAATTGGCTCATAAGATCCCTGCAGAATCAAAACTGTTACCATCAAAGTATAGTAGTCGTGGTTGATACTCTTTGTATTTGTCTGGCAGATTCTCACTGCATTCATGATTCCCAATATGTAAGCATAAAAGTACAAACCAAAACAAAAAGGAAAATGGATAATGAATGTTAACTTAGAAGCATCAATGGAAGACAGGAGAAACATACTTATGCAGCAGGGTAGTTTTCTTCCAAGAGCCTTGGTACTGAAGCAAACCAGATGCCCCTTTAAGGCATAGACTCATCCACAGTGGTTCCTCATTGCACAACACGTACATGACACTGCCCACAAAGATTAACCGAAGAATGTAAATAAAAAATTGGCCAGAATCCACTGTACTCACTACTCAGTCAACCTTATCAGACTCTCTCGAGTTAACAGAGTTACAAGTTTAGGTCCCTAAATTGAGGTTACGAGCCTAACCTACTCGAGTTCAGATGAACTCTCAAGTCTGATTTTTTTTTTTTTTTCTTTTAGGGGTTAAATGCCTATATCTAAAAAATTGCTTCTTAATCAAGCCTTGTAGCATAAGCATTGCAGAACTACCGTGAAGTGAATGAATAATGAATAACGAAACGCTGTATACGAATTTCATGTATGAATCGAGATTCTGTTAAAATGATTCGACAAGAAAGAAAGCAGAGCATGGCAGCTAATGAGTAATGTGAAGCTCAAATGATGAATCAAGTGTTCATGAAGCAAAATCAAGAAAGAAAGAAAGGTAGGTATGGATGTGAATACCTGCTAACGCAGGCAAGGCGAGCAACGTCGCGGGGAGAGAGAGACTCTAAGATTGAGCAGAGGGTTTCATCGGGAAGGACCCCAAGGTCTCCGAGTGCTTCTGGCCTGCGATCTCTATGCGCTGAAGAATCATCCATCGAAACGACAAGTCGGATTCAAAAAAGAAATATGACCTCTTTCTCTTTAAGTTTAGTTTCTACCTTTCTATGCTGTGCTGCGGAGCTTCAGAAATCAGAATTATCCGTCAAAACGACAACCGAAATTGTTTTGAATTTATTTATTCATGGTTAAGCGTTGCCCGACCGCGTATTTTGAAAGCGCATCCTTATTCCTTACCGTGTGCGCGCTTTTCGTTATTGCTACGTCACCCTTCTCTCTTTCTTCCCCTCGACCGCCCAGACCAAAAATCCACTTTTACTGTTAATGGATTTGTTGATTAGATGCAAACTTGACGTATACCTCATAGGCTCATAGCGGGCTTTGACTCCCATTAAATTCGTCAGGTAGGTTAAGTGCTGAACCAGGATTGCAAAAGGATTTTTGTTAATATTTTCTATAGACTTGATTGAGGTTGGGTTCTTTCAAATGGGCCTGGTACATTTGCCCACTACAAAATGCCAAACAACGCCTAGACTACAATAATGAATTGGGTTCCACTAACCCAACATGAGGTGGAGTCTGACCCCGACATAACTTTCAATTTATCCCACAAGAAAATAATCGTAAAAGATTGTGGCAGGAGTTGTTGGATTTATCCCAGCAAACTAGGAGGGAATGGATGCTAGTTGGGGACTTTAATAAGATAGCGAGCCCAAATGAAAAGAAGAGCAGTACAAGGGTTGACATGAATGGAATCTCATTGACTTAGGCTATGTAGGATCGAAGTTTACTTGGAGGGGGCTTAAATGGGAGAGGATGGACAGAGTGTTTAAGCGATTAGATCAATTTCTGGTTAATATGAACTGGAGGATGAGATTTGCTGAAGGCAAGGTAGAGGTTTTGACTAGAACCAACTCAAACCATCACCCTCTCTCAATCCATGTTGAACCTGTTCTTATACATCACAGGGACAGACCTTTTAGATACGAGGCTATGTGGAATTTATAGCCAGAGTTTGAGGAATGCATTAAGCAAGGGAGGAGAAAACAACCCTTACTCAATTAACTGAACACCTGAAGAAGTAGAATGGGGAGATTTTTGGACACATACAAAAGAAAAAGAGATGTTTAGGAGGATAGGAAGAATTCAAAGAGCACACAATTACGGGAACAATTCCCTCCTAGAAGACCTTGAAAAGAGTTTGAATAAGGAGCTTGAGGAATTACTTAACAGGGTGGAAGTTCTATGGATGCCGAAGTTTAGAGACATTTGGTTGGTGGAGGGAAACAAAAATACTAAATATTTTCATACAAGAATAGTCATAAGGAGAAGGAAGAATAGAGTGGCAAGCAAAACTCAAAAAATGCACAAAGACAGTGGGAGAAAAATCAAGAAATCCTTGAAAACATGGCTATCACATTTTTTAGGAAGCTATACAGTGAGGAATGGACTCATACCCAAGCCCCCATGGACTAAAGCCTATCTGAATATTACAGAGGAATAGATCAGAAACTTAAATGCAAGGTCTACTCCGGAGGAAATTAAGAGAGCAATGTTTAACATTGGCTCCTTCAAAGCCCCGGGATACGACGGATTTCCAACAATATTCAAATAAAAAATAAAAAAAACTAAACGGAACATCCAAAAAAAAAGTGTGCATAAGTTTATAGGAGAAGGTGTGGTTGGACCCGAACCATATCAAACACTATGATCAGACCCTTATTACATTGATTTCTAACACTCCGGTTGTTTGATGTCTGTGTCTGGCCAAGACATAAATAAGGTGGGACGTGTTTATTGTTTGGTTTGTGAGACACAAAAATGAGAAGGACATGCTTACACACAAATATACACAAGATACATGTATTTTGGGTGATGGACACAGATCTGGATTATTTTTTTCAAATTATTTTATCTTTATTCATTTTCTAAAATTCAAAATCTCTTCTCGTTTTGTTACAAACCCTAACCAGTGATAATTTCTTCTACTATGGTTCTGCATCATCGAAATTATACCACCACCGCACATCGTCTCTATTTTCCAACGACTCTCCTCTTTGATTACTGTGTGCTGTGCTCCGTTGGCGGTGAGTTTGTGTTGCTATTCTGCCGCCTTTGTCTCTCCATCTCGCAGCCGCATTAGCCTCCTCCTAGTTGTGCTTCTGCTGCGCGTTGAGTCTTTTATGCTCCGCCGCTGCAACATCTGCTCCATCGGTGTGTTTTGCCTCGTTGTCTCTGGTATTTTGCTTTTGTGCTATTTTTGTTTTGATTTTGATTATTGATCAGATACATTATTGTTGATTAAGTGCTATTGTTGCTGCTGCAATAAATGACATTATGCTATCAATCTACTCTTGTTATTGGTGCTGATTATTGATAAAACTAGTGATAAAAATGTTATTCAAATTGCTGATTAATATGTTAATAAAATTGCTTATCAAATTATTAATAGGTCATATTTTTAATTATTATCTTTTGAGAAATGCTAGAGAGCAATTTATTTATATTGTGTTTATAAAATTGCTTATCAAACTGCTTACCAAATTGTTGACCAAGTTGTTTGTATTATGTGTTTATAGAAATTGAATAAGATGGATGATAATTGTTTGTAAAAATTGACATGTTAATTTACAAGTTTGAATTTTGTTTTATTGTGATAGTAGTCAGAGTCAATTTTGTCTTAAAAGGTTATCAATCACCTATTTCAAAGCATTATTTTTCTTATTTTACTTAATAAAATTACATATTAAAATTCTTAATTATGTTTCGGCTCACATTTTTATTGATATATATTTAATTAGATTTTAATCATGTCTTTCCTATTTTGTTCATGGCATCTAAGACAATTGGTTGATTACTTAGTTTTAAAATCTATTAGTATGCTTTAACTTTGATTATGTAAGTATATGCTTATGTAATGAGTGTTTTTCTCATTTTTAGTTTAATTGAGTATTTTTTTTATTCGTACAAACTATTAGAGTTCTTCATTTATGCATTTACTTGTTATTGTTTCTTAGGAAGTGATGATGGATCGTTCTAAACAAATTAAGTTATGTGTTGGATATTACTAGATTATGAGAATGCAATTTGATATGTTAATGTTGCTTTTCTTAGTTACTTTATATATGTATATTAGGAATAGAAGGCGGGGTCATTCTTCAATTGGTCGAAGAGTGAACACATTGCCATTAAGGCGAGATGCATTAGATAATATCATTGGGGAGGGTAGAGATAGAAATTGCATATGGGAGTTAAGAATGAGTTTGAACGCATTTGCAAAATTTATGTGAATTACTACAAGTTCAAGGTGGATTAGACGAAGATGGTCATGTTGGCATAGGCGAGCAAGTAGCTACTTTCTTAATCATATTAGCTCACCATACCAAAAATTGCAGCGTACAAGTTAGGTTCTATAAGTCTGGTAAAACTATTAGTAGGTATTTTGATGTGGCGAAAATTGGCCGATTAAGAAATTAATATAAGAAATACGTTGCAAGTACAGTTCTTAACCAGCAAAAATTCGCTTATCAATTTAGAAGAGTTATCACAGATTTAAGAATAAAATATTGGGAGTATGAGTCCCAGGTCGTCTCCCAACGAGTTGACAAAAGAGTGCAGCTTATTAGTTAGAGGTTTTTCCAGTAATTTTGAGTTTGAGAAACAGAAAAATAAATAATTGTAAAATTAAGCAACGGAAATTAACGAGAGAATTTATATAATTCAATTAAAAGTCTTGACCGGGAGAAGATTAATTGAAATTTCTATCCTTGTTGGATTTTTCTAAGTGTAATAATAAAATGTTGTTGTTCTACTTGGTCATCCTTTAATTAATAAGGAAAAGTCAAGTAACTAACTAACCAACTATATCACAGGTCCTAATCCTTTCCTAAGAAAGGATTAGAGTTAGGGACTAGAGTTGTCAGTCATCAACTTCTAATTAGGATTAACACTTGAGTATTCCAACTCAAGGTTCTCCTTTTAATCAACTCCCAATCAAGTTAGGAAACTACTCCATTAACATAAATATAACTTTCGCAGAATTAAAAAAGGAATAAAAGGAAGGCATGGTAAATAATAATTAAAATTCAATTAAAAGTAAAAATGGTTTCTTGTATTAATAAATCCCAAAATGTAACATACTTATCCAAACAGGGTTAATGGGCAGTAAAAGGTAAAGGAATAAGAAAACAAACTAAAATAATGAAACTTCAACAGAGGTAATGATTCTTCTCAGTATCTAAAAGCAAAAGCATGAAACTCTGAAACTCTAAAACTATGAATGCGAAGAACCCTAGAGGAAGGAGTAGAATTCTCTCTAAGATTCAAAAACTTAATTAAAACTATGCGTAATGAGAAATGTGTCTTGAGTCTCTCCTGTTCTCTGGCTCTAGTCTGTATTTCTGGGCCGAAAACTGGGTCAAAACTCGGCCCGAAATCGCCCCCAGTGCTTTCTGAATTTTCTGCAGATCGCGACTGACGCGTACGCGTCACTTGACGATTTTCCTTGCCACGCGTGCTCGTCAGGCACGCGCTCGCGTTGTTGTGCGAACTCCAGTCCACGCGTACGCGTCGTTGTGAAAGTCTCTAGATCACGCGCACGCGTGAGCCATGCGTGCGCGTCGCTGCTCGCTGGTTGTCTCCTTTATTTCTTGTACTCCTTCCATTTTTGCAAGCTTCCTCTCCATCCTCTAAGCCATTCCTGCCATGTAAAGCCTGAGAGCACTGAACACACGGATCACGACATCGAATGGTATGAAAAGACAATAAAAATACATAATTTAAAGGCTTAGGAAGCAAGTCTTCAATCATAGAGCATAATTAGGAAGGAATTGTAAAATCATGCAAATAGTATGATAAGTGAGTAAAGAGTTGATAAAAACCACTCAAATTAGCATAAGATAAACCACAAAATAGTAGTTTATCAAACTCCCCACACTTAAACATTAGTATGTCCTCATGCTAAGTTCAAGGAGACAAAGAGAATGAATAAGGGAAAGTAAGACTCATGTAATGCAATGCAACCTATGTATGAATGCAACTATATGCTGAGATGATTCTGTATACTTGGTTAAAAGTAAACAAGTTCTTCAAGACAAACATAGTTCAGATTCCACTAATTCAAATCATACAGTAAAGACAAGTAAACTTGTAAGAGGATAGCTCATGAAAGCATGAAACATAGAATCAAGCATTGAACCCTCACTGGTAGTGTATATCACTCTAACTCTCAGGTGTCTAAGGTCACTCACTCTACTCTTTCCTAGTCATGCTTTCTAAATTTTATTCTTCATCTAACCAATCAACAAATATTTAGTATATCAATGTAAACATCATGATGTCTTTTCAGGGTTGTAATGGGGCTAAGGTAAAGGTGAGGATACATGTATGGCCAAGTGAGCTATAATATGAATCTTTGACTAACCTAAGCTCTAACCTAACACACACACTCTATATAATTCTAAAATCATACCTAGCTACCCAAAATTCCCAGTTTTGTATAATTCACATACTCATGTACCAAATTTTCTTTAATTTTATCACATATGCATTGATTATTAAACTTAGCATTGGGGTAATTTTGTCCCCTTATTCACTTATTCACTTAATTAACTTAATATTTTTTTTATAACATAACTTATCAATGCACATGGATTTTTAATTTTTCTGGTCTCATATGAGTATGCACCCAATTTTTCAATATTTTGTCAATGAAACACAGTACCATTTCATCAACCCAAGTTCCCAGGGTTCCCCACACTTAATTTAACTCAATCTCTAACTTAAGCTAACCAAAGATTCATTTTGGGTAATTAATTATTTTTTTCTTAAGACTAGTGATATGGTAAAATACAGAATAAATGGGGATTAAAAGGCTCAAGGTGGCTAACAAAGGTGATTAAAAGGGTAGGCTATTTGGGGTAAGTGAGCTAATAACAAATGATGGCCTCAATCATATGCAAGCATGTAAATACACTAAACAATGGACATATAGAATGAAACAAAATATAGATTGCAATCGTAGGGAAGAGAACACACAAGAATCAAATATTATGGTTAAATAGTGTAACCATGTAGTTAAGCTCAAGTCTCACAGGTTGTATGTTCTTTGTTATAATTCATGTTCCAATTTACAGTCTTCAAACAAATTTAACACAAAATTTTTAATTCGAATTAGTGAAATTTTTTCAAAAATAAGGTCTTAAAAAGAAACTTATTATTTTTCAACCAAGTAGAACATACATGCAAACACTTATTATTATGCAATATATCCTATCTAACAAAAGAAAAACTAAAAATGTTGGTGTTAAGAGCTAGAGAAGTTACCTCCGGAAGTCAGGGACTGACCTCCCAATACTTAAAGCTTGGCACGGTCCTCCGTGCCATCAGTAAGGAGCAAGGGAGTGCTGGAAGCGTCGCCTCCAGTGTCTGGTTCGCCTTGGCTGCCTGTGCTACTGGATGAAGGGGAGTCTGGGGTGTCCTTTGGTTCTGGAGGTGGGTGTATACCAAGTATGAGTTCCTTCAGGTAGTCGTATCGGCGCTTGTTGTGGCGCTCCATTCGTTCCATTTGCCGGTACTGCCGGTCGAGTCTCTCAAGAATCTGAAGGAACATCTGATGGGTAGATGGTGCTTGTGGTGTAGAAGATGGTGGAGTGGAGGAGGGATGGGGATCCAAAGATGGACCTGCAGGCTGGCTTGCAGAGGGAACTGGCGGCCTGATATACTTTCCATTCGGGACATACTGGTCGGCTATAGGGATCATGACCTTCGTGTCGCCTGCCCGAGAGGGCACACCCGCTGCAGAGACTAAATCTGAAACCAAGGCGGGAAAAGGCAGGTTACCCGCTATCTGTACGTGTCCCATGGCAGCCTGGATGTGTCGAGGCAGGTTGAGGGGTTGTTCTGTCAGGATGCACCAAATGAGGACAGCCATGTCTGCTGTGAAGGTCGACTCGTGAGTGCTCGGAAAGACATAGTGGGACATGATTTGTGCCCACACGCGAGCCTCCAGGGTGAGTGACTGGGCTGGGATGCTCTTAGGTCGAGTCCTATGCTGTCCGTAGATCCACTTGCTGTTAGGTTGTGCTATGACAACAAGGACGCTATTCCTGTCGAACTGGTATGTCTGGCGCTTGAGAGAGGCCTCCTGATAGGCGTCTCATCCCTCTGGACTAGGTGGAATGTCTAATGCTCTCTGTATGGCACTCTCGGAGACAGGGACTTGCTGATGATAAACGTAGACAGTCTGCAGAGTATGCGAGTGGAAGTTTGAGTAGAACTCAACGACCCATGATAAGTTGGCCTCTCGTGGCTGTCTCCTCAAAAATTCCCACTGTCTCCTCTCTATGCGGGGCTCCACAAAATCAACAATGTGTGTTGGGACAATGAGCAGACACTCATTATTGTACTTTCTCTCAGCTAGGATGGGAAACATCTGTTCGCAATAACGGTTAGCAAACTGTGTGGAGTCTCGAGCGGAAAAGGCTTTCTTTGATTCATCAACTTTAATGATCCTCTTCACCCGCTTTGTTGGTGGCTTGACACTGGTGATGGAAGTGCCTTTGCCAGTGTTCTCTTGGTTCCTCTCTTTGTTGGAGTCTTGTCAGGGGCCTTCTCTTTTCTTTTCTTGGTACCCATGTCTAAAGAAGAAAGAAAAGGAGGAATATTAAATATAGATACTAAGACCGGAAGGGAGGAAATTCCAAGTGATAATGAATGCCAAAGGAAAAATGTTAGCCCAACAACATGGTAGCTACAACATGTATATAAGACAACAATAAAGATCAAAAAGGCAATTCATAAACTTAGATGCAAGATGTGAAAAGCATGCAAGTAATAGGCATGAGAAGTATGAGTCAAGCATCAAGTAATAAGTGTGCCAAATAAAAGAGCATATGTAATATAACAATTGTGAATAATGATCTCAAATACATGTGGAATCCAAGTGTTGTGAAAAAGAGGCATATAAGTAAAAGAGTAAAAGAAAATAGGATTCCAAGTGCCATAAAAGCTTTTTCACAAACACGTGGTGTGCAAGGGATAATAAGAATGAAAATAATATAATCCAAATGTATAATAGAGCCCAAAATAAAATATCAATTGTCAAATCACTCCTCATAGTGTTCACAAGCTTTATTAAAGTAGGGTAAGACCCAAATAAAATTCCAACACCAACATGAAAAAATGCATGGAAGAAGAAAGAAAAAGAAACCATAGATAATAAAAGTAAAAGAAGAAAGAAGAAAGAAGAAAGAAACATAAAGTGGAGTAATAATGAAAAAAAGTAAAAGGGGAAAAAAAGGAGAACCTTAATGAAGAAAGAAGGAAGAAGGAAGAGATAATTAGGATTGAGAAGAATTAGGATTGGAGGGGTGGAAGATGTGAAATTAGGCGCTGAGGTGTTTAAGTTGTGCGTTGCATGCAACGAGTACGCGTGCTTTACGCGTCCGCGTGGGTCGCGCTTTTTTCCAATTGACGCGTACGCGTCAGGGACGCGTACCCGTGACTTGAGTTGTGCAATTAGCGCGGAGGCAGCCTCGCGCACGCGCAACTCTCTGTTTGTTACGCATGTTTTCCAAAATTTGAGGTGACGCGTGCGCGTCAAGGACGTGCACGCGTGGATGGGCTGGATGGCAAAATGACGCGTACGCGTGACAGGATTTGTGCGCCTAGCACAGTTCCACCCCCACACTATTACAACTTTCTACCAAAATCCTCATTTATGCCGATTTCATCGTCCACGCGTACGCGTGCTTGACGCTTACGCGTGGAGTGCCAAAATTTCGATCGACGCGCACGCGTGGGTCAGTTGGTGCGCAATGCACCCTTCCTGCGCCACTCCCGCACAACTCTCTGTTCAATCCATATGTTGCACGCACACACATATGACGCGTACGCGTCAGTGACGCTTGCGCGTCGTGTGCGTTATTTTTTTTTATATGCAAAATGCAGTATGCATCTAATTCATGTAGAGATGAGAAATGGATATTGAGAAAAACAAAACAAAATAAAATAACATAGAGTTAAGAAGAAAACTGAAAGATCGTACCATGGTGGGTTGTCTCCCACCTAGCACTTTTCTTTAACGTCCTTAAGTTGGACGGTCCAGTAGCTCAGGCTTCTGCTGTTGGTGGATCCTCCAAGAGGAAGATCTCCAGCTCCTTGCTTTTTTTCATCTTCTCACCATGGTATAGCTTCAAGCGATGTCCATTTACCTTCATGAATTTGGAGCTGGAAGGGTGACTCAGGTGAAAGACTCCGTACGGCTCTGTCTTCTCTACTCTGTAGGGACCTTCCCATCTAGATCTCAGCTTGCCTGGCATGAGCCTCAGTCTAGAGTTGTAAAGAAGAACCAGCTCCCCAGGTCTGAACTCTCGCCTTTTGATGTGCTTGTCATGCACAGCCTTCATCTTCTCTTTGTATAGCCTGGAGTTATCATATGCTTCCAGCCGAAGGGTCTCCAACTCTGCTAGTTGCATCTTCCGTTCAGCGCCGGCCCTCTCAAATCCCATGTTGATCTCTCTTACCGCCCAGAATGCTTTATGTTCTACCTCTACTGGGAGGTGGCATGCCTTTCCATAAACTAGGCGGAAGGGGCTCATCCCTATAGGTGTCTTATATGCTGTCCGATATATGGCGCCAAAAATTGACGTGGCTGAAATTGGCCAATTAAGAAATTAATATAAGAAATACGTTGCAAGTACAGTTCTTAACCAGCAAAAATTCGCTTATCAATTTAGAAGAGTTATCACAGATTTAAGAATAAAATATTGGGAGTATGAGTCCCAGGTCGTCTCCCAACGAGTTGACAAAAAAGTGCAGCTTATTAGTTAGAGGTTTTTCCCAGTAATTTTGAGTTTGAGAAACAGAAAAATAAATAATTGTAAAATTAAGCAACGGAAATTAACGAGAGAATTTATATAATTCAATTAAAACTCTTGACCGGGAGAAGATTAATTGGAATTTCTATCCTTATTGGATTTTCCCAAGTGTAATAATAAAAGATTGTTGTTCTACTTGGTCATCCCTTAATTAATAAGGAAAAGTCAAGTAACTAACTAACCAACTATATCACAGGTCCTAATCCTTTCCTAAGAAAGGATTAGAGTTAGGGACTAGAGTTGTCAGTCATCAACTTCCAATTAGGACTAACACTTGAGTATTCCAACTCAAAGTTCTTTTTTTAATCAACTCCCAATCAAGTTAGGAAACTACTCCATTAACATAAATATAACTTTTGCAGAATTAAAAAAGGAATAAAAGGAAGGCATGATAAACAATAATTAAAATTCAATTAAAAGTAAAAATGGTTCCTTGTATTAATAAATCCCAAAATGCAACATACTTATCCAAACAGGGTTAATGGGCAGTAAAAGGTAAAGGAATAAGAAAACAAACTAGAATGATGAAACTTCAATGGAGGTAATGATTCTTCTCAGTATCCAAAAGCAAAAGCATGAAACTCTAAAACTATGAATGCGAAGAACCCTAGAGGAAGGAGTAGAATTCTCTCTAAGATTCAAAAACTTAATTAAAACTATGCGTAATGAGAAATGTGTCTTGAGTCTCTGCTATTCCCTGGCTATAGTCTGTGTTTCTGGGCCGAAAACTGGGTCAAAACTCGGCCCAAAATCGCCCCCAGCGCTTTCTGAAATTTCTGCAGATCGCGCATGTCACGCGTACGCGTCAGTCACGCGTACGCGTCGCTTGACAATTTTCCTGGCCACGAATGCGCTCAGGCATGGGCTCGCGTCGTTGTGCGAACTCCAGTCCACGACTACGCGTCAGGTATGCGTACGCGTCACTGTGAAAGTCTCTAGATCACGCGCATGCGTGAGCCATGCGTGTGCGTCACTGCTCGCTGGTTGTCTCCTTTATTTCTTATGCTCCTTCCATTTTTTCAAGCTTCCTGACGATCAGATTCCTGCTAATTTAGAATTTTATAAAAATAATCACGTTGTAAGTATAGTTTCTAAACCAACAGAGAATCCTTTTGTACAAAAATTTGGTTGTCACAAGTAATAAAACCCAATAAAATTTATAACCGAAGTATTTAAACCTCGGGTCGTCTTCTCAAGAAATTGCAGGGAAGTATGATTTATTATTGGTTATGGAAAAGTATCGTTGGGATTTTTTTTTAAATAAGGAACAAGTAATTTGAATGGCAAGATAAATAAATTAATAATTATAAAGAAAACTTTTGGCGAGGTATAAAAACTGTAAATCCCATCCTAGTTATCCTTATCAGGTGTGATGAGAATTGTTATTGCTCCCACTTAGTTAACCCTTACTAAATAAAGGAAAATCAAGTGGACCAATTAACTTGATTCCTCAAGTCCTAGTCAACTCCTGTGGAAAGACTAGCTTTAGAGGGATCTAAATCAATCAACAATTTCCAATTTTCAATCAACTGCTGAGTTTGACAACTCAAGTGTCACCAATTACTTAACCAAAACCAAAAGGAGAAAAATCTAAATTAAATTGAAAGCATCATAAATAGAATAAAACAATCATAAATCTGAAATACCTCAAATTATATTAAATAGAATATTCAAATCTAACATGGAAAGATTCATAAGCCAATTTGGCAACATAAGTAATTAATAAGTAAAAGCATTAGAGTAACTAAAAGTAAAAGAGAAACATAGATTAAAGGAATTTTGAACCTGGATTGAAGAAATAATCATAAGCTAAGAGAAATCCTAATCCTAAAACCTAAGAGAGAGGAGAGAACCTCTCTCTCTCTCTAAAATTACATCTAAAACCTAATAATTGTCAATTATGGAAGTTGTATATGTTGTATGAATGAATGGATCAATTCTCCCACTTTATAGCCTCTAATCTGTGTTTTCTAGGCCAAAAACTGGGTCAAAAACAACCCAAAAATTGCCCCCAGTGATTTCTGGTACGTCCAGCACGCAGCAAAGTCACGCGTCCAGGTAATCCACGCGTGCGCGTCACCTATCTTCGAGGAAGCAATGGCAAATTATATATCGTTGCAAAGCTCCGGATGTTAGCTTTCCAACGCAACTAAAACCGCATCATTTGGACTTTTGTAACTCAAGTTATGGTCGATTTAAGACCAGGCGGTCAGGCTGGACAGCTTTAGTAGTTCCTTCAGTTTCTTGTATTCCTTCCACTTTTGCATGCTTCCTTTCCATCCTCTAAGCCATTCCTGCCCTGTAATCTCTGAAATCACTTAACGCACATATCACGGCATCGAATGGTAATAAGAGAGGATTAATATTAGCAAATATAAGGTCAAAGAAGCATATTTTCAGTCATAGCACAAAATCAGGAAGGAAAATGTAGAACCATGCAAATTGTATGAATAAGTGAGTAAAAAATTGATATAAACCACTCAATTGAGCATAAGATAAATCATAAAATAGTGGTTTATCAATCTCCCCACACTTAAACATTAGCATGTCCTCATGCTAAGCTCAAGAGAAGCTGTAAGAGTGAAGAGGAATGGTAGAATGTATGAAATGCAACTTATCTATATGAATGCAACTACATGCTAAGATGTTTCTACCTACTTGGTTAAAAGTAAATAAGCTCTTCAAGACAAACATGAACTGGATTTCACTAATTCAAATCATAAAAATGAAGTACAAATAGACTTGCAAGAAGAAGATAGCTCATGAAAGCCGGGAACAAAGAATCGAGCATCGAACCCTCACCAGAAGTGTATACACTCTAATCACTCAAGTGTTTAAGGTTCGACTCTCTCAATTCTCTACTAATCTTGCTTTCTAAGGCTTGCTCTTCTTCTACCAATCAACACAAATTTGATGCACAAATACACATATCAAGAGGTCTTTTAAGGGTGGTAATGGGGTTAGGGTCAAGGTAGGATTGTATTTGGTCAAGTGGACTAAAATCTGAATCCTTAATTAACTTAAACTTTCCACCTAACTTTAGACAATCCATGTAATCATAATACCACATCTAACTATCCATTAACCATGTTTTCCACATATTCATGCATCCTAATTTCGAGTACAGTACATATGCATTACTTTCACCATTTACTTTGGGGCATTTTATCCCCTTTTACTTATTTGCTCTTTTTCTTTTCTTTTTCTCTTTTTCTTTTTCTTTTCCCTTTTTTTTAAATTTTTATCTATATCTATATTTTTTTTCTTTTGTTTTTTTCTCAATGCATATGATTAAATTATTGAATGCATGAACATGTCCTAAACATTTCTTTCATATTTTCAGAAAATTCTAACATACTCAATTTCCAAAACCAAACGTTTCCAAACCCACTTTTCCCACACTTAATTCATGAGCACTCTCACTAGTCTAAGCTAACCAAGGATTCAAATTTAAGGACATTATTGTTTTCCGCTTAGAGTTAGTGATGAGCTAAAGTAAAGAACAAAGTGGTATAATAGGCTCAACATTGGTTTGCAAGGGATAATGAAAGGTAAGGCCATATGGGTATGTAAGCTCAGTGAAACAAAGGCCTCAATCATATAAGTGCATGCATACATCAAACAATGGAAATATAGAATTAAGCAAGACAAAGGTCACAATTTTAGAGAGAAAAATACACACCAAAAATAAAATATTGGTTGATAAAATACAACCAATCAAGTAGGCTCAAAATCTCACTGGTTTTATATGTTCGAGCTCTAAACCATGTTCCAATATAATATTTCTTCAAACAAGTTCAATAAAAATTTTGATTCAAATTAGTGAAATGCTATAAAAGATTTCTTGAAAAAGAAAATATTACTTTAACCAAGTAGTGGTAAAATATGCACAAAATCAAGCAAACATGCAAATGCAACAATGAACTAACAAAGAAAATAAAATATTGGTGTTGAGAAGAAAATAACTAACCCATGGAGATCGGTATCGACCTCCCCAAACTTAAAGATTGCACCGTCCTCGGTGCATGCTGAGATGTGCAAGTGGACGGGCTGCTACAACTGATGCTTTTCTCTAGAGATTGTGCAGATGGACTTGTCTGTTGCCCCATATAGAAGTTTCTCTTTCCCTTTCTCGGTGGCCAGCCTGAAAGAAGAGGAAAAAGAAGAAAAAGTGACCCAGAAATAAAGATAAGAGAACAAATAAAATATGGTTGGGTTAATGCCAAATAATGAGGGTCTCAATTACATGGTAGCTACAACATGCAAGTGAGAAGACAGTAGAAGCAAACAGCATATCAGTAGTGCAAAAATTGTAGCAATGGGGAAAAGGCAGTATAAATTTATGTCAATGCAAAAGGAGCACAGGTATCATAAAAATTGGCATTTGACAAATAAATAAAATCACCCAATCAATGTAAAATAAGTCACTAAGCACCAAAATAATACCAGAAAAGACATAACATTTGAATAAAAAAATTTAACACCAATGAAAAAAGAATAAGTTTAGAAAAGAAAATAAATATATGCACAAAATTAAAATGCAGTGAATGAAAGTATGCAAATGCAATAGGAAAAATAGAATGAAAGAGAATAATGATGAGAAGGTAAATAAACGAAGAAAAAGAAAGTAAGAAAGGAGGAAGAAAGAATAAGAAAAGATAGAAGAAAGAAGAAAGAATGATAATAGAAAGATAAGTAGGATTGGAGAAGAAAAGATAGGAATTCTGGCGCTGATCTGGATAATCTGTGCGTCGCATGCGACGCGGACGCGTGGGGCACGCGTTCGCGTGGGGCACGCGTTCGCGTGGGGCACGCGTTCGCGTGGGGCACGCGTTCGCGTGGGGCACGCGTTCGCGTGGGTTGGGCTATTTTCAAGTGACGCGGACGCGTCAGGGACGCGTTCGCGTGACCTGAATTGTGCTATTGTCGCGAGAGCAGCCTCGCACACGCACAACTCTCTGTTTTAATGCGCACATTGCCAAAATTTGAACCGACGTGTGCGCGTGAGGGACGCGCACGCGTGGATGGCCTGGAGGGGAAAATGATGCGTTCGCGTCAGGGACGCGCACGCGTGATGTTGCTTGTGCTCCTAGCACCATTCCAGCACCACACCATCACAACTTTCTTTCTAAACACATTTTTACGCCGATTTGTAGGGTCACGCGTACGTGTGGGTGACGCGTACACGTGGAAGGCTGATTTTGCAAATTGACGCGGATGCGTTAGGGACGCGTTCGCGTGGGCGTGTTTGTGCCTAAGGCATGCCTTCAGCCACGCTCTTGCGTAACTCTCTGCTTCTTTCTTCTTTGCTTCGCATGCACACATGACGCGTACGCGTCAGCAACGCTCGCGCGTCGCTTGCGAAAATTTTTTTATGCAGTATGCAGAATGCAAAATGCATAATGCAGATGACTATGCAGAAATTATGAATGAAAATAAAATAAAATAAAACTAAGAACAAAAAGGAAAGAATATACCATGGTGGGTTGTCTCCCACCTAGCACTTTTAGTTAAAGTCTTTAAGTTGGACATTTGGTGAGTCCCTTGTTATGGTGGCTTGTGCTTGAACTCATCCAGGACTCCCCACCAATGTTTGCAATTCCAATATCCTCCGGGATCCCAAACTAGGTATGTAAAGCCTTCGAGCAAATCAAAGCAGGTTTTCAGGCTCCACGGGTGTTGATTGTCATAATGAATTCCAGGATCCTAAACCTTGCTTTTGTACCCGTCTTTGTATTGATCTTCATTTTTCCAGCCGGGCGGTACGCAACTTAAATTTCCACTGAGATACCCAAACATCTTTCAAAACCCATTAAATCGAGTTCTATACCAATCCTTGCATTTCCAATCGGAGTGTGGAACCATATTGAACCTTGGATACCAACTTCTATTACTAACCATCTCCCTCTTACTCTTAAAGCCGCAGAGAGCGTTAAGCTGGCCATCTATTTCAATCAAGCCATATTCAAGTGGAAAAGTAAAGATGAAGGCTAAGGATTTTACCTACTTGAAGTTTGTATTTTGTGGTAATGGCCGTGGAGAGGTGTTTCCAGTGGTTCTCCAGGCTCCAGTTCCTTGTACTCCTCTGTGAATTCTTCCAATTCCAGACAAATCTCTTCAATTACAACCATGTATTGATCAAAGTCTTCGATTTCTTCCTCATCACTCAAGTCATAAGTTGGGGGTTGAAAAAAATCTACCTCCACATCATCTTCATATTCGCTTGGAGAAGATTCTTCAATCTCAAAGAACTCAATTGTGGATGCAAGTCCATTATTAGGAGAGCTTAGTTCATGATTATAGTTACCAAGGAAACTTGCTTCTTGATTTATTCCATCCAGTTCTTCATAAGATACATGCCTTGGGGGTTGTGCACTATCCTCCTTAGCATCAATTGCAAATTTCTGGGCGGAATTCTCCACAACTCTTGATTCCCATGGAGGTTCATCGTCTCCTAAATATTCAACCAATTCTTCTTCTTCGACAATCTGGGCTTCCTCCACTTGTTCCAGTACAAAGTCATGCTCTTTACTGTCCATCGGAGCTTCTAGTGTCTCCTTCGTACTGGGGGCTAATCGATTTATCGCTTGCTCCAATTGATGAAGGGTTACATGAAATTGGTTCACTGTGTTCTTGAGACGATCCTGTGATACTTGGTTTGATGGACATGGATATGGTGCATATGGGAGTGGTGGTTCTTGAGAGTAATTGGATTGGAATTGGGGTAGATAAAAGTTGGGGTTATATGGAGGCAAACGGTTGTAGGTGGCTTGTGAGTATGGTGGTTCAAAGCTATGTTGAGGAGGTGGTTCATAGGTATATGATGGGAGCTTGTTGGTAACTACAAGGGGGTCCTCCATATCTGTCATCTTGGTATGCACCTCGGAATGGTTATTGACCATAGTAATTTGGTGGAGGTGGTTTGTCACGAAGGGGTCCACCATAACTATTGTCTTGGTATGCATCGTAGAATGGTCGTTGTCCATGGTATCTTGGAGGGTGTTGTTGCCGAAAGGGTTGATCAGATCCTCGTGGCTCCGTCCATCTGTGATTGTTTCGACCTTGACGCATGTTCCTGTTATAGCTTCCATTCCTTACAACAACATTAGAACCAAACTCAAAGCGACGGGTTTGAGAACTGATAGTAGCTAATAAAAATTAAAAACAAAAATAAAATCAAATAAACAAGCAAAAGAAAATATTTACAATAACCAATAATAAGGCACACAATTGCAATTCCCCAGCAACGGCGCCATTTTGACGATCAGATTCCTGTTAATTTAGAATTTTATAAAAATATTCGCGTTGTAAGTATAGTTTCTAAACCAACAGAAAATCCTTTTGTACAAAAATTTGGTTGTCACAAGTAACAAAACTCAATAAAATTTATAACCGAAGTATTTAAACCTCGGGTCGTCTTCTCAAGGAATTGCAGGGAAGTATGATTTATTATTGGTTATGGAAAAGTATCGTTGGGATTTTTTTTTTAAATAAGGAACAAGTAATTTGAATGGCAAGATAAATAAATTAATAATTATAAAGAAAACTTTTGGCGAGGTATAAGAACTGTAAATCGCATCCTAGTTATCCTTATCAGGTGTGATGAGAATTGTTATTGCCCCCACTTAGTTAACCCTTACTAAATAAAGGAAAGTCAAGTGGACCAATTAACTTGATTTCTCAAGTCCTAGTCAACTCCTGTGGAAAGACTAGCTTTAGAGGGATCCAAATCAATCAGCAATTTCCAATTTTCAATCAACTGCTGAGTTTGACAACTCAAGTGTCACCAATTACTTAACAAAAACCAAAAGGAGAAAAATCTAAATTAAATTGAAAGCATCATAAATAGAATAAAACAATCATAAATCTGAAATACCTCAAATTATATTAAATAGAATATTCAAATCTAACATGAAAAGATTCATAAGCCAATTTGGCAATATAAATAATTAACAAGTAAAAGCATTAGAGTAACTAAAAGTAAAAGAGAAACATAGATTAAAGGAATATTGAACCTGGATTGAAGAAATAACCATAAGCTAAGAGAAATCCTAATCCTAAAACCTAAGAGAAAGGAGAGAACCTCTCTCTCTCTCTCTCTCTAAAACTACATCTAAAACCTAATAATTGTCAATTATGGAAGTTGTATATGTTGTATGAATGAATGGATCGATTCCCCCACTTTATAGCCTCTAATATGTGTTTTCTGGGCAAAAACTGGGTCAAAACAGCCCATAAATCGCCCCCAGTGATTTCTGGTACGTCCAGCACGCAGCAAAGTCACACGTGAGCGTCGTCCATGCATTCGCGCGAATTGCATTTTTTTCAGGTCACGCATCCGCGTGATCCACGCATGCGCGTGGCCTATCTTCGAGGCAGCTATGGCAAATTATATATCGTTGCAAAGCCTCGGATGTTAGCTTTCCAACGCAACTAAAACCGCATCATTTGGACCTTTGTAGCTCAAGTTATGGTCGATTTAGTACCAGGAGGTTAGGCTGGACAGCTTTAGCAGTTCCTTCAGTTTCTTGTATTCCTTCCACTTTTGTATGCTTCCTTTCTATCCTCTAAGCCATTCCTGCCCTGTAATCTCTGAAATCACTTAACGCACATATCACGGCATCGAATGGTAATAAGAGAGGATTAATATTAGCAAATATAAGGCCAAAGAAGCATGCTTTCAATCATAGCACAAAATCAGGAAGGAAAATGTAGAACCATGCAAATTGTATGAATAAGTGAGTAAAGAATTGATATAAACCACTCAATTGAGCATAAGATAAACCATAAAATAGTGGTTTATCACTTCCTCTCCATCCTTTAAGCCATTCCTGCCCTGTAAAGCCTGAGAGCACTGAACACACGGATCACGGCATCGAATGGTATGAAAGGACAATAAAAATACACAATTTAAAGGCTTAGGAAGCAAGTCTTCAATCATAGAGCATAATTAGGAAGGAATTGTAAAGTCATACAAATAGTATGAATAAGTGAGTAAAGAGTTGATAAAAACCACTCAAATTAGCATAAGATAAACCACAAAATAGTGGTTTATCATATTTTTACAAGGTATTGTGTTCAGTTTTGCGTGTCCAAAGTATCTTATTTGCAAAGACAGACCCTGTATCGGAAGATTGTGTAAATCCCAGATGAAAATGGTTCAAGGTAAGTCGTGTATGTAGCTCAAATTTTTATTGGTCAAGTTTACTCTGTGTGTAATAATTATTTTTTTTTTTACATTTGATAGGGTTATCTAGGAGCATTAGATGGAATTTACATAGATGTCACAGTCCCGAAGAGTGATAAATCTAGATATCCGATGAGAAAATCTAGAATATCCACCAATGTCTTTGGAGTTTGCAATCGGAACATGAATTTTGTCTATGTCCTTAGTGGTTGGGAATGATCAACATCTGATTCAAGGATACTTAGGGTATGAAAAGCAAACAAAATATACTCCACATACTATTAGCTTAAAAAAATAGCAAACCAAAATATATATCAAGAAAATCACTTTTCATTGAATTTTCAATTCATATAAATTCATTATAAGTGAAGGACCCAACAAACAATTATGTATTTCTTAAACTATACTAATATAACTTGTATGCTATTCTTAAAGCAATCAATAGCTATGAGAATTGTTTCCTTATCCCTGCAGATGTACTCTTTGGGAGACCAAGAGAGCTTTCAGAAACAAAAATGGTTATCAAGAATTGGAGATTGAGTAGTAGTCCTAAAGAAGATGACTGAGAGTTCTTGGTTTATGGAGGAGATATACAGATATTGTGAAAATTGACATGCTTGACAGATAGATTGCTATGACCAACCATGACAATGCCTACAAGAAATCTGCATATACAAATGAATGGAAATTTAGCAATTAGTTATATCACCAGTAAAAACTTAAAAGATAACAAACTACAATGATGGAAATAATTCAAAGATTTAATAGATATGATTATCCCTAAAGCAACAACAAGTATGAATGCCTTTTGATTAATTCAATTAAAAACTATCTACATTTTATCCAAGATAGAAGATGCTTGCACAAAACCCAAAAATCCTAATAGAAATCAAAGCAGCAGTTTTAGAATTTTAGAGGATAAATAGATAGAAAAAGTATCATGAACAATTCCCTTAGTTCTGATTTTAACAACCTAGAAATTAGTAAGATATTTTCACCAAAAATTGAAAATGGGAGAATTTTTTGATATGCCAATTGGTTAATCTAGTCATAAAATTGATTAATCATTTACCTCAACATACATAAGAAATAATTGCAAAAAGAATAGTAGGTTTAGATACATTAATCTTATTAGAAAAATGGAATGAATCATGCAAAGACACAAACAAACTTTTTGAGGTATTAAACATAACACCTTTTTTAGTATTATTAGGACTAATTGTATTGTAATATCTAGCTGTATTAAAAGACCTTAATAAAAATAGCAAAGAAATTCATATTTAATTTAAGAGATAATGTCAAATAAGTTTCTTAATCCTAATGCTTTTTTTCATTCTTTTTTCCTTTATGCAGTAGTACTTTTACAAATCAGCCCACAAAAGACCACATCCAATGAGGTGGTTTCAGTCAATTCTTATAACAATAACAATCACATGGAAGCAATCTCTTTTATTGTCTCTCTATTTTTTCTAACAATCCTGCTACGTTACCAACAATATTTCTGCCAACTTTTGCCAACTCTTGTTTATGACTATGTTTAACGAAAGTGTCTTTGTGGATGTGTCTAACAAAAATGTCTTTTTTATGACTATGTCTAATAGAAGTGTCTTTATATATATATTTTCTGGATGTGTCTCCTTATACATGTGTTTAAAATATAATAATTAATTATTGTTGTTAATAAGTTGGCAGATAGTATATTGGTACCCTATACTTTTCCTTTTCCTAATACCATGAAATCAAAAACAAATTATTGAAGTTCCTAACTAACAAATTGCACAACTTGGAGTTAGTGTGATCAAAATCAGATTGAAAAACAAAAGGGTATGTGAATTCAATTTGACATTGGGTTCTTACCTCCAAGGGCTATGTGGGGAAGACGATGCTGGTCAGAGATGTGGATTGAATCAAAGACAAGTCCATATAGGGGTTTTCCAACCATTGGAAGATTAGCTGAATTCAGGAGAATTTGGAGTTTTGAAGGGTCCACATTGAGTCCATCATTGAGAAAGAAATTCACTACCAGCCATAGAAAGCATTCAAACCCTTAAACCCAATACCCTAAACCCAGAAACAAATCATCAAACACATTGTAAAATATACACTGTAACAAAAGTGGACCTGCGAATACACGCGCAACAATTAAGAAGAAGAAGAATAAGAAGAAGAAGAAGAATAAGAACCGCGCAAAGAAGATCCAGCGAACGGCGAAGAAAGAGGAAGCCAACTAGAGAGAAGGGAGATTTCTGGGGGTAGGGTGGGGTCGGGGGAACCCTCGAACCAATTTGGGGGAAGTGAGAAACTGAATAGCTTTTTTTTAATTATTTAATTTTTAATTTAAATTAAGAGGATAAAACGATCATTTTTAATTATGTAGTGTCTTGTCCTTTATAACCAAACATAATATTAGAAATTATACTAATATCATGTCTATCATATCCAAACAACATATATAAACACAAATATTTTATGTCTATGTCTCAATGTCTATGTCTTAATACATACACAAACCAAACGGAACCTAAAGTCATAGCTCCAGAATTCATTTCTCAATTTTGGCCTATTGCTCTATGTAATGTTAACTATAAATGTATCACGAAGATAGTGGTTGAGAAACTGAAACCCCTGTTAAATGACAGAATTTCACCAAACTAGTCGAACTTCGTTCCAAAAAGAAGAATTCAAGACAATATAATAATAGCTAACGAGATGGTGCACCTTATGAAAAAAAATAAAGGGAGAAGAGGTTATATTGCTATTAAGTTTGACTTTGAAAAAGTATACGACCGTTTAAATTAATATTTTTTAAGATTGTGTTTGGAGGATTTTGGGCTTCCAAGCCAGATTGTCAATTTAATAATGGAGTGTATATCAATAATGACCTACAATGTGCTATGAAATGATAGAAAATAGAAGATTTTAGACCTTCTTGTGGCTAGAGATAAGGGGACCAATCTCCCTTTACTTATTCATGATAGCCATGGAAAAATTGTTGCAAGCTTGCAGCTAATTGAGATGGATGTAGAACAGGATATTTGGCAACCTATGAAGGTAGGAAGACAAGGTCTATTTATCTCACACGCATATGTTATTTGTAGATGATCTTCTAGTATTTACAAAGGTTAATCTAGATCAAATAAAGATTGTTTGTGACATAATGGATAGATTTTGTTATTTTCGAGGCTAAAGGTTAATGTAGCAAAGACTTCTAGATGCTTCTCTAACAATGTATTGAGAAGGGAGCGAAAATGACATATGGAAGAGACTTTGGAATTAGAAAGGATAGTATCTAGATGGCAACTGTTTAACAATAGACTTTTCACCAATAATAGAAGGGCACGAGTTTTGGGAACATTTGCTATGTGCTAGTTTTGCCAGAACTAGGAGGAAACAACTCTTCATGCCATGAGAGATTGCCCTAAAGCTATAAGGGTGTGGATGAGGAATCTAAATTCCTGGGCTTTTACACAATTTCTTAGGACTAGTTTTGAGGACTGTATAAGAGATAATATGTACAAAACCTGGAAAAAAGTCAAGTTCATTTGATTGATCAAAAGAATTCCTAAGCACCTGCTGGTGGATTCGAAAGTGAAGATGTATAGAAATTTTCAATTCATAATACAATAGACCACTTAATGAAATTGCTATCAGAGAGAAATATCTAAAAAACAGCAAAGAGACCTTTGCAAAAAAAAAAAAAAATATGTTAAAACCTAAAAAATCCCAAATTCAAATAAAGGTGAAATGGAAACTCCCTTTAAGAAGATAGATAAAGTTAAATACTGACGAAGCAATGAATTCCATAGAAAAGAAGGCAGGTTGTGGAGGGATTCTGAGAATTTATCAGGGAAAGAAGGTTACAGGATTCATGGCGAATTTACGATATTGTATGGTTCAACAGGCTAAGCTATGGAGAGTGCTCCATGGATTGCAGATGTCATGGGAGTTAAGGATGCAAAGATTGGTGGTGAAAATGTACTCTGAAATAGCTTTCAACAGCATCACCAAGGAGCAAAAAAATGAGCAAATATGCAACACAGTCATCAAAAGCATACTTCAAATGAAATAAAAATCATGGGAACTAAAATTCAAATGTGTAACATCCCGAATTTTTGAAAATTAAATAATGAGTTATTTGTGAATTATTAAACTTAATTATAATTTTATTTTCAGAAAATTATTTTACCAAAAAAATTAAATCAAAGTTATGGACTTTGAGTTTAAATTAATTAAAACTCATATAATTTTTATAATAATTGAGTTTTTTTATTTAAAATTTAAAACTTTAGCAATTAAAAAATAGTGAGAATTTTATATAGTTTAATTTGAATATTGAGATTTTAAATTTTATCTTATGAATAAAGAAAAAATTAATTTGATTATCTCTAATTTTAAAATTAGAGTACTTATTTGAGAATAATTTGTAAGTTGATAAAAAAATAATATTTTTAAAAATAATTATATTGAATTATATTTAGTTTTCAATTACTACTCTATTTTTTAAGTGTATTAAAATACCTATTTTACCCTTATCCTTTTTAATCCTAACCCTAATTTTACTCTAATCCACACTCACTTACCGCCACTCATTCCCTTAACCCTAACCATAACATTTTCCTTCTCCCGGCCACCACTTCCCTTCCCTTCCCAAAAACTCCTCACCACACACACACACCCACCAATATGGACAAAAAATAAAGAAATGAAAAAGAGAGAGATCCGAGAGAGCAGAGGGGAAGAAGGAAGAAGAGAAGAGGAGGGGGAGACTGCGCCCATGGTTGTCAAACTCGCGAGTTAACTCATAAACTCGTACGAGTTTACGAGTTTAGGTAGTGGAATTGAGTTGACTCAGACATAAACTCGTTTCTGGGTAGACTTGGGTTGACTCGGCTAGACTCAGAAAAAATCGTTCAAACTCGCGAGTTTGCTAGCGAGTCAGCGAGTTTAATTTTGTTGCCCATTTTCGCCAAAACGGCGTCGTTTTGGCCCAGGAAAAAAAAAACCCTACAGCTAAGTGGCTAACCCAAACCCGGTAAGTGTAACCCACACCCACTAATGAAGAAGTGAAGTTCGAAACCCTCAGTGACTCCCTCCACCAAGCCCTCACGGCCAGCTTCACTCCTCACTCCCTCCACCATCTACCGGCGCCGTTGTCTGCGTCGCCACGCAGAGGCCGGACGCCAGAGTCCAGACGGATCCCTCGCCTTCTCACCTCCCCTTGCCTCATCCCTCATCCCCCACCGCTCACCCACGCAGCGTCGCAGAGCCCACTAGGTCACCACCACGCAGTGAAGGACCACCACGCAAAGTCGCACAGCGCCAGAGCCCACCACCACGCCGTTTGCCTCCCCTCCCCTGTTCTGCCCTCGTCGGCCTTGTTCAGTTGTTCTTCACTGAATCACTGACGATCTGCTTCAAGTCTGCCGATCTCAAGGTAATTTTGTTAAACTAATTCAATTATTCAAATGCTAACAATTTTAGTATCAATTATTCAATTCTGCAAATTTATTAAGGCCCTGATCTGCGTTTGATCTGTTGAAAAAAAAAATTAATGTGTGAAAAAAAACTGATGCTGCTTGCCTGCTTCTGTGCTTCATGCTTCATGCTTCAATCATGGTTAAAATGTGTGGATAGTGCTTCTGTTATATATTTTTTTTCTTTTGTTTTCTGCTTCTGTTATGTACTTATGTAGTTATGTTTAGTTTACTGAAACTCTGAAGTCTGAATTGAAACTCTAAAATATCTTAATTGAAACTCTGAAGTCTGAATTGAAACTTTAAAATATCTGACTAAAACTCTGAAGTCTGAATTGTTAGTGTTACTGTGTTAGTTTAATTGAAACTCTGAAGTCTGAATTGTTAGTTTAAATGAAAATGTATTTGTTGTGTGATAAAGTGCGTATTGGAGTGATGATTAAGTCTTCTGATGCTGAAAATTTTTCATCTTTTGAACATTATTATTGTAAGTGTAGCTGAAACTAGTGTTAGTTATGAATTTAGTTAGTGGATAATCTGAATCCGAATTTAGTTAGTGGATAATCTGAATCTGAATTTGTTGTTTGGGTTGTTGATCCAAATAGTAATGAATGCTATTCCAGGTATGAATAGTAATGAATTCAACATGGGTGAGGGAGGTGAGAATGAGTTTATTGGGGATCCACAACAAAATTTAATAGAGGAAGAAGATGAACATGTGAATGATGATGATGATTTTGTTGGCCGTGTTGAACCTGAGCCTGAAAGAAATGATGTTTCTGATGAAGATGGTGAAGATGATGATGTTGATGCCATGGAAGATGAAGATATTGGAGGATTTGAGTTTTAGAGTTTATTAGAAATTTAATTGTTGCTTTGTTGTTTTCTTTTGTGTTTTGGTTGTGTCTTATGAACCTTTGATTGTGTAATTGTGTGTTTTATGTTGAACTAGATAGATACTTGTGAAAGATTTAAATGTGTGATCCAAAGTACTTGTTGTAACTTGTAATTGTAGTATTATGTTAATTTATTATGTGTTTTGATGTTGAAATTGTTAGGTTTGAATGTCTATATCTGAGTAAATATATATATTATACATGCTATATATATTTTTTTATAAAAAATGTATAACAGGTAAACTCGTACAAGTCTATGAGTCGAGTCTAGGTCAGCTCCACGAGTTTACCTAGACTCGCGAGTTTGACAACCTTGACTGCGCCCAGTCGTCACCGCCACACCACGTCCTGCTGCCGCAGCCGTCGCGCCTAGGTGCTACTGTCGAGTTCACAGCCGTCGTCACTGGAGATGCGCGAGAGAGAGGAGATGTCGAGAAAGAGAGCATCACACATGAGAAAGAAGGGCCAGGCAGAGAGCCAGATGCAAAGAGGAGGAGCTGTCCCACGTCGCCACTGCGCGTCGTTGCCGGCGTCGCGCCAGTCATCGCCGCTGCCGCTGTTAGGGCTCGCCGCCGAATCTCCCGTCATCGTTGATTCAAAGCCGCCACTGGAGGGACGTGTCGTCGTGCCTGGCTACCGGGGACGGCGTTGTTATCATCGGAGAACCACCGTTGGAGCTGCCACTATCCTCGTGAGCTTTACCCCCTATTTCTGATCTCTTTGTTCGCCTAAGTTGTTCCATTATTGTTGTGAGGGTTGTCGTTAAAGTGTTTAAGTTAAATGAAGTTATTACTGTGAGTTACTCCGCTGCCGCCGCCATTAGAGGTAGCTGTCGGAGCTACCGCCGGTTCTGTTCGAAGGAATAAAGCTGTTGTGTTGCTGGTTGCGGTTCAGCCAGTCGTCACGTCACAATCCCGCCTTTAGTTTAGTTTTTCTTAATTTCAACATCGAGGTAGGGAGCTTCATTTTTAAAATTAAAGATTTTGATTTAAGAATGCTTATAAGGCCTATTAAATAATTACAAATATGTATAATAGTTCAGAACGATTAATTGATGAGTTTGATTTAAATTTGTGACCAAAATTGTGATTGATTTTAGTGTAATTTTGTATGATAGTTGATTGGATGATTATTGTGATAATTTGGCTGGGAATTTTGATTTTAATTGAATTATGATAAGTTGATTATTAAAAATTCTATTGTTTTGATCGTTGTTAAGAATCTTGAGAATTGTTATGAATGAGGGAATCCTTGAGGGTGGTTAAGTCCTATTTTTAAGGGAGGTTATGTCCGAAATTTTATAAAATATAGGATTTAGTTAATTTGAATTGTGTAAATTGTACATAGGATGTATGATTAATAAATTGGATATTTGATAGCTAAAAATAAATGGTTACGGTATTTTAAAATAGTATGAATTAAATTCGTTAAAGTAATAAAAATAAAGTAAATTTAAAGATTAAGGTTTGAAGTAAAGAAGGCTTAAGAAGAATAAGAAAAAATTTAAAAAATTATATGAGGGTAATGATTAAGGATATAAGTAAAGAAAAGATAAGGTTATAGAAAAAGGTTAAAAAAAGGGGTAAAGATAAGGTCAAGAAATGTTTAAAGATTAAGGTTTAAGGAATTAAGGTTGAGGAATAAAGATTGAGGAAAAGACTGAAAAAGATTGAATGATTTGAATTAAAGAATTTGATTTTGAGCACAATCTCGTGAGAAAGGCAAAATATAACGCTCACTTGAGATATTGTGCATGAGGCTCAGTGGGGACGCTCACTTGAGACCCGAATGATAAGGCTTAGTGGGGACGGCGATACGTAACGCTCACTTGAGACTGAAAGGAAAGTTCTCCATGAGGACAGTGATACGTAACGCTCATGGAAGGGACATTGGCTGAGGTAGGGACGGCGATTCGTAATGCCTATCTCAGGACCACTGTCAGATAACGGGCAACGGACCGACATGTGAGCTCACGGCCTGTATAGGAATAGACCTTCATCATATGCATTTGTATGAATTGCTTGAGTGTTCTTTCTATTGCTGTGTTAGGCTATCTGTGAAATTTTCTGCTATTTGACTTACGTAAATTATTTGTACGTTTGTATTATATACCTGGCCTGTGTTTGTTAGTTTATAAATGTGACTGTTAATTGAGATGATTAAGGACTGATATAACTGTGGATTGATTAATGTAACTGAAAATTGATCAAATAATGTAATTTGAAGGAAAATAACTAAATTGTTTAAAGGGTAAAGTATATTTTTTGTCCCTAAAGTTTGACAAAAGTTTCAAAAATACCCCTAAGTTTTATTTTGTTTCAATTTTGTCCCAAAAGTTTTCGATTTGCATCAAATATACCCCTGATGGCTAATTTTTCAAAAAATTTAAGACCAATTCAACAACAATTTCATAAGAACAACCCTCAATACAAGCAAATCAAGCATAATTTTCATGCATTATTGTTAGATTGGTCTTAAATTTTTTTGAAAATTTATCCGTCAAGGGTATATTTGATGCAAATCGAAAATTTTTGGGACAAAATTGAAACAAAATAAAACTTAGGGGTATTTTTGAAACTTTTGCCAAACTTTAAGGATAAAAAGTATACTTTACCCTTGTTTAAATTAGGACTCGAGGAATTTTAAGGGTTTCATTAGGATAATCATTCTTGAATTATAAGTTGATTATTTGTATTTGATTCTTTATTTTTACTGCATTCTCATTCTCTGCTGAGAATGAGTGGTTAGTTCTCACCCCAAAATTTTCACCCTTTTCAGTGTTGCAGGCTTGAAAAATCAATGTGAAGCTGCGGACAGGTAATGAATTCCGTTTTATGAACCTAATTACCTTTATAGAGTTTCCTCACTCTTGTTGGTTAAGATTTTATTTTATACAAAAGAGTAGGTATTGTATTTGAGTTTCATTTAATTTCATTGGTGTAATATTTATTATTGTTAGTATTTATGCGATTATTATTACCTGGAGAATCTTTTATATATGATTTTAAAGAATAAAAGCAAAAAATTTTTTGAAATTTTCTTAAAACTGAAATGCGACATCGATATAAAGGTTTAATATTAAATAGATAATAAAGAAAAACAGACCAATAACCCTTTATTTTTAGTACGATCATAACGTGTTAAGAGTTGGTCGTTACAAAATGCATTTACAGAAAAAGCCAATTATTATGCTGATTAATTAGCGAAGCAAGAAAGAGATAGGATTTCACTTTTTGACTCTCCTCCAAAAGAACTAGTTAGTTTTTTTTTTTATCATGATGAACAAAGCCCAAAATCTAACCCTTTAGTTTATAAAAAGAAAAAAGCAATTTATTCTGTCCAAAAATAGAAGCAATTTATCTAACATTTATTTGGTGCTATCCTCACAATTTCTGAGAAAATAAAACCTTCAAGTCAACACAAATGATTGGAGTACCATTCAAATCATGACCTTTTTATTTTAGCATTAAAAAAAAAAGGGAAAAACTACCAAAAGTACTCATGAAGTTTACGAACGTTGACAAAAGTACCCATAAATTAAGAAAATTAACGTTGTACCCATGAAAGATGGGTTCCGTATGACAAAAGTATCCAAATCTTAATTTTTTGTTGATTTTTTAATAAAATTCTTAAACTACCCTACACTCAACCTCAACTCACTTTTTCAACCTTTCATAACTCAATTTGTACCAACTCTTGCCATGGAGTCCAAAACTACTCCTACAACCTTTCTTCTCTGATTTCTCTTTACCGAACTCACTTTCTGCATGCAAGAGTACCACGACCCCTCTCTCTTCTCAGGTGTGCAACGACGGTGTTCTCCTCGGCTGGGTCAGACGCGCCACGACGACGTTCTCCTCGGCTGCAACAGGCGCGCCACGGCAGCATTTTCCTCAGGTTGGGTCACAGGTGTGCGATGAAGGTATTGTATTCACCTTAATAGTGAGATGGAAAAAGATTGGCGGTAATGGAGTAAGTGGGTGGCGGACGGCAATGAGGAGGTAGGAGGAGAGTTTCTGTGACTCTGTGAGGGTTTTTGAGGGATAAGTGAGGAGAGAGGAAGAAGAGAAGAGAGGGAGTGACGGTAGAATGGGGTTAGGGTGGGGTAGTTTAGGAATTTTATTAAAAAATCAACAAAAAATTAGGATTTGGATACTTTTGTCATATGGAACCCATCTTTCATGGATACAACGTTAATTTCCTTAGTTTATGGGTACTTTTGTCAGCGTTCGTAAACTTCATGGGTACTTTTGATAGTTTTTCCTAAAAAAAAAAAAAGACACTTCAATGACAAGGCTTCTCGACTAAAAAATAAATTAAAGACAAAACTCTTATAAGAAAAAAGAAAATATCATGAAAACTGAAGATAGTTTTTTGCTGCTAACCACTAATTTGCTTGATGGAGGATGGATCGACTTTATTTTGGAGGAGCATATTTGTGCCATGAGAAGGAAATGATTTTAGGTGGGTAAGAGAGAGGATGAACTTTTATATGAAAACGTTAGAATTAGGGGTGAACGCGGATCGGATCGGATCGGATATGGCCAAAATTTCGATCTGATACGCACTAAAATCATCAGATCTAATATCCGCAATTTTTAAGGTTGGATCCGATCCGATCCGATCCGTTCCATACATTTGCGGATCAGATCGGATCGGATATCGGATATATCCGCAAAACACAAAAATATTTTTAAAAGTTTATTTTTATTAAAAAATTATCAATAAAATTCATTTTTTCTATTCTTTTAAATATGTTTACTCTTAAAATAATATTAAACATACTTTTCTTGAATAATAAATTAAAATAATACAACATATATGATAATTATTAGTTGAAATAAAACATAAAAAGAATATTTACTTATTTATTTCTTTATTTTTGCGGATACGCGGATATGCGGATACTAACACAAAATCCGCAATCCGATCCGACTAGTGTGCGGATCCGATCCGATCCGATCCGAAAGCCTTGCGGATCGGATCCATATCCGCAATTTTCGGATCAGATTCGGATAAACACCGTGGATATGCGGATCGGATCCAATCCATGAACACCCCTAGTTGGAATGGTAATTTTTGTTCATTTTTGGTGGGGAAGGAGAGTGACAAACAAAACAAAATTAGTAAAAAAGGTATTTCAAGTTTTTCCTTGCATTTCATTTCAATTTTTTTGTTTTTTTCTCAATCCCATATTTTTTAAATTTGCACTATAAACTCCGCTTCTTGAACACTTTTTACAATTATAAAAAAATTATCAGCCTTAGTTGTGCAAACTATGAAGTTGTTCATATAGAATTATTGTAAAATATATACTTGCAAAGAAAAATATCATGCTTCATCGATTTTTTTTCACTCATAAATTTTGGTATGACTCATCTCTCCAAAAGTTTAACACCTCATGTCTTGAGCTTTGTATTTGAATTTTTATAGATATTGAATTCAAATTAATATTCAAATTTTTAGTTTCTAAATATTCAATTTACTTAAATTAATCTCCTAACTTAATATTTATGACTCGTTAAGTTCGTGGCCTTATTTTTATCACTGAATCATTAACAGCATATTAAAATGGACTGATAGCTATCACGCTAGATTTCCTATTGATTACCTTAAACTTTTTTATCTCAATTTATTTCATATGAAATATTTAAAACCCTAATACTAATTTTACTTAAAGGTTTTAAAGGCTTTTTAAAGAACAAATTGGGCGTGGCAGCAGTCTATTTTAACTCGCATTTAACAGTTCTATGATGAAATTAGGATAAGGGACCATAATGGTGGCAATGAGACGGATTTTTGCCTTAACTATCTGACCCCGTTCCATCCTACAATAACTTGCATAGAATCTGTCCCCACTTTTACCTGTAGATAGTAAAAATCCAACTTTAAGTGGTCTCTACAAGTATCCGCCTGACCCATACCCATACCCATCCCTATCATGCATTATTAAAATTCAACAAATAAAATTAAATTTTAAAATTTATATAGCCATCACCATATACATAACATAAATTAAAGTAAAAACTTTACGATGATATAATATTATTAATCATTTTACTAACTATTTTACATATATTACATATATTATATATACCGAAAGCGAATAAAAGCAAGTATTACCTAAAGCCGACCCTTTTTAAGATTTTGCTATGCCAAAACCTACCTCAATCGGATTGGAGCAGAATGAATATTCGCGGATCCTAATAGTATTATCATTTCTATTAGAGACTAACATGAGAGTCACAAATATTAATTAAGAGACTAAATTAAATAAATTAAAATTTTAAAGATTAAATTAAAATTTTAATATAATTTTAACGACCAATTTAATTATTAACTCGCACAAGATTTTAAAACTGAAATAACATGGGCCATCATTGCAAATTTGCAATCAAGTTAAAGCAGGGAAAAGAAGGGAGGAGAAATGTTGATGTCAATGCATGTGTGTGAGTGAGTTGAGTAGTGTGATCTGTTTGGGGACCACAGCTTATTTTTAATCATGAAGTATGAAGAAGAATTATATATGAAGCAGCTGAAACACAAACACAAAAACATAGTGGCAAAATTGTATATTCCTGCAAATCGGATCATGGAGAAAGCACATAGGCACCATATGTGTAAAAACTAAAAAGTGAGGACTGTGCCCTTTTTGTGGTCCTAGAACCTTGCCTTCGCTATTGGACAATCTAGACAAAGACGAAACCTTCACACCTTATTAGTATTCATTCACAATCATGGTAACTACAAAACGGAAATTTGTACATAAAATAACATGGGACAAATTCCTAACACTAGTACCACAGCGTGTGCCTAATTCATTTAATTAATTTAATTAATGGAGTTGAATAATTGATCCATTCATTTGTACTTACTACTGCTGCTGCTACTACTACTACTATAATTTACATTAGTCATCCTAATTAATTAATTTGGAATTTCTTAACCACGTGCCATCAAATTAATAGGTTTATTTGTCTGAAGTTCAGTTCTATCTGGACTCCATAAAACAATGTGCATGGTTGGACACAAGTTTCAAAGGATGGATTGAAGTCATGATAGCCTGCAAGATCCAAAAACATCATCACATGTAATCATGTGACTACTTACTATTATACTACAGTACAACGTTGAACTTAAACCTAGCATAATAATAATAATAATAATAATAATAATAATATTATGAAGAAGTATACGATCCATGAGGCTGCGTTTGTTTCTAAGAATAAGATAAGACAAGACACTGAAAATAGGATATGATAAGATATTAATGGACAGAAATATAAAATTTTGTGTTCTTGTATTATGTTTGGTGATAAACTAAAACAAATTATAAAAATTTGATTTATTCTTATTTTCTTTCATTCAAAAAATTTGAGATGAAAAATATAACAATAAAAAATATAATTATGAAAAATTAACAAGAATAATAAAAAAAAATAAAAAATAAGTTGTGTTCTTTATTAGTGTCTTCGTGTCCTTTCTGTCAGGATGGACACAAAATACACTAATTCAGTATCTCTGAACACATTGTCTCTGTCCATGTCTTCTCTGCCAAACACGATTTTGTGTCTCAGTATTCCTGTCTCAGTGTCCTGTCTCTGTAAACAAACGCAGCCCGAGAGACATTCCTGGAAACACCGTTTTCCTTAAATTTTGCTGAAAACATATTCCTTTGACAAGCTATCATCATAAGTGCATGAATCGTGAATGTTCTTTACAAAATATTCATACAAAGACCACTTTTGTTCTTTATACCTTTCTTAATATATATATTTTTGGTACATGAGACAGATTTGCTATTTAAATACTTAATATTTGTTTTTTTGTTTGATTAGTTCTTTATTGAAATTTTGCATATAGAGTGATTGAAAAATCAAAACCATATAGAAATGAATTTGATGTATGACTCCAATAATGTAATTATATATATGTTTGGGACCCAGAGAATAAAGTACGGTGACTGATACACATGGTGTTTAGTTAACCAAAGACAGTGAAAAAATGTCATCTTTTTCCACTGAATCGGAACCCCATTTTGAAGGGAACAAAACAAGGCAAACCAAGAAACAGACACTGCAGGTCCCTAGTGCATATCTGAAAAGGAATTCATCTTTCACATTAGTATAAGCGATTTTTTTTTTTTTTTTGTGAAGAATACTTTAATTTGGAGCTAAAGTTTTACTACAGGAATGTTATCAGTACTTATTACTTTCTAGAGTGTTATTATAATATTTGTATACCTGAATGATAGTATCAATAAACACTCATGAGTTAATTCAATTTTAGAATGGAAAAACAAAAACTAAGTGTAAAACTAAAAATCAAACACACAACAAATTAGAATAAACCATTATTTTAGCTTCTAAAATATTTAGGTGTTTACAAACTAGTCCTGAATAAAAAAGAGTAGGAAAGAGCTAAGCTTCCGATGTTCAATTCAGTGATATTTAAGAGGTATAAGGATTGGAATTAGATTGGGAACGTTAGGTATGTATCAAATCATTTATTTATAATATTCAATACCAATAGATCAAGGTGTTCTTTGTATGGACTCAAAAAGTTAGCTGATATACCGAGTTCAGCTTCAGAACTTATCTATAACAAAAAAAAACCTCTATGTGCTTGGTCATTTATCACGGTTAGAAAAATCACTTTTAATTTTATTTGATTTTTAACGGCAATAAAAATAAAAATAACTGTTAATATATGTATTGAAAATTAGAAATTAATCGTTTTATGCTTTGTTGCTAATACAATTACTCGTAAGTCTTGTTTAATGGCCGTAAAAAATATAAAACTGTAATTATAATATAATAATAATGACAAATATATAATTGTCACAAAAATATAAATTAAATAATACATATAGTAGTTATTATATTATTATTATTAAAAATTTATTACTAAAATTAATTTTTATTGTAGTGTATTCTCTTTTCTTAATTTTTAAATAAACAATTTTGAATTTTTTTGTATTTTTAGTATTTTAAAAAATAACATTTATTTAAATTTTTTACTTATTTAAATATTAAAAAATTAAAAAATAAATTAAGATTTTCAATCATTACTCATCTAATAATAATATCATTTTGCACTTGAAATGTATCTTTTTATCTATAAAGCACGAATACTTAGCTAAGTTGATGTGTTCGTATATTGAACACATTTTGAACATGATACTCATTCGACATTCGTCCAACAAACATATTTTTTGTGTTCAACTCTGTCTTAATAAAAAATTAAAAAATATTTTTTCAGACATGCTTAAACATAAATACCATCACGTATCAACGTATTCAGTCTTATTCTTAATATATATATATATATATATATATATATATATATATATATATATATATATATATATATTCTTTCAATGAGTTTAAAAATAGTCTATATTATTATTTATTAAAACAAAAAATTATTTTAAATACGTTATATAATTAAAAAATATTAAAATATTATTACAATTTATCTAAAAAATACTTTATATTATATATATATATATATAAATTTAAAATTTATATGTTCATATCATGTTATATCTTGTGTCCGTTCAGAATCTATACATTAAAATATTTTAGTAAGCGGGATGAGTAAGGCGGAAAGTGAAAGCCCTAAATCCTAATTATCAAATTTTGTTTCTTAATTCATTAATTTAATAGTTTTTACACTCTACTTGTACCCACCAAATAGATTATGTACTAGCATTAATGTAACACAGAATTTTAGCTAGTTGCGTTCGAAATTAACAAAGCTATTAAAAGATACACACAAAAAAATAGGCCTTGACTTTCTCCAAAGAGCAAAGGAGAGAAGGTGATAGGTGGAAACAAGATGTCCTTGTTTCCAACCATGTTTGATGTAGTGGGAACAGGAAAATAGAAGGCTCACAAAGCAAAACAAAAAAGAAAGAAAAAATATCATTCACGGGGCCAATTTAGAAAAAGAATGATAGCAGGTTGTATGTTATAATGAAGTTCATAGTCATGGACCCTGTTAACAATTGCCACGTCTTCAACCGACAACTTTTTTTTAATTACGTCATCCATTTTTGGTGCTTTCTTTCACTTTCCTCCCAACAACACCGATAATATAGGCCATAAATATATTATACATGATAGATATTTTCAAACCAATTCATAAAGTAGGGCAGGGATACTTGCACAAGATGAAAATCATGATCAAGTTTCCTTAACAAATGTTTCTAATGTAGTTTTCAAGACTCTAGAGTCATCTCATCCAAGTGTGTGATTCAGCTTGAAAAGGATTTGGATAATATATAAATAGCACTTTTAATTCATTTCAATGTATGTGAATCTAGATATTTTGTTAAGGAAACAGAAAGGATGGAGTGTATTGTAGGGGTGGCAATGGGTAGGGTATGGTAGGATTTAGAGTCAATCCTAACCCTACCCGCAGGTTGAGATTTTTATATAAACTCAACCCTATCCACGGGTTGAGAATATCTCAATCCTAACCTATCTGCTCTTAATCCGCGGGTACCCGACCCTACCCACAGGTTACAAAAAAAATACAACGTTATTATATAACTTGATGACAATTTAAAATAGAACTGACTTTTATATAAAAAAGTTTATTAAATTATCAATTAATGATATTCTTTTAATGACTAAGGATATTTTGTATTTAGTGAGAAGTCTTTAGTTCAACATCTACTTAAAATATATTTTTATATAAGTATATAACATATACATATATAGGGTGCGGGTTGGTCGGGTAAAGTTGAGACTCAACCCGCACCCTACCGGACCCGCACAAAAACCCTACCCGCACCCTACCTTACCCGCTGCAGATCGAGTTGGCAACCCTACCCGACCGGGTGGAGTCGGGTTGAGTACCCGCGGGTAGGGTACATATTGCCACCCCTAATGTATTGAAAGTTATGTGTATTTATTATTTAAGTTGTTTTAACTCTAATACTTATCAAAATCTGAGGTTGCAAAATGTTTTTTACACCCATTAAATATTGTCACAAAGCATGCAAGGTAGTTAAGATTTCTGGTGCTACTCGGTTATGAACTTATATGATACAGGGAAAGCAAAAACCAAACTTCATTTGTCCATAGAAATGGACATGATATAGGAGAGTCAAGAACAGATGAAAAAAGTTACAACTAGTAAAGCATGCCATTCACATTTGATGCAACACAAGATTAGCTTAAGGAGATGGAGGCCAATACATTCCAGCATCTTCTATCCCTTCATAAAACCTGAAATGAAGCTCATCTAACAACCTTTCATCTTCATCATTCCACATCCCTTCATAACTATCACTATCATCATCCACATAGTATTCGCCCTCGCCACCGGCCACAAAATCCCATGCCAAATACTCGGAAGAATCCGAAATATCTGAGAAGTCTTCCCATCCATCGCTATCGTGGGTGTCAAGAACAAGCGGCCCCAAGACCTGCAGCTTTGGAAATTTCTGCTTCAAGAACAAGTTATCGAGTGTGACACCCCAACACCCCCTCTGATCCAAGAACTCGAGCTTAGGGCAGTTTGAGAGGATTTGAAGAACACCCGAGGTGCTGATTAGGTGGTAAGCCATTTCGAGATGCTTCAGCTTTGGCATCGTGGAGGCAATTGCATTTGCCTCATCATCTTTTAAGGGCTTCCCAGCTGTGTCCAATGGGTGCATGTTCCGGCACAATCCTTCTAGTAGTTTGCAGTTCTTGCCGATCATCTCTAGCCCGTGCGCACCCATTTTGAGACAGTAGCTCACATCCAAGAATGAAATCATGGAAAGCCTTCCAGCAATCTGTTCCACAATGGAATCACTCATACTGCTCCGCGGCAGTCGCAAAGTCTGGAGGGAGCAGGCACTTGTATAATGATAAAAGAACAACTGTGTAAGTAACAAAGAATAATAACAAAACAATGTTTAAATTTTTTACTCTGATTGATGTAAAAAGTTTTACCATGTCAACCAAAAGAAGTTCAAGAAAGTGCCAGATTATGCTATGTAAGTATCTATTATCATTCCAACTTTCTATTGATTGAAAGTGTAAAATTTTCTAACACTCAGTGCATAGAAATTGTTATCAGAAGGAATTTTAATAACAAGAGAAGAATATTCAAAAACCAACAATGTAGCCTAGGAGACACACAACAAGGACTAATTAATTGAATTTTAATGTCATCAGGCAGCCTAGTAACATTGCAATGAGAATGTGTAAAATTGAAGTCCTACATTTAGGATTTTAGCAATTAGCATCATAATATTAACAATCACTAAAGCATATATCCACATAATAATTGCAGTAACTTAAGCAATGGCCTAGCCTTAATTGAAACTGTTAAATCTATGCTTACTTTTCAGCAATGACAGTGAAGATCCTCTCATTTTGGAGACCAGAAACACACAGTTTTCGGAGCGATCCACAGCTTCTTGCGACTAGCATTTCGAGCATCCGGTCGAGCTGTTCCGGCTGGTACCGGCTGCTCCATTCTTTGATGTCTATCTCTTGCCAGCAGTAAGGTCCAGCTACTGCTCTAGCCCATGATTTGCATACAATTGGGATCACGGTCACCCTCTCTTGCAGAGAGAGGTTGGTGAAGATTACACCTAATGCATCGGGAATCAACTCATCCCAATTTCGAAAATCAGAAGTTTCTTCCATCCAATCTACAAAACAAAGATGAAGAATCTGTATTTTGAAGTCTGTGATTGAGGTACAAGAACTAAATATGCAACTGAATACTGAAAGCAAGATTAACAAATGCAACTTCTCATAGCAAAAACCATGAATCACATTAAAAATCTTACCACAAGCATAAGAATAAACAGTTGAAAATTGAAATTGAAACTAGACATGCTTCATTTCAAAACTGGTAAAGAAAGATTCATCTGAGAAGAATCAATGGGCACTAGAATAGCAAGATACTACTATGCTATACTTGGGAAAAATTGAATTTTTGCAAGAAAAATTTCGGCTTTACAAGACATTGCTCATCTCACAGAAAAGGGAACCACCAAACTGAAGTTGGGAGATTAGAAATTCAAGAAACGTTATTTCTTGATAACAGAAACAGAGAAGGTAGAGAACATGTGGGACAATGCCAACAACCCCAAAGAGGTCCATGCCATTTCCCAAAGCAGAGAGAACAATCCCAAACTTTTTCCTTTTAAAAAAAATCACTTGTAGGCAAAGAAGAGGGACAAAAAAAAATCAAGTTTTTAGCTCCAGAGAGCAAATCTGAGCAATTAAAAATTTTCCAGATTGAAAAATCCTATCCCCTCCCCCCTCCCCTTCCCTTTTTTCTCTTCTGGGTAGTCATCAATTTCCTCTGTAAATAAACAAAAGGGATATACCAAAAATACAAATATATAAAAAAAATTAATATATATATATATATATATATATATATATATATAGAGAGAGAGAGAGAGAGAGAAATAAAATGACTCACATGCAAGAAAAAGAAGTGAGATTTTCCCAGTGGAAAGTGTTGGGTTCTAGGAGCTGAATTATGGAAACAGTGACCGGTTGATCCGCCACATGCACCGGGGAAGAGAGAGAGAGAGAGAGAGAGAGAAGAAGAGAGAAAGAGATAAGACTAAAAAAGGTTGAGCTAGTTAGGTAGGTAGCCTCTGAGCTTGAAGGAAGAATGACCAGGAAGTAGAAATAGTAGACACGGTCACAAACGAAAGGCGTACGTGTATGTAGGCTAAGGCTACAGAAAGAAAGAAAGAAAGAAAGAAAGAAAGAAAAAGAAAAAAGAAAAAGGGAAAGAGGTTGAAGAAGCTTAGCAAACACAAAAGTGAAGAAGGAAAGAAAAATGGTAGCAGGAGGATGAAATAGAAATGTGGAAGGGGGTGAGGGGGTGGGGTTGTGGTGTTTTACTGCAATACTCAAACTGTCAAATTTGTATCTGTCATCAAGAGAAAGATAGAAAATTGAAAGAGAGAGAGAGAGAGTGAACATTAATTTGTCACTTTTAGGGTGCGTTTGTTGACACCGGAAATTACATCTCAAGATTGTATTAGATAGTCAGAAATTAACAATTAAATTTCAATCATACTTTTATAAAATAAAAAAAAATTGATTTGTATTTTTATTTTTATTTTTAATAATTTTTATTTCTAAAATTTTATAAAAAATAATATAAAATTTTTATTATTTTTTTAAAATTTTAAAAACAAAAATTATTAAAAATAAAAATAAAAAACAAAAATTCAAACGAAATACATCCTAATATTTTTAGAGACTAAAATTATAAATTTAATAATATTTTTAAAAATATTTATATTTAATTTTTAAAATTTTAAGTTTATTATTTAATTTTTATATTTATTTTAAATTAAATATAATATTAAAATATAAATTAATTTATTATATGTTATATTAAATATAATATAAAAATTTAATTTATATTTTATATTTTAATCTGAATCTTTTTTTTTAATACAGCCTTACTTTGAGAGTCGATTTCAACAATTCAACCTGAAAAAATAAGCCAGATATTAATTGCATCGTTATCAGCACCATTTATTTATTTCTTTGTGGATTTTGCTAACTTCTAAGACCACAAAATTAAAGACTCATTCAACAACAGGTCCAGTATTACCTGGATATTAAGAGGGTGTTAAAAACGGCAAATTCTTAAATATTAGGAATAAGTAAGTCTTTAAAGATTGAAATTTTTTTATTTTTAATTTTTTTATATATAAAATTTAGGGGTGGCAACGGGGCGGGTAGGGACGGGTTTTTGCTCTATCCGACTCCGCCCCACCATACAACAATCCGCATAAAATCCGCTCCATTTCTATCCGCGAGTAGTAAAACGTTGAATTCTAACTCGTCCCGCTCCTACCGCCGCTATAATTATTAAAATTCAATAAATAAAATTAAATTTTAAAATTTATATAACCATCATCACATACATAACATAAATTAAAATAAAAATTTAAATATGATACAATATTATTAATTATTTTACATATATTATACATATTATATATTAAAATTATATATTATATATATAGCAGGGTGGGTAGGGACGGGTATTACCTAAACCCGACCCCACCCCGTCCCTCCCAAAAACCCGCCCCGCTAAAAATCCGCCCTAGTGCGGGGCGAGTAATTTCCCGCCCCCTAGCGGGTAGGGGCGGGGTGGGTACTCGCAGGTTCGGATAATATTGTCATCTCTAAATTAAAATTGTCTTTAAAGTTTAATTTGATTTTAAAATCATTTTTGAACTAAAATACTCTTTTCTTTTTTTTTATTAAAATATTCAATTCTTCTTTTCCATCACAGCAGCATATCTTCTTCTTTTTCTTTTTCTTCATTATCAGTAACGTAATCAGAAAAAATCAGAAGAATACAAGAGATCAAAGAATAATGAAATAAAAAAATAATAAAATCAGAAGCGCAATAATAATGAAATAAAAAAAATAGAATCAGAACTAGAAGCACAACAACAATGAAAACAGAATCTAAATGAAAAACAGAAGAAACAGAAACAAAAGAACAATAAAATTAGAATAGAATCAGAATCAACAACATCAATGGAATCAGAATCAGAAACAATGTGATTCATAAAATCAACAATGTAATTAACAAAAAAACAAAAACAGAAGAATCAACCATGCAATTAACTAGGGGTGGTAAACGGGCCTAAACCCGTTGGACCGGCCCGTGTAACCCGCCAAAAAAGGCAAGTCGGGCTGAAAAATTGAAACCGCCAAAGAGCAAAAACCCGCCTAACCCGCACCGCTTAAACGACGGGTTTTTGCGGGGAAGCGGGCCTCCCCGCCGGACTTAGTTTTTTTTTTTTTTTGCAATGGGGTATTTTTTCAGTTTTTTTTTTCAAAATCCAACTTCCCCCAACTCAACTTACAAGAGTATAAAGATGAAAATTAAGTGTTTTGAATTATGTTTATGTTGCTTTGGAGACAATATTTATAATTATATTTTGGATTATGTTTATTTTGTTTTGGAGATAATATTTATAATTATGTTTTGGATGAAAACTTAGTTTATAATTATGTTTATTAGATATTTATAATTACAAAGACTTTAATGTTTGTGAATATAAAAAATATAATTTTTTTTTGTCTTTAGAAATTATAAATTTATTAATATGGTTGTGAAATTATATATATTATTTAATAGTTAATAGTAAAAAAAAAAGAGGAGTTTTGGCGGGTTTAGCCCGTCAGTCCGTAGTTAGGCGAGGCGGGGTGGGATTCTAGGACCGCCTCACTAGGTGGGACAGGGCGGGCCAACCTGCCAAAGTGCGGGCTTCTGGCGAGGCGGGGTGGGCTTCCCCGCTTGCCACCCCTACAATCAACAAAATCAATAAATCAGAAGCAGAATCAAAACCCTAGGGAGGACTAGCGACGAGGAGCAGAGCAACGACGACATGCGAGGAGCATTGGCGACATGCGAGGAGCAACGATGAGCAGCGAGCAGTAGCAAGCGGCAAGGAGCAGTAGCAACCGGCGAGCTAGCGAGGAGGAGTAGCAGAAACGACACTTCCTTCTTCTTCTTCTTCCCTTCCCCTTCTTTTTCTCTCCTTCCCTGCTCCTCTCTCACAACTCTAAAACTCTCTTTTTCTTTTTTCTTTTCCTTTTTTTTATTTTATAATTTTTTGTTAGGGATAATTTTAGTAATAAAATTTAAGATTTAAGTAAAAAGGACGATTTTAAAATCAAGTTAAACCTTAGAAACGATTTTGTATGTAAAAAAAAGTTAAGGACAAAAACAATTTTCAACCTATACCTTAGGAATCAAAATCGTACTTAACCCTAAAATATTATCTTATTCACTAGTTTAGTTTAAAATAATAAAAAAATAGTATATATTTTTTTATAATTTTCTTTTTTTATTAAAATACTAGAAATACAAAACTGAATAGTAATATAATTGGGAGAATATAATTTGTACTTTAGCAGAGTGTATCGTACTACAACAAATATTTTAGAGGCATTGGAAAAATATAATTGAACCCTCTATTAACAATTAAGTCCATAGACATTGATTCAACCACCACTAAAAACCAAACAATATCAAATAAGAAGAGAATCGAGCTAGAAGATGATAGACTGGCCTAACAGCTAATTGTTCCAGACATAGTATAGAAGAACCAAATTCTTCCTCTAGCTAGCTTACTGTCTCGTCCACTCTAATAACAACTGTGCCACAACCTCAACCAGCACTGCAGCAATTCTCCTAGTATTTATTTCAGTAAACAAAATATTTTGTACTTTCCATAACTCTTGTTTAGAGTGGAAAAATTGGCGCTTTTACTGATACTAGTACTAGATTGTCATTTAACAGTAAAGTTTGAGAGTGAGAGATAACATTAATATAGGGTAGGTTAAAAGATATAACGAGAATTGGAGTAAAATTACAAAGGTAAGAATAGAAACTATTAAAAATCAGTATTTTTTGGATGGATTTTGAGATAAAATTGAGATAAATTTCGAATAAATTAAAAATAAAATTTTTTATTACAGATAAAATTTAGACAAATTTTTTCTTTCCAAAACACTTGTTACTAATTTATATTTCGTCTAAAAAACCTTTTTCAGACGAATTTGTGAAAGTAGAATTAAATTCTTCTATACGAGTACCAGTTTTAGTTAAAAATGTGTCAAAATCTCTAGTTTCACAATGAAAAAGAATACGAATAATAATGTAATGTTTTACAGAATCATAAATATGCATGAAAAATAACTATGAACAAATGTAATTTGTAAATGATATGAATATATAATAATAACACTTCTCAGAAAACCAAAGTGTTTAGTACATGGATCAAACCTTCACATAATTTCTAAGGATTCAAGTAAAAAAGAAAGAACCTGATAAAGTAAAATAAAAGCAATAACTTGGTAGGAATGTAAACTATAAAAATGTGAAGAACATGAAAGAAAATTATGGAAGGAACTCTACTCAAAAGATTAATGTAGATAAATCACATAAAGTGCTGTGAAAAAGTAAGTATATTTCTGGTGAGAAATTTTAACCTTTTACTTATTGCCGAAACTCCTATTTATAAACAAAATCGACCAATTCCTTGTTGATATGCGACAACGGACAATTACTTCAACAATAACTATTCCCACCAAGAACTACTTGACTTTCGTAGTCGTTGAACCTCCTTTTCAACAATACTTTTTTGAATGTTGCACCTCTTCAACTCGAATCTTTGATATAGAAGTCGTGAATCATTGACAATAGATTCCTTTGACGCCTTACTCTCATCCTAATCGAATTTTTATTTGATTTATTCGTATCTAAAGAATTATTATCAAGACTTTTAATATTGAAAAAGTTAATCTAAAATATAGCCACCCAAGATGACATGTATAGGAGCTAAAACTTGAATTTTTCAAAGTTAAAAAAACAAATAAGCATAATAAAGAGACTAACCAAATCCAAGTTTAATCTCCTATGCCATGGAAGACTATACGTTTCATTTATTTTTTTTAAGGGTAAAGTACGATTTCGGTCCCTATAATTTAGACTAAAATTTTATTTGCCCTTAACTTTTTTTAAAAAATTCGTCCTTAAGATTCAACCTGATTTTAAAATCATCATTTTTATCTAAATTTTAAAATTATGGACCAAATTACTCTTACTATAAAAAATTATAAAATAAAAAAAAGAAGAATAGAGAAAGAGAGAAAAGCAGTCACTGGAAAGAGCGAGAGAGAAGCACGGGGAAGAAGAAGGTGGCGATGACGTCGGCGAGGGAGATGTCGCATGTCGCCATCGCTGTTTCTGCTCCTACACCAACGCGTCCATGAGCGGGTGTGGTGGAGATGACATCGATGCAAGCAGATTGAACGTAAGCTTATTGAACACAAGCCGATTGAACGCAAGCCGTTTTTGTTTCCCAGCAAGCATGGTCTCGTTGCTCCTTGCTCGCTCCCCACTGCTTCTTGCGTGCTCGCCGTTGTTCCATGCTACTTGCCTCTACTCCTCGCCACTTGCCACTTGCATTTCCGTTGTTTTATGGTTTTTTCCTTCTTCTTAGTGCAGATATGCTTCTGCGTGTTTTACTTCTGGTTCATTTCACTTCTAAATTAGGATTTTAATTCTATTTTTTTTATTTTGTTGATTCTTTGATATTTAAAATGCTAGTTAATTCTTTAGTATTGATTTCTGCTTTTGTTTCTTGTTTATTACATTTTTTTCTTGTTTATTACATTTTTTCTTGCTGTCTTGTTGTTGTGTTTTATTGCTACTACTCGTGTTTCTTGTTTTTTCCTTCTGTTTTTGTTTTAAAACTTTATTGTTGTTGTTGATGCGGTGAAAATCCTTGTTGCTGATGAAGAAGAAGAAAAAGAATAAGAGAAACTAAGTATTTTGGTGAAGAAGTTTGTTGGAGAAGGATGGTTAGAGAAGGATATTTTGGTCTGAATAACGATTTTAAAACTAAGTTGAACCTTAGGGACGAATTCAAATAAAAAAATGGTTGGAGACAAATAAAATTTTCTGCCTAAATATTAAGGACCAAAATCATAATTAACCTTTTTTTAACATTAAATGTTTCAAAAATGGTTCTTTGGATGCCCCAATGAATCAAAATGGAAATGTTTGGTAACCAAAGAAAATCAGCCAAAACTAGTTATAACTTACCTTATTTAGCATTTATTAATTGTTGCGACAATTAATTAATGCTAAATAAGACAAGTTCTGGCTGTTTTTTTTTTTTGTCTACCTAGCATTACCCGAATAAAAAAACTATTTTTAATGAATTTTAAAAACGTATAATTCTCCTATTTTAAATTCATAAATTTGTATGAATGTTGATTTTTTTTTAAATTTAAACTAAAACACAAAATTTAAAATTTTATTCTTATTAATTTTGATTTTTGATATTTTATTTGAATTAAAATAGTAGATATTTTTTATTGATATTTTTTATTTTAAATTAATAAATTATTTAAGAACAAAAATGTACCATGTAAATGATTTGTTCCTATTTAGCTGGTCGTATCTGCAAAATTATATTAAAAATATATTCATTACGACAGCATACGAAATAGGGTGTGCATGGTTCGGTCCGGTCTGAAGATCCGGTCCGGCCCCGAATAGTCTAGGGGCTATTTTGGTGTGATTTTACCGGGTCTAGGGTCGGCAAGAGTCTCAAAAATAGACCCGGTCATTATTTCGGGTCGGGTCCGAGCCATGCTCGGATCACCCGAAGTCGGCCTGGTGGCCCGGTCATTATACACCATTAATATTTTGTGTTATTACTTATTAGTGATAGATGATGGCTATTCTTACGTGGAATTTAAGTATTGTAAACCTTAATATTGTGTTATTAGTTATTATAAGACTATAAGTTAATGTTTAATGCATAAGATTTTAGACTAATGCATAATATTGTGTTATTTGTATTGATTTAAATATTTGGTGTTATTAGACAATATTAGTATTGATTATGGTTATGCTCTAATTTTAGAGAAGAGTTAGTTCTTGTTATATTTTTCTAAGTGAATTTTACCATATCAAATAATGGTTGGAGTATTGAAAATTTGGATATTTTCACATGCTAGCTTATAAGAAGGTATCAAGGTAATGTAATGTTAACGGCCCGATTTTCACCCGTTTTTACCCGGTATAATCATGGCCCGAAAGTGTATAGGTTTCATCGGGTCTAAAGCCGAATTCGGGTCTAATAAATAGACCCAATATATATTTTAAACCGGATCTGGATCACATCAAACCCAGTTTTATCCGCCCCATGCACACCCGTACTACGAAATATGTTTTTCTTTGTTAATTTTGCAGCTTGTGCCTATTGATATGTTCCCTTCCAAAATTAATTAATAATATACATAAACGTTTTACATACATTAAAAATTAAAGATTTTTTATTTAAATAATAAAGGCCAGCTCATAAGAGGATAGATATGAGAAAATGAATGATTGAATTAAGGTAATAGAGTAATGAGGAGAAGATGGATGAATCGGAGTGGGTGAAGATGAAGTGAAGCTCTGACCCAAAGTGATGCCTACAAAGGCCTCTCTATATGCTACTGTATCCATGTGAGAATGGCATGGTCTTCGTGGTCAACAGTCAACACTCACCACTCTTTTTCTACTCATTTTAATTTCAAACCTGCAAATTTTTAAGTTGTTGTTCAATTGTTTGATATTTTAATTAGGCTAAACTTTTAAGTTCTTTTTTTAATATTCACACTTTTATAATTAAAAAATCTATAAATTATATCTGATTAAAATACGTCAAAAGCTAAATTTAAAAACTAATTTTTTTGTCGATGAGTTATAGTTCAAATGGCATAGTCTTTCCATATTTACTAAGAGGTTGCGGGTTCGAATCTTCTTATCTTTGATAAAAAAAAAAAAAACTAATTTCTTTTATATTTATTTATGTTAGTTGTTACTAATATCTTTTTTGGTCTAAATATATAGTCAGTGAATAGGCAAGTAGATGCACACCGTACCAATAATGTGAAGTGTTAAGTGCAAACTGCAAACAGTGTTAATGTTTTCTGTGGAATGCGTACTAAGGAATGCTTGCTTCTGGTTCTTGGGGCTACAACGAAGTACCATTTGCAAATACAAAATTACAACTTAGAGCGTGTGGTGTGATCACGTTTGCAAATTGCAATAAGGACTGACATTATTGCAATTTCAATTTTTCTCTTTCAAAGCTATTGGATCATGCTACGATGAACTTTGTTTCTTAAAGTAGTGAAGATTGTTTTTTTTTTTTTTCCATAATGGAGGAAAATTTTTCGTATATAATATATAATTAGATTTCTCCTTAAAAAAATTAGTTACAATTTTTTCTCTTTAAAAAGAATTACATTTTTTTAGAATGGTGGGATGTCGTACTACTACTTACTAGTTAGTGGTTACTACTTACTACCTACAGTTTGCTTGCTTTTTAGGTTTTTATAACTTTTTACAATGGCAAAATGCCAGACATTATTATTAATTATTAAAGTACCATTTGCTTTGTTTTAGACATTAGTAGTACTTGTTACCACCACTGTCTTTGTTTATGCAGTTTGTGGAAAATTAATTACTCCGTTGCTTAGTTAGTTGGACATTAAATTCAGGAACAAGAAGGACAATAATCAAATTCAAATTCAGTATTTGTCATTTTTTTTTTCCGATGAATTAGATAATTTTTAATCCTAGATATTAGAACATCTCAAACTCACAGCACATTATATATTTAGTTATTCACACATATAAATATTTAAAAAATTTTATCCACTATTTGATCTCATTAAATTTTGAATTTAAATATAGTATATTAAAAATTCGATAACTAGAAAGACAAAAAAAAAATTTTAACTATATCTTATATAATGTTTATTAATTATGACAATAACTAATAAATATTAAATAAGATAAATTTTGATTAATTTATTTTTTTATCAAATATTTTTATTAAAAAAAGCCATAATTTACCATTTCAATTAAAGTCTCAACTGATTAAGTTGTCTAAATTAACAAGAATTTTGCTAAGGTGTACCTTAAAAGCATAGGTTAAATATATCATAAAATAAAATATTTTATAAAAATTACTGTAAAAATTAATTTTTTTATATTTTAATAAATTAAATATATCAAAAATATTAAAAAAATTATTATTATATTTTTAAAATATGTCTTTAAAACATAAGTTAGTTAAATCTATATAACAAAACGTGAAAAAAGATTATAGCCCAATAAAATGTTTTTTTGGAAAGGGGATCTTTTGAAAAGTTATTGCTTACTTGTTTTGATTGATATATTCTAATAAATAGTCATGTTATTTTCATGAAAAAAATATATACAAATAAATATTGAATTATCATGTTAGTTTTAGATTTTAGTCTGTCATAAGGTTACGTTTAAAAGACAGACAAAGATTGAAAAATTAAAATTAAAAAATAAAAATTAAGAGATAAAGAGTAAATTAAATTTTTATATTATATTTAGTGTAAAATGTATAAAACTAAATTATATCTTAGCATTTTATTTAATTTAAAATAAATACAAAAATTAAAACAAACAAAATTACTTAAATATGTTTTTTTCTTTTTTTTTTACCTTTTTCTTTTCAAATTTTTTTTTCGGGTAAAAAACACAAATAAATCACTGGAGAATAGTTATTACATGAATAAGCCAAATTGAAGATTGATTCACGAATGAGCCAAAATATACTTATATGTAATTCGAACCTATTTGGTTCAAATTCCAATTGCATATAAATCGAACCCATTTGGTTCGAACTAAACACACATAATTCGAACCTAATTGGTTCAAATTACTAAGGAATAAGTGTGAATATGTTACGTGCATGAGATTGTAATTGAAATGAAACAAATTTAAAATGTTGTAACATATACAGAAAAATTATTTATTATATAAAGTTTATAAAAAATATCTTTAAAATTAATTCTAAACTTTTTTAAATTATAATTAATGTACTCTTTTAATTTCTAAAATTACTTATATTTTACTTATTATTTATTATAAAAAAATAAGTTTTTTTTAATATATTAGTATCTGCTTGGGTTTAATTGTATGTCTCATTAAAAAATGCTTCTAAAATCAAATCTTTTTTATTTTTTTTAATAATTTGATTACAAATTTTTTAAGAAAAAAATATACTTTATATCTTTAATTGTCTTAGTTTTTTAATCTTAAATTTCATTTCGTTTCAATTTACTTTTACATTTTATTTTGTGTTAATTTTATCCTTACTTCAATTTAATTAAAGAACATTAAATCCTAATAAAATAAAATTAAAATTAAATAAAGTTAAATAAAATAAAATTTAAGAATAAAATTAAAATAATCTTCAAACTGCATATATAAAGTGTATTTTTAATTTAATTCCAATATTTAACTATATAATCTCTAGAAACAGCGATGAGCTAAAAAAATATACACGTAAAAGATAATCAAATTTTTTATTGACATTAAAAAATGTTTGTAATAAATTATATATTCATTGAAATGGAACAAATTTAAAATGGTGTAATATATACGAAAAAATTATTTATTATATAAAGTTTATAAAAAATATCTTTAAGACCAATTCTAAACTTCTTTAAATTATAGTTAGTGTACTATTCTGATTTCTAATATAACTTGTACTTTACTTATCACTTATTGTAATAAAAAATTAGGCTTTTCTTTTAAATATATTAGTCTCTGTTTAGTTTTAATTTTCTGCGTTGTTAAAAAATGTTTCTAAAATTAAATCATTTTTAACTTTTTTTTAATAATTGGTTTACAAATTTTATAAGAGAAAAATATATTTTATATCTTTAATTGTCTTAATTTTTTAATGTTAAATTTTATTTCGTTTAGATTTACTTTTAACATTTTATTTTGTGTTAATTTTATCCTTATTTCAATTTAATTAAATAAAGTTAAATAAAATAAAATTTAAGAATAAAAAATAATCCTCAAGTTGCATATATAAAATGTATTTTTAATTTAATTCCAATTTTCAGTTATACAACATTTTAAATTACAACATTTTAAATTTGTTTCATTTCAATTACAATCCCATGCACGTAATATATTCACACTTATTCCTTAGTAATTCGAACCAATTAGGTTCGAATTATGTGATAGCCCAATTCGTGTGTAATTCGAACCAATTAAGTTCAAATTATGTGTGTCTAGTTCGAACAAGATAGGTTCGATTTATATGCAATTAGAGTTCGAACCAAATAAATTCGAATTACATATGAGTATGATTTGACTCATTCATGAATCAATCTTCAATTTAGCTTATTCATATAATAACTATCCTCTATTAGTTTATTTGTATTTTTTACCCTTCTTTTTCTTTCACGCTGCCTCACCTCCTGAGTCCTCTCCCATCCTCTTCTCTAAACTTTCTACTCTCTACTCACATTAAATAAAATTTTAGCAATTAATTTAATTCTCACCAAATTGTAACTATTATCTTTAATTCTTCACCAAGATAATCAATCCTCTACGTTACATAACACTAAATTTAATATTACAAATAAAACAATGCAGAACTTAAAGCTTAATATACTGCATATTTTCAAATTATTGCCCAATAAAAGTGATTAATAACAATAAAAAACTATATCCAATGAAAACTTTAAATATTTGATTGAAATCATTAGCTTTGCACTTTTATCACAAATCAGTAATATATGAATTCAAATGAATATTGAAAATAAAAATTAATCGAAGCTAATTTTTAAAATAAAAAAGTAAAATATAAGGAAGAGAGAATCACCCTTGAGATAAGCATAAAAGGTAAGACAAGTAATGCAGACAATGCAAGAATTGACATTGTTATTATTGAATGAGGACATTTTCAACTACAGTCTTTGCAATTTTTGCGCTATACTAGAATTGACTCAACCTCCAATCCTCCAAAATCAGTGAAACTTTGGATTATCCTTCGGTAGCGGCAATTTTTCTTTCGACAAATGTGGTGATACGGAACGTAACCCATAATAAGATGAAAAATTAAAGAAAGAAACTCCTCTAATTCAATTTGATTTTCTGATGCAATAGTTAAGGAAATCACTCTAGTTCTCCTGTTCACAATCAAGTTTCTTAAAGAAACTCAAAGAAATTTTCATTCATCAAAATTAAAGGAAAAAAAAGTGGCTACTAAATTTTAGAGAATTTTTATACCTCTTAAATTTAAAACCCTAACTCATAACTTCACTAAACTAAAAATGGGTCACGTCATAACTGCGCCTAAAACAAACAAAACAAACAAAAATAAAATAAATACTAAGAAAGTGATGACTATTTAATTCATCTTGACTAACGAGAGTCTTCAATGCATCTTGTAAATAGTAAGACGTTTGACTTTCCATAATCTTTAATCATTGTCTTGCCCAATTCTTGATGCATCTCCTGAACAAACGATTTAGCCATGTTTGCAAAACCTTCTTTTATTCTCTTAGTTGTTGCTCTTGTAATTGGACCAATTGGCATAAGACAATTTTCAGTTTGTCCCTCAGAGCTCGTATCATTCCCTCCCTCCTAAAAAAGATTTATCCTCGAATCTGCATCCAAATCAAAAGGAGATAAGTCAGAGACATTAAAAGTAGCTGATACATTATACTCACCTGAAAGGTCAATTTTGTAAGCATTGTTATTGATCCTTTCGAGCACCTGAAATGGACCATCACTCCTAGGGTCTAACTTGGATTTTCTTTGAGTAGAAAATCTCTTATTTCTCAAATGAACCGATACTCAGTCACCAGGTTCAAAGACAAGTTGTCTTCGACCTTTATTCACCCTTTAAGCTGTCAACCTGTTTTTCTTTTCAAGCAACTCACGTGCTTTCAAGTGCATTACTTTAATATTTTCAGCTTTACTTTCTGCATCCAAGCTAATAAGATCACTCAAAGGTAAAAGTAATAAGTCCAAAACAGTTAAAGAATTAAAATAATACACAAATTCAAAAAGAGAAAAATATGTAGAAAAATGAATGGTTCTATTATAAGCAAAATCAACAAAAGGTAAATAACCTTCCCAAGTTTTCAAATTCTTACCAACAACAACATGTAATAAAGTCTCTAATGTTTTATTTACTATTTCAGTTTGACCATCAATCTGAGGATGACAAGTAGTAGAGTATAATAATTGTGTCTAATTTACTCCATAACACTTTTCAAAAATGACTCAAAAATTTTACGTCATGATCAGAAACAATAGTTTGGAAAACACCATGCAAGTGCACAACATCTCTAAAGAACATATCAGCAATATTTGTTGCATCATCAGTTTTATAGCATGCAATTAAATAAGTCATTCTAGTAAACCTGTCTACCACAACAAAAATGCTATCTCTACCTTTTCTAGTTCGAGGTAAACCAAAAACAAAATTCATAGAAATATCAACTCACGGATACACAGAAACAGGTAAAAGAATATACAAACCATGTGGTAAAGACTTAGATTTAGCCTATTTATATGTAATACACTTTAGCACAAATTTTTTCAACATCTCTACACTTGTGTGGCCAAAAAAAATATTCAGGTAACACATCCAATGTCCTATACACACCAAAATGACCCATCAAACCCCATTATGTGATTCCAGAACAAGTATGTCCCTCATAGAACAAGCAGGCACATAAATTCTATTACCACAAAATAGAAAACCTTCGTATCTATAAAATTTGTTAAATGCACCATGTTCACAAGACGCATAAATAGCAGAAAAGTCAGAATCAGTTGCATATAACTCCTTTAAAAATTCAAATCCTAACAATTTAGAAGTAAGTGTAGTAATCAAAGTATGTCTCCAAGATAAAGCATCAGCAACTACATTCTCTTTACCTTGTTAAAGGCAATCACATATGGAAACATCTCAATGAATTCCACCCATTTAGCATATCTTTTATCAAGCTTATCTTGTCTTTTTAAGTGCTTCAAAGATTCATGATCCGTGTGAAATATAAACTTCTTAGGTAAGAAGTAGTGTTGCCAAACTTCCAAAGTCCGAACCAAAGCATATAATTATTTGTCATAAGTTGAATATTTGCGCTGAGTTAAATTCAACTTTTCTCTGAAGAAGACAATGACTCATTTTTTCTGCATCAAAATAGTACATATACCAATTCCAGATGGATCACATTCGATCTCAAATATTTTATCAAAATTAGGTAAAACAAGAATAGGGACAGAACACAAATAATATTTTCGGGTATGAAATGCGATTTCTTATCCCTTTTCCCATTTAAATTCAACATATTTTTTTATAACCTCTGTGAGAGGCACAGCAATAGTAGAAAATGTTTTTACAAATCTCTTATAAAACCTAGCTAATCCATAAAAACTTCTCACCTCAGAAGCATTCTTGGGCATTGGTCATTCACGAATAGCCTTCACATTTTCTTCATCAACCTCAATTCCACGCGCATTTATAACAAAACCAAAAAATACAATTCGATCAATACAAAAGGTGCACTTTTAAAGATTGGCATGCATTTTTTCTTTTCGAAGCACTTCCAAAATAGCTGAAGCGTATGACAAGTGGTTATCCAAACAAGTGCTATAAATGAGAATATCATCGAAATAAGCAATAACAAATTTACCCAAAAATTCTCGCAAAATATGCTTCATTAGACACATAAAAGTACTAGGTGCATTTGTTAGCCCAAAAGGCATTACTAACCACTCATATAATCCATGTTTTGTTTTAAATGCAGTCTTCTATTCATTCCCTGATTTCATTCTAATTTGATGATACCTACTTTTTAAATCAATTTTAGTGAATATGCATCCACCATATAACTCATCAAGCATGTCATCTAACCTAGGGATAGGATAACAATACTTTATCGTAATCTTATTTACTGCACGACAATCCACACACATCCGTCAAGTACCATCTTTCTTTGGAACCAACAAAACTGGTACAGCACATGAGCTCATATTCTCCTTAATGTGATTTTTGGCTAATAACTCATCCACTTGTCTTTGAAGCTCTTTTGTCTCCTCAGGGTTACTCCTATAGGCTAGTCTATTAGGAATGCTAGCACCAGGAATAAAATTAATTTGATGCTCAATACCTCGTAATGGAGGTAAATCATGTGACATGTCAATAGAAAAGACATCTACAAATTTCTGCAACAAAGAGACAAAGGTATTTGACAAAGGGTTAAGTTCAGTGTCAGAGAATAAAGTATACTTAAACTGAACCATAATCAAAGCTTTCTTACTTATTAAAGCACTCTATAAATCTCTCTCTTTTGCAAAGAAACACAATTTGCTCTTAATTCTCTCATTTTCTCTGTATTCGCATTATTCTCATGACATATACTCTTTTCTTTCTTTTACTCACCTTTGAGCCTTTTACTATATTCTTTTCTTTCATAACCTCTTTTTTCTTAGATTTTTTTGTGATTTTATATCCTATTTTGTTTTAGTATCCTGTTGAAACTTCAACTGGTCATGGTAAACCTTTTTAGGTGATAATGGAGTAAGAGTAATTTTACGACCATTAAAATCAAAAGAGAGCCGATTCGTATAACCATCATGAAATGCTCGACAGTTGAACTGCCAAGATTTCTCCAATAATAAATGACAAGTTTGCATTGGCACCACATCACACAATGCCTCATCAACATACTTTCCAATAGAAAATGTAATTGTCACCTGCTTGTGAACCTTGATCTCACCACTATCATTCAACCACTACAATGTATATGGTTTAGGATGTCGAACACATATCAAACCTAATTTCTCCACCATAAGTGTACTAGCAACATTAGTCCAACTCCCTCCATGAATAATCAGACTACACACTTTTTCACCTACTAAGCATTTAGTGTGAAAAAGATTTTGCCGTTGCTCTAGGCTACCTTCTTTCACCTGCAAATTCAAAGCACGTCTAACAATAAGAGATTCACGATGGATTGCATACTCAACATCACTATCAGAATAATCCTCCAAAGGTGGCATACTATTATGATCAGAATCGTCACCAGGATCAGAACCAGACACAATATCATTCCCTCTAATAACCATCAATTTTCTGTTTGGGCAATCACTAGCATAATGACACATACCATGACACTTGAAGTATTTAATATCTTTGTGTCTGAAGTAGCAGAAGAAGAGTTAGAATTACCTTTCTTCTTTATAGCATCAAACAACTCCTTGGATTCAGTACCGTACCTTTAGTCTTTGTTGTTTCAGTACTACGAGACTCCTACTTTGGATTAGCATGAGACAATCTCCTTGGTACTCTTTTTTGTTGTTGCCTCTCCACCGTATCAGCAATCGCTCTATTCAAACAACCTACAAATCGTGCCATAGTAACCTCAGTATCCTCTTTTATATTGGCAGTGATCATAAGCATCTCCATTTTCATATGGTAGTCTTCAACGGACTTGGAGCCTTGAGTTAGCTGATATAACTTCTGATGCACTTTCCTGTAGTAGTACGAAGGCACAAATCTCTTCTTCGTGAGGTGCTTCATAAGATCCCAAGTCTCTATAAGGTGATCATCATTCTGCTATCGTGTCTTTACTAGTTCATCCCACCAAAGAAAGGCATAGTCAAAGAATGCAACTACTGCCAAACGAACCTTTTTTGTCTCAGAGTAATTATGATAAGAAAAAATTCTTTCCACCTTACATTCTGACTTCAAATAAACTTCAGGATTATTTTTCCCTTTGAATGGTGGCATTTGCATCTTGATGGCATTGATATTGCTATCTTGACTTCTGCGTTGAAGTGTTGGAACCCCATCAGAGTCATCATCAGAAGGGAGATGATTCTGACACCAATTTTAAAAAGTTTCATGTTTAGTAGTCTGGACAATGTATGTGTCACCTCCTGCCTCCATGCTTCCAATTCATTCAAACGATTAGTTAAGTGTTGAATGGCTCTTTGCATCATCTGCATGTGAACTAAAATATCTTCTAAATGAGCTATTATAATAATGAATCTGTAACAAAAATGTTATAGAAAAGATCTCACAATTACTTTCTTACGTGTTTCACTCAAGGATAGACACTTGTGTTTATTTTCAAAATTAGTTTTTATCCTTTATTGAACTCACCACTCTTACCTTTTACCAATCTTGAATCTCTTTAACTATTATACTTTAGAAATCAAATAAAATAAGAAAATAGAGAGAATTCGACACAACGATAAGAAGAAAAAGACTGGAAAAATGGACAAAGATACAGAATACAAAAGAGATAATAATAATAATAATAATAAATTATCTAAAGATATTTTTCTTATAGGTTTTGTTTTTTTTTTTTTTTTTGAGTTTTTCTTTTATGATAATACAGATCTTTTTTTGTTCACTGAATGCTTTTTTTTGGTCTTGTTTTCTTTTTGTTTGTCTTCTGACACTAAATATTCTAATTTAACTTTTAACTTTTATCACAAAGTTAAATCAGAAGGTACACAAAGTTAAATCAGAAGGTAATGATAAGAGTTCCTTCAATGGTGTAGGTTTTTTTTTCCCAAAAATAAACCTAATGCTACAGAAAAAAAATATAATGCTATGAGAAACAAAAGAAAATCACGAACAGTAAGAAAATAATAAACAATAAAAGAGACAGTAACAAAAAGGAACAAATATAAATTAATAAGGATTAATTTAATACCTGAAATTTGGTACTAAATGATACGGAATATAATCCAGAGTAAGATGAAAAATTAAAAAAAGGGACTCCTCTACCTCAATTTGATTTCCTAATGCAACAGTTAAGGGAATCACTCTACCTCTCTTGTTCACACCTAAGTTTCTCAAAGAAACTCAAATAAATTTTTATTTCATCAATATTAAGAAAAAAAAAGTGGTTACCAGATTTTAGAAGATTTTTATACCTATTAAGTTTAAAATCCTAACTCATAAGTTTACTAAAATAAAAATTGACCAAGTCATAATTGGGTCTAAAACAAACAAAACAAACTAAAATAAAATAAACATAAAATAAATACTAAGAAAGTGATGCCTATTTAATTCATCTTGACTAACGAGAGTCTTCAATGCATTTTGTAAATAGTAAGACGTTTGATTTTCCATAATCGTTAATCATTGTCTTACCCAATTTTTGATGCATCTCACGAACAAATGATTTAGCCATGTTTGCAAAATCTTCCTTTGTTCTCCTAGTTGTTGCTCTTGTAATTGAACCAATTGGCATATAACAATTTTCAGTTTATCCCACACAACTCGTATCATGTGGAGTGGTGGATTTGCTGCTAGAAACTCATTGAATGTGGTGAGGACATAGAGCTGAGAACAGATGCGTCGTAAATATCATCATCTAGCCATGTCGGCGGTGTTACGAGTGGTAGTGGAGATCGAGGCATGATTTGAGAGGAAAAAGAAAAGTGTGGTTAAATTTAGAATTTAAAAAATTGGATGAAGGTAATTTGAAAAATAAATATTATTTAAGTTTTAGTATTTGTTTTTAAAATTTTAATTCTTTGTATTTTTAGTTTTTGAAAGTATTGAAATAACTAAAATTTTGTATTTTAAAATTAAAATTTTAGTTTTAGTCTCTAACCACTAAATATGATATTAAATCACAAACCTCTTATCTCAGTCTCAATACTTATAAACAAACCCTATCTAAGTGATTGGTCTTTTGATGCTTATCAATGAGTTAATTCAGCTGTAAATGAAGATAAAACAATGGCCAAACAGGACAACATTGAATTCCTTGTTTAATTTACAAAATAAGAGGATTTCAATTGGGTAATAATAAGATGAATTTATAGACCACTGTTTTAACCAAGTCACATAATGTAGAAGCACCAAGTAAAAGAATTTCAAAGCATTTTTTTCCGTATTAGAATTTCAAAGCATTTTAAGGAGTGGTAATGATAGCAATCATGATTTAAAGCCTGTTATATTTATATAAGGACTTCTAAATTTTTTTCCTACCCAAATTTGGCTATTGGGCCAAATAGTGTAATGAGATGCATCATTTGGCAGCCCAATAAATGCTTATTAATATTATTATAAAAACAATACGCTTATTCATAGCCCATTAGCCCAAAGTAGATTCCTAGGACCGTCGCTCCTCTCCCTCCTTTTTCCCATCTTCTGAGTTTTTGATTCTCTGGTATCTGTTCCTTCACTATTTTATGGGTGACATAAGAATAGTAACACCAGAAAACATAAGAATAGTAGGTGGCAACAAATTTCATTGTTCACTCTAAAGATTGTTGTTACAAGTAAGAATAACTCAGACAAATGCACGAATTAAGAGGTTACTACATATACTCTTTATCATGTACCTAGGTTTCATAGTGTCCCAAAAAAAACACACACACACACACACACACTCTCCATTTTCCAAGTATTTCCAAATTCTCCTTGCATAAAAATTGAAACTCCGTGTAAATAGTAATACTCTAATTTTAAAATAAAAAATAAGAAAAGGTCATTTCTTTGTCTCATTTGAACACCCAGATCGTAGTAGCATTAAGAATTAACGATGGTGACATAGAAAACCATCACAATTCACACGAGCGTCTTGCAGCTGGAAGTAAGAGGGTCCCACATCGCCGGCAACAAAAACCTCCGCCCCCGCATCCCGACGGCGTTATAGCTAGCCCCCGTCCTTTTGTCTACCGGAACTTCACCGGCGTAACCAGGATACGCTCCCTTCCCGAACATTCCTGTACACGCCGATACCGCCTCCAGCGGCGCCATCGCCGTTCCTTGGTAGTAGCCATTCCCGAACGGGTTTGTCACCGCCCCAGCCAACACCGTCGCGAGGCTTATCACCATTCCGTCCATTCCTACATCCCCGTTCGGCGGAACCAGCGGCGGAGCCTGAGGTCCGTATAGAGGCTGGTGAAATGGCCACGCGCACTCCCCTGGACATTGACTCTCCGGGTTGCCCACCCAAGCGTAAACCACGCGCTTTTTCCCGGCGCGTAATGATCCATGAGTCCCGCACTGGTTCATGCAGAAATCCTCAACTGCCACGTCAGCAGCAGTTAGGACCACGTGGATTCTGTTATAACCGTAAGCGGTTATTTCTGTTTTCGTTGAAGTAAGGGCTATGAGCTGGCTGGCTTTGAGGGATTTGCCGAGGGAGTAAGTGTGATCGAGGATTTGATTCCCTACGGTGAGGGTGCATGGGCGTCCTGTGTAGGTAGCAGTGGTTTGCCACCATGAGGCAGCGGAGGGTGATTGAGTGCGGCGGCGATGGGTGGAGGAGTTGGTTAGGGATTGAATGAAGTTGAGAATAATAGAGCGTTGTGTGAGGGTGAAGTTACCGTACCAAAGGAGGTTGAGAGTGAGGTTACCTTTTAAGAGGGGACCCTTGTGGTACTTGAGAACCACGGGTTCTTGTTGAACCAATGCTAGCATTTGGCTGAAAGGCGTGGCTGTGGCCGTGGCTTCCAAAGTGTTTGGGTTGTAGAATAGGAGGAGGAGGAGGAGGAGGAGAAGGTTTAAATTTAAACCACAACCACGACGCATTATATATGGTAATTTTAGTGTTTGCTGAATTATACTCTTAGTCAAGTTGGAATTTGATGTATGTTCCGGTGTCCGAGCAAATTCAACATCAAATACATAGGGGTATTTATATATTCATGTGCGGTTTGGAAAGGCAATAATCGTTGAACATCATATATATCCTCTAGGAAATATTTCAAGTGCACCGCAGTACCAATGCACCAGTTATTTTAACTGTTAATCTGAATTATAAAAAATATATATAATATATATTAATTAAAATCAACGGTTAAAATAATTGGTGCACCAGTTCTCCCGAAAGTACTTAAAATGTTTCATATCCTCTATTGGATCTATTTTTATTTTATTTTTTTCTTCTAAAGGTTATGATGTTAAATATAGTGTGTTTAGGTAGTATCATCTTTTGTTATGTGTATATTAAGGGCGAATTACATTATTCACTTCTAACTTTTGGCCGAATTTATGGTTTTTTTTTTGTCATTCTAAGTTTTAGAGTTAATAAAATTTATTGTTTTTTTGTTAGTATTTTTAGTTATCAAGTTAATTTTTTTAGTTTATTCATCAAACAATATATTTTTAATCTATACTTTTAAATATTATTAACTGATTAAATTTTACTAGCCTTCTAACATTTTTCTTAACTAAAAAAATACAAGGAACTCGAATTGAATTAGATCAAATCTCACGAAAATCAGGTAATTAATCTTACAAGTATTTACATGCTTAATTATTATACGCAACTAGCTAGTTATATATGTTTGTCACAAACATAAAAACCAGAAACATTAGCAGGTAAAAAGCTGTTTTGGGGTGGTTAGAAGAATGTGAGCACTGGAGGACCAGGTTAGGCAGGTGTCAATGAACATTGAAACAATGACAGGTAAATAAAGTCTTTAGAGGAAGTTAAAGGGAATGGTTAGAGTATTAATTAATTCTCTTCTTGTTGTTCAAGAAGATTATTGATTCTGCCGCGTGATACTGATGAGGTGCTCAACTACTATTCGGCCTAAAGAGAAGGAACACACTACTACTTAAGATCAATCAACCAAAACGCAGATAAAGTAGCCAATAAGTAAATTATTGAACCCCACCGTGAATCTGGCAACGCGGATTCATAAAATCAGCACTAAATTGCTTTTAATCGGATATGTAGCTGTTGAACGCAGCTTCTTGTTAGTAACAACGCAGCTAAAGTTGATCACCTTTATGTTAATCTGATTGTGCATTTTAACTTTTTTTTTTTTTTAATCTAAGAGAAATTTTTGAGGGTTAATAATTTTTAGTATTTTTTTTTTGTCATTATTTGATTACTAAATTATCATTTTATTAATTTATGTGTATACATTCTGAAAATTATTGGTGTAAATTATATTAATTTATGATTGCAAACTGTATTAATTTATGTGTGTAAAACTTTAACAAATATAAATATAAATTATGTATTTTTTATATACAAAACGTTTATAAATATAGATTCAAATTATTAATGATCAAAGATAATAATATTTACTAGCTATATACCATTTATCTTTATCAAATTAAGATCGACTATCATGCCGCTGTTATTCGAATATATTAATCCTTATGAAATTTTCATATTAGATTACCAGGTTTCGTATGGATCATAGTTATCAGAAACCGAATCGGTAATCGAATCGATCAAATCATTGATTCATTAGTTTATTGGTTCAACTGATAAATTATTAATTAAACTGGTCTTACGTAAATAAAAAATATAAAATAGTCTAAAACTTAAAATTAAAATTTAAAATATATATATATATATATATATCTTAAAAACAATCAAGTTTCAATCAATTATAATTAACAAATTATAATCTAGTTATTATTAAATAAGTATATAAAATTATAATATTTTTTCATAACAAAGATTTTTAATTTTATTTTTATATTAAAATAAATAATTTTTATTTTAATAATTAATAATTAATTTATATTTATTATATTGTTATATATTATATATATTTATTGAAAAATAATATTAATAAATATCATATAATTATAAAAAAATAATTATATTGTAATTAATAAAAATATTTGATATTTTTTATTTATACATATTTAATTATATTTATATTAATAATTATGAATAATAAAAAATATAATCAACTTAAATATAAGTGAGTATAAAATTAAAATAATATCTAAAAAATTATTATACATTTTTATTATATAATTAATAATTAGTATTTAAAATAATAAAGAACAACATAGCTTAATAACAAGAAAAGTATATGCAGGTACAAAGAAGACCTAAATTCAAACTATACATCTTTATTAATTTTAAATTTTTTTTTAAATGGTTCAGTTGAACCAATTTTTTATCGATTTTCATCGATTTTAGATGGTTTTTATCAATTTTAATTGGTTTTATTTTTTAAGCAGTTCAAATACTAAACCAAATCGATTGAAAATCTAATTCACCAATTTTTCGATTGAAGTAATCAATTTAGTCTGATTTTTACAACTATAGCATGGATCCTATATTATCATTATTTCTTTAATAACACAAATTTGAAAATACTTCTATAAGGATGAAAGAAAACTCGAATACATGTTGAAGCGCAAGTAAAATATAATATCTAGCTACTAACAACGACGGATTCATAAATTTTATATAAATGGGTCAAATTTCAAACAAATATTTTAATTAATTTTTTATTATATTTTTTTGTCTCTACAAAAATAATTTAAACTTAAAAATAATTTAAACATAATGTATATTGTGTTAGTTTTTTAAAAAGTTTATCAATATATATATTTAAAAAATGTGTAAATTATTTTTTATAATTTTATTTTTAACATGATAGTTATATTAAAAAAATATAATAATATTGATAATACATTATAAAATTATAAAATATTAATAATTTATAATGTGTTTAATTAAAAAATTATCACATATCTTATTAATTAAAATTAATTCTTTTAAATTTTAAAAAATTTGAAAGTAAATTATAAACTATTAATTATGTGAAAGACACAATACTCTTATAAAATATAAGATATAAAATATCTTTATAAAATTTTTTTTTAACAAGTAAATTTAGAGAAAAAATGAACATTTTTTATGAAAAAAGAATATTTAAAGTACTTACCAAAATAAGAAAGTATGGAAAAACAATGCTAATTACAAACAATGTGAACAATGAATTAAGAAAGACGGTAAAATTAAAATTAAAATTAGATCATTAATTAATTATTTAATTTTAAATTTTAAAATTTCAAAAATTAGGATTAGCATTTAAACTCATTTACACTACGTACGGTTATTCCTAATCTCACCGTAACTTTCAATACACGTTTAAAACTTGTCGTCATCTTCTCCGGTTCTCACCTCACGCCGCTGCACTCCCCGCTGGTCATACCGACGCCACCGCAGCCTCCAGCCGACACCGCCTCCACCTCCGCTAGTCAGCTCGACGTGCCTCGCCCTCCAGTGCTTAGCCCAATGTTGCTGTCGTTGTTTTCGCCACTCTCCCGGCATCCATCATTGCGGACTGCAAGCCCTTCCCGTCGCGCGTCCGTTGTGCCAGGCTTGCCTCTCTCTCTTGCGCCGGAAGCCAACTTCGGGGTCGTTTTCAACCACCGCCGTCTCTCTCTTTCCATACGGTCGTACTAGTCGCCGCTAAACTCATCGGCCCTGGCGCTGCTACGCCACACACCCCATCTGTCGTCAAACTCTCACCAATCTCGCAGCCAGGCTTCTTCATCCGTTGCTGGTTCTGCCAGAACCCCTTGGATGACGTCACTGTTTTAGGATGGTCATTTTAGTAGATATGCGGATGATTATTTTAATTGTTATGTGGATGATTATTTTGATTAGATTGAGTTTAGTTATATATAATTAAAATATGTTGGATATTCAATTTATTAGGTATGCGGATGATTATTTTTATCCTTAAGTGGATGGTTATTTTCACTATGGGTGAGCGACGCCATTAACGGCATGTGGCAAACCAAGCAGCGACGGTGAAGTGAGATGATTATCGATGAAGGTGGGGTGACAGTCGGCTGGAAGAAGAAAGGGTATTGGAGTGAAATGTTTTGATAAATTAGGGTTTGAGATGGTTATTTTTTTTTTTTTTGAAATAATTGAGTGAATTTTTTTATTTAGGTAATTTGTGGAGTATTTTTTATTTTTTATATGTATTTAGGCTAAATCTATAACCCATTATTCACATTGTTTAAATTTCTTATTATTTCTCTAACAAAATTCTACCAAAATATAACTACATAAGTTATTATTAATCTTTTATATAATAATATAAATATTAAATATATTAATATTAAAAATAAATGAATTTTTGAAAATAAATATAGAAATAATTATACAAAAATTAATTTAAAAGGCATAAAATTTAAAAACAATATTAAATTAGTTAAATAAAAAATAATAAATTAAATAATTAAAATATAAATTTATTACATAATAAAAAATAATATTTATAAATTATTAAATTATACAATATTTTTTATTTCTTTAAATATATATCTTATATATAAATATAATTCCTTTAAATTTTGGAGAGTCGTCCGCCCCTATTTATTAGACGAATTATATGGTGGTGGAATGAGGTGGATGGTTAAGAGTTACTAAAATTTGACTGAATAATGACTTGATAACAGGTGGCAAGGGAGAATCTATGCTTGGAGTTTTTCATTGTCGCTAAAAAAAAAATGGCTTCAACTTAGGTGCGGTAATTTTGGATAGATTACTGCATGGGCAGTTGTGGAATATCGCAGGCCAAAACTTATTTTCTGCAACGTGGGTCATTAGCTTGGTGGACAAAACAAATGGAATGAAAGTTGCTTGGTCTCGAAAAAAATTTAAAAAATGAGTGAAGCTTATTTTTGACAATAAAGTGTAAACTAAGATGGAGAGGAGCAAAGTAGATCCAAAATAAAAAATTTGATCTTTATTCATTGAAGAAAGTAATAATATTGGCCAACAAACTATAGTTCAAATGACATAGTTTTTCCATATTCATCTAAAGATTGCGAGTTCGAGTCTCTCTATCTTTAGAAAAAAAAGAAAGTAATAATATTGTGATAAATTTAAATTCCTCCAAGAAAAAATACAATTATATCTTGCCTGACATGATAAATTTGTAGAAGTCTCAACACTATATATATGTACTAGATGTCTCTGGTACGAATTGTGAGATGGATCGAGAACTTGCGAGGAGAGATGGTCGCCGGATTATTTGACTGGAGCAATGGGGGGTGGTACCTGCAAAGAGGTTTGGGCCGTCATCATCTTATCTCATCTGGCTAAGATAAGGGAGGTATTTGAATTCGAATGTTAGGTCAGGATATTGGAAATTATTAATCCGTCTTTGGGCCGTGAGAACGGCCCAACCTTGGGATTGCCGGGTTCGATGACCGTTACGATGAAGGACCCGGAGATCGGGTTCGGAACAATTGCCCCCGAAGCATGAGAGCATGCTTGTTTGGTCTCAATGTTGAGTTGTTGAGGAGCCCAGTTATCTGTAGTTCGGGAGACTGTGAGGGGCCTGGAAAGGACGAGACGTCATCCTGCACCAATTGGCGGGATGTTGGTGAGTTCCGCTTTTCGCGAGTTGGAAAGTCATTAGCTTAGACCTTAACGCAGCTTTTGTTGATTAGTTTTCTATTATCGGGATGCCATGAGGGGCCTGGAAATGGCGTGACGTCATCCTGCGCTAATTGGCTGGATGTTGGTGAGTTCGGCTTTCTGCGAGTTGGAAGACCTGCTTATTTTGTGTGGCCTTTTTGGGCCGTTATTGTGAACTTATTTTAGGCCTTTTGGTAGGCCAATTTCAATACTTTGCTTATTTAGCTTATTTGGATATCCGTTTTGTTGGTCTCGAAGGTGATCGGTTTCTAGGGGTAACCATTTAATTTATTTGGATATCCGTTTTGTCGGCTTCGCGAGTAATCGATCTCCAGGTCATTGTTTTTTGTTATTTGGATATCCGTTTTGTTATTTGGATATCCGTTCTGTTGGCTTGGGGTGATCGATCCCTAGGCCGCCATTTTTTATTATTTGGATATCCGTTTTGTTATTTGGATATCCATTTTGTTGGCCTCGGGGTGATCGATTCCCAAATAGCTGTTTACTTATTTGGATATCGGTTTTGTTATTTAGATATTCGTTTTGTTGGCCTCAGAGTGATCGATCCCTGGGTAGTCGTTTACTTATTTCGATATCCGTTTTGTTGACCTCGGGGTGATCGATCCCTGGGTAGCCGTTTACTTATTTGGAAATCCATTTTGTTATTTGGATATTCGTTTTATTATTTGGATATCCATTTTGTTATTTGGAGGGGGTGATTGATCCTCGGGTAGCCGTTTACTTATTTGGATATCCGTTTTGTTATTTGAATATCCGTTTTGTTGGGTTTGGGGTGATCGATCCCCAGGGGTAGCTGCATTTAGTTCGTGCCGTCGGATGGGACAATGCTTTTGAAAAAACAAATTTCATTTGAGGTTTGGGCCTCGTTAAAGCCTCCCGATGTGGGTAGGAAAGTGTGCTTGGTAAGAAAATATACGATTAAACAACTTAAACAATAAATGAAAGTGAACAAGGCAAAAAATAAAGGGTAAAGAGATAGTTTTAAACTACCTCGATCTTATTTTCTTTGGAAGGATGTTTCTACGTATAGTAGTGCCGTAAGTTAGTGGTATTCCAGGATCTTGGGAGCTCGGTCTCGTTTAGTCTTTCGAGCCTGTAGGCTTCTTTTCCGATTATTTTCTTGATTCGATAGGAACTCTCCCAGTTGGGCGTGAGCTTCCCTTCTCCGGCAGTGGGGAGACCGATGTCGTTTCGTCGTAAGACAAGATCTCATGGTTCAAAGTCTCGTCGTACCATGTTACGATTGTACCTTAAACTTATTCTCTGTTTTAGGACTAGCTCCCGTAGGTGTGCTATGCTCCTGACCTCGTCTGCGAGGTCCCGCTCTGCTTCTTCATCATTTTTTCCCACGGTTCTGCGTGGGCTGGGGTCTTGGCGTGCATCGAGGTCGGCGAGGAAGATGCCTGCTGCGTCTCGGGATCTCTTGCAGAGGGCCAAGCTTGTGCTGTCTCACTCTACCGCGACTTTCTGTTCTCTGTGTATTGCTCTGATGGTGCCGTTATCGACCTGAAATTTCATGATTAGGAACTTGGTGAAGATGACGGTGGATAGGTCATTGATCATCTTTCCCCCAATGATGATGTTGTAGGCGGTGGAGTCCTTGAGGACCATGAACTCGGAGAGAATGGTCTTCCTCTAGCATCCGATTCCGATGGTTAGTGGTAACACTATGGAACCGTCCGATTTGAGGAAGTTGTCTCTGAGTCCGGCCATCCAGTTGTGGTGGGTTTGTAGATTTTCTTTTCGAAGGCCCATCTTGTCAAAGGCTCCTCTGAAGAGGATATTGGAATTAGCTTCGGTGTCACCAGTATTCTTTTCACAAGTCCGGTTCCGACTTTTACTGAGATCACAAATGGGGCGTCTTCTGCCGAGGTGCCGTGTTGGCAGTCATCGGGAAAAAATGTGATCACTGCTGGAACCGAGGAGATTGGTGCTTGGTTTCTTGCAGCTAGGATTTTGAGATCCTTTTTTAGTGATGATTTTGACTTTTCCAGCGCGTCCTTTCTGGTGATGACGTTTAAGATTATGGTGGGGTTGGTTTCCGAACTTTCTTGGTGTGCCTATCGTATCGTATTCGAGTTGCGTCCTTCGTGTTCTAATGATCTTTCTCTTTTAGTTCTCCTAGGTTTTCGGATTATTTTGGCAAACTCAGGGAGTTTGTCATCTCGGATGGCATCTTTTAGGTCGAAGCAATCTTGGGTTTTATGTCCGTATCCTCGATGGTAATCGCAGTATAGGCTCTTGTTGCCGCTTGTCCGTTCCTTCAGTTGTCGCACCTACAGAAGGATGCCTTGCTCCGCTATTTGGTGGTAGATTACTGTGATGGAGTGGTAGAGGGGTATAGTTCGTGAATTTTCCTACCCTGGGTGGTCGGTTAGGGCAGCGGGTCTAGGGTGTTCTTTCGGGATATCTTTCGGTAGTAGGTTGCTACAAGGTACCGTGCTGCCGTTTGTTGGTGGCTAGGACTTGGCTTACCTCTTCGTCGTTTATGTATTTTCTCGCGGTGCTTTGGATTTCGTGCATGGTCCAGAATGACTTAATGGTGAGGTGTTTTCGGAAGTCTTCATTCATGAGTCCATTGGTCAGACAGAGACTGGCTATCTAGTATGTGAGTCCGTCGACCGTTAGGCACTCATCGTTGAACATGTCGAGGTATTTCCTCATGGATTCGTCTTGTCTTCGGGTAATTCCGAGTAGGCTGATCGAGTGCTTTGCTTTGGTGATCTTGGTGGTGAACTGGACCATAAACTTTCTAGAGACGTCATCGAAGTTGGCTATGAAACCGTTCGGGAGGCCGTTGAAGCATTTGATCGTAGGGCTGGCTAAAGTTACCAGAAAGGCCCTGCATCGAATCGCATCGGCGACTCCTTTCAGGTTCATCTTGGTCTCGAAGGCCGTTAGGTGTTCCTAGGGATCCTTGTGTTGTCATACTTCATGTCGGTGGATTTGTCAAAACCTTTAGGGAGTTTGGCCTTTAGGATTTTCACGGTGAATGGGGTAGCTCCCATTATCACGTGCTCGCTTCTTGTTCGCTTTGCCTCTCGACGGTGCCTTTGGTCATCCTCGTTGCATCGAGGCTTCGGATCTTTGGATTCGCTTCGGTCACGTCGTTTTCCGTGTTGTTCTTCCGGTGACTGTTCGTGTCTGGCCTCTCGATGGGACCGGATTCTGGAGGTTGCTTGGCTTACGTGTTCAAGATGGGATCGTTCCTTGGAAGTAACTCGACCCTCGAGGTTTTGCACTTTAAGGCATAGCTCTTGGATTATCTGGATTGTTTTCTCTCCCAACGGGCGCTTGGACTTCAGTGGATGGCCGATTGTCCTCTTTTGGTTGCTACCGGACCGGAGTCGGTTGGCGGTGCACGGTGCTTGTTATCCTCCCGTGGGTGGGAGGAATGCTATCCCGGAGTTCGGGTGTTGGACTTTACGGGTTTGAGTCGTGGTGATGGCTTGAGGATTGCTTCTCGAGATTCTCTGTCATGCTGCCACAATTTGGCAGTCCCCACAGACGGTGCCAATGTACTAGATGTCTCTGGTACGGGTTGTGAGATGGATCGGGGACTTGCGAGTCGAGGCGATCGCCGAATTATCTGACTGGAGCAATGAGGACTGGTACCTGCAAAGACATTCCGACGCTCAAGTCAGAATAGATCTGAGAGGTATAAGGTGTATAGAATGAATGACGTACCTGAGGGGTCCTCTGACTCCCCTTTATATAGCTAGTGGTGGCTATCTCATCTTATCTTATCTGTCTAAGATAATTGAGGTATTTGAATTCGAATGTTAGTTAGAGATTGTAGGGTCGGTTTGGGCCGTCATCATCTTATCTTATTTGACTAAGATAAGGGAGATATTTGAATTCGAATGTTGGGTCAGGATATTGGAAGTTATTGATTCGTCTTTTGACCGTGAGAACGGCCCAATCTTAGAATTGTTGGGTTTGGTGACCGTTTCGAAGAAGGACTCAGAAATCGGGTCTGAAACAATATATATATGAAAAATATTAGTGGCTATCAGAATTTATTATTTTTAGTCATCATTTAATCATTAACTCAATTTCTTTAATTTAATTCTTTTAATCTAGTAATTTAACAATATACTTTATCCTATACTTTTAAACATTATACATGGTTTGTTTCTAACTTTTTAATAATAATTAATTAGTAATATAATAGATGAAACAAAATTAAAGATAAAAAAAGAAATATAACTGAATATTTGTAGGAAAAAAAAATTAATTCCTGAATTTTTCCTTTTCGGTACAGGTGTAAAATAGGTGGTTAGAATAGGTGTGATGTGATTTGGCGAGCATAATAGTTGATCCATTGTGCACAAGTTTGTGAATTTGTGATGAATTTCCATGTTATATGGAAAACCTCCTGCTGTGTCAATTTCAGAAGATTAAAAGCTGTAAATTGACTTGCATAAATTATTATTACAAGACTAGTAATAATTATGAAGAGAGAGACGTTCCGAAAATGCATGCATATGTATATTCATCTAGAATTGTGCTTGCATGTCCAGTTGTCCTACCGAAAGGGAACGACCGAACGAATATGACATGATTGCTTGCTTAATTGGGTGCATTATATTCAGTTTTTTGACCTGAAACTCTTTAGTGCGGTAGTTAAATTCAGAATTTTGAATTTTTGCGTAGGTAGTGGAGGAACAATGCAAGTGCGAGGGGGCTATTTGGCAAAGCCTGGGACACCTAAATTAAACTAATGACTCCCAAAATAAAGTTGAAGAATCGGTGGTGGTCGGTGACTCAAAGCTTTGTTGGTGGTGTTGCCGTCCATGTTTAGTCTTATCTTGTCACAGTTTATCTATATACAATATTCTATAATGTCTTGGATGGCATGGATGATTGACCTTTTCAATTGGTTGCATTGAAACCAAAAACCCCCTAAAAGAGAGCCTTTTTTGCATGGTTTATCTCTTGCATTATATTTTAACCATTAATAATTAGACTATTAGAAATCAAATATTAATAATATTTTTAAGTATTAATATATTTATATAGCCGCTATAACTATAGATATCATATAGTATGCATTTTTACATGATTGTTTTATAAATTATTGTACAAAAGTTCTAACACTTAAATTTAATACGGTTATTTAAGTCTTTTTTAAATGACAATATATATCAATTTTACTAAGACTTCAAGATTTTTTAACTAATAGTCAATAAAATAGTGAATAAAAAAATTTAAAATAAAAAAGTCTTAAAAAAATATTTTATTAATTATTAACTGAAAAGAAAAAGAATAATTCCAATCTTATTCCTATATATCTTAGGCTTCTAAATTAAAATTGAGAATTGGATGACGTTCTGATTGATTAAGTAACAGATTATTGAAACAGAACTTTGCATCATAGCGTTCATTAGATTGACTCATTGTCACTACTCCAAGAGATTCCATGAAGGTAATCAATAAAGATAAACAATAAATTAAACGTACTAAATTTGCGAAGAAGCATGTCGCTGTGTCCACAAACATATATATGTGAATAAAAAATGTTACGCGTAAAATTAAATTAGCTATTAAAGTCGACTCCTAATATATTTGTGTATAAATATATATATTATTTAATTTATTTTTAATATATATTAAAATTTTAACATATACTTTATATTAATAATTAATTTTAATAGTTAATTTTAATATACATTTCATAATATATGCATATGTGTTGCGCGCCAAGAAAACAAGCTAAAAAAATCTATAGCTATGGCTCCGAGACATCGGCACGAACAATTTCAAAATTTTAATTCATAGACACATGTTATTATTTTTCTTTATTAGTACAATCAATCTCATTTTATTCCTTTCTTTCATCAAAATACAGCAAATGAATAAACAAATATCTATAGCAATATACTCTATATGTACCCTAAAGACCTAAATAACTCAGTATAGATTGTAATGAATATCGTAGAATACATATAGCATGGTTGATATAAAACTCGTTGCAGCAAGACGAGGCAGGTTTCATGTCTGATACTCATACGAGAGTAGAACAAGCTGACGTGGCAGGGTCAAAGAGTGCAGGCAACAAGTATTTCCTTCCGTTGACTCCATTAGCATTATAGCTAGCACCACTTGTGGGGTCCACCAAGAGGGCCCCAGCGTAGCCTGGATAAGCCCCCTTTCCATAAACCCCGGAACAGGCCGAAGCAGCTTCAAGAGGAGCCTCTTTGGGCCCTTGGAAGAATCCATTTCCGAATGGGTTGGTTGCGGTCCCAGCCAGAAGGCTAGCCAAGTTGATAACCATCCCGTCCAGGCCCACGTCGTTGTTGGGAGCAACCAATGGCGGGCTTTGAGGCCCGTACATGGGTTGGTGGAATGGCCAGGCGCATTGCCCGGGGCATTGCTTCACGGAGTTTCCAACCCATATGTAAGCTGATTTGTGAACGCCCACGGTTGAACCGTGTGTCCCGCATCTACTGGAACAGAATCCTTCCACTGCCACATCAGCGGAGGTCAAAACGACGTTGACTACGGCGCCGTTGTGTGCACCCTTGGATGCAAGCTGGACGATTTGTTTCTCGGTTAGTGATTTTCCAAGGGAGTACTTGTCGTCGAGGATTTGGGTTCCCAGTGTGAAGGTTGGGTTGTTGGAGTTGATAAGTCGGTAGTATTTGTCAGTGGATTTCCACCAGGTGGCGACGGAGGGTTTGGCGGCGGTGGCGGCAGAGAAGGAGGTGATAAAGTCGGAGACGATGGTCCGCTGGAAAGGTTTGAATTGGCCGTACCAGATAAGGTTTATGGAGATTTTTCCGGTGAGAAGAGGGCCTTTGTGGTACTGGAATTGAAGCTGTTGTTGGTCTGAGTCAGCAAGTTTTCTAGCGGCTGAACACAAATGTAAAAGAGAAAGCATAAGGAAGATGTTGAAGACAATATTTGAAGACAAAATAGAAGCCATTTTGATTTTGTATGTTATGTATGTAAGTGTATGAATTATAAAATGAATGATGATGATATGGACTATTAAGGGAAAGAGAAGGTATATATAGAGAGAGGGTGAGGGTATGATGGTAAAAGGGAGGGGGAAGGGATTATGTGTGATAATGAAGTCAAATTAAGAGGGTTTGAAAGTGAGAGAGGAGTGTGAGGTTGACTACTTGCCAGCTTGATGACGCGTTGCTTATTTTATTTTAATTTGGTTGGGTGGGGGAGCTTTCATGGTTTTGACCGCGTTATTTAATTTATTGTTAGCTAGCATGATTGTTTCTCAAATGAAACCTATCAAAGCCTTCATGTTAGTGAAGGTCGTGCCTTATTTTCTCACCCAACATGTGCTGGATCTGCTTCATGCATCCTTTAGTACTAGTCCAATTTCTTTTCAGAATACGCGCGCCGATTCAACTCTTAATATCTGCTTAATACTCCTATATATTTTGACCTTTTAAATAAAAATAAGTAGATCCTACTATTCAATTGGGTCACTCATTTGCTAAATGCTATTTAACAATTGCGGTATTGCATTTCAATTCCTTTATTTCAAAAACCAATAGAAACTGCAAAGGGAAAAAAAAATAATGAATGAATAAAAAAAAATATTTATATATCACCTACCAATTCATTGTAATGACTTTGAAATTGAACTTAAATAAATGCATGAACGAAGGATTTATTGAGTTTATAAGACGTATGAATCCCATTTGTGGATAAAAAATTTGTAAATAATCTTCTAATTCTATCTTTTTAAGAGACTATTTTTATAATTATAGGTTTATTCAAATTTAAAAGTTGTGTTCCAAAAGTTAATTTTTCAAGCTTTTCTAATTCTAAAATGTCTGGGTGTTATCTCTCTCCCCACTCCCTTCCTTTTTACTTTTTTCTTTTTTTCTTCTTCAAATTTGGATAGCTGTGTTTTAAATTGTTGGCTTATACTACAAAACGATGACGGCAAGTCAAATCAGGGGCAAGCCTCATCCAAGAGCCAACCATGTGCCCATCTTGCGGGAGGAAAAATTATTAGACAATTTTTTGTTACTATTATTTTTTATCAAAAGTTAAGAAATGATATAATTTTTTCTCCATTTTATGAAAGATCTGTATATTTTTTTAATTAATAAAGGGTTCTTGTTTCTACAGTTATGATTAATCTTTGTAGTATTAACAATTTAATATTATAGTATACACTTAGATACAATAACAAGGCCACTGCAAAGAACTTGAATTGGTAAAAAAAAAAATATTAAAAGGTGAATAAATTTTGTGATTTATAGCTATTAATTAACTATCATTAATATTTTTAATGACATAAAATTATATCTAATAATATAAAATTATTTAATTTTTTTGTTAATTAAATAATGACCAAATTATAATAATAGTATTGCTCCTTAGACTTTTTCAAAAGAAATATCTGTTAGTGGAAAATGTACGTCTTCTAACTTGAAGGTTACTCAGTCAATAAACAAACACTATTAAAAAAGAGGAACAAATTAGTATGGTGCAGCCAACAAATTAGAGGCAGGGACCTACTTGAGTAAGGAAAACATATTTTAGAACATTCTATGCATTGTTAGGGAAGATGTTTCTGCTGCAAGGCTGGCTGTGGGACTACTCCGCCATACATCTTTGAGCTTTTCATAGCCTTTGAATTGGTTTCGTTTCCGGCTGCTATACAGTACACATTTTTTTATTTGTTCTCAATTGCTCATAGATAAAGTATGTTTCCTCCTTAAAAAATTTAAAAAATTTTAAAAACATTTAATATTTAATTTTGTTCAATTTAAATCTATATGTAATGGTAATTTCTATTCATAAGTTTTAATTATACTCTTATTGTCTAAAAATAGAGATTAATTTTTGTGTTATATTAGTATACTATAATTATTAATAAACAAAATTTTAAGGAGCTGGGAGTTTCAAAATATAGCAAGTAGCTATAGCAGTAGCATAGGTGTTATTTTAATATAGGTGTTATTTTAATGAGAAATATTAAGGATCAATATTTTTTTTTATTAGTATTAGTTCGTATTTTGAATCAATATTTTATTTTTGTACTAATAGAATTTACAGTTTAAAATTTAGTCTTTAATATTTAATTTAATTAAATATTGATTAAAAATAATAAATTTTGTTTGATCATATAATATTATTCTTATTTAATAGATGTTGCCATTTTCTGCATTTTATTAGCCTACTATGTATAATCATTTGTGAATACAAATTGTTCGAGTGAACAAGGTTGCCTAATTATATATCACAATAAAAAAAAAGTCCAGTTTTGAGTCTCCTTCGTATAAGATACTTGTACGAATAACTATTGATACAATTTAGGGTAAGATGTTAACTAAATGTTAAAGTATGGATTAGCATTATTATAAATAAAGAGGTTATTAGATTATTATCAAGGCATTGCTTTATTTGAATGACATTTTAGTGCATGGTTCTAATTATAGGGCTTTCAAATATAATTCCCCCTAAATAGTAATATTTTGTAATAGGACAGTCCATGAGAGAGCAAAATTAACCAAAGTTGTTACAACATAATCATGATATGTTTGAATCTCATTCCTGCTGCTTATATTTTGTTATTAAGAATATTTTTTAGGCATATACTTTAATGGACATCAAAATATCTAGATCTTTCTCCCCGTTTTTGTTTTATAATTATAAACTATATTTAATAAATTTCAACCATTAATAAAGAATATATTTACATATGGAAAAATCTAGGAGGCCAGCAATTTTATTGAATTTTGGCCAGTATGTAACCAGCAGAGAAAGGTGAGCCATTGGATGAAATCTCATACTAATCTCACATCATTAAATTATCATTGATGGTTATTTGATGGCTACTAATCACAAAAGTTGCTGACCCTAACATTGCTCTTTACATATATACTAGCGTGATAACCCGTACAATGCACGTGATTCACGAAATTTAAACTCTTTTAAAAGAAAAATACTAAGAATATAACTAAAATGTATTCTACAAAAATAGACATGTTGTATTAATTTTGAATAATTACAAAATTATCATTATACTAAAATAAAAAAATAAAATACAACAATTATTCAATATGTCAATAAATGGCATAACATATTTTCTAAGATAATAAAAGATAATAAGATATCCAAACAATTGTTAGACACTAAAAAAACAGAAAAAAAAAAAAAAGTCCAACAGAGATGTAGTTTACTATTATGTATTATCTTAGAAACACATAATGTCAAGATACCTACTGATAACAAAACAAAATATATACAACATATATAAATTTGTTCATCAAACAAAAGATAAAATATGTCCAAGACAAATTAACATATAATTCAAAATATCCATCAAATAGAGTTATACATAGGAAGTCTAATGTCGCTGGATCGATAACTCTATCTGCCGTCTAACTATCGAGCCGAGTTTCAAAGTAATGATATCACCCTCCTTTAAGTTGTATATTCTACAACATTCCCTCCACCCAACTCCAAATTTTCATTCTCCACCTCTTTCTCCACTTTTCAGTAACTGGAAGAAGAAGACATTATTCTCTACATTGGAATCTGGACCAGTGATTGTCCAAATTGAGCCATCTTCACACAGTTTAAGATACGCAGCGAATTTTGAAGCCAAATACTGCAAAGAATAATTCATAGTTAACACAAACATAAAAGATTTAGGAAGAACATCCAATCAGCTTGCAAGAAAAAAAAAAGATAAAAAAAACTCTTTTGAAATCAAGTTACCAATCTAGGTTGTGCAACATCCGAAGCTGTGATTTTCTTTTCATAAGAAACCTCTGGAGAGTATCTAATTCAGGATAATACGAATATGTTAGTCGCCACACTGAAAAATAGCAAGCTATCCCATGATATTAAAATCAGAAACACAAAGAAAAAGTTACATCTAGCATTACCTAGGATCAACCAACTCGTTTGCCGCATGACTTTGTTCATTAACCTCCAATGATAAACTACTTCCACTAGACAAATCTATTGGATCATTGAGATTATCCCCTACCAGTGCCCCACCTTGATCATTGTCTTCATCAGCATCTGATGAAAACTGATCATCCGATGGTCCAGACCCGAAGAGAACAATCACATCAACTGATGAGTCCTCATCCATCTTGGTGTACTTTATGTGGAACACTCTTGATACATTATCAAGTGTCTCTGGGTCCATTAGCTCAGGAACATAGAAGTCAGGATCAAGGTGAACTCGGATGGGTTGGTTATCCTTATCCCACAATGAAATAAAAAAAATGCCAAAATCGACATACCTAAATTGAACAGATGCCTCTATCGATAAAATAGAAAGTTCTAATCTGTTCAAATGAGGAGTCAGTTATGAGCAACTGATCATTCTTTCTTACCACCTCCAGCACTAAACAATTATTTAACTCGTCAATGACATAGAACATTGGCCCCAATCATTCCCCATGAGTTGAAACAAAATTTGGGGGAAGAGCTCTATCACCCTATATTCAAATTTGTTCCCAAAGTTAATTCATGTGTAACAAAACATACTAAAAAAGCTTCACATAATTTTAACTAATTATTTAGCAAAGAGGGATATTTTAAATCTACCATTATTACTAACTGAGCAACACAAGAGAACAATAATCACGTAACTGAACTAACATTATAATGAGAAGAAAGCTTTAGCATAAATAAATGAGAAGATTGTAGTTCAGTAAATAGCTCAATGAATTTAAACAAAATATCCATAAAAAAGGGACAAAAGGGTAAAACAACCACTCCCAGACATGCAGAAAATAGTAGAAAATAACAAATTCAAGAACATATAGTCAAATCAGGAATCTAATTATATGAGATTGATACCACTGCCCAAAACTGCACATTGACCATTATGTTTCGTTACCTGCTTATTGAAAACGCGAAATTAAAAACAGTTCTTTTCCGCTGGCCAGTATACTTGAGTTGCTAAAAACCTCCTATTAGAACATAATGGTACAATTAGAATTTAAGAATGAAACTTTTAATCAAGAAAACAACTAACTAAGTATACAAAAAAAAAAAAAAAAACAGTAACACACTAAAAACACATTAATGAAAAATAACCAAGAGACAAAGTTGGAAAAGTATTACACAACATATTTTACACATTACAACAATTTCTGAAATCTGACCTACATATAGATGAGCAGCCAATAAAATTAAATTACAACATGAAAAATATCTTAGTAAGAATTAAAAAAAAAAAAAAACTATACATGCCATAACATCAATATCAAATTTCTTTTTTAATCACAAAAATGACCCTAACATTGCTCTTTACATATATATTCAATGGTACGTTATTATAACCCGCTTGTTTATGTAACTAGAATCAATTGCTCCTAATTAAGGATCAAATACTACTACTACTATCCTAATTAAACATTATCATCATGTTTAGATATATAGTGGGGTGGTTGAAGAGCATTAGCACCTAGCAAAACAGCACAGCACGTGAAGAGCTCAGTCTACATTGGGACACTCATCACCAGTTGTTTTTCATTTTCTTCTTCTCAAGTTCCACAATGGATATTTGTACACATAACATGGTTCTGGATGGATCCAACGTGTAATATTTTCCAATTATAGTATCCACGTGGGCCATACGCAATAACCAAGTTCAGGAATTCCTCAAGTGTTTTTATTTTTTAATGAAAGAAAGAACGCAAGGACATTTCTGTTTTAACAGGAATAATATAAACCCATGAAACCATCGTTTGAAAGCAAACCGAAGTAAATTTGCTTCTATATCATTAATAATAATTAAGCAAAAGAAATAATGGAACAAATCAATGAATTTTCAATTTTATCCTACATGAAAGTGCTTTATTTTTACGATATACTAATCCAAATAGTACTAATCCGTGTTACTAATATAGCAGTTGGCATCCTCACACGAGCGTTGAGCAAGAAGACGTAGAAGGATCATAGAGAGCAGGAAGCAAGTACTTCCTTCCATTACCACCATTTGCATTGTAGCTAGCACCGGTTGCGGAATCCACCAACAAGTTCCCAGCATAGCCAGGGTATGCACCTTTTCCATAAACCCCAGGGCAAGCTGAAGAAGCTTCTAGAGGCGCCTCAGCTGGGCCCTGGTAGTAACCGTTCCCGAAGGGGTTAGTGGCGGTTCCTGCCAAAAGGCTAGCAAGGTTGATGACCATACCGTCTAGGCCCACGTCGTTGTTTGGAGCAACAAGTGGCGGGCTTTGAGGCCCGTAGATGGGCTGATGGAAGGGCCACGCGCACTGGCCCGGGCATTGTGTCTCGGAGTTACCAACCCAGATGTAAGCGAACTTGTTATTCTTTCCCTTCAAAGGAGAAGGAGAAGAAGAAGAACCGTGGGTCCCGCAGCGGGACATACAGAAGCCTTCCACTGCCACGTCAGCGGAGGTTAGAACGACGTTGATGGCGTCTTTCTGGTCCCCCTTTGATGCCAACTCAACGAGATTCTTGCTCGTTAAGGATTTCCCCAGAGAGTAACTCTCATCGAGAATCTGTTTTCCCAGTGAAAGTGAAAGAGAGGAAGTTCCCTTCTTCTTGGAGGTGAGGTGGTAGTATTTCTCGGTGGTTTTCCACCACGTGGCAACGGATGGTTGGTTGGTTTGAGGCGGTGATGTGAGGGAGGTTATGAAGTCGGAGACTATGGCCTTTTGGGAGGGTTTGAACTGACCGTACCATATGAGGTTAACGGAGATTTTCCCGTACAGTAACGGACCGTTATGGTAGCGGAGTAGCTGGGATTGGTCTTGAACCAGCTCCTTCATGTTTCTAGCAGCTAAAGAAAGTTGGAAGAGTGAAATGAGAAGAAAGATTTTGATAAAGCATTGAGAAGAAAATAAAGTGGCCATGTTTTTGTTGAAAATGGATTCTGACCAAAGCAGAGATTGCTAGCGGTCTTTTCTTTTTTTTAAGTGGAAGCTGAGATAGCGAATGAGATTTTGTTTTGTGGATTGGATGTGGGGATTGGGAAGAGTATTTATAGGTCCCAGGCAAGGCAAGGGTTTAATTTAGGACTTAGGAGTTTTTAATTTATCGTGTTTGAATTGAATAAAATGTGGTTTTCACTGTGTGGAACTTGCGAAGAAAGATAGTGATTATTGTACTTGATTAAAGGAGAGGTGACTTTTGTGTGTGGGAAGTGGTTAGCCCTTCTGGCATTTACGAGCCACGGCTTGTCCAGTAAGTAAGGTAGAGGGACCCCCCTCCCCTCCGAAAACTACTCTAATCCCACCTCTCCATGAGCAAGTGAAGTTCACGCGCTGAACTAAAATGTGTCTTCTTATGGAGCGTGAGAGGCAAGGCAGTGTGGGTAATGGGGATGCATTTAAAAAAGGGGTTCTGAGTAAAAGAAAGAAAGTGCAATCCTTTGTTGAAATAAGTGATGAGGTCTTTATTGTTTTTGTGGGGATGGCTACGTGACAAGAGCGTTACAGCTTAGGAACAGTTTGATTATTTTGAAGAATGGTGGATTGTCAAAATTGGCCATTGGGTGTAGGCTTCTCAGGTAAGGGACTAGAAGGGTATAATGGGAAGAATAGGAAGCGGGAATTATGGGGCAAAGCAAAGAGAGACGTTAGGATATATGCCAGCCTGGATGGTGTGTATTTTTATTGGGGAACGGGTATTGATCCAACTGGCACTTAACCATAGCCCCAAACGAAAGGAGTATCCAAGGAAGCACGTGACTGAATGCGCCACCCCTCATTCGATAACTATCCACGCGCCACTCACGTGACCTCACACGGTGGATGCCTCCTTCCACCTCTGCCTGTATACCTGTACCTATCTATTATACACAGCCTCAAAGGACAAAGGCTCACACGTTGCTCGACATTATTATGGTGCTAAGCATTAATGTTACACAAAATTCTGTAGGAAACAAAAATGTTACACAAATTAAATGTTAAATCTAAACCGCTAAAGTTTGTAACTCAAGTGTTGTTAAGTTTAGCAACTCTTGTCAATCAATAAAATCATAAATTAGAAGTAAAATCATAAATTAGAAGTTGTATTAATTTAATAGTAATACTATATGACTAGTAAATATTATCATTTTAGAATAATATTAATTATTTGTATTTACATTTACAAAAAATTAATAAAATTTGCATACATGATATAGTACGTATCCATATTTTGATATTAATAAAATTTATTTATTAAAGATAATTTAATATTTATACTAATCAAAATTATTAAAACTGTTGGCCTTAAGATTTTTTTATTAATTTAATATTCAGTTCAATTTTAATTTTTTTTTATCTTGACATTAAAAGAGAGGTTAAACCTATAAACTTATGTTATAGTTTCCTGCGGCAGCATGATGGCAATTAATGACTAGTACACTGTCGCTAATATATGATCAACTTACTTAATGTTCAGTTATGGCTTGAGGACTACATTGATTTTTGATAATTTAATGTATTTAAGGGTTATTACTTAATTACTTATTATTAGTAGGCCAGATGCGTTCCACTTGCACCTTGCACTTTCTCTGCACCTCTGAAACTGAAAAAATGACACAACATAATTGCCTTTACGTAGTTATTAACTGGGCACATATATTATTTTATGGTGTTGCTAACCTAAAATCACGAGAACAAATATAGATAATAAACAATAAGCCAGATTCACGAGGGAATAGCACTAAGCTAATTTTTTTAGTGTGAGTTTCATGTATATTTACGAAAGAAACACTTGCTGGGTGTCCGCTTACAATGGCCTAAATTCCCGATAGTCGCAAAGACAAGCCCAGCGAATGTGATGGTGCATGCACCTCTGGATATTGAATCAAATTTTCAGACAAATACTTATTTTATCATTGACGTAGTACTTGGTATAGTTTTTAAAAATGTATCTGAAAAAATTATCCTATAATTTAATAATTTATACGCTATGAATCTATGATATAAATTTCAATTTACATAATACTTATTTTAAGGTATGTGAGTGAGATTTTGAATTGAAATAATTTTTGGGCACACCAGTTTCTCCTATATCTTGAACAAGGTCAAAGAATCTAACGACATTATTAGCTAATACTAATAAATAATTAGGCCAACACGCACATTACGTCTTAGCGTTGAATATATTTCATTGGATTCGGTCTGTCCGTGATGCAGAGGACTGGATGGTAGCTGTGCGAGCTAGATATTAATCAATGGAGTCATCAATTGACATTGTGAATTGCCCATAATCTCCTCTTGAATGTTTGGTGGGATTAACAATACATAGCTTTTTTATATATATTTGGGGTTGGTATCGTATATAAATGGGGGAGCTGCTACCTTGGCCAACAGCTTGGTGTCCGCTCATGTTTTTCAAGCAAACTCAATCATAGAGGATAGAGGATAGAGGATAGAGCCTTTATTTTATGCCTCCTTTTTTTAATTTTCCTTTGGTCCTATCCGATAACACACCAAGAAAGGCATTTATTTGGATTTGCATAGGAAAGTTCCGGAAGTAGTACGCTAGGTGTTAATGTAACACTAAATGTAAATAGTTTCGTCAAAAATTATAAATTATAGCAGGGACGAGGTGCGCTAGAATCATGCACACAACACACACCAATTTAGTTGAAAGGTTGTCGTCGGGGGACATGTAAAAAGAGGCCATAGAATTATTCTATTTTCTTTTTTTTTTTTTCTGGTCAAAGGTCATATAATTAAATGGGACTAAGAATAGTTTTATAACACAAGTTAGTATCTAGCTTGGGCTTGAGCTGACCACGCATGTATTGCTGAAATCTAATACTAATCAAGCAATCCCTTTGTCTTCCAGTTTTCATGGAAAAACATACAAGGGGGAACTAGGGAATTGAAATTAGCTCACATTCTGTGTTAAGTGTTAACTCTAACGAGAAAAGATGAAACCACGATTAAGTGATTAACTAAAGATTTTAATAATTAAGGTGCTATAATAACTATAACGGGGTGGTGGCGCAGTTGGCTAGCGCGTAGGTCTCATAGCTTAGAGTAATCCTGAGGTCGAGAGTTCGAGCCTCTCTCACCCCATTTTGCTTCCTTTTTATTTGGTTTTTCCCTTTGTTCTTGGTTTTTGGTCATTTTTTTTTCCATGAGGTTTGTGAAGGAAATGCTACTACGGGCCCAATATAAATGGAATAATTAGTCCGTCGATAGCATATTAATCTTCTTAAGATCGTGTCGTGTCTTTTCGTGAAGTGGACTAATCGGCCTATCAATATTATTCAGTCCGAATGCAAGAAAACTTTTTTTTTTAGCCAACACAAATACTACGAAAAGGTATAATGAAAAATAGGGGGGAAAATGACACTCTCGCAACTTTTTAGAATACCTTAAAACTATAAATATAAATTCTGTGGTGTCTCTTTTAAAATAATTCATTTTTATATCTAAAAAAAAGTTGGAAAAAGAGTGATCCAAATAACATATCTTAAGAAAAAGTTGTTATTGTTCTCCAAAATAAAATGGTTCACCGAAGATGAGGTACTAATAAATTGTTCACCATCTCTTTTGTAGTTTTTTCTGATAACAATTAACATATCTATAGATTTAGATTACTATAGATTGGTGTAATTTAAATTTTAATATTTAATTTAGTTGAATAATATAATATTAGTTTTCTTTAAATAATTTATAAAAAGGAATTTTTTTTGTAAAGAGTATAATTGAGTGAAGAATAAAGATTTTCACCAAATTTATAAAAACATGTGTATTGCACGTAATATTTTGTTTGTTAAACTTTTTCTATTTTTGAAAAAAAATAATCTTTACTCTTAATTGAAAGTACAACGCACTATAGTATTTGTTTATATCCTATCCCAACAAATAAAGCCAGGCCTAATAATGAAGAAAGGTCCACCAAAAGAAGGAATATCGAGAAACCCCCAACAAACGGATTCAATTAGAAATCCACCACCCTGAGAATGAGGAACCTCCACAAACAACAGAGATACTAGGTATAGTCCATGGCCAATGAGAGCGACTAGAGTAGCTCAAGCAAGAAGCTAAGCGACAGCGGGAAGTAGAACGAGAACTGCGGAGAGAGGTAAGGCGACGAAGGGAGTTGGAAGAAAAGCTCTTAAAACTAAAAGCCGACCTTCGAAGTTGGAATAATCGAGCTGATAGAAAGGAAAGCCCCTAAGAGGAGAAGATCCATTCGTGGAAGAGATCATGCGGGTCAAAGTTCCTAGGAACTTCAAATCTCCCGACATGGATCTCTATGACAGAACCGACCCAAGACACCATCTTAGCAACTTCAAAAGTCGAATGTACCTAGCTGACGCCTCTGATGCCACACGCTGCAAGGCCTTCCCAACAACCTTGACCAAAGCAGCAATAAAATGGTTCGACAACTTATCCCCCAGATCGGTAACCTATTTCGATTATCTAGCAAGGAAGTTTCTTACCAACTCTATCTAGAAGGATAAGGTAAAGCATGCCCAGAGCATGTTAGGAGTTAAACAGGAAACGGGAGAAATCCTTCGATAAACTCAGGTTGGAGGAAAAGGATCTGAAGGCATACCTAGATAATCTCTTCAGACTATGGGATATGGCGATCTGACCTCTTGGATACATCTCCCTATACACTACCTTTGGAAAGGGTGCAAAGTCGAAGACATGAGTGTTGATTACATTGTGGTCGACGTAACAGCTGCATACAATGCCTTAATAGGTCGGACCACTTTGAACTGACTTGTAGCTGTTGTCTCCACACCCTATCTGTGCATGAAATTTTCCACACCGAAAGAAATTGTCACCATTAAAGGAGATCAGAAACTAGTATGTAAGTGCTATAATGAAAGCCTTAATAAGGCAGTCCTAGGGGAAAGGAGGTCAACACTATTGAACTAGGTGGTCTCCGAACCCAGGAAGAACTAGTCCCCAACCTGGAGACAAAGTAGAGGAAGTACAAATCGAAGATCACCTTAAAAAAAACAAGCATAGGGGCTAACTTAGAAGAAGACCTGAAAGAACAGCTCATTGACTTACTAAAAAGGAATTCTGACCTCTTCGCTTGGAAAGCCTCCGACATGCCTGACATAGATCCCGACCTCATGTCCCATAAGCTTGCAGTATATCCGGGTTCCCGACCTATCCAACAAAAGTGTTGGAAACTTGGGCTAGAAAGGACACAGGTCGTGGAAGAACAAGTGCAAGCCTTGTTGGAAGCAGGGTTTATAAGGGAGGTAAAGTATCCATTGTGGCTAGCTAATGTTATTCTGGTGAAAAAACAAAATGGAAAACGGAAAATGTGCATTGATTACACTGACCTCAATAAAGCTTGTCCCAAGGATCCATATCTTCTCCCTAGCATCGATGCAATAGTCGACTCGTCCTCAGGCTATCGATATCTATCTTTCATGGACGCTTACTGATGCGTGAGCATCTTATACCCTTTTTCTAGTTATTTTTACAATGTTTTTAGTTAGATTTCAATTAATTTTACTTGATTTTTGTGCAAAATTTACCTTTGGATGCTACTTTGAGTTTTTCTTGTGTTTTTATGGTTTTAGGTGAAATTTGGAGCAGTTTGGAGAAGCCTGGAGCAAGAAACGCCAGCTCCTCCCTGGGCGCTGAACGCCCAACCTAGCGTTCAACGCCAGTAGGGGGCACGAAGTTAGAGGCGCGCTTCCTTTCTGGGCATTGTGAACGCCCAATCCTGGCGTTGAACGCCAGCTTGCTGTCTGTTTCACACAACAATTGGGCCTCCAAGTGGATTTTAGCACTTATTAGTCTTATCCTATTTTATCTTTGTAACTTTTAATTTAAAATAATATCTTTTAGGTTTATCATTTATTATTAGGTTAGTATTTACGGAGAAGATCACTTAGGTTTTAGGGATATTCTTCTCCTCGCACTTTTGAGAATCCTGTTTTCTTTGTAAGTTATGAGCTACTAAACCTCTTGGTTAATGTTAGGAGCTCTATTTATTTATATGGATTAATATTATTACTTTTTTATTTTAATATATGTTTGATTCAATTCTAAGGTGTGTCTCGTTCTTAATCTAATGAAATTGGGTGGAACGGAAGTATGACCCTTTTTCTACATAAATTCTGGTGATACTCTGACCCAAGTCGCCTGAACTACAGCTTGAGAACACACCTCCTAGATGGCTAATCCACAACCTATTGGGGACATAGGAACATCTGTTCAGTCGGGATCTGGGGTGATTAGGGCCTTTGTGATATAAACTAGTTTTCTGAACTTCACCCTCTAATTCGAATTGAATGACCACGAAAGTGGCGTTTGATGAGGATTAAAGGAGATTAAATTGCTAAGGAATTAGGGTTTAATCACTTACAGTTTGCCATAGAATGAATCATTCATTGTTAAAATAGTTAGTAAGAATTTTTAATCCGGAAAGATAAACATCTCTGAGACCTTAACTGTTTTCTTATTATTGATTTTACACCTACCTTTAATTGTTCTCTTTAATATCTTGTTTTATACGCTTTTAACAACAACCATCCTTGACTGTTTCTTGACTATGTGCAGCAAGATAACTATTGCTTGCTCAATCTGATAATCCTCGTGAGATCGACCTTCACTCACCTGAGGTATTACTTAGATGACCTGGTGCACCTGCCGGTAAAGTTGTGCGAGTTCTAATTTCGTGCATCAAGTTTTTGGCGCCGTTGCCAGGGATTATTCGTGATTGACAACTACCGGCTGTCTTGTTGATTAGATTACGTATTTTTATTAGTTTTGTTTAATTATCTTTCTTTTGATTTTCGAAATCTTTCTTATTTATTTTTCTTAATTTTCGATTGTTATCTTATTTATCTTTCCTTTAATTTCGACTTTTTTCTTTTGTTTTGGCTATCTTATTTTTATTTGATTTCAAATTTTAAGTTTGGTGTCCCTTTAGTGATTTTTTATTTTTGGTTTAATCAATTTTCTTTTTAATTTTTGATTCATATCTTGTTTATTTTTCTTGATTCTCGATCTTTATCTTATTTATCTTCTCCTTGATTTTTGAATTTTGTGTTAGTTATTTTATTTAAATTCAAATTTTAAGTTTGGTGTTTCTTTAGTTTTTCTTTCCTTCTTTATTTTCGAATTTCAAAAATTTTTAAAAAATGTTTTCTTTTTAATTTTCAAAAATTTTAGGTTAATTTTTGCATTCTTGTTTCGAATTTTTTTAGCTATAATTTCTTACTTTATGTTATTTTATTTCTTTTTGGATATCTCACTGAGAGTCCTCTATACTTTGACATAGAGACTCCTACTTTTTTCTTTCTTTATTTCTTGTTGTTTATTAGTAGGAATAGGGACAGGGAACCCCTTCTTGATTTTGATCCTGAACCTGAGAGGACTTTAAAGCGGTGTTTGCAACAAACCCAAGCCTACAAAGCTGGAGAGAATCTCACAGAATCTCTTGAGAAGGAAGCTGAAGAGACCACTATGGCAGCTAACAACCGAAATGCTGGAGAAGAAGGAAGGAAGGTGCTTGGCTCATACACTGCACCCACATCTGACTTCTTTGGGCGCAGTATATCCCCTGCCATTGGTGCCAATAATTTTGAGCTCAAGCCTCAACTGGTCACTCTAGTGCAACAGAACTGTCAATTTCATGGACTCTCCCAAGAGGACCCTAACAAGTTCATATCTGATTTCCTGCAGATCTGTGATATGGTCAAGACGAATAGAGTGAACCCTGAGGTTTATAAGCTCATGCTCTTTCCTTTTGCTGTAAGGGACAGAGTAAAGCTATGGCTGGATTCTCAACCCAAGAAGAGCCTAGACACATGGAATAAGGTGGTCACTGAATTTTTGACTAAGTTCTTTCCATCTCAGAAGCTAGGGGTGTGCATGGGCCGGGTGAAACCGGGTTTGATGTGACCCAGATCCGACCCGAAATATATACCGGGCCTATTTGTTAGACCCGAACCCGATCCTAGACCCGATGAAACCTATACACTTTCGGGCCACGATTATACCGGGTAAAAACCGGGTGAAAACCGGGCCGTTAACATTATATTACCTTGATACCTTCTTGTAAGTTAGCATGTAAAAATATCCAAATTTCCAAGACTCCAACCATTATTTGACATGGTAAAATTTACTTAGAAAAATATAATAAGAAGTAACTCTTCTCTAAAATTAAAGTATAACCATAATCAATACTAATATTGCCTAATAACACCAAATATTTAAATCAATACAAATAACATAAAATTATGCATTAGTCTAAAGTCTTATGCATTTTAAACATAAAACATTAACTTATAGTCTTATATATAATGACTAATAACACAAAATATTAAAGTTTACAATACTTAAATTTCACATAATAATAGCCATCATCCATCACTAATAACACAAAATATTAATTGTGTATGATGACCGGGCCACCGGGCCGATTTCGGGTGACCCAAGCTATGACCCGGACCCGACCCGAAATAATGACCGGGTCTACTTTTGAGACCCATACCCGGCCCTAGACCCGATGAAATCACATCAAATTAGCCCCTAAAGTGTTCGGGACCGGACCGGGTCTTCGGGCCGGGCCGGGCCATGCACACCCCTATCAGAAGCTGAGTAAGTTTAGAGTGAAAGTCCAGACCTTCAGACAGAAAGAGGGAGAGTCCCTCTATGAGGCTTGGAAGAGATACAAGAAGCTAATCAGGAGATGTCCTCCTAACATGATTTTAGAATGGACCAGGCTGGAAATTTTTTATGATGGCCTCTCTGAGATGGCCAAGATGTCACTAGATCACTCTGCAGGTGGATCACTACACATGAAGAAGATGCCTAAGGAAGAAAACGAGCTCATTGATATGGTTGCCAATAACCAGTACATGTACACTTCTTAGAGGAACCCTGTGAACACTGGGATTACTCAGTGGAGAGGAGTCATGGAAGTGGACACACTAGACGCCATTTGGCTCAAAACAAGCTTATGTCCCAGCAAATTAGTATGATTTTCCAACAACTAAGTGGGATGCAGGTTTCAGCTGTCAACACTTAAGATGCACCCTATGAAGGAGACGTTGGTGACATTGCTCAGACCACCATGGAGGAAGTGAATTACATAGGAAGTTCCTCCAGAAATCCCAACAATAATCCCTATGCAAATATATTTAATCAGGGATGGAGGAATCACCCTAACTTTGGGCGGAGAGAGTAACAGAGGACTCAACAAGGCTTCGACAACAATCAAGGTGGAACCAATCAAAATAGGTTCAACAACAGATAGTTTCAACCCTCTCAGCAACAGATGGAGACACCTCAACAAAGCCTCTCTGACTTAGCCACAGTATTTTCTAACCTCTCCAAGACCTCTCATAGTTTTATACAAGAGACTCGGTCTTCAATTTGGAACTTGGAGATACAAGTGGGTCAGTTGAGCAGCAGGATACCTGAGAGACCTCCCAACACTCTTTCCAGCAATACAGAGGTAAACCCAAGGGAAGAGTGCAAGGTTCTCACTATGGACAAGGAGGCCGACCCCAAGGAAGAGCAAGCTGCTGAGGATTTGAAGGAGAACAAGGCTCACGAAGAAACTGGGAGTGCACCGATACACTCCCCTATGGAGATGAAAGAGTCTAAAGCACAACACCCCCTGAACGTGCAAGAGGAGACCAAGGATGAGCAACTTGCTCAGTTATTGGCAGTCTTCAAGAAGTTACAAGTTAATATTCCTTTTGCTAAGGTGTTGGAGAAGAAACCCCCTTATATGGCCTATCTGAAAAACGCAATTTCTGAGAAGGAGGCCCTAAGGGGAGATGAAACTGTGGTGCTGACCAAGGAGTGCAGTGCATTAGTGTAAAAACTGCTACCTCAGAAAATGCCAGATCCCAGAAGCTTCCTGTTTCCCTGCACTATAGGGACCATTACATTTGAGAAGGCACTATGCGACTTTGGATCAAACATAAATCTGATATCTCTATCTGTGATGAAGAAGCTGGGAATTCAAGAGGTGCAGTCTACAAGGATCTCACTAGAGATGGCAGACAAGTCCATGAAGCGGGCATTTGGAATGGTGGAGAACGTCCTTGTAAAGGTTGAAGACCTTACCTCCCTGCAGACTTTGTGATACTTGACACCGGAGAGGACAAGAACGACTCCATCATCCTAGGAAGGCTATTCCTAGCTACTGGAAAGGCCTTGATTGATGTTGAGAGAGGAGAGTTGGTTCTGAGTTTATGGGAGGACCATATAATGTTTAAGATGCCCAACCCCTACTCTCTCTCAAATAAATGAGGTAGTATTGTACAACACTTAGTGTTTCAACCTTCTCTCTCGGTGGACAGCCATACAGAGCCCCCTGACATCAAACCTAAGTTTGGTGTTGGGTATTCACCTCCCACAATTGAAGGAGAGGGTCTTAAGAAGAAGGTACCCAAGGACTGGAGGAACAAGAAGATTCCTACTGAAGACTTCTCACCTGGCATGAGGGTAGTTTTCACAAGAAGTCTAGTTATACCACACACTGTGAACCGGATCCTGTCTCTAGAGCATGTTGAACTGATTCATGAGAGCACAGGAAAGAAGTTCACCATGAGGGCTGAAGATCTGAGTCCCTATGAACCTCCGTAAAAGGAGCTGTCCGTCAAGCTAATGACGGTAAAGAAGTGCTTGTTGGGAGGCAACCCAACCATACGTATCATATAGTTTACTTTTCCTTTATTTTATGATAGTTTAGCTTATTTGAGTTTGATTTCATATTAAATTATTTTCTATTTATTTTCATAGTTTTTCTCACTTTTCTAACGTTTGTGATCATGTGTAGCACTTAGAACAGAAACAAAAAAATACAGCAGGACAAACAGAACACCCTGAAGGATACCCCCTGCTGGCGTTGAACGCCAGAACTAACGTTCAGTGCCAGAGGGGGATGCAAAGTTGGACGTTAAATGTCCAAATGGGAGATATTCAAAGCCATGTTTTGATCCCTCTAGGACATTCAACTCCCATTCTTGGCGTTGACGTCACCCCCCCCCCAAAAGGGGATCCCCCTCTGGCGTTCAACGCCACTCCGGCGCTGAATGCCTGGGGGGAGGCAGCAAGGTGAAGTTTGGATTTTGGAGTCTTTGGCCAATGGATAAAATCCAACCACCAACCACCCCACCATTAACTCACTCTTACCCCCTTCTCTCTCCTCTTTCACCCACTTTTCTATCCACATTCATCCATTCCATCACCTAGTGGTGGAACCAGAAATTTCATAAGAGGGGCCAATTAAATATAAATATAACAAAAATTAACAAAAATGTTGCTCGACGATGCTTCATCGAACTAAAATCATCAATTATCATCTCTGAAGTGAATTTTGAAGCAATCTCATTTTCAATATATACAATCATATAATCTGCTAAAAATTCATCTTCCATATTGTTTCGAAGCCTTATTTTAATAATATTCATAGCTGAAAAGGCCCGTTCAGTTGTTGCTGTTGTCACAGGAAGAGTCAAAACAGGACGAATTAAGCTATCAATTAAAGGATATATATTTAATTTTCCTGTCTCTGTCAATTTTTGACACAATTTAGCAATAGTAGACAAATTCTGAAAATCTGGAGCTTTAACCACATCAAGTTCATAATGTTGTAACTCATAATCCAATTGAATCTTTTCTTGCTCAGAAAAATCTAAAGAATAGAAATTCTTTGTAAGATTGCATATGTTGCAAACACTGAATAACTTGAAAGCATCTTTAGGATCCAAAGATGTACTCAATATGAGGAGCTCGGTTGCTTGCTCACTAAATCTACTATTTAGCTATTTCAATTGAAAATCTATCACGCTAGTAAAAATGTCGACACGGTAGTGGTGTTCAACAGTGACAACATCTTGTTTACGACGAGACCGAATTATGTCACTAAAAGAAGCACCCATATCAGGTATCTGAATAGCATGATCATTGCAGAAAGAACTAACTTTCTCCAAAAGTGCTCCCCAACTATTATCTCTTAACTATTGAATTAATGACTTTGTACTAGAAACCAGATGCATAGCATTCAAAATGTCTTGAGATTTTTGTTGCAATGCTTGACAAAGTTTATCAGTGATTCCCATGATTTCTTTCATCATATGCAAAATGAAAACAAAATCAAATGATAATAAAGATTTAAGAGCATAAGTAGCATCACCACGTTGAGAATATGTAGATCCATTAGTAGCCAAATCTTCCAAAACTGAAGTTGTTGCTCCAAACATACGTAAAAGGCTACAAATTGAGTTGAAGTGAGAGCTCCATCTGGTATCTCCTGATCTTTTTAATATGCCAATTTGATTAGCTCCCCTTCCTGTTTCAATTTGATTAGTTGCAACTAAATGGGAAATTTCAGTTGCATAAGTAGATCGTAATTCATCATTGCATTTGCAAGAAGAGCACACAACATTGATAATATTACTCAAACTTTGGAAAAAAGCATAAACATCAACAACTTCTTTAGCTGCAGCATCTTATACCCTTTTTCTAGTTGGTTTTACATTATTTTTAGTTAGATTTCAATTATTTTTACTTGATTTTTGTGCAAAATTCGCCTTTGGATGCTACTTTGAGTTTTTCTTGTCTTTTTATACTTTTAGGTGAAATTCGGAGCAGTTTAGAGAAGTCTGGAGCAAGAAACGAAAATGCTGTCAGCTCCCCCCTGGGCGCTAAATGCCCAACCTGGCGTTCAATACCAGCAAGGGGGCATGAAGTTAGAGGCACGCTTCCTTTCTGGGCGTTCAACGCCCAATCCTGGCGTTGAATGCCAGCTTGCTGTCCGTTTCACACAACAATTGGGCCTCAAAGTGGATTTTAGCACTTATTAGTCTTATCTTATTTTATCTTTGTAATTTTTAATTTAAAATAATATCTTTTAGGTTTATCATTTATTATTAGGTTAGTATTTAAGGAGAATATCACTTAGGTCTTAGGAATCTTCCTCCCCCCGCACTTTTGAGAATCCTATTTTCTTTGAAAGTTATGAGCAATTAAACCTCTTGGTTAAGGTTAGGAGCTATGTTTATTTCTATGGATTAATATTATTACTTTTCTATTTTAATATATGTTTGATTCAATTCTAAGGTGTGTCTCATTCTTAATCTAATGAAACTGGGTGGAACGGAAGTATGACCTGTTTTTCTTAATGAGTTCTCGTGATACTCTGACCAAGGTCGCCTGAACTACAGCTTGAGAACACACCTCCTAGATGGATAATCCACAACCTGTTGGGGACATAGGAACATCTGTTCACCCGGGATCTGGGGTGATTAGGGCCTTTGTGGTATAAACTAGTTTTTTGAACTTCACCTCTAATTCAAATTGAATGACCACGGAAGTGGCGTTTGATGAGGATCAGAGGAGATTAAATTGCTAACAAATTAGGGTTTAATCACTTACAGTTTGCCATAGAATGAATCATTCATTGTTAAAATAGTTATTACACCTACCTTTAATTGTTCTCTTTAATATCTTGTTTTATGTGCTTTCAACAACAACCATCCTTTACTGTTGCCTAACTATGCCCAGCAAGATAACTATTACTTGCTCAATCCGACAATTCTTATGGGATCGACCCTCACTCACCTGAGGTATTACTTGGATGACCCGGTGCACTTGCCGGTAAAGTTGTGCGAGTTCTAATTTCGTGCACCACTTACTCGGGATACAACCAAATCCCGATGTACAAGTCGGACCAGGAGAAAACTTCGTTCATAACTCCAAAAGTTAACTATTGCTACATAGTGATGCATTTTGGGTTAAAGAATGCTAGAGCCAGGTACCAGAGGCTGATGAATAAAGTGTTCTCTTTCCATCTGGGAGAACTCATTGAAGTAAATGTAGACGACATGCTCGTCAAATCCAAATAGAACTTAACACTGCTATCCGACCTCTTTGAGGTGTTCTCTACAATAAAGAAGCATGGGATGAGGCTAAAACCCTCAAAATGCACCTTTGTAGTAGAATCGAAAAAGTCTTGGGTTTCATGCTAACTCAGAGAGGCATAGAAGTAAACCCGGATAAATGTCAAGCCATACTCAACATGAAGAGCCCGACCTGTCTTAAAGAGGTCCAACAATTGAATAGAAGGTTAGCAGCTCTATCCAGGTTCCTAGTAGGATCCGCTCTGAAATCACTACCCTTATATTCCATACTCAGAAAGGGGAAGCTTTTCGAGTGGACTCCAGAATATGAGTAGTCCTTCCAAGACTTCAAAGCCTTCCTAGGTCAACCGCTCATACTTACCCGACCTGTTAAGGGTGAAGAACTCGTATTGTACTTAGCAATAACAAACCGAGCTATAGCTTCGTCTTTGATCCGTGAATACACAAAGGGATAGCAGCCTATAAAGTTCACGTATCAAGGAAAGAGATGAATTATCAAAAAAATAGAGAAGTTCGTATATGCCCTTATCCTCACCTCTCGATGGCTCTGGCCTTATTTTCAAGCCCACACTATAAAGGTTCGTATTAACCAACGAATGAAATACATACTGTAAAAGACGGACCTGGCAGGGCGAATGTTGCATAGGCTGTAGAATTGTCCAAATTCGACATAAAGTATGAAACTCGGACAGCCATCAAGTCCCAGTATTGCTAATTTTGTTGCCGAGTATACAGAAACCCAAGGAAGCCCAAGTACATGGAGCATATTTGTAGACTGGTCGTCAAATAAAGTTGGCAGTGGGATAGGAGTTATGCTAGAAAGCGACCAAGAAACTCAGATAGAACTCTCATTGAGGTTCGAGTTTCCAGCTTCTAATAACCAAGCAGAATATGAAGTCCTGCTTGCTGGCTTGAAGCTGGCCAAAGAAGTGGGAGCAAAAAAGCTGATAGTGTTCAGTGGCTCTCAAGTGATAACTTCACAGATTAACGGTACCTATCAAGCCAAAGACTCCACTATGAAAAGGTACTTGGATGAAGTAAAAAAGCAGCTAACGCACTTCTTAGAAGGAGAGGTCCGACATATAGCCCGGGAATCAAACACCCGAGCTAATGCCCTCTCAAAATTAGCCAGCACCAAGCCAGGAGGTAACAATAGAAGCCTAATCCAGGAAATCCTGCAAGCACCATCAATATCAAAAGGGGAAGACAATCCAGAGGCAATGACCATATCCAATCAAAATTTGGGGTGGATGACTCCTATAATCAACTATTTTAAATTCAACGTCCTCCCTAAGAACGAGAAGGAGGCCAGGAGACTCATAAAGGAAGCACAAAATTACACACTGGTCCATAATGTCTTATACAAAAGAAGGATATCAATATCCCTCTTGAAGTGCGTTCCGACTTCTAACCCTAAGGAGGTCTTAGAGCAAGTACACAATGGCATATGTGGGAATCACTTGGGAGCTCGGTCACTAGCCAAAAAAGTGATTCGAGCCAGCTTCTTCTGGTCGACCTTACAAAGGGAGGCAACTGAGTTTGTCAAAAAATGCCCGCCTTCCCAGTAGCATGCCAACTTTCATGTTGCGCCTCTTGAAGAGCTTATTAGTGTCACCTCACCATGGCCATTTGCAAAATGAGGCCTTGACCTCCTAGGACCATTTCCTCATGCTCCAGGTCAAGTTAAATACCTTATAGTGGGGATTGACTACTTCACTAAATGGATCGAGGCAGAAACACTAGCAACCATCACTGCCCAAAGAAGTCGGAAGTTCTTTTACAAGAACATTATCATAAGGTTTGGAGTACCCGACTCCATCAACACTGATAATGAAACTCATTTTACTGACTCAACCTTCAAAAATTTGGTGGCCGACTTAAAAATAAAGCACCAATTCACATCGGTCGAACATCCTCAAGCCAATAGACAAGCTGAAGCTGCCAACAAGGTCATACTGGCCGGGTTGAAATGTCGATTACAAGAGGTAAAGGGGGCATGGGCAGAGGAGGTCCCTCAAGTTCTATGGGCATATTGGACAACCCCGCATTCCACGACAGGGGAGTCACCTTTCCGACTTGCTTATGGGATAGAAGCCATGATCCCTATAGAAATTGCTGAAGAATCTCCTAGGGTCATATTCTACAATGAAGGGGCCAATACCCGTGCACAAAAGGAAGAGCTCGACCTCCTTCCAGAAGTCCGAGAACGAGCTCAGATTAGAGAATGGGCACTAAAACAAAGGATGGCCCTACAGTATAATTAGAAGGGTATCAGGAGAAGTTTCATTACCAACAACCTCGTGCTGATCCAAAATGACATCAGAGTTCAGAAGCCGGGCGATGGGAAGCTAGCAGAAAATTAGAAAGGACCCTACAAATTGTTGAAGTCTTAGAAAAATGTTACTACAAAGTGTCCGACCTCCAAGGGTGGGAGCTCCCGAGGTCGTGGCATACGTGTAACCTAAGAAAGTACTACTGCTAGGTAGCGCACCTTGTTTCCTGGTGTACTCTTTTTCCCAACCTTAGGATTTTTTCTTAAAAAAGGTATTTTTTTAAAGGGGGTTTTAATGAGACACCAAAGCAAGGACTAAGGGTATTCAAGCCCTTACTGCATAAGTTTATATAAGGAAATTCTTGTTTATTAATAAAGTTCTTATTTCTTTCTTTAAAAGTTTCTTATCAAAAACACATTAAGTTAAGCTCGACAAACCGCGAAAATCATTGCCCGACCTAAGACAATCGGCAAGATGAAGCGACGAGGTACAAATTAATGTAAGAAATTATATAAACAATTCGTGAAAACCAACCTCAACACGGCGGACAAAAACGAAGTGTAGAAGTAACTTAACAAAGTCTGACTACACGAAGTCGGAATTAGGAAAGGAAACACATAAATAAATTCGCTATTTATCACAAAAAATTGCCAAGATAAGAAATCTAGCAACTATATTTGGCTTTTAAGACCTAGCTTCATTTACTTAAAGGCATAAAAGTTCTTAAAAGTCCCAAAAAAGTAACTCGAATACAACTTTAAAAAGTTGTTAGAAATGCAACTGTAATAAAAGTAAAGTATTCAAAAAAGTTACTAAGCTATTACAAAGGAAAGTGTTCTAAGACCCACAAGTCGGGTAATCTTCAAAAAGTCACAAAACAAAAACAACTTAAGGACCAGCGCCAACTAGCGGATTAAGATCCTCACCAGTCTCGACATCCTTACCTCGGACAGGAGGAGTCGGAGGATGCACTGAGACTGGGACAGTCGGGATAGGACCAGGAGGCAAAGAAGGGGCTTCAACATTCAGGACCTCGGGCTAAACCTCCAGAATATTAGAGGTTTGCCCGGTTTGAGTCTTCGAATCGGGCAAAGCACCCTCCTCCTCGTCCTTGGGGGATCGTAAGATCTTTCCATCCACAACAATGTTGTCCTGACTGAACAAGGATAGATCAACCCCAGAAGCCAAGACCTGGATCTGAGGCTTCAAGTTCTCAAACATTTCATCCATCCCGATGACCACGGACTCCTGAAGGGAAGCATACTATTCTCAGAAAGATTTTAACTCTTCTTGAAGGTTGAGCTTCTACCCGTAGACCCGGGTATAGCTTTCCTCATAGCAGCCGTCTTAGGGGTCATAGTATCTGTCAAACAAGAGCAAAAACACATTAGAAAAACAAAATACAACTAAAAAATTATAAAAGTTAAAGGTCGGGAGACTACCTAGCTCGGACCGAAGCTGACCGGGGTCCCCTAAGAATCTCTTTGTGTCCAAGTAAGGAGCTCGGCCCTAGCACTATTGCAACACATTTACAAAATATTTTTCCACCTCATCTAGGCTATCTACACTGTACTTAGCTATAACAGGCTCTTCTTGCCAGTACAAAGGAAAAGAAGGCTCTTTATTCTCATTTAAATAGAAAGACCAGGTGCCCTCTACAGCTCGGATCTTAAAAAATTAGTTCTTAAAATCGTGAAAAGACTCATCAAAGATAGAAAATCCTTTCTTACCCTGAACAGCGCGGAAAGAGAACTAAGAAGCCTTCCCTTTCAACGTCCCGGGTTTGGTCAAAACGAACAAGTAAAAGAAGACCTTAGAAGAAGGTCAGACATCAAGTTCTCGGCAGAGAAGCTGAAAAATCTTTAAGAAGGTCCAGAAATTCGGATGAAGTTGAGAAGGAGCAACATTACAAGCCCAAAGAATATTGGATTCAAAATCGGTAAAAGGGAGTGAAACGCCTAACTTTGAAAAAAAGCAATCGTAGGCGTAAAAGAAAGGGCGTTCCGAGTTATCTAGAAGAGGAAAACATATTCTCTCTTCGGGATCAGACACTACTAGCTTGTAATTTCTCTCATCCTCTCTGTTCTCACAAATTTTATGGTGTCTATGGAACTCCTTCTAATATTGCTTATCAACTATGGGGACACAAGAAAGAATAGAGGTATCTACTCAATTAAGGAGACTAGGAGGAGCTTTAGTCGACATACTGAGAACAATAGAGCGCGACATAAAAACTATACCTACAAATGCAAAGTGAAGAAGCCATTACTAAAAGAGCTCAGACGTCGTCCAAAAGAAGTCGGGTAACAACCAACGAAACCAAAAAAGGCAATTTCAAAAATTTGCTACATACAGAATGAGTCGAAATGATGTCCCTCCTATACTACTATAGTAACATTATCGCATAGTCGTAACACCATTGGGGAAACACAAATGCAACCAAACAAACAATGAAAATTTTGGCAAAATTCAGAATTCCTCAAAATGATCTCAAGCAACAATCAAACGACAATAAACAGTTTCAAACAACTACAGTTCTACAAAATGGCAGATACACATCCAACACTCTATGTCGGTCTCGATCGATGAAGAAGACCGAAAGACTTATTAGCAAAATTAAAGCAACAACAGTTAAAAGCAACTCCAAGAATAAAAAAACAAACATATCAACATCGATGACATTTTTTCAAGGGACCACTCAAAACAGTCTTAAGCAAATAAATCACAAAAGATTGTCAAAAAGATAAGACACCAACCTTGATGAAAGTCAGAAGGGAGAGGGGCACGTCAAGCGGCAAAGTCACGGACGATCCTCTTCGTTAAATGCAAGCCAAGACGAAGAAAGTCTTGGGAAAGGAATCTCAAAAGTGAACGAAGCAGAAAAATCTTTACGGTAAGAAAAGGTTCTCTGTGAAAGAAGAAAGCGAAGAGAAAAGCAATAGAAGATCTTTTCAGGAATGTAAAAAGGGAGTAGAAGAAGGGACAAGGTGCTTTTATAAGAAACAAGGGGCAAAAAATTCTTCTTAACTCCTCTTTAAAAACGTGCGCAAATCCCAAGAAAAACTACCGTGCATTAAAATAGGTAATGTTCAAATTTTTTGAAAACACGTCGGATATATGACCTTTAAAAGCAGAATACCCGACGTCAAATCAAAGGGCCACGAATTATTAGAGTCCGACCTCTTGAAAGTTTGGGACTCAAGCAGGGACACTGTTCATACCCTGCCCCAACAAATAAAGGCAGACCCAATAACGAAGAAAGGCCCACCAAAAGAGGTGGCCTCTATAGCATACCTGACCTCTTTAAATAGGTCGGGCATAATGAAGGAGCTTAGCTCTACCTATCCAAATAGGTAACTGCCTCCACAGATTTTTTCCACTATCTCTATCTTCTCTAAAAGATAGGTCTCAACAACTCCCAAGACAACATAAAGCATAAAGGGAACGAATATCCATCCATAAAAGTGGAATTACTCCAATAAATGTGGTTAAAATTTTATTATAAATACATTAATATCCCTCAAGTATAATTTATGTTTTAATCTACAAAAAAATTGCATAAAATCCTTATTAACTTAAGTATTAGAATCTCTTGTAAGTATCACTCTCCATCTTCTCAGAAAAAACTCGGACTACAATAACTCAACACTAAACAAGTTAAATGTTGTCTTATAAAAAATTTAGACCTCACATTTAGGTCCAAATGAACGTTCTAGATAATTTTTGAAATAGGATTCTTTTTTATAAATTCGAACGATTAAGGATTAGTTCGCACGTGGTAGTTGCGCAAGTATAAAAGGTGTATAAGCTAGTTAGTTAGGATAGACCTGTGTGTATAAATACACCTGAATATATAGCAATGAATGTAAGTACAATTACTTCCATCAATTACATCTAACTACGTGCTTCCTACTCTATCACCCCGCTCCTTTTTCTCTCTCTTTTCTGGATTTTTCAGACCACGTGATAGAGGCTCTTTAAGACATTAAAATAAAAATATAGAAATACAAAATTATATTTAATAAATAAGATACGAATATAAATATTATATTTAAAAATATTAAATTAATTTATTTTAATAAAAAATATTAAAAGACTAATAAATAATATAATTTATTTTTTTTATTTTTATTTATTTTTTATAATTATATATATTTTTTAAATTTTTTGAAATAAAAAAATAAAAAAAATTAAATTTTTATAATTTATTTTAATTTATCATCAAACAAAATATAAAAATATTAATTTTTATATTTTTATTTTTTATATTTTATTTTTATTATCTTATCTTATCATATTTTTAAAATTAAACTGTCTTTGAGCTTTTTGGCTATATGGTTCATTACACATTGTCTCTATAAAAACTACACAAACTAAAGTGGAAAACCTGTATTCCTATATATAGTGATCATATAAAACATGGTTGATTTTTAAAAAGAATTGCTTATTTTAATGAGAAATTTTAGGTGATGAATATTTTTTGAATTTTATTTTATATTTAAACTAACACTAACTAACTTATTTTTTTAATACTAAATGTGTTAGCTTTCTAGCATTATCTTATTTTCATTTTCTAAACTGTTTTCATGAAAGTCAAATCGGTTAAATTACAAAAAAAATAATGAAAATTTGTGGCTAGAGTTTATCACATTATGTAATCATATATTGGTATGTTTATCAAGTATTAAATCAAGTTGTCAACTTATTATGCTAGAACTTTATAGAAATATTATTAGTTGGAATTGATTAAAAAATGACTTAGTAATTAAAAAAATTAGCATATTTAAGTCTATAAATAAGCATAATATGTAATTATATCATTCAAACGAAGTTCATAAATTAATATAAATTTAAATTGAAAGTCTTTACTTTTTTTTATTAGAAAAGTTAATAGAAAATGGAGATATGTCTTAATGTTATAGTGTAGTTCTTTTTCAATATATTATTATATTATTGTTGAAAAAAAATATACCAAAATTGTATTATGTTATATTATCGTTAGATGTTTATGTGAGTGAGCAAACTTGGTATAAATTCTTGTGGAATTTATATTTACATAAACGGTGGTAATGATGAAAATATTTTTATGTTTTTAAAGAAGGGTGAATTCATTACTTTGTGTGTTTTTGTATTTAGATTTTAGAGAGTCAGTCAAAGAATATTACCTGAAAGGTAAAAACTCAAGTAAAGTCGACTTTACGTGAAGTTGATATTAAGAGTCGTTAGATGATTTGACTGAATTTTTATCTAACAGTTCTCAGATATCAACTTCGCATGAAGTTGACTGCACCTGAGTTTTCATCTAGCTGAAAACAATATATATTTTGGAGCTAAGTCAACTACGTGCATTATTGTTCAACTTTCAACTTTGTGATTAAACTAATTAACGATACTATTATATGTATATAACCCAGAAGGTTTTAGTCTTCCTTAAGCAACAAGAATCACTGAATTAGTGAGTTTAATTAATTCTTTTTTGACTCAGCAGAATCAAGCTAAGCAAGACAAAGAGAAAGAAGAAGATGATGAATTCATTGAAGCCTCATCATGCAGTTTGCATACCATACCCAGCACAAGGCCACATAAGCCCAATGATCAAACTAGCAAAGCTTCTTCACTTCAATGGTTTCAACATCACTTTCGTCAACACAGAGTTCAATCACAAGCGCCTTCTAAGATCTAACGGTCCTGATTTCCTTAGTGACCATCACAACCCTTTCTTTCGTTTCAATACAATCCCTGATGGTCTACCTGAGTCCGATGTGGACGCCACACAGGATACTCCCACCCTCTGTGAGTCGCTTAGAAGAAATTGCTTAGCTCCATTTAGGAACCTCTTGTTCAAACTTAACAGCACCGTGGATGCTCCTCCAGTTTCTTGCATAGTCTCTGATGGTGTCATGAGCTTTACCTTAATTGCTGCCGAAGAATTGGGAATTCCTGAGGTGCTTTTTTGGACTATGAGTGCTTCTGGGTTCTTGTGTTACCTTCACTGTGATCAACTAATTGAAAAGGGGATAACACCCTTCAAAGGTACATAGTAATGAATAAATTAAGGTGGAAACTCAGGTGCAGTCGACTTCAAGTGAAGTTGATAGATGAGAGCCGTTAGGTGGTTTGACTGATTTGACTAAATTTTCATCTAACCGCTCTCAACTATCAACTTCACGTAAAGTCGACTACACCTGAATTTCCACCGTAAATTAATTGTAATATTGATCATATAAGCTTTGAATAAATCATGTATATATGTTAAGTACATATGTTTGAGTTGCAGATGCGAGTTATTTAACAAATGATGAGTATTTGGAGAGAAATACCATCGATTGGATACCAGGCATCAAAGAATTAAGGTTAAGAGATGTTCCCAGCTTCATCAAAACCACAGACCCAGATGACATTATGCTACAAGTTTTGCTTGAAGAAGTTGGCAGAACTAAGGAATCAAATTGCCCAATCATTCTCAACACATTTGATGCATTAGAGCATGATGCCTTGGAAGCAATTTCATCCATTTTGCCTCCACCTATCTACACCATTGGTCCCTTAAATTCACTCTCCAAACACATCATACATGATAAGGATTACATGAACACTGTGGGATGCAACCTGTGGAAGGAGGAACGAGAGTGTCTTAAATGGCTTGAAACCAAGGATCCAAACTCTGTGATTTACGTGAACTTTGGGAGCATCACGATTATGACGAGTGAGCAATTGGTTGAGTTTGCATGGGGACTCGCTAACAGCAACCATTCTTTCTTGTGGGTCATAAGACCGGATCTGGTCGCCGGCGACAACGCAGTTCTTACTCAAGAGTTCGTTACAGAGACAGAGAACAGAGGCATGTTATCAGGTTGGTACCAACTACGGTGACAACTCATTGCAGTTGTTTTGGTGAGAAATTAATAGCTAAAAATTTTTACAATACAATTTAGTCAAATATATCTACTCGTATTATATTATAGTTCTTAATTATTAACTTTGTACAATATAAACTGCATATTAATTTCTACCACTATTTATTTATTGGGTTTCACTCCATCATTAGTATAAAATATAAGAAACATTTCAAGTGCATGGAGAGTATCGGTGTTCCAGTTATTTTAACCGTTGATCTGAATTATAAAAATTATATATACATTAATTGAAATCAACGGTTAAAACAATTGGTGCACCAGTACTCCCTGATGCACTTAAAATATTTCCTAAAATATATATTAGAATATAATTACACATTAAAAATAAATTAAATTATATATGTATTTATATACAAATATATTGATAACTAATTTTAGTCACTAATTTTAGTATACAAATATTTTTTTTTTGTTATCTGTGTGTTTATTGGGTTATATACAAATGAAAAGTGGCCTTTGTGCCTGTTGGAATTCTAGTATTAATAAAATTTTCTAAGTCCATGACTGAATACACAGGTTGGTGTCCTCAAGAGGAAGTGCTGGGTCACCCTGCAATTGGAGGATTCTTGACACACAGTGGTTGGAATTCAACCGTGGAGAGCTTGAGTAGCGGCGTGCCAATGATATGTTGGCCTTTTTTCTCGGAGCAACCGACAAACTGTCGATTTTGTTGCAAGGAATGGGGTGTTGGGTTGGAGATAGAAGGTGGTGTGGTGAGGGAGAGAGTTGAAAAGCTTGTGAGGGAGTTGATGGAGGGAGAGAAGGGGAAGGAGTTGACCAAGAAAGCCTTGGAATGGAAGATACTTGCACAAGATTCCACTACTCGTGAGAATGGGTCTTCTTTTATGAATTTTGATAAACTTGTTCGTCATCTTCTTGGTGGCGATAATTAAGTGACAACTTGTATGCTTTAATTTGGATTTTCTTTTGTTTCCTTGTCCCATTCAAAGTTGCGTTTGGATTTATTACTTGTTTAGGGGCTGTTCTTTTGATAAAAAAAATATTTTTTTTATTTTTTAATGTGTTTGACAATTTTTCGGTTTTAAAAAAAATATTAAAAAAATAAAAAATATTTTTTTTGAGAAGCTATAATTTATATCTTTTTAAAAAAAAAAATTAAAAAAAGATGTTTTTTATATAATAAATAAATAAAAAAGTACTTTTATATTATACATAAACATAATTGATAGATAAAAAGATTTTTTTGCATGAGATACCCAAACATAAAATTACTTTTACTTTTTCATAAGATCTTTTAAAAAAATAACTAAAAAAATTTTTTTTCTTAAAAGCTCACCCAAACAAACCCTTAAAAAAAGTTATTTATCCTTTAACTTTCAGTTATTATATATAATTAATTAATTAAATTAATTTCTAAGAATACAACTTCTGATTTTATAGAAAAATATCATTAGATTTAAATACAACTTCTAATAATAAGAATTATGTTGTGATAAGATAAGATTGCCTGAGGTGGATGTCCATTTTTCATAAGGTTTAAGTTTTCAAGAGAAATTACATTTAATAAGATTTGAAAACATAACCTTATATATATATATATATATATATATATATATATATATATATATAAATAGAGGCTTAAGCCTTGACGAGATACACAACAACATAAATAAAAGCACTTCTCTCTCTTTTCTCTCCATATTCTACTAATACAATATCAATATATTATAATAGTATTGGTGAATATTAATATTAGAGTCTTCTATTTATACATATTTATTTTATATTTTATTATGTCTTCCTTATTTATTTTACAACACGCTATCAGTACGAGACTCTGATCAAATTTTTGGAAGACTCAGGTAATAAATTTTTATTATGTCGAAACTCTCTTATTTTGAATTTAATGCTCTTGATATATTTGGAAACAACTATTTATCATAGATACTAGATGCTGAAATCCATCTTGATTCAATGGATCTTGAAGATACCATTAAGGCTGAAAATAATGTATCCCAAAAAGATAAAGTCAAGGCCATGATTTTCCTTCGTCGTCGTCTTGACGAAGGATTGAAAAATGAATATCTCACATTGAAAGATCTTGTAGATCTGTGGAAAGATCTTGCAGAAAGGTATAATTATTAAAAAACGGTGATACTTCCTCAAACCCGATATGAATAGACGCATTTGCGTCTACATGATTTTAAATCCATGAATGAATATAGTTCAGCAATGTTTCGAATCACCTCACGAATGAAATTATGTGGGGAAAAGATATATGATAATGATATGTTAGAGAAAACTTTCTCAACCTTTCATGTCTTGAATGTGCTCCTGCAACAGCAGTAACGAGAAAAATTATTTAAAAAATATTCTGAGTTAATTTCTTGCCTTCTTGTTGCTGAACGCAACAACAAGCTGCTTTTAAAAAGTCACGAAGCGCGCCCAGCTGGCGCCCCCTATTTCCTGAAGTAAATGCGGTAAATCATTACCTTAGAAGAGTAAATGGCAAGGCTTTAGTAACAAGAAAAATTATGGAAGAAAAAGGAATTATGTTCACAAGAAAGGATCTCACCAGAAGTGGGATAAAGAAAGAAACAATGGGCAAAATAAATCAATTGAGGATAAATATTTATGTTGTGGTGGAAAGGACCATTGATCGCATACCTATCATACCACAAGGCATCTAGTCGATCTTTATCAAGCATCTTTGAAAAAGGATGATAAAGAAAAGGAAACAAATTTTGTTTCAAATGATGCTGGAAATTACACCACTCATTATGATGTATCTAATTTCTTTGAGGATCTTGAAGGAAATATTGGCCATTTGATCAATGATAGAATAATTTAATATGAGATTGTTAAGTATTCATGTAAATAAATAATATAAAAAATCTTCTTGTTAAATTTTATTTTCTATGCATCTGAATTTCAAGTATGATGTATAATAAAATATTTATAAATTTCAAAATTAGTGAAAGTACCAAGATAATAATAATAAAATTTTTAGTATATACTATACTTCTTGAAAAAATATTTTCAATCAAGAAAATAATTTTATTGTGCAAATATTTCTACTCATTTTATTGTTATTTGTCTTTGAAAAAAAAATGGCAAGCATATATAATGAAGATGTATGCCTTGCGGATAGTGCAAGTTCGCACACCATTCTCAAAAGTACTATATACTTTACCCCTCTTGTGCCAAAAGAAGAATATGTTAATACTATTATTGGCTCAGACAATGTGATAGAAGGCTCCGAAAGAGCTATAATTTTATTTCCTGGAGGAACAAAATTTGTAATAAATAATGCACTATTGTCTACTAAGTCTCTAAGGAACTTATTGAGTTTCAAAAATATTCGCCGAAATGGATATCATATTGAAACAATGAATGAGGAAAATCATGAGTATTTATGTATCACAACTCATGATTTAAATAAAAAGGTTATATTAGAAAAGTTATCCTCACTTTCATCTGGGTTGTATTATACTAAAATTAGTGCAATTGAATCACATGCCATTATATACCAGAAGTTTACTAGCCCAGATGAACTTATAATTTGGCACGACCGATTGGGTCATCCGGAAACAACCATAATTCGGAGAATTATTGAAAACTCCCATGGACATTCACTAAAGAACCAGAAGATTCTTAAAACTAGTGAATTTTGTTGTGCTGTATGTTCTCGGAAAAAGTTAATTTTAAGGCCATCACCAGTAAAGATTGGATTTGAGTCTCCTGAATTTCTAGAAAGGATTTAAGGCGATATATGTGGACCTATTCATCCACAATGTGGATTTTTTAGATATTTTATGGTCCCAATAAACGCATCTTCGAGATGGTCACATGTGTGCTTATTGTCTTCTCGCAACCTGGCGTTTGCGTGATTACTAGCTCAAGTTATTTGATTAAAAGCACAGTTTCCATAAAATCCAATAAAAGCAATTCGTCTTGATAATGCTGGTGAATTTATTTCCCAAACCTTTGATGCTTATTGTATGGCTAATGGAATAAGTGTTGAACATCCAATAGCTCATATTCACACACAAAATGGGTTAGCAGAATCACTTATTAAACGCCTCCAATTAATTGTTAGACCCTTACTTATGAGAACAAATCTCCCAACTTCGGCTTGTGGGCATGCTATTTTATATGCCGCAGCACTTATTTGTTTGAGGCCAATGAGTTACCATCAATTCTCTCCTATGCAATTAGCTTTTGGCTAGCAGTCAAATATTTCCCATTTAAGAATATTCGGGTGTGCGATATATGTTCCCATTGCACAATCTTCTCGCATCAAAATGGGACCCAAAAAAAATTGGGGATATATGTTGGATATGATTCTCCCTCTATAGTAAGGTATCTTGAGATACAAATTGGGGATGTATTTAAAGCCTAATTTGCGGATTGTCATTTTGATGAATCAAAATTTCTAACATTAGGGGGAGAGAATAAGCTTCCTGAAAAGAAACTTAATTAGAATGCATCATCTTTGATGCATTTGGATCTTCGATCAGGGTAATGTGAATTAGAAGTTCAAAAAATTATACATTTACAAAGGATAGCAAATGAATTGACTGATGTATTTTCTGATACAAAGAGAATAACCAAATCTTATATATCAGCGAAAAATTTTCCAATTCGAATTGATGTCCCAGTAAGACTAGTGGCTACTGAAACAAATTCACGTCAGAAGCGTGGTAGACCGGTTGGTTCCAAAGACAAAAATCTCCGAAAAAGAAAAGAGGTAAATACTATTCCTGTTGAAAAAGACATAATAAGTAGTTGTCCAAAATTCTGATATAGTTTTAATGCTAGAAGACGTTCAAGTACCTGAAAATTGTGAAAATGACGAGATCTCGATAAATTATGTCTTTAACGAAAAGAAATGGGACCAAAATAAGACAATTGTCGATGAAATATTTGCATATAATGTTGCATTAAATATCATGTATGAAAGTAAGGATCTTGAGCCAAAAACAGTCGAAGAATGTCGACAAAGGAATGATTGACCAAAATAGGAAGAAGCCATGAAGGCTGAGTTAGACTCACTTGCAAAATGTGAAGTCTTTGGACTTGTAGTCCGTACACCAGAAGATGTAAAATCTGTTGGATATCGATGGGTATTTGTGAGAAAACGAAATAAGAAAAATGAAGTTGTGCGCTACAAAGCCCGACTTGTGGCACAAGTTTTTTCATAAAGGCCCGGTATAGATTATGAAGAAACGTATTTCTTGTAGTGGATGCAATAACATTGCATTATTTGGTCAGTTTATCCGCATACCATAAACTACATATGCATTTAATGGATGTGGTAACAACCTACTTATACGGATCATTGGATCGTGATATCTATATGAAAGTCCCTGAAGGACTAAAGATGTCTAAACCATTCAATGAATATTCGCAAGGCTTATACTCAGTTAAATTGCAAAGATCTTTATATGGTCTAAAGCAATCTGGACGAATGTGGTATAATCGTCTTACTGAGTATCTGGCCAAAAACGGATTCAAGAATGAGGATATCTACCCATGTGTTTTCATAAAGAAATTTGCATCTGGATTCATCATAATTGCTATGTACGTTGATGATTTAAATATCATTGGAACTCCTGAAGAGATTCCAACAATTATAAAAACTCTAAAAGAAGAGTTTGAGATGAAAGATCTTGGAAAGACTAAATTTTATCTCGACCTGCAGATCGAGCATACAAAAAATGAGATCTTCATTCATCAAACAACATACACAAAAAAGATCTTGAAGAGATTTTATATGGATAAGTCACATTCGTTAAGTACCCCAATGATTGTAAGATATTTGGATGTGGAAAAGGATCAATTCCGTCCTAAGGAAGAAAATGAAGATATCCTTGGTCTTGAAGTACCATATCTTAGTGCCATTGGAGCGCTAATATATCTTGCTAATAATACAAGACCCGATGTATCATTTGCTGTGAATTTACTAGCAAGATATAGTTCCTCCCCAACCAGAAGACATTGTGGTAGAATTAAACAAATTTTTCGATATCTTTATGGAACGTTGATATGGGATTGTTTTATCCATATGGATCCAAGTCACAATTAGTTAGCTATGTAGATGCTGGATACTTGTCTGATCCACATAAAGGGAGATCTCAAACAGGATACATGTTCACATATGGTGGTACAGCTATATCATGAAGGTCCACAAAATAGACGATTACAGCAACATCCTCTAATCATGCTGAAATACTAGCGATACATGAAGCTAGTCGCGAGTGTTTTTTATTCAGGAGTTTGATCCAATATATTCTATCATCATGTGAACTAATTGACCATAAGATAGCTCAACTTAAGGGTTTGAAGATAATACAGCAACTGTCCTGTTTGAAGATAATACAGCATGCATTTCTCAACTTAAGGGTGGATACATCAAAGGTGATAGAACAAAGCATATTTCTCCCAAATTCTTCTTCACTCATGATCTTCAAAATCAAGGGACAATTGATGTCCAACAGATCCGCTCAAGTGACAATCTGGCAAATTTGTTTACAAATTCACTCCCAAAATCCTCCTTTGAAAAATTGGTACATCAGATTGGGATGCGCCGATTTCGAGATATAAAATAATGTCGACAAGAGAGGGAGACTGTACTCTTTTTCCCTTGGTCAAATTTTTTTCCATTGGGTTTTTCTTGACAAAGTTTTTAATGAGGCAGTCCCCATCAAAGGATATTGTACTCTTTTTCCTTCACTAAAATTTTTTTTCCATTGAGTTTTTCTTTAGTAAGGTTTTAACGAGGCATAATCCTAAATGTTCATCCAAGAAGGAGTGTTGTGATAAGATAAGATAGCCTGAGGTGGATGCCTATTTTCCATAAGGTTTAAGTTTTCAAGAGAAATTGCATTTAATAAGGTCTGAAAACATAACCTTATGTATGTATATAAATAGAGGCTTAAGCCTCTTACGAGATACACAACAACATAAATAAAAGCACTTCTCTCTCTTTTCTCTCCATATTCTACTAATACAATATCAATATATTATAATAGTATTGGTGAATATTAATATTAAAGTCTTCATTTATACATATTTATTTTATATTTTATTATGTCTTCCTTATTTATTTTACAACAAATTATATATGACCGAATTATAAATGCAGGTAAATTTAATTTATGAATATGAATTAAAGGCTCTTCTTTTTTTTTTATAGAGTAAGAGAGGAGAAAAAAGGTTAATGAAACTCATATCATAATAACAAAGGTCTTGAATATTGTGATATTATGTGCCACCGTCATTATGAAGAGGAAACACCACACAACGTACAAATTTGGAAGTCATTGCTAACTGCAAAGTAAAGCAGATCTATGGCTGAATCTTTCTCTTTTTTTAGTTGGTTATTAAAAAACTGAATACATCATTCGATTCTCTCTCTCTCAATACATATATTCTGAAATACTTTAAGCCTAATACAAAGAATATGGTTCAAGAGTATGAGAAATTCTAATGAATCAGTTTAATGATTAAATATTTTTTTGAATTTTAAAAAAGATATTACAAAGAAAAAATTAAAATTCTTTGACGTCGGGACGTCATTTAGGTCACCAATCTTGGTGAGGCTAACAATCTCACTATAGTGAAAATAGCTAAAAGCCCACCTTGGTTGGCTAAGCCAAAAATGCACCTCTTACTCTCAAAGAGTCTAGAAGAAGATAAGCACACAGCTTATTTAAATATATAACTCAATCATATCAACTCATAAATAAAAAGGATACATACGCATATTTATACTAGTAGGGGAGGGGAAGCCTTTGAGTATTAGGCGATGTGGGACTAATTCATATGCATATTATAATAACATAACTAAACTTTACTACTTTAACTAATATTGCTAATAACCTAATAGATGCTCCTACATCATTCTTCCTGGGTTGGAAGAGGTTTGGTCTCATCTCCTATTGATTCTGCATCTTCTTCATAGTAAGGTGACAGATCAGCAACATTAAAAGTGGCAGATACTCCATAGTCTCCTGGAAGCTCAATCTTGTAAGCATTATCATTAATGCGCTCCAAGACTCTGAATGGTCCATCCGCTCGAGGAGACAATTTCCCGTGAGACTTAGGAAATCGTTCATTTCTCAGATGAATCCATACTAAATCTCCGACATTGAAAATATTTGGTCTCCTATGTTTGTTGGCTTGGGCCTCATACTGAACAGTCTGACGTAATATCTTCTGTCGTACCTCCTCGTGGAGCTTCTTAATTTGTTCAGCACGTTCATCAGCATTTGCACTATACTCTCGAGGAGTTGGTAACGGCGGAAGGTCTAAAGGACTCAGGGGTCGCTTGCCATATACCACCTCGAACGGACACCTCCCTGTTGTTTGACTAATGGAATTATTGTAGGAGAACTCGGCTTGTGGCAAAACAAGATCCCACTGGCGAGGGTGTTTTCCCACAAAACTTCGTAGCAAATTTCCCAAGCTTTTGTTGACCACTTCTGTTTGACCATCCGTTTGCGGATGACTAGCAGAGCTAAATTGTAGGTGAGTCCCTATTTTTCTCCATAAAGTCCTCCAGAAGTGACTCATGAACTTCACGTCTCGATCTGAAGTGATTGTTTGAGGAATACCATGCAAGCACACAACCTCTTTAAAGTACAAATGTGATATGTAGGAGGCATCATCTGTCTTATGACAAGGTACAGAATAAGCCATCTTTGAGAATCTGTCAACAACCACCATAACAGAATCCTTTTGCCTCTATATCCTAGGTAATCCCACGACGAAGTCCATGCTAACATCTTCCCACGGGGACTTCGGAACAGGCAACGGCTTGTACAAACCAGTGTTTTGATCTCCACTTTTAGCAATGTGACAAATGTAGCATCTCTGAATGTGACGAATGACATCCCGCTCAAGTTTTGGCCAATAGAATTTCTCTTTTATGAGAGCCAATGTCTTGTCCCTTCCAAAGTGTCATGCTAATCCTCCATTATGGGTCTCCCAGATAATTTATTGGCGTAGTGAACAACGGGGAATGCACAACTGATTGCCTTTGAAAAGATAACCTTCTTGAATGAAGAATTGTCGATAGGGTTGTTGCAAGCAGCACGTCTAGATTTCTCCGAAATCTTGATCTCCCTCATATAACTCCCTTACAATCTCAAAGCCAACAACATTAATTTGTAGAGTGGAAAGGAGAGTGTGTCGTCAGCTTAAGGCATCGGCAACCTTATTTTGAGTCATAGATTTATGCTTAAGGAGAAATGGAAAAGATTATAGAAACTCACTCCCAGTTGCATGGCGTCGATTCAACTTTTGTTGGGAGTTAATATGTTTAAGATCCTCGTGATCAGTATACAAGATGAACTCATTAGGCAATAGATAATGGCTTTAGTGGCTTTATGCTCGTATAATCGCATAAAACACCTTGTCATAAGTGGAATACTTCAATTTAGCGTCATTAAGCTTTTCACTGAAGAAAGCAATTGGTCGGCTTTCTTGAGAAAGTACAGCACCGAGACCAACATTTGAAGTGTCACAATCGACCTTAAACATGGAATCAAAGTTTGGAAGTGCAAGTACAGGAGCAATAGCAATCCTTTCCTTCAATGCCTCAAAACTCTGTTGCGCCTTAGCACTATATGTAAAGGTATCATGCTTAAGACATTTAGTAAGTGGAGCAGTAATAGAGCTAAAATTCTTGATGAATCGCCGATAGAACGAGGCTAATCCATGGAAGCTCCTTATATCATGCAACGTCTTTGGATTAGGCCAATTAACAATAGCATCAATTTTTCTATGATCCACCTCAATGCCTTGACTTGTCACAACATATCCCAGAAATATGACTCTATTCGTCAAGAAGTCACACTTCTTGAGATTAGCATATAGTTTTTGCTCTTGAAGTACCGCAAATACTTGACGTAGGTGGACTAGGTATTCATCATGATCCTTACTATATATTAAGATGTCATCAAAGTAAACAACAATAAACTTCCTAATGAGGGATCGGAATACCTGGTTCATCAAGCGCATGAAGGTGCTTGGTGCATTAGAGAGACCAAATGGCATAACAGCCCATTCGTACAATCCATCTTGTGTCTTGAAAGATGTCTTCCATTCATCACCAGGCCTCATATGGATTTGATGATAGCCACTCCTTAAATCAATCTTAGAGAAGATAACAACATCATGTAATTGATCCAGCAGATCATCAAGTCGGGGAATAGAGAACCTGTACTTGATGGTGACCTTATTCATAGCATGACTATCAATGCACATACGCCACGAACCATCTTTCTTTGGAACTAGCAGAGCAGGAACAGTGCAAGGACTAGCACTTTCTTTGACTAGGCCTTTGTCTAGGAGATGTTTTACTTGGCGTTGCAACTCGTCATGCTCCTTAGGACTCACACGATATGCTGGCTTGTTTGGGATCACCGAACCAGGGACAAAATCGATGGCATATTGAATATCTCGCATTGGTGGTAACCCGTTAGGGATCTCCTCAGGGACCACATCAGAAAATTCTTCAATTAAAGGCTTGACATCCTCATGCATGGACAAGGTCTCTTTGTTCTCCTCACAAATTAGTACAAAACACATGAAGTTAAACTTTCGATGAGTTTTGTTAAGGTCTAACCTTGTGATTAAGGACGACTCAACTTGCTTCTCGTACTCATCAGGTCTTAATGAAGTCAACACAATCTTTACTCCATCCTTGAAGAAGGAATACGTATTCTTGAACCCGTCGTGGGCAGCACGACAATCATATTGCCACGGACGTCCTAGCAATAAGTGACATGCGTCCATTGGGATGACATCACACCATACTTCATCTGTGTATTTACTCCCAATTGAAAATTGAATGCAACATCGCCTTGTTACTTTGACCTTATTCCCTCTTCTCAGCCACTGCAACTTATAAGGGTGAGGGTATTCCTTGGGTAGTGCACCTTGTGTGGAAAATGTTATGGCGGAGCCATCCTTCATCTTCAGTTAGCATGGAAGTGTTCAAAATAGAGTGAACTACCAAAGCTTCACCACAATCCGCTGGAACCTCCTCTTCAGCATCATACTCAATATCATCCTCCTTCTCAAACTCTTCACTTGGCTCTTCATGGTTTTCTTCTTCAATTAGAGTGATAACTCTTCGATTTGGGCAATCAACAGCAATATGCCCAAACCCTTGGCACTTGAAACACCTTCTGTTGGATTCAGTAGAGCGAGAAGAGTTGTGCTCCTTATTGGCTTGTGAAACTTTTAAAGGACTTACCTTAGAGGATTGTTGAGGAGTCCATTTCTTCTTTGGAAGATTAACCACCCCTCTCTCTTTTGAGAAGTGATTGTTCTTCTTCTGTGTTATTTGCCTTTTAACCTTCAACGCTAGTCTTGTGATATCATCTAATGTCCAGATTAGTTGTAGTTGAACAATGTTTGCAATGTCTTCATTAAGCCCTCCGAGGTAGCGAGCAACAGTTTGTTCTTCAGGCTCTTGAATGTCACACTTGATAAGAAACTCTTCAAACTCCATAGTGTATTCCTCCACGGTCAATGATTTTTGTTTCAAATTGTGAAATTTGATGAAAACTTCTTGCCTGTAGTGCTCTAGAAGGAACTTTTTCCTTAGTTCATTGCACATTTTATCCCATGTCTTGATCTTGCTCCATCCTTCTCTTTCTCGCTGACGCTTGAGATTATCCCACCATACTGACGCGTGCTTCTTTAACTTGATCGCCACAAGCTTCATACGCTTGTCATCTGGAATGTCTTTTAACTCGAATACTCTTTCCACTGTGCAAAGCCAGTCAATGAAATCAGTAGGTTGGAGTCTCCCTTCAAACTCAGGAATATCAATTTTGATTCCTAAGTCTTTAGCTTTGTGCGTTGTACTGTGCCGTACTCTTCGTGTGGACAAATCTTCAGATGAAGAAGAATAATGAAATAGATTTGTATTATCCTCTTCGCTAGAAGGACTGTCTTCAGTCTGGTTTCCATGATTATATTGAGCAGCTTCACATTTTACAAGTTGCTCTTGCAACTCTTTAACCTGACAGCGTAATTCCTCTACTTCAATTTTTTAAGTAGTTCTATGCTTTGGAGCCATCTTTTACTACTATGCAATGAGATTGATGCTTGGATGTTGATGTTGTGATGATGATGAGGATGCACCAATGATGATAATGATGGAAATGAACGAATATAATCACCAACAGAAATGGCATCAAAAGAAGAGAAAAGAACAATATTACCCGGAACTTCGCAGCAGACAATCCATACTGACGACGACTTGTACCAACAGCGAGAAAACCGCACTAAAGACCGTACCCACAAACCAAATAAATTTTTATTGGAGCAAGTCGAGGACTGACCTTTCTCTGATACCAAACTGATGCCGGGACATCGCTTGGGTCACCAATCTTGGCAAGGTTAACAATCCCACTATGGTGAAAATAGCCAAAAGCCCACCTTGGTTGGCTAAGCCAAGGATACACCTCTTACTCTCAAAGAGCCTAGAGGAAGATAAGCACACAACTTATTTAAATATATAACTCAATCAATTCAACTCATAAATAAAAATGGTACATACGCATATTTATACTAGTAGGGGAGGAGGAGCCTTTGAGTATTAGGTGATGTGGGACTAATTCATATGCATATTATAATAACATAACTAAGCTTTACTACTTTAACTAATATTGCTAATAACCTAATAGATGCTCTTGCATCATTCTTCATCACTTATTATAATACCTAATAACTTAATTTTATGAAGTTAATTACTACATTGTAATCATCATTTTACTATTAGAGAAAAGGTTACAACATTAACTATATTAAGAGCATCATATGAACATATGATATTAGAACAAAATTTCAAACAACTCATGAAAATATCAATTCATTCTCCTAGATCAACTTAATTTAAAAGGCAATTCATAACCTTTAAAGAAATATAAGAAAATGAGCCCATGACATCACAACCTCACAACCTCATAATATATGCACTATTCCAAATACGTGCACTAAGGTATGATCTATAACTTAATTCTTTTTGCGACACATGCTAATTTGAGCGTCAGAGTCCTTACAGAAACACCGTCCACTATTGAGAATGACGAACTCGAAACATTAGGAACTCAGACTAGGAGGATGGCAACACCATCGTGTCTGCAACTTACTATCTATAATTTTGTTCAGATAACTCCTAAATTTAGAAAATCAAAAATATTTCTGAGCAATAATATCGTATGTGGAGACACATCGCTTGTCATATTTTCTTCAGTATGAGTTCTATCCCAAGGTTTGAAAATCATAAATTTCAAACCTCTAAATTATTGAGTTTGAATATCAAATTGATCTTTATTTTTCTTTTTGTCCTTTAGAGAAAAACTAAAAATTACATAAAAAAGAAGAAAATAAGATCAAATCTCATAATAATTTTAATTATATTGAAAAATCATATCATATTATCATATCTCATTACAAATGAGTTTAACACAACATATGTTCACAAGATGAACAATATACTTAAACATAAAAATAAAGCAGAAAATACATGGTCATTATATGCTTTAAATGTTTATAATTGCTAAACCAATTAAATAGTAGATGATTTGGAGATTTAGTAACGACATAAAAGTTGTAAAGAAATAAATTGAAAAAAAAAATTTTCGAAGTTTACAAAGCCGAAAAACAAAAAGTCGTTCTCTACTAATGAAAAAAATGTTAAGAATTCTAATTAAACTCCTTGAAGGTAAATCACATTCATACTTAGACACGTAAAGGTATGATTTATTTTATTTAAATTTTTATAAAATATTTGAGCATATTATTATTTAAAAAAATAATATAGAAATTTGTGATAGACATAAAGAAATAATCTCTGAATAATTGATTATTGAAAAAAATTTCACGAGTTAACTAATCTAAATTGAAAATTTTCATCATTCAATTCTCCAAACAATTGCTTTAGATCAAAAAAATTCATTTAGATAAATTATACTTAAATGGAAAAAATTCATTAAGCAATTGTTTTGCAAAAAATAATTTCTTTGTTTTAAACTCAACATTTTCATGATTGAGTTACTATTTCATGTATAGCAAATTTAATAATGATTAATTTTGACAACTTAAATTTATTTTGATATGTCTTCGTCAGAATCTCAAAAACTTAGACGTTCGAATTTACAAGCTAAGAGTTGGGATACCACAACGGAAAATCCATGAAACCGAAAAATTTTAAAACGAAGAAAAATCAATCCGACATTCAAGGAATGAAAACATCGACTCTTGATCCTAAAATCACAATATACAAACTTTGATTATAGACTGTTGTACTATCTTAAATATAGCTTATTTAAACTTACAATTGTATTTCTTAAAACTTTCAGTTTAAGTCTTCTCTTTCTCCAATTTATCCTAGATTGTATTTCTCATCTCTGATGGTGTTACCCCATCAAATGTTGGAAGAGGTTATAGGGTTCGACAGCTTATCAGAAGGGTTATTCGTATAGGCAGGTTGCTTGGTATAAAAGGTGATGCTATGGAAGAGGAAGACCTTGAAGGGGCAATTTTACCATTATTGCTAAGAAAGTTGTGGAACTAAGCACCATTATTAATTTCGATGTTAGGAGTGGATCCCACCACATCTTTGAGGAATTGAAGAGAGAAGAGCTTCGTTTTGTACAAACATTGGAGAGAGAAGAAAAGTTGCTTGAAGAGAAATTTGCTAATGCTTTGTCAAGTGCTAAGAAAAATGGAACTGCACCTTGCTTGGTTGGCGAAGACGTATTTCTTTTGTATGAAACATATGGATACCCTATTGAAATAACAAAAGAAGTGGCTAAAGAATGTGGTGTGAGTGTTGATATAAATAGTTTTGATACTGATATGGAGAAGCAAAGGCGCCAATCTCAAGCTGCACACAATATTGTCAAACTTGCCACAGGAAACAGGGCAAATATTGCAGAAAATGCATCTGATACTGAATTTATAGGCTATGACAATCTTTATGCTAAATCAAATGTACAAAGCCTAGTAGTAAATAGTGATCCAGCTGCACAAGTTAGTGAAGGGAGTAACATGAAAATTTTGTTAAATAAGACTCCATTTTATGTTGAATTAAGGGGACAAATTGGAGATCATGGTTTTATTTATGTTGTAGAGGGTGAAAATTAACCAAAAGATGTTGTGGAGATAACAGATGTTCAGAAGTCTTTAGATAACATATTTGTTCACAAGGGTACTGTTCATAGTGGATGTAAAGTTGAGGAAGAGAGCTAAGGTATAACAATTGTTGACTTTCCCATTTCAGTAACCAATTTGGTGAATCATAACTCACTACAATGTGATACAGACACATCCTTTGTATCACGTTAGTTTTCAAATTTCAAGTGTGGTTCATGTTGATAGCAAATATATTTGGTGCTTTGTAGGATCGTCATACTATTACTCATTTATTACAAGCAGCACTAAAGAAAGTGATTGGTCAAAAAACCTCACAAGCTGGTTCTTTGGTGGCATATGAACGTTTGAGATTTGATTTTAAATTCCACCGACCCCTTCTTGACAGTGAGTTTGGATAAATTGAATGGCTAATCAATGACTGGATTGAAGCAGGAATACTTCTTCAAACCAAAGTGATAGCCACTTGCTGATGCAAAACATGCTGGAACTATCGCAATGTTTGGAGAAAAATATGGAGAAGAGGTTGGAATTACTCCATACACATATGACATAACATTAATTTTCAAATTTTACCATCTTATGGTTTAGTTGTTCTGAGGAGATATGCATATCATGAAGTTTATATTTTTAAAGTTGAGTGATATCAATCTTCTTGAGTAAGAAATGAAACTATGAATAAAGTTTAAATCCTAATGACCAAAAAGATTATCAATCACTTAGTAAAAGTTAAAAAGGGAAGTAGAATATATTCAATATATGTATGTCATTATTTATCTAGCTGATATGATGTTTATACAGGCTCTTGTGGTTTTCTAATTTGTTGTATTGCAGGTGCGTGTTGTAGAGGTTCTTGGTGTATCAATGGAACTTTGACGTGGAACTCATGTCAGTAATACTTCCGAAATTTGTGGTTTCAAGATAATATCTGAATAGGGTATTACTTCTGGAATCAGGCATATAGAAGTTGTTGCTGAGGTAGCTTTCATTGAATATGTCAATGCTTGAGATATTTAGCTGAAGCAGCTATATTCCACTCTCAAAGTATGTTTCATGATCCTGAGTTCTCATGATAATACTGCTGATGTCTTGAGATGTTATGATTATCCTTAAGAGAACAAGTTAATACTTCATTTTGGCATTGTTGATCTCTACTAATCTTTATGCTTTATATTTAATCTTACGACCTGAAGGTTAAATCTGAAGAAGTGATGATAAGGATAAAAAACATTTTAGAAGAGTTGCGAGTTGTAAAAAATGAAAATTCTGCCTTGCGTGCCAAAGCCGCAATCTACAAGGCTTCAGTTATTGTCGGCAAAATATTGTTGGTGGAAAAATCAGAACGGTACAAGTAATATTTCTTTCCTGTTGATTACATGCTATAATATAGCGCTAAGATACTAACTAATGAATTAATATAACTCTTAGAAAAGATAAAAGATATGTCTGATACAGAATCTTCGTCTTCTACTTGAAGAATTTTCTTGTCATAACCAAAAAATTATAACAATTAAACGAAAGTTATTAATTGCATCACTTTATTGTATTTTTTCTTTGTGTATTATTTTCTATGGATGCTCAAATATGGTTAGAACTCAAGTCTTTAGAGAATTTTCTTATGCACGTGTACTTTTACATATGGCAAAAATTTTGTAATAGCATATAAGCTGCTTGTGTATTTTCTCAGAGACTGAAAGAGAACATGAATATTATTTGTTTTTTACTTTCAACAAGTATTGATAATACATGAATTTTCTATCTAAGAAATAGAAAAGTTTTGTTTTTGTCTGAAACTAAATAACTGTCTTAGAGATGTTCTTTAATTATTTTGAGGGTTGGATAGATGCAAATAATCTTTGCCCCGCCATACGTACACGATGTGTATGATATTTATTTCAAAAATGCTATTTGTACACTAAAATCAGCCACTAAAATCAGACACTAATGTATTTGTTTATATACGTATGTAGTTTAATTTATTTTTAATATGTATTTATATTTCAACATGTATTTTATACTGGTGGCTAACTTTGGTGGTTGATTTTGATATGCACGTAATATAACTCTATTTATTTACAGCCCCTAAAAAATTTTTAGGGTGTTATTTGAGTGCTTGGACGATGCTGATTTCTGAGTCACTTAAAAGTGATGCGGAATATTTAATAAAAGACAAAGTCTATTATGTAAATGAAGGGTTGATTTCTATATCTATAGATTTGAGTTGGTTGATAGAGAGTTAGACAATAAAAAATTTACTAATACAAAAAAAAAATCCAATTTATAGTGAAGTCTCTAATTATCTCAGCTTACTTAGTAATAACATGAATAATTATTCATTCAAATATTTTCTTCATCGCATGCACAATAAGAAAGGTCATCGAACCAGCTCATCCCTGCAATAAGAGTAAAATTTGTCTTTTCTTGAGACACTTGTTCAACTTTTCATCAACCAACTCAAATTTATAGGTATAGAAATCAATCCTCCATTAACATCGTAGACTTTGCCTTAATAGAAATATTACCAGGTCCAGGAGCCATTAATAAGAAATAAAGACTAATGATAAACAAGAAGATAAGAATGGAAATAAAAAAAGATGAATTAAAATTGAAAATAGAAAATAAAAGGGATATATTGAAATTAAATATAAAGAGAATCACTCTACTTTTTACTCAATTTTTTGATACAATAAGAAAGAAATTCATCAACTAACGTATCCACGCCATAGTTTGGAAATTGAATCGAAAAGATTTCTCAAAGCTTAACATTCTATCCAATTCCCCTATACAACAAGAAAGAGACTCACTCAACCTCACTTGTCCACATCATGGCTTCATCACGAAACCAAAAAGGAGATTTTTACATCACTAATTACTGAATGATGACTATCATAATTTATAAAATATTTATAACCTCTTATTAGGTTAAAATAAAGAAAACTTTTAAGCCAATAACATAAGACCCAATTTAATAACTAAAAAAATAAAATCAAAATAAATCAAACTAAATTGAATATTCTAAAAATATAACATAATAACTTCTAGATAATACTTAATTTCTTCATATCACAAACGTTTGAAACATGTATCATTCTCCTCCTCTTAAAAAAAATCATTCTTGAATCTTGTTGTTGGGAAATTAGTGTCTGAAAAGAACAAATATAAGGAAGATAATTTTTTTTTCTTTTTGTATTCTATGCTTTTTTATTTTTTAATTTTTTTAAATAACGAAATCAACAAGATGACAAAACAATAGTAAAACATAAACAAAAAAGACAAGGATAACAAGAACATAAAGAAGGATGTGAGAGACACCGAAACTCTTTTTTTTAGAACACAAAAAGAACAAATTTAGATTAATAAGAATTAATCTAATACTTGAATTCTGATATCAATAATAAAAAATAAAGACTAATGATAAATAAGAAGATAAGAACTGAAACAGAAAAAGATGAATCGAAATTGAAAATAGAAAATAAAATGGATAGATTGAAATTGAATACAAAAAGAATCACTCTACTTTCTACCCAATTTCTTGACGCAACAAGAAAGAAACTCCTCAACCTAACTTATCTATGCTATAGTTTGGGAATTGAATTGAATAGACTCCTCAACCTTCTACACAATTTTCCAATGCAACAAGAGAGATACTCACTCAACCTTACTTGTTCACATCATGATTTTATCACGAAACCAAAAAGGGAGTTTTCACACCACTAATTACTGAATGACGATTTTCATAATTTATGAGGTATTTATAACCTCTTATTATGTTAAAATAAAGAAAAATCTTAAGCCCATAACATAATGCACAATTTAGTAACTAAATAAACAAAATCAAAATACATCAAACTAAATTAAACATTCTAAAAATATAACTTAATAACTTTTAGATAATACTTAATCTTTTTATATCACGAGCATTTGAAGCACGTATCAGCCATTGTACAGCCATTGTACTGGGCTCATGTCTAGGTGAAGCGAAGGTTATTCTGGTGGTGCTTTAACTCCGGGGATCGTCGATCTTGAAATTGAGACTGATAAATTTATTGGACAGATAGCAACATCATATAGCGGTGGTGGCGGAGGAAGGCTCAATTTTTCCCAGGCTGGTGGGAGAAAACCTAAAAACCTGGTGTCAGCCCTTGAAAAAGTTCAGACCGAACTCATAGCTACTCTATCGGAAAAAAAAAAAAAAACTGAATTCGAGAAGATGAACTCATAATGCAACATGAGAAGTTGTAAAAAAGTAGTTACAAATTTACGAAGTTAAATAAAAAGAGACATATGTAACACTAATTCGAGTTAGTCGAATGATCAATCACTACAAAAAAAAAAATAAACAATGAATTTTAAAACTAATTTATGTAAGTAGTTACATTTTTAAAGTCTCAAACTCGCAATGGGTTTTAAAGAAAAATAAACAATCAAGATTTTAGATCTTTTAAGTTGCATTTATTGCAAGTCATGATAGTTAACAATTTAAATCAAATTAACATACACTCGCTTACCTTCAAGACAAATAAGCATTTTTTACAGTTATTAATGGTCAAAAACAATTATTATTTCATTAGAGTATCTTTATGATCACTAAATTATATATAAAAGTATTTTCACTGTTACTAATTGGCAAAATTAAAATATTAAAGGCATTTTTAATATTATGGTCTAATAATTATTGACAATTAAATATAATTAAGTAGGATTATCAAGAAAAAACTTCTTTTAGTGAAAGCTCTCATGAATAACTTTGTCTGTTTTATGTTTTGCAATCATTCATGTTGAGATATGTTTAGATATATATTAATATAATATTTAAATATATATCATATTATATTTATGTTCATTGTTGGGTATTAGATTAATTTTGTCATTATAATTAAATTATCAAATTTAATTTATTAGGGTTCATCATAAATTTTAACAATTTACGTAATTATATATTCAAATAAATAATTATTAATATTTATTTATTATAAAATTAATTTTTTAAATTTAATTTAATAAAAAATATACATAAATAATTATATCTTTAACATAAATTTTTTTTTTTATTTCGGAAAAAAAATGTATACAAATTAATCACCGATTGATCAGTCTTGGTGCATATAAGTACTAATAATGAGTTAAACAATTCTGGTCAAGGTAATAATTCCAACGGAAATGTTTGGTAACCAAAGAAAATCAGTCAAAAATAGTCATAACTTGCCTTATTTAGCATTCATTAATTGTTACGATCCATTATTATATTTTATTTGCTCTCAGTCTCTCACAATAAAATATAAATTATTTTCTTAAGTTTTATGTTTAAAAAATATTTTATTGAAACTAGTGTATTATTAGACACTTCTTATTTACTAAATGTGAGTCAAATTAATAAATATAGCATCAATCAAAAGAGTAAGTACTTTGTATTTTTATTCAGAAGTCTTTGGTTTAAGTAATAAAAAGAAGCAAAATAAATCTTTTTATAAATTATATATGATGAAAAGTATTTTCAGAAAATAAAGTTATGCACTAAACTTCTTTCATATTTTCATTATAGGTATAGATTAATATACAATAGTAACTCTTATAAAATTTGATCTAGTAAAAAATAATAAATAAACGCAATAAAAAATTACTAAATAATGATAATAAACTGTGACATTAGCTACAAAAGATTACAGCAATGAAGCAGAACATGAATTATGCAGAGAAGAAGAATGAGAATGCTAATGTGGAGAGAAGAATATTTTGTGAAAAAAAAAAAATCAAAACATTTGATTGAAACTTTACACATTCACAAATCTCTTTATTCTATCAATTAAAGGGAATAAGAATGACACAACTAGCACTCCTAACTAATTTCTAGATTAGCCTTTAACTAATTTTGACCATTTTCAATTGGCATTAGTAACAGAATTGCACTTTCAAGTCTTATATGGAACAAGCCAATTGATTAATTACTAAATTGAAGTTTATTTTCTTAAATATAATTGAAACTATTAGTGTTTTTTTCAAAAGTTCGTTGAGATAATAAGAAAGCATTTCAAAATTAATCAAATTCCTATGTTTACTATTTTTACGATTTTTTTTTCTCAAAAATAGTATTCAAACAACAGAACCTAATATTGAACCGTGAATTTTGGATAATACTGTTAAAATAAAAGGTGGCGATCTACTTTTGTAGAATTTGCTGATCCTTTTGGTCGATCTTGTCATATGTGTGTGATTTACCAAAAAAATTTTAGTAACAAAATAAAGAATTAGTTAATGTTAATATAATTAAATGCAAAGTAAATATGTACACCAGAAAAATGCAAAGTAAATATAATAAAAAAAATATTTGATAAAAAAATAATAAAAAACAACTATTAATAATTAATAAATATTAAATAAAATAAATTTTAATTTTTTTTATTTTCCTAACATCATTCGAAAATGTTGACCATCATCCATCTATCGATACTTAATTTTTCAATTTTATATTTTTACCAATTTTTTTTATAGAATAACTCAATTTATAAATTATATTAAATTACCCTTACGCTTTAAATTTATTTTTTAGTTGTACATAATTATCAATTATTAAACAATTAAAAAATTAAAAAATATTTTTAATATTATTTTTTTTAGTAATTTTTATTTTTTAAATTTTTTTATTTAATAATAAATGGTAAAATTAACAAAATTTAATTAATAAATTTTAATTTAAAATTAATATTAATTTATACTTAAATAAAATATAAAAGAAACAATTAATACCGGTGGAAACTCAGGTGCTTTACATGAAGTTGATACCTGAGAGCCATTAGATAATTTGACTAATTTAACTAAATTTTTATCTAACGGCTCTCAAATATCAACTTCACATAAACTCGAATTCTCACCTGAGTTTTCACCATTGATACCCTTCTCCAGTGCTTTACGTTGCATTATATATGGATGATGCAATACCGGTTTAATTTGCATATATATTCCCAAGGCCAGTTGCCAATTGGCATTGTTTCATGAACTTTGCGTACTTAGTTTTACACACGCGTCTTATGTTCACATTTCACACTCTAAAGTCTATTGGCTCAATCGGTGTTGATAAGCTTCGTAGACCCTTGATTTCCTTGCAATGATCCAAATAATTATAATGTTTTAGGTTGTATTTAAGTGCATCAAAATAGAAATATTCAAATGAAAAATAAGTTATAATTTTATATTTATGCTTTTCGTTTTAAGAATTTAGATAGGTGGACATAAAATCATGGTTGTATTTAAGATTTTAGTTAGATGGACATAAAACCATGATCTAAAATCATACAAGAAGCCTTTATCCTAAATCATTTTATATCTACTTGATACATTTATTTTACTTATTTATTTCAAATGAATTTATATATACCTTACAAATACAATACGATACAATATATGTTTATTTTTGGCTAATTTTTTTAGTTTTGGAGATTCAAAATATGTTATATCCAGTTATAAAAAAATAATATATTTCTTATAAATATGAAGATAAATTTTTTTAAAATTAAAATTCACAAATCGAATGATCAAATTTGTTTAGAATATAAAACTTAAGATTTAATTTATGAAAGTAAATAAGAGGATCCGATTTATATGTTTAAAAAAAATTTTAATATTAAAACATAAATTTAACCTTTAAATTTGTAAATTAAAAATTATAAATTTAATTTTTAAATTTATAATATTTATAAAAAAATACAAAATTTTTATATTATCAAAAAATACCACCTGAATTGCAACACAAAAAATAAAAAGCATCAATTTTTAGCATCAAGCGGTTACTAGATAGGGCCTTAGTGTCACTCTATGCCCCAAGGAGAGGAAAAGACAAATTAACACTATCATCAATATGACTTCTCTCATTTAATTTTCAACCCCTTTGGTTTATCTTCTTTTTCGTTTATCACTATAAATAGTGTGGAGAAACGCATAGTTCATGTACTTTCACTACATATCTTTTAATTAATCACAATGGCAAATATGAATACCAAGCCCTTTTTCCTCTTCTGCTTGTTTTGCACATTGTTGCTGATCTCTGCTGTGGTGGCAATTGATCAACCATCCAAAGATGAGAAACAAGGTATATATATGTAAAATAACAATTCGCATATGAATTTTAAAAATACTATATATGTAGACTAAAAATTAATTATTAAATTAATTATTATATATTTATATATTATATAATTTATTTTTATTCATTAAATATTATATTATGTATTATATAATTTATAATTAATACAGAATTAACAGGAGTATATATTTTATATTTTAATATATATTTTATATTAAATAATTAATTTTTAGTGTGTATTAGTATACATAATATATTTGTATAAATTTTTTTTTACACACCAATTTTCATGCATGATTGATTTCACCATTAATTCAAAAGTCAAAACTAATCTTTTAAGTTCTACATAATGCTATTTTTTAACTTTAACCACCAAAAATGTTATTTTGACCTCTTTATTTACCTTTTTTTCATTTATATTTTATAAATTAACGTGATAAATTATATAATTTTATGGTCAAGTACATTAATATACTAGAAAAGTCTAAATGATAATTATTGTTCACTCTATCTAAATTAAAGTATAAAGCAGACTTTAATTCGTTCATAATTTTTAATTGTATATATTTAAATTGTTTTAATTTTGTACAAACCCTTTTAATTAAGTATTTTCAAATATACCTCTATAATTTGATTCTCATGTTAACTTTTGTTGTTGACCTATATTTTACAAGTTTTAGAAAAAGTTACTTCTGTAATTAGGTGTTAGGATCAAATTGAAAATTTTGTAAAATCCTAGGAATAAAACAATAATCTACATTACCCTAAAAAAAATTGTTGCTATTAATTTTATTCAGTACACCCTGACCGCTGGGGAGGAGGTGGTCACGGAGGAGGTGGCGGCTGGGGAGGAGGTGGTCATGGAGGACGCGGTGGAGGCTGGGGAGGAGGTGGTCATGGAGGACATGGCGGAGGGTGGGGACATGGAGGACCAGATCGCTGATGAGATATTGCGGCGGTTATCCGTTGCTAATGATGTAAAAATATTAAAAATAAAAACCTAGATGCATTCCATGTACTAATTATAGCATCTATGAACTAAGAAATAAACTATGGGCTACTATGTATACACTATATATACACCATGCTCTTGGACTATATACCATTAATTATATATGTTATATCTTTAATATCACCACACATTTATAGTTTCAAAATACTTTTAATTTTTGTTTATTTAATTTTAGAATAAATATCTAAATTCATCTTAAAAATGTTCAGATTGAACAATTTAATTTCGAACAAAATTTTATTTTTAAAATATCTTTAAAAATTACTTTTGTCTGATAAATTAATTGTTGCATTATTTTAAAAAGAACTAATTTGTCTTAAAATATATTTTTTAAAAGTTTAATTATCTTATAATAAAATTTGTATGTTAGGAATTTATTTGTCTATCATAAATATAAAAAATGTTAATTCAAAGTGATTTAGAGATTAATTTATCTGATAAAAACAATTTTTAAAAACTTTTAAAAAAAATAAAAATTTATTAAAACCAAACTAAATATTTACTCTTAATTTTATGAGTCATTCTCTTAATTTCCAGCTAATAATTAGCACAATCGATCAACACTAATTAATATCTACTTACCAGGATAAATTCAGCAGTCCAAAATTTAACGCATAAATTTTGAGTAAGCTATAGATCTTATTTTTTTTTGTATTTTTATTTTCTATATTAATTGAAAACTGTTCCTCTTGCTCTGATCTCCCACTCCAAGAGTTCTTGTTTTTTAGTTTCAGTCGCTTTGTTTTCTTTAGTATCATACTTTTTGGAATCTTCTTTTTGTGATTGAGGTGATCTTTTGAGAGGTCATTGGACTTGATGAATGCAAGAGCTTGACCATTTCATGGAACAAAATTGTCTTCATTCAATTTTGAAGGACACAGTGTTAGTTAGTTGTTAGTTCTCTTCTCTCAAAAAATGTATTGCTAATTTATTTTGAAGGAAGTTAGAAAATTCCACTTCTCTAATTCTGATAATCATTTATTTCTACTATCAATAAAATTATGTTCATTAAAAAAAATATCTTTTAAGATAAAAATTAAAAAAATAATAAAATAATAATACATATCTAAGCATATGATAGTATATAAAATACTTTCTTAAGATATTCAAAAACTCGTACAAAGTTATAGTTTTCTGGCTATATATAACAAATTTAGCATAGTATATATTATTTGAGCCTGTCAAAAGATTTTTGTTTATGTGAATATGGTTGTTGTGAAAAATCTCTTATAAAATTATATAGAACAATAATAGTATCTATAGTTAAAAAAAAAAAAACACAATAAAGAGTCTTTAGAATTAAATCGTTTACATAAATTAATTAGAAATTTAAATAAATGAGAAAGATTGTATAATGTCAATTACCTAAAAGAATAGTACATCAAACCTTTACTATTATACATTTAAAATAATACAATAGTGTATAAAATAGTTTTGAACACATCCAAAATTCATACAAACTCACTCACATATATCATTTAAAATAAATTGGACGTACTACCTAGGAGATAGAGCTAGGCACATCAAAAAATTGATTTTAATAGTATTATTTTAATTTTAATGTAGTTAGAATTTAATTTTAGTTTGTTGTTTTTGTTTTATTAAGTTTAAATTTAAATTTAAATATTCTAATGTTAAAGAGATGTAATTTTGAATTTTAAATATACGAAAAAAATTGAGATATAATATCTAAAAAAAGCCATTATTACAATCAATTTATTATATTTTTATAGTTAATAGCTAATTAAAAAATAAAGTATGATGGATATTTAGTTATATTGTATAGCAACCAGAAACTAATCCTTGATCTATATATATATATATATATATGTTAAAGATTTATGTATTTTGTGTTTTAAAAATACATGTTAAGTTTATAAATTAAAATTTTTTATTAAAAAATATAAAAAATATAAATTTTTAATATATTTATTTTATATTTATTAAATAAAAATATTTAAAATTTTTAACTAATAGTAAATTTACCCTATATGTTAGCTAAACTTATATATTAAAGAAAGTTTTTCAGAGCACGGTTATTTTTTCACTGCTTTAAGTTTGCCAATTATTTTTTCAAATCTCAATCAAAGAACTGCATCAAATGCAGAAAACGCATTAAGAGAATAACGGAAACAGAAATATTTGGTAATAAAAAAAATCAGCCAAAAACAGCCTATAATTTGCTTTATTTAGTATTCATTAATTGTTGCGACAATTAATTAATGCTAAATAAGGCAAGTTATGACTGTTTTTTTTGTCTACCTAACATTATCCCAAAATGGAAATAAGACAATTATTATAACATTATGCTTTTACCGCGACAATACCTTAACCTCTAAAGAATTTTAAAGTATTAATGATGTATTTATGTTATAGAAAATAAGATGATTAGATATTTGATTTAAGTAAGAACTTCAACACTAAAAGAAAATTAAAATTAAAATTACAAGAATAAGAACATTACTCAGACAAATAACTTATAAAATATTTATGTCTTTGGAAGGGATTGATTTGTAATTTTATGGTGAGTAAAATTGCTGACCTTTTTAAAAATGAACACACTTTCTTATTATAGATGAATTTTTGCATCGTATGTCTGATACATGTCTAACTTCTTATGTTTGACACAAGACATTGCACATGGATGCAGACACTACATATGATGCAAAACTTTAGATAATTATTGCTGGCTCATAATTAATGAAGTTTGGAAGCTTTCTCCACTCATAAAACAATTAACTCTAGCTCTTAGCATTTTGTTAGCAATTCTGTTGATTAGTTATTGGTAGTTATAGCAGTTGTGAGAGCTAAGAAAGTGTGCAATATAAGAAGAGAGTACAACCATCAATTGTATAAATATTTATCACAGTACATGATATCTACTGAACAAAATCAATATAAGGCTTTCATTCATAGTTTAATTTTCTCTTCTATCTTTACTTCATATTCTTGTTCTTTCTCAATAAATACTCAATGATATGATCCATCTCTATTCATAAGGCAAAAAAAAAAAAACAGCCAGAACTTGCCTTATTTAGCATTAATTAATTATCGCAACAATTAATGAATGCTAAATAAGACAAGTTATGGCTGTTTTTGGCTGATTTTCTTTGGTTACCAAACATTTCCGCATAAAGAAATCCGGTAAGCTTCAGTAGATGACATACTTATTAAGGATAATGATCCTTAATTATGCTATTATATACATAAACTATTTTACAATTGAACAATATTCTTTATATAGAGTTGTTAGAGAATTTAGCTACTTTCTTGGTATTAAATCATCTAAGCTTTCTTCCGATTCTTTTCATTTTTCTGAATCTAAATATATTACTGATCTCTTGAATAAAGTTGGCATATGATTGGTTCCAAGAAAATACCTACACCGATGGTTTCCAATCCAACTGTCAAGTGACCTATATATATATATATATATATATATAACCGATACATGCAAAGTCCTTTAAGTACTCATTGAAAAATATGTCAAAAGAATTTTGAGATATTCGATTGACTCAATTAATCATAGCATCGTTTTCTATCTTGGATTTTGTTCTCCAACTTCTAAGGACTGAACACTTCTATTGACATTGTGTTTCTTTAGGCTGATTAGGTCTAGACGTCAACCCATGAAAAGTACCAAGAGTAAAGAGATGATGAAGGTAGTAGCAACTAAGAAAAGGAAGATGAAAAAACAGGAATTGCAATAGAAGAGGGCGACAAGCCAAGAAGGAAAAGGCAAGAACAAAAAAAAGGAAAGGAGAGGAGGTAGTCGCCGCTAAGCTTCCTAGAGGTAGGGGTGGCAATGGCTAAGGTAGGGTAGGATTTAGATCCAACCCTAACGTTGAAATTTTTATATAAACTCAACTTTATTCTATTTGTGGATTGAGAATATTATGACTCTAACTCTAATTCTACCCACGAAATTAAAAAAAAAAGTAATATTATTATATAACTTTATGATAATTTAAAATAAAATTAATTTTTATATCAAAAAAGATATATTAAATTATCAATTAATAATTTTTTTAGTGACTAAGGATGTTTTACCTTGCCAATGAGTTATAACTCAAATAACATAGTCTCTCCATACTCAATTAAGAGATTGCGGGTTCGAGTCTCTTATCTTTCATAAAAAAAAAAAAAAGAGGATGTTTTACCTTACATCCGGATCATGACAAGAAAAACAACTAACAAGCATTTGAATTTTTTTTTTCTCAGATAAAAATGCTGCTAGAAGTACTTTACTTCATTAAATATAACATTGATCACATTATTTTAATATAGCTAAGTTTGTGGTTGAGATATAAAAACTAGATGATTGATCTCATGTTTTTAGACTGCCGATCATAACAAAAAAAGCATTCGGATCATAACAAAAGAAACAACTAACAAGTATTTAAATATTTTTTTTTCCTCAAATAAAAATGCATGCATACATAAACAGAAAATCTTGACGGCAAGCATTTTTTATCAATTTTGATTAATATTTAACCGGTACAAGTATTAAATTATTTTTAATAAATAAATTTTATTAATTTTATGTGTTTAAATTTTAATAAATATGAATATAAAGTATATTAATTTATGTTTACAAATTTTAATAAATATAAAAATAAATTAAATATTTTATATATACAAATTGTATAAATATAAAAATAAATTATTATTGATTAAATATTAATTAAAATAATAATATTTATTTAAAATAATAATATTTAGTGATCATAAATATTATTAACATTCATGTATATAAAATACTGGTGGAAACTAAACATAAAAGTAATGTTTTTTGTATCATTTTAATTGGTTGTAACGTGAAACAATACCAAAAAAAAAAATTCAAGAAAACTTTTTTGCTGGTAGTGCAGTACTGGAGTTGTTGGTACTAGTGTGGTCCAACGATGGTTCAAGAGGTCAATTCAATTAGTAAATATTGTTCTCGAGTTTTATGTCTAGATATTATTTTCACTTTTATATAATATAAAAAAAAAATAGAATTTATTTCTATCCTTATTTCATAACTAAATAAATTTTTATATCTATTATTGTTTTTACAATTATATTAAGTATATATAAAAAATTAATTATCAAATTAATCACTCATATAAAATATATTTTAAAATACAAAATATATATTTAAAATAAATTAAATAACATATATATTTATATATAAATATGATAAATATAATAATTAATTTTTTCGTGTATATATAATACTTTTATTATTTTATATTTATGTTTCAAAAACAATATCCAAAGTTCTAAACATAATTAAACCGCATAATGACAAGTCATGCCTTCAAATAAAAACTTAGTTTTCCAATAAATAAAAAAAATAAGCAAGTTTTCAAATCATCTTGCACTATAACTCAAGTCTAACTCATTCTAATTTTAGGATAATGTTCATTAAATAAGCTTATCAATACACAAAAATACATTTAGTAAATATCAAACAAATTAACATATTATAATAATGTCTTCAATTTCTTCTGATATATATTGAAGTACATACACTTTTATATGAGTAACTAAATTGAGTTTGCCACAAGAGGTATGACTCTCTCATTATTAAAAATATACGGTAAAAATTCACATGGAATTATTTTTTATATGAAGTTGAGATTAAAAAATTATTAAATAATAATTTAATTAATTATATTAAATTATTTAACGATTTTCAACTAACAATGTAATTTCACGTAAAGATATACTTAAAACTATTGAATATATTAATTAAAGGGAAGGAGTATATATTTATTACTTCAACCAGCATATGCTGGTCTCTTTTTAATTTATTTCTTCTATTGACTCTGTAGAAACATATATATAAACAGTTAAGTAATGGCTTAAGAAATTTTCGATCTTAATGCATGACTTAGGTATATGCTTTTATTATTTAACTATATACTATGATACAAAGTAGAGGTAGATGACTTTCAATATATTCCACACCAGCCTCTTGAACAGTAATAATGCAAATAAAGAGATTCCATTGAATAACAGTGTAAATAATTAGAATATCATGTACCAAAATAATTAAATTCATAATATAATGTATGTAAAAGAGAAAAATAATAATAATAATAATAATAATAAATATTAAGTGAAGAGGGATTGAAGAAAAGGAAAAATAGGAGGATGAGGAGGGATGGTATCTGAATGAAGTAGTTGATTAGTCCATGATGGATGATCTTTTGAATGCCATAGCTGTGGAGAACACAAGTAATCAGCTAACCCATTATTGTTTAGCTAAAGTGACAGCTTGTGGACCCAAAAAAATGAAGATATGATGATGGGTGAAAATAAAGATGAAGAAGAAGAAGAATTAATAATGTGATGAAAAAGTTCAACTTGAAGGATTATACAGTTGAAACTTAGCATGGTGTATATATTTTTATTACTATTAGTTATTCTTCTTCCCTTGCTGGGTATTCGAACTTTCTGATGAAGTTATAACTACTCCTCCAGCTGCTGCTGTTTCAGTTGATGATGATGATGTTCGTTGCTGCTGCTGAGTTTGTAGATCTGATTAATACAACAACACCATAATACACCAATAATTCACATTGGATTATAAAGGAGACAGTGTGAGAGCAAGTACTAAAACAAAAACTCAAATCTTGCTATATCTTATTGGTAATAATATATACTACTATATACTAAGTTAAGTATTACTTCAGATCACTTTCATACGGTACAAATTATCAGAATCGGTTAAACAAAGTCAATTCTATACCCTATATATTACATTTGTACTGTTACAATATGAAAGAGACTATTTTATTTGGTGGAAACTTAGGTGTAGTCGACTTCGACTTCATGTGAAGTTGATATTTTGAGAGCCGTTAGATGAAAATTTAGTCAAATCAATCAAATCATCTAACAGCTCTCAAATATCAACTTCACGTGAAATCGACTGCACCTGAGTTTCCACCATTTTATGTATTTGTCTAGAATTAAAAGTAGACCAAAATTGATGTAAGCAGTATAAAAATGTTAACAAGGTGGGGTTTGATTATTGAAATACGAAAGTTACAGCAAGGAGTGATATATGGAAAGATGCAATGTGGGCCAATGCATGTAAGAAAGAAGGTTTGACCGCATCTTAAAGAATTTAACCACCGCAATACTGAGAAAACCACATGCATCCCTGTTACTTTACACGATGACCCTCTCCACCTCTATCTTCTCCTCTCTGTCATCCCACTTTGACCCATTTTCATCATTTTATTATTATAATCTTTTTATATACGGCACAACCAAGACAGCTCATTCACATGGCTCTCTGCCTTCCCCATGTGGACCCCTATCCCCACATATAATATTGCCACCACCCTCCATTTCCCATTTTCATTATTTCTCTTATGTATTTCTCTCTGTCAGTAACTGCTTCATAATTCATATATCTACCTATGTGTGTCTTTGCACTGCCCTCTATGCGTGGCCATATGTGCATGTGTCTTTCTTTGAGATTTATGTAACGGAAAGGAAAGAAAGATCAACCAACTATTGAAAAAAGGAATCATATCAATATACTTCTTTTCATTTATTTTTAATATATATTTTAGGGAGTCGGATAAAGACGTCTAAAATATCTTTTTATAAAAATATTTTTTAATAATTAAAATTTAATATATATAATCGATTAAATCATGTTATTTTTCTCAAAATAAAGTAGACAAATTGATCTGATCGAAAAATGGTGAATTAAATCTTGAATTGATCTAAATTAATATTATATTTTATAAAAAATGTCTACAATACTCTATTATAAAAAATGACTAAAATACTTTTATTATATATATTAATTTTGAGAATCTTAAATTTTAGTCCTTTATTTTTCTATCTTAGGTTAGGATTTAGAATTTTTAAAATTAATATATATATATATATATAAAATAAGAGTATTTTAATCATTCTCTAAGGGTATTGTTATTTTTTTATAAAAAAGTAATATTAATTTAGACCAGTTCAAGATTTAATTTACCATTTTTTCGGTTAAATCAATTTGTCTAGCCTAATTTTGACAAAAATAACATAATTTAATTGATTATATATGTTAAATTTTAATTAATAAAAAATATTTTTAAAAAAAGACGTTTTAGACGACTTTATCTAAGTAGCCCTATATTTTATACAAATAATTAATTTAGTAATGGTACGATCAATATTGCAACTGTAATTATAACTGCATGCATATTGGTTTCGTACCAATCAAATTAATAGTTAAAAATTATCAGATAATAATTATTAAATTATTTAATAATTTTTAAATATTAACTTTATATAAAAATAATTGCATATAAATTTTTATTTTTAGTTAAACATATCAAACCAAAAAGAATCAATATTAATGAGAAGAGAAATTAAGTTGCATTGCATGTATGTACCAGTAGGAGATGGAAAGGGATGCCTTATCGTTGGTTGTTGGAGAGGATGATGATGGTAAGGAGTGAAGGAGGAGGGTTCCATTGGTGTGGTAGGGTAGTATACATAGGAGGGTCCGGCAGCTGCAGCTGGTGGTGGTAAGCGATTTGCATGCTGCGGTGAAGAAAGTAATGTGCTTCTTGGTGCTTGCATTGAGTAACCACCATAGTAATATGGTGATCCCATAGCGGATGATGGTGATCCATATATTTGTTGTTGCTGATGATGATAATATTGCGCTTGCTGCATCTGTGGGGTGTACAATGTCGCCTATGTGTTCATCACATTATTATAATCATTAAAGATTATCCAACTGTTTCCCATTATATTACTTTCTTAATTTAGATAATATCTTGTTTTTATAATAAAGTAAAAACTGACTTGCAGTTATATTTATATTCATATAATATAAAGAGAATTACTATTAAATAATAATTAAGTCAAATTTATTAAGGTGGAAACTCAGGTGCAGTCGACTTTACGTGAAGTTGATATCTGAGAGATCGTTAGATGATTTGACTAATTTTCATCTAACAGCTCTGAGTATCAACTTCACATGAAGTCGATATGTAATAATTTTGAAAGAGAGGATATACGTAGAGGGATAATTAAAAGTTAGAGGTGCTTACTTGGTGGTGGTACCCGTATTCAGGAGTGTAGGTTGGGTAGCTGAAAGAGTAGTAAAAATGAAAGGAACAATAATTTAATTAATAATGTGGTATATATGTAATATGAAAAAGAAAAACTAACAAACATACACATGATTCAATGATTTATATTATTCTTTTCTTATAAAAAGAAGCAATGACTTAAAATGGCACCACTCTTTCTTTTCTTGTCTTGCACTTCTGTTCAATATGTATGTCTCTACTGAGGACTGTAATATCATTTAATACCAGTGACGTTTTATGTGACTGGCTCCCATATTGATCATCATTGTATAATGAGAGATTGATGAGAAATTAAATATGTGTGGCTGCATTATTGTATTAATCATTAACTAGTTATGACTTCATCGATTCCTTTTGTTATATATAACTTGTGTGTGATCAATTTGTAGTGTATGTTTAAGGGAGGAACTAACAAGTTGATAGGCTACTTACCATGCAAGTTATTGATTGATCAAGTTGTGATTGAATTAAAGAATTAAATTTGAGTCAGTTTAGTTGCGTGAAATTCACAAACTAATTTCAGAACCCTCCATATATTTTTAGGTGAAAACTCAGGTGCAGTCAACTGTACTTCACGTAAAGTTAATAGCTGAGAGTTGTTAAATGATATAAATGATTTGACTAAATTTTTATATAACAGTTTTTGATTATCAACTTTACGTCAAGTTTACTTCACCTGTGTTTCCAACATATTTTTACCATATTCCTTTGCTTTAGAGTAAAGAAAGCATTCAGCTAATGTTATTTAATTGATATATGTACATCTCACATACATTATTCTAATCTACCTTATTATCAACTTATTGGAATCTCTCACACTCTCTCTCTCTCTCTGTCTACTATATCCAGAGCTAGCATTGAGAAATGAGAAATGTCCAAAAAGGAATAAGTCCACTTACCTTTATAAGTGGAACATCCTTTAATAGTGTGTGTTTATTTCTTTTTAAAGAAGAAAAACAAATTAGCAGGAAAGATATATATACATTTGTAATTAGACAACAATAACATCGCTGGTGTGAAAATGACTGAATGGTTTGAGAAGCAGGCAAAAGTACCGATCGAGAGCTGTGAGATTTTATCATGTACAAGATCATAAATCAAATTAATTGATCGATGCAGGACCACTGTGAGACATAAATATACGTACATCCATCCATTACCACAGATTACATCCCTCTATTATTATCACTACCTGTTATCACCACCAGCATTTCTACTATTACCATTGTTGATACAATGTGCTTTTCCCTTATTATCCCTATGTGCAGAATGAAGATGAAGAGGATTGGTGGGAATATTATTAAGTTTATTGAGATTATGGAAAATTAGAGGGGGCCAATAATGGACGTTAAGTACTATGGTCAGAGCAACCTTTTTCCCTTTGTACTTTTGTTGGGACATGATTTTGGGGCTGACACTGATACCTACTGAAAATGGTGGGGGAGCAGTCAAGCATCGTATATGTATTCGACAAATATTTGTATCTTACCGAAACATATTTAATATTAAATTATTAATTATTAATCCTTCCATTTCAAAAATACGTAGAGTAGAAAGTATGTGATACATGCAGTTCCACATTAATAACATGGACCACGGAGGTTTGACTAAGCGATAATAATTATTAATGGGTGACACAGTAAATGAAGAGTTTTACTCACCCATACGGTGGCGGGTACATTAGTGGTGGTGCTGCTCCCAATGATGACGGTCCTGCTCCCGCCGGAACACCGCCGTACGACGCCCCTGCCGCACCACCCTGTTGTGCTGCTCCTCCTCCTTGAACCATATAGTTCCTGCCTGCATTATATATTTATATATTAATATCAGAGGTGGAAACTCAGTCAACTTCACCTAAAGTTAATACCTAAAAGTCGTTAGACTAAATTTTCATCTAACGATTCTCATGTATCAACTTCACTTGAAGTCTACTACACCTGAGTTTTTACCAATATCAGAACCTCAATGTTAATTGTTCCTATAAGGGGTGTAAATGTAAATTGACCTCGGGGTGGTGATGGTCGAGTCCTGCCAAGAGAAGCAATATTGCAATTCGCTCTTCTTCCATCAATGACTGGGTTTGGATCAGCACATGCTCTCCTTGCTGATTCTTGATCGCGGAACGTTACCTGCTTTATTTTCATTCGTTGTGAGAAACAATGAAGAAAAGGAAAAGAATGAAAAGAATTAAGAAGAAGAAGAAGAAGAAGACATACGAAACCGTAGCCTTTGGATTTTCCTGTGTTCTTATCAGTGATGATAACGGCTTCAAGGATTTCACCGAACTGGTCAAAGTACTTTCTGAGTTCTTCAGTTGGAGTCTCCCAAGCTAAGCCTCCAACGAAGAGTTTGGTGAATGTGGTGTCTCCGAACTGATGTGGCCGGTAATGCGGATATGCCATCGTCCGATGATCAACCAAAGAAGCTAAGAGATCAGAGCGTGCTCCTTCAAATCAAGCTGCTTCTTCTTATGCTAATAATAAGACCATAGATGTGTTGTTTCATTCTCGAAGAAAGACAGAGAAAAGAGAAGTGCAAACGCTAATTTGCTGGCCAAGAAGAAGATACAGAGAAGAGAAAGAGAATGGTTTTGTAGTGGGTAGTGACAGCTGCGTAACTCTCTCACTAGAGAGAGTGTGTGAGTGTACATCCTCTCTGTCCCTCTCCATTAATGACTAAATAATCAAGTTAGTTCTTAAAAAATTACCAATTTTTTAAATTAATTTTTAAAATTTTTTTAATTAAATTTGTATTAGTGATTATGTTAATTTTTTTTGTCATTTTATTTATTGATCAAACTTTACTAATGTAACACATTAAATAACACTCTAATATATATCTAATAGTTTTAATTGACTATTAACATAATAAATTTATAAAATTAGATCAAATAAAAATTTAATTATGGAAAGAACTTGAGACATTAAAATTCCTCAATTTGAAGTTATTTTTATCTAATTTCATAAACTAATCATGTTAATAATCAATTAAGACTTCTAAGTGTATGTTGGAGTGTCACTTAACGTGTCATATTAATAAATTTTGACACTATCAACAAAAAAAGTGACAGAAAAACTAACATAACTAATTTAAAATTTTTAAAGGATGAATTTAACTAAAAAATCTTTTAAGAACTAATTTGAATAATGAATAATTTTCAGAGATTAATTTAACTATTTACTCCTCCATTAATATATTCTGACCATATTAAATATATACTAAAATTAATTATTGAAATTAACTACTCGTATAAAATATAAAAAAAATTTATATACAATTATCTTCATATAAAATTAATATTTAAAAATTATTAAATAATTTAATAAATTTAACTAAATTATAAACTTCACATAAAAATAATATGTAAATATTTATCATAAAATATATATTAAAAATAGATTAAATAATATATATTTATATATAAATATATAATAATTAATTTTAATAACTGATATTAATATAAAAATAGTATCTTTGAATATACTCACTTCCTACCGTCCAATCACTTCTTCCCTTTTAGTTCTCTCTGTGCTTATTGCTAAGTACTCTCTATTATTTTCCCTTTGTCCTCCATCTTCTTGTCCGTTGATTTTTCGCTTCTCTTTTTTTGACACTTCTCCACCAACACTCCCACATGTCAATCTCTTTTTTTATTCAAAATTAAAAACTTCTTTATATATATATTAATTAATTAAGAAACATGTAATATATTTTTACATGAAAAGAAGAAACTAATACTGTTGAAATGGATTATTACAATAAGGTGCATGCTATGCTGTGCTTTGCAGCTTTGGTTTTCAGTTACAGAGTGGGGCTCAATTTTTTTATAGTTCCCTGGCCTCTCCACTTCTTTCCATGCAGTTTAATTTGGTTGCATTGCAAGAGTTATTCATCATGTTTATGTTATTATATAACCAAGTGTTATTACCTCCACTACTTTAATTTTTAATTTAATTTGTTGCCTAGAGAGTTTTCATTTGTTGGTCAATTACATTTGACTATGTTATGTGCACACATGCACTAGTGTAATCATCTGCCACCAATCACTATTACACCTTTTTCCTTTTAATGTTGGGACCAAAAATATATATCCACATGACCCCATGTTCCTAAGCCACAATCCCCTAATCTTAAACTATAAACAGACCAAAAATCAAACCAATACCAACATTTTACAGTTAGGTTTTGAATTTTTTTTCTTTAATGAAAATAGGAAATCATGTGCCACAGCCATATGGCAGCAAGAGAAGGGGACAATGGTAGAGGTGAGCACGGGTAGCGGGTACCTGATTACTCGTCCGAACCTGAACCAAACCAATTAAATTGGTTCTGAAACTAACGGATAATCGGATCCAACCCAAACTAAACCGATAACTTTTGTTAGTGATTGGTTCGAGTATCGGTTTTGGAAGTGCGGAACCCGAACTAACTCGCGAACCCGATCATATATTAATTAAATAAAAAAATAAAAAAATATATATGACTTTTTCATTAGACAATGATTATTCATTATTAATATGTTTGGATTTTAATGAGTTTAGTTTTTAATGTATTTGATGTTTAACATGTTTGGATTATTTCTACTGATGTTACATGTTTATTGTACTTGTTGAATTTTTAAGATAAAATTTTGGTTTTTTTTTATGAATTTCAAAGTCATCGGGTACCCAATTACCCGAACCGAACTAATCCGTTTTTAATCGATTTGGTTTGATTCGAGTACATATAAAAAAAATGCAAATCCAAACTAAACCGAACCAATTATATTTTGATCGGTTCGATTCTAATTTTACCATAAACCCAAACCAAATCGACCCGTACTTAGCCCTAGATAATGGCAAAAACAAAGAAACATATAACCTAAGATCACTGGTGTTAATTAATTATGAAATGAGTTATGTTGTTTCCATCACCATCGTATCATTCCCTTGTCAATTCATGATCCACAATAATAAGAATTGTTAATACCAACTATATATAAGGGTAACAATAACATGCCACTTATTTTTTAATTAATGATGTATATGGTAGATCATTAATTATCTTGTCCACAAGCCCCAGGAGACATGAGAGCCACAAAGTCCTATCCCTTCTGATCTCTTGCTACCACTTAATTAATTAACAAAAAATATACTACTTTTCTTCCAAAGTATGATTCTTCCACAGTCATACATAGTTGGATCATACATGTTTGGCACTCCCATCATGTTTATATTACACCTTGCCTTTAATCATCAAATAACAACATAACTTTCTAAATGACCCCCCCCCCCTCTTTTTTTTTTCCTTTCTAAAAGTAATGAATTAAAATTACAGACTATAGTTAAGAGTTGATTAAATGATAAATATATAATATGATGAAAAAATTGGAATCAAAATGGCGTCAACTATATTGTATACTAACTAATATCTTATTGAGGCTAGGAATAATTAATTAAGATGTGTGTAATGGGTTTTGGACTGACCTGATTAGAAGTTAGAACAGAGAAAGAAAGGGTGATTATGTAGCTTGTTGCCAGCTATAAGGACCCTCTAGTTTATATATGTTTATGAAGCATTGGAAAAAAGAAAATTAAAGGAAGAAACCATTGAATTGAATAGAAGCTAAGGTTATGAGTCCGTGAACTGGCAGTACTGGCCACATGGGGTCCTATGAGTGCTCAAGAACTATGAGCTGGATTTCCATCTACTACTTAGGGGAGAGGATATGATACATTACATATTAGGCAAAGTACATAATATAACTTGCACTGGTTTTCATCAACCAACACCCACCAATCAATGCCCCCATTTATAAAGTTTTCATCATATTCACATACTTGTTATTAACCCACTACTACTGTTTTCACCATATCTATAAAAGAAGTATCACTTGGGAAATCTCTTCTTCCTTATAGATTTCCACTTTGGGACTTATGTTTCATGTCTTTGTTAACCCTCTTCTTAACATGTTTCTTCTTTTGCCCATTGGACAAACCCTCTTATTATTATATTATTATTGGGAGACCACTTTGATAAGGGAGTCACTCAGATAAAGACGCTGAAAACGTCTTTTTATAAAAATATTTTTTAATAATTAAAATTTAACATATATATTGATTAAATTATGTTATTTTTGTCAAAATTAGACTAGACAAATTGATTTGACTGAAAAATGGTGAATCAAATCTTGAACTGATTTAAATTAATATAATAAGAGTATTGTAGTCATTTTTTATAAAAAAAATAATATTAATTTAGACCAATTTAAGATTTGATTCACTATTTTTTTGATTAAATCAAATTGTCTAGTCTAATTTTGACAAAAATAACATGATTTAATCGATTATATATGTTAAATTTTAATTACTGAAAAACATCTTTAAAAAAACGTTTTAGGCGCCTTTATTTGAGTGGCTCCCTTCGATAAACACATTAAAAATATTTTTTTTAAAGACGTTTACATGTGTCATAATATTATTGGATATTTTTATTAAACCGATTAATAATTTATTTTTTAATAAACCAAAACAAAATTGATTTATTATAGCAAAAATAATAAACCCAATTGTCCGCATTATAATTATTAGACCCAATTTGATCCGACCGATTTACACAATTTAAACTGAATTATGTTTAAATTTTTTGATGAAAAAGACAAATATATCCCTAATTTTTATTTAAAAAAAAACTATGATCCGGTAGGTTATGTAAATTAGTCAGTTCGACCATATTTGATAATAATTGAGTTTATTGTTATTGTTATAAAAAAATTGATTTTATTCTAGTTTGTTAAGAAATTCAAAAATAACCAATTCATTGATACGTCCAATAATAATGCGACACATAAGTGTCTTTACAAAAAGACGTTTTGTGCGTCTTTATAAAAACATCCTCCTTATTATTATTATTATTATTATTATTATTATTATTATTATATATTATTGTTCAGATCGTTTACAAAAGCGATGGTCTACTTAGTAAAATTCTATTTCTAATGTTAACATAATATTATTCATTTTCACAAACTATGATAAGTTTAACGGCCTCTCACATCTACTATTTATTTAGCTAGTTTGACAATTAAAGAATATAGGAAGAAAGAATCTTAGCTAGCTTAATATAATCGTATATATCTAAACATTTATTAGTATGATGTGCTGAAAATTATGTTAAAATAATTGTATGTATTCTTTTTTTTTCCGCAACCATAGGGAGATCAACAACTAACACCTATTGCTGCGATGTCTATGCCAAAAGAACCTGCCGCACTCAAGGGGATAGTTGGCTCCATAAACTCTTAATAAATAATCATCATAACGATATAGTTAAGAAGAAAATTATTAAGTATTTTTGGAGTACGTATGACGTGTGTTGTATTTACAAATAATAAAAAGATGTAATTTTAGAAAAAAAAACTAATTTTAGAAAAAAAAAATTAAGTTAACAATGAATTTTATCTTTACAAACTCAATAAGTGTGGCTGTGTGAGTATATTCAAGTTGTATTTTATAAGCACCCAATAATATCCTTTCGTCAAGTTTCATAACATAATATTAAAGTTTTTATGACCGAAAAACTTTGAGTTTGATTATTGTTATCTTCCAAAATTAAAAGAAAAATCACCATAAGATGAATAAAAAGAATAAAGAAAGTCTATACCAAAAATTTAATCAAATTCAAAAGATACTTTTGTTTGAAGAGATATGTTAAAAGATATAATTATTTATATAATTTTTTTGTAAGATTAAATTTTTAAGAGAAATGGTATAATAACATAGTATTAAAATTTTTATGATAAAAAAGTTTAAAGTTCGATTCATGATAAAACCTAAAACAAAAATAGTTTTGTCATAAGATAAAAAACAAAAAAGAAGCATATGCAAAAATTCAAATAAATTAAAAAAGAATATTGTTTGAAGAACGCATTAGAAATATTTTATCTGTTTAAATTTTCGAAAAAAGCAATTTTGTGAGGGAACTAATGCTTTTGTTGCCATTGTAATATTATAACTACAGCATCCAAATTTAAAACAATGGTTTTAAGTAATAAAGATGGCATAAATTGAGCTAGACAGAGCAGACAGCTAATCTGATTGGGATCAGAAGTAGCATTAGCCATTAAGGTGAAAAATTAATGCTCCTTTGGTAAGCACTTTAAGGTGTCTTTTACAAATGCAGCTGACAAAATTAGAGAAGGAAATTATTATTGCAAAGAAGTTTGGTGTGCAATCTTAATCTTACACTATTGTCATAAGCATCTTCATTCTTATTTTGACTTCAATAGTGGTACCTCAAAAAACAAAAAAAATGAAAAAGAATAAGAAATCCAATGTAATTGAACGTGCACAACCGAGCCTCAAATTTTACCCATTAACAGTCAATTGATAAGACTAAGAACGGATCCACTCTCTATTCTGTTTTCATTGGAGACATAAATTTTATGATTCAGGAACTCATCATTACTTTTGTAGGGGTCTACATACAATTTTATTTTCTCTATATCATTCTCAATCACATCAAAATCCTGTTCTGTCTAGGAGGGTAAAAAATACAAAGAATCCAGCTCTATAAAATAAAAAATAAAAAAAAATTACCCTGTATAAGATGATTATTGTCAAAGACCTAACATGAAGCTGTCGAATTATACTAGACAATACATAAAACCATTGTAGACAATTTCTTCTTCACCAGCTCATAAACCCATCATCTTGGTTCTCAAAAGAGGCCCTTGTACAGGTACAAAAACCATAGAAGACAAATGTGTATGATCTTAATGTTTTTTTTCTTATCTTTATTAGAGTATTAGTTTTTAAATTTATCTTTTTCTTATAGACAGCTCATTAAAACTTTCTAAATATTCTAGCTGGAAATGGTGTTTGGGTTGATTTTGCTTATGTTAGCAGAGATTGAAAGGAAAGGTGACAACGAGACTGTCTGGAAACAATTGAGAGTCTTAGCATTTTGCAAAGAGAGTTGTTTACTATTTGAAGAGGCTTTCTTTTAGCATGAGACTCGAATCAAAGAGACATTATATGTGAAACAAACTGTGTGGAGACCTTTATTATTGTCAATAATTTACAGGATTACTTTGGTTTTATTAATTCTTTGGTGTTAAAAATCCGAGATATTCATGTCTTGAGAGATACAGACACAGTAGCAGACATCATGACAAAGACTGCAATGAGAACCCTTTCTCTTGAGAGCTTCCGTTGTCTTAGAAGGAGTTTGAAAATAGTATTCAGTAAGATTGCTTTTTTTAAACAGTTTCTTATTTATTTTTATTTCTTTCTTTGTTGTTATTTGTTTTCTTTTAAGTCACCAAAAAAACTTTTTAAATATTCTACTTTTTCAAAAATAAATGTTACTAGTGTAAATAAAATAAAGCAGCTTTTTTACTTTTTTTTTTTTTTTAAAAAGAAAAATTTGAAAGCCGCATCCAAAAACCACGCTTAGAATCTAATAAAAAAAGTTTTGTTTGTCTCTCTTAATAAGTCAATCCAAACACAAATTTATACGACTCATGCTTAATTTTAACTAACCGTTTCTGTTTCATATAAAAAGTTAGCATTGTGAGGGATGAAGAGGATGATAGCATAGCGGCAGAAGGGAACTTGGAAATGGGGTTTATTAGTTATGGATACGTGTTTGCTAAGGAACTCTGTTGTTAAATTATGTTATTGTGAAAACCTGAAAATGGTTCCATATGAGGATGATCATGATCCTTTTCAACATGGGAAGCACATTTGGCCTTGGTTGAAACTTGGAATTTAATTTGCTTAATTATTTCATCACGAGAAGAGAACAGGCATAAAAGTAGCTATAGGGATAATTATTGAGGATGCATTTCTTATAATTTACAATGTTTTTATCTCTTACTGGCTTGTGCATACTTAAAAAAGGAGAACAATAATAGACGGAAAATAAAACAAAAATGCTATTTGTTAACTAAAATCAGTCACCAATGTATTTGTGTATAAATACATGTGTGGTTTAATTTATTTCAATGAAATCATTAATTATTAAGGTATCAAATTAGGGAGTCACTTCAATAAAAACGTCTAAAATACTTTTTTATAAAGATGTTTTTTAATAATTAAAATTTAACATATATAATCGATTAAATCGTATTATTTTTGTCAAAATTAGGCCAAACAAATTAATTTGACCGAAAAATGGTGAATTAAATTTTGAATCGGTCTAAATTAATATTATTTTTTATAAAAAGTGACTACAATACCCTTATTATAGAAAATGACTGAAATACTCTTATTATATATATATATATTAATTTTGAGAATCTTAAATTCTAGCCCTTTTTCTTATCTGTCGTCATAGGGTTAGGATTTAGAGTTTTCAAAATTAATATATATATAAAATAGGAATATTTTAGTTATTTTTTATAATAAGAATATTGTAGTCATTTTTTATAAAAAAAATATTAATTTATACCGATTTAAAATTTAATTTATTAATTTTTTGGCTAAACTGATTTGTCTGGTCTAATTTTAATAAAAATAACATAATTTAATTGATTATATGTATTAAATTTTAATTTTTAAAAAATATCTTTAAAAAAAATATTTTTAACATCTTTATCTAAATGACTTCCATCAAATTATTAGCACATGATTTGCATGATTGATAATTTACACGCAAAAGTCATCCATAATAATGGAGGGAAAAGTTATGATTTTATGAACAATAGTGTAACTCGGCCAGAATACTCTTGTCTGTTTTTTTTTCTCTCCTTTTTTGGTCTTGCAATACTCTGGAGTTTAGAACATGTATCAACATTATTTTCTTTGGGGGGTTAAAGAAAACCTTTTTTCTGTTATTGTAACAAAAAAAAATAAGAAGTTTTTTGTTGAAAATAAAAACCAGCCACTATTGGTAAAGGGAATATAAAGGAGCGAGGCTTATAAAATAGTTAAATACCAATAAACCCAAATAACATTGACCACTCTTACCAAAAATATTAATAAACTTCAAAACCAGTCTGACAAAAAAAAACCCTTCAAAACCAGAAAAAATGAAAATTAAACAAATATGCATATCGTTTTTGGGCCTTTACTTTCTTGGTTAGGAGGCCTTTGGTTCAAGCTTTATTGGGTGGCATGTTGTCCTTGGGCTAAAATAAGACCTTTCATGAGTGTTTCTTTTACTTTGATTCTATGTTGTGGTTGGAGGCTTGGTTGAGTGGCATAACATATGCCTCATTAACAATCACACCCGGGTTCAAGTCCTTTGGAAGGAAAAGTGAACCCTTAAATGAACTCATGTATTGTGGTGTGTGTGAGTGTGTTGTGTGAGTGTGTAATACATGAGTAATGCTTAGGATTAGGGGCTGTCTAATCCATCTGACCAAAAAAAAAAAAAAAAAAAAATTCTATGTTGGATTGTAGTAAGTTTGTTTAAAATTAAACTTACTTGTCTAATAACATCAAGGGGTGGTGGCGCAGTTGGTTAGCGCGTAGGTCTCATAGTTTAAGAGTTATCCTGCCTCTCTCACCCCATCTTTGTTTTTTGTTTTTTGTTTTTTGTTACAACATGCAATGAAACATTTTTCAAGTTGGATTTTGGTTTCTGTTTTCCTCATTTGGTCAACAAGTGATTATAATCACTAATTAGATTATGCTGCTTTTTGTTTTTTCACGTTCGTTGTGGACCAAAGACAGGCCATGATAATACTACTTTTTATTGAACTTGTGTACGCATGCATGTGAATGTCGCTCTCCCATGCTGGCTGATGAAACCCTAAATTATTCATACATGCCCATTCTTCAATCATGTTATCTTGATATGGCTTGTACTAATACCCATTGGTGTTGTATGTGATCGTCATGCCATATTAATTGTTACATGTACATGTAATATGAGAATCACATATAATTTACATAGAAGTAGGATATATAGTATGAATTTAATTTTAAAGTAATGATAATGTAAAAAAAATTATATAGATATCTAATTGTATATTGTTATATTAGTAATTTTTAAATTTAGATATATAAATATGATTAAATTATCATGTAGAATAATTCTTTCACTATTAATAAGCTCAAATTAAACTCATATAATGTACTAATGTTATATTAAAAAAATAATAACAGAATTCTTTATTTCTTGATGTATAGTCACATGCAGTGCGGGGTCTAATGCTATTAGGTAGGCTTACTAAGTTGACATGCCATATTGGTTATTGATGGAGCAATGATTGAATTTGTTGAAAGAAGAGACATGCAAAACGCAACTCCGATATCCCCCCCTTAGTGGATGACATTTGTTGAAAAGAATTCCCATAAACAATAAATGGGTAGGAGTGGATCAAATTAAAGTACGTTCCAATCTTGGACATGAGGAGGTAGGCCTAAATGTCTCCTTCTATATTGGCTATAGAATTAAATGGATAATTATGATCCGCATGTGCACCGGTAAATTTATAAGCAAAAGTTGTTACCACATACAGGTAAATAGTATAACAAAAATCTACATTTACACTGAAACCGAAAATTCTATTTATACATTAAAATTAATTACTAATTAAAATTAATTATATATATATATATATATATATATATATATTATTTAACTTATTTTTATTAAATATTTTATATTAGTGACTGATTTTAATATATATTTAATATAGCTACACAAAAATTTAATTATTAAATTAGTTATTATATATATATATATATATATATATATATATAACTTATTTTTAATATATATTTTATACTTTAACATATAATTTATACGAATAACTATTTTAGTGATTAATCTTTTGGAAAGTTTTCAAATGGTACAGAGCACTTTTTTGAAACTCTCATGATCCATGTAAAGTGTCCATTAGATTTAATAATTAATTAAACAAAGGGTTGTGATTTTCTATGTAACATGTGTTTATAATGAAAAGCATTGTGAGGTGTGTATCAAATTTTGCGTTCCACGAGGTATGATTTATGGAAATTACATCCTGCTGCCTCTTGACACAAGCTTTTCTTGTTGATGGCATGGCTTGGTGGCTTAGTCGTTGGTTTTTTGGATGGCTTACCTTATGTTTTCGATTTTTTTTTTGTCATGACATTTTGTTTTGGTTTGTTTTTTTTGTCATGACCTTTTGTTTTGGTTTGGCTGATTTCTTTATTGAACGGTTAATAGACCTTTTTGGTACATAATTTTTCTTATATTAATTTAAGGATAATGAATAATTTTTAAGTGCATCATTTTTGTATGATTTTTGGCTAGTATTATTTTATGAGATTACAAACTCTGAAACCATAATTGTTAAATTTACAGTCTTTTTTATTTTTTTTTTGGTTTATTATTTAGGCTGAGAAATCCGACTCACAGATAACAAATGGAACTAAGTCTTATACATCTATTTAGTATTAATATAGTATAGTAAAAAAACGTGCCACACTCTCTTTTCTTTATAAAGTAGTATTTTTGATTTTTTATATTTGGAACAAATTTTAATTTAGTCTTTAACATTTTAAATACTATTTTCATTCCAAAAAATTTTAAACAGATTTAATATAGTCTTACTATTAAATTTAACACTAATAGTTAATAAAATGACTGATATAGACGTTAATAATATTACTAATTAAGTCATATCTTCTTCTATATATTAAAAAAAATATATAGTCAAAATCTTTTTATAACATTTTTCTCATTTTTTTGGTACAAAATTTTAAATCTTAATAATCAATTATGAACGCTTCAAAATCAAAAGAAAAAATTTTTATATTAGTGACCGTTGGTGGATCGATATTACTTATATACTGAAATCGAATGTTATTGGCTATTCAATATGCGAATTGCTTGTGTCAAATTTAATGGTAGGACAACATTAAACCTGCTTAAATATTTTTTGGGATTGAAATAGGAGATTTAAAATTTTTTTTATTGAAGTATGACGTTTGAAACGTTAAGGACCAAATTAGGATTTGGCCAAAACATTGAGAACCAAAATAATATTTTATCCCATTAAATAAACTAAATAAGGTTCTCTTGGAGAAAATAATATTTGATTCCATTAATAACTTTTTCATGTTTATTTGTACTGAACAATTCAAAATAAATGGTTTCAAATTACAATAGAGATAAACATCAATTTTAAATTATTAGTGTACACGTAAAAAATTACTAATTTTTAGAAAAATATATGAATTTACGTAAAATTAGTGAATTAAAATTGTCCATTTAAAACCACCAACTCATTATATTTATATAAACCAACACATTTAAATTTTTAATTATATATGTTCAAATAAAATTTATTAAAAATTTTAATTTTTTATTCTTTTTTAATACTAATTTTTTTTTGCTTGAATACTAATTTAAATGTGTTGGTTTTTATAAAAATAATGTGTTAATTTCAAATGAACAATTTTAAATTACATCGATTTTTTTAGAAATTAATAATTTTTTGTTCGTGTATGTTACTAATCTAAAATAATGTTTAAAATTTTAAACTTAACTAAAACAAAAAAAAATACGAAAATTTAGTGCAACTATAAATATGGAGAATCGAAGAAGGTAGAAACCGTATGTGAATAGTATAAAGTTATTGATAATTATTTAAATTATCAAATGAATAAAAAAATATGATTATTAAAAAATATTATATGAATCTCCCCAATCACTTCTCTAAGTAAATCGAATGACCTAGACTAGATTTAGCTCTCTATATAAATCTAATCACCCTGTTTTGATTTATGCATGTGTAAATCTAATCACTATGTTTAGATTTACTAGGATAGCATGTACGCATGCATAAATCGAAACAACCTGATTAGATTTACTAGAATAACATGCAAATATGTATAAATCGAACCAGACTGTTTTGATTTATATAGAAAGCTAAATCTAGTCTGACTCATTTAATTTACATAGAGATGTGATTAGGGTGACTCTATTTATTTTTGTATATCGTTTTTGTCCCTAACGTTTTCATCCTATTTAAGTCCCCAACGTTTCAAAATCGTCTCAATTTTGTTCCGCCGTCAATTCTGTTAATGGATCCCTAATGGCAGGACAACATTAAGTCAATTTTGAAACGTTAGGGACTTAAATAGGACAATTGAAATGTTAGGGACAACTTTGGGACTTACCCCAAACGTTGGGGACAAAAACAATACTTTACTCAAATTTTAATTATTTTATATTTTTATGTTACAGTTTAAAATATTATTTTAATATAATTTTTTAATATTATAAAAAAAATTATATAATAATTAATCTTAATGAATAAAAAATATTCATGTATTTTCTATTTATATATTTTATATTTAATTATTTAAGAATAAAAGATTTAGTTGCCATTTAAAGTATTGTGTATTAAAGTATTGCCATTTAAAGTATTTCTTTATGTACTAAGATATTCTGTATTTATTAGAGTCCATCAATACTCTTCTTTTATATTAGCCTTTGATTTTCATCTAATAAAATCTAATGGTCTATATAAATATGGCACATCTAATAAACATATAAGTGTTGTGCTTATTTTAGGCATACCCTACCTTAGATTGAACAAAATTACTAATCTTAATCATAGTAAATTAGTGTTAATTAATTTATGACTGGATCGATATTTAAGAAAATTTTTATGAAACATTATTTTAGTTTTCTAATAATTTTAATTATCAAATCACTGTTTAAACTTTTATTTTGTTAAAAGAAATTAATTTTTATATTAAATTATTTATTCTATATATATATATATATATATATATATATATATATTCAAATTTTTATTATTTAATAAAAAATACTAAAAGACCATCAGAATTTAATATTTTTTGTCATCATTTAGTCATTAATATCTAAAAGTAAAATATGTTTTTAGATTATTAGATTAAAAAGATTAAACTAAAATAATTGACCCAATAGCTAAATAATGATAAAAAATAATAAATTTTGATAATTTTGTAACATTTTTCTAAATAATAATGAAAGTTAATTTGTCTATTTGTTACAGAATTTAAGATGAAAATTAATTTATGCAATAAATTTAGTAACTGATTTAATAATTAAAATTTGTTGAAAATTAAATTTTTCGATCAAAAAATTTTAAAAACGAATTTACTATATTATTCTTAATTTATTATTTTCTGCAGAATAGGTAAATAATTAGTTATATAACTTATGTATTCTGTTGGGGTCATTATAACGTATTAGAATAATAATTAAAAAATTAAATCGTGTGGGTTTATGGTATAGTATATCCTACTCTATTTATACCCCTAATATATTATATAATATATATTTAAAAATGATATGTGTAGTGAAAAATGTGGATATTAAAAATTTTTTCTTGTAAAAACTCAAAGTAACTACTAAAATAATAATTTGAATTATTAATTTAGTATGTTTTTTTTTATAAAGTTAACCTAAAATAAATAATTAATTTATCTTTATTTATATTATTTTAATTTTATTAAGAACTTGATGATCATGCTATTTGTATTAGGTTAAATTTTTTTAAGATTTTATTATTTTTAATTTTTATTTGAATTTAGTATTTTATTTTTTATTTTATTAATAATATAATATATATGAAATATTCAATGATTGAATTTTTTATATTTTATATTTGTTTTTAGTTTTATTTTGATTTTTTATTTACTTGAATTTTATTTTATTTTTTGTTTTAAAAATACGTTTGTAAAAGTCTATCAAGTTGAGAATCCAACAAAACAAAGTTTTCACATACTTATATGGCTGGCTCAGCTCTCCACCCATACATGCCTTGCAAAAGAACTACTCTCAACCGTCTTTATCATGTTCTTCCATGTACTTTTTTGCCATTTCACATAGCAGAAAAAGACAAAAATCCTTCTGCTCACTGAATCCGTACTTGGTTTACCGAAGTACCACTAAAGTGGCTGGTACAGGTGAAAACTTTCCTAATCTTTTTATATGTACCTAACATAATTGATAATATAATAATACTATTTGTATTTAACTTTATCTTAGCTTGTAGGTTGAATAGTGTTCTGAAATATTTTTATAGGCCTAATACTAAAAGTTAGGTTTAAGAGTATAAGAAGTTCTAAGAAACCGATTTGATAATTAAGTATTCTCTTGGATTCTAAAAGATATGTTACAAAGAGAACACTAATTTCTCATAACTCATTTTAATATCTAATAACTCAATTTTATGAGGTTAATTATTACATTGTAACCATCCTATAAAGAATGTTATACTAATTAATTGATTCTACTATTAGAAGAGAATGTTATAATATTGACTATATAAAGGCCTAAAAATATTATATGAAGGAAGATCACAATAAGATATCAAGCATAAGATTAGAATAGCTCATAAAAAGTACGTACACTAAAGTATGATCTCTAATTTAGTTTCTCTTGTGATCCATGCTAACTTGAGTGTCGAAGTCCTTGCAAGAACACCCCCCACCATCGAGACATTAGAAACTCGAAATAGGAGGATGACGCTAACATCCTATCTCTAACCTATTTTCTACAATTTTGTTCAGGTAATTTTTAAATTTGGAAGAGTAAAAACACTTCTGAACAAATAGATTGATTGAATGTTTAACGAATAAATAAAAAAAAAAACAACAAAAAGTAATAATTATATATTCAGAGTATTTCTTGCTATTTCAATGTTGATGAAACTTGACAACTCGTAGAATCATGCACCAACAAGATTAATTACGTTGAAGAAGGTACCTACAATGACAGTGTCATGCTTAAGTTAGCTTTGTATGTTTTGTCTTTTGTGATTATGAAAGATAGATTTATTCTTTTCAATTCTTTCTTTTTTCTTATAGCATTTTCCCCTCCGTTTACTGAAATAACGACTTTTCTTTTTAACAAGGTATCATGATTCTGTTTGTTACATCCATTATAAGCATTTTAATATTTATCGGCTCATAATCATTTTCTCATGCCAATTTTAAAGCATCAATTCGAAAATTTTGAGATTTTTCAGATCTTAATTCTTTCTTTTCTATGGATCCTTTTTTGTAATGACCTTTTTAGATCTCATTTTCTTTTTAGCTTGGACTTAATCTATAACAAACTAGTTAATAGATAGAAGTTTTAGATGTATATATTATTTTTGAATATATTTTTATATTTTGTTGTTTCTCTTATTAATACGAGTAGATAAATATTTTGGAACATTCATGACTATGATACCTAAATTATTTTGTCACTTCCATAGATTTTAAAACCAATCTAAACCTACTTTCTTTGCTTACAACTTTGCTTACTTACATCTCTTACATATATTGAATCTCATCCACAATTCCACATAAGATTAAATGTTCTATGTTCCAGATTAAGACTGAAACGTAGTTAAATGTATGCGCCGTTAGTTTCAAAATTATGCTTAGTCAAAAATTTTTGGGCCATCAATTTTTAGTATTTTTTATCTGATTTAGATAACATAAATACTAAATTATTTTTAACAAATAAATTTTATTAATTTATGTGTGCAAATTTTAAAAAAATATGAGTGTAAACTATATTAATTTATGTGTGTAAAATTCTAATAAATATAGGTATTATATGTTTATTGGGTACAAAACATCTATAAATATGAATATAAATTATTACTGATCAAAATAATAATATTTACTAGTTAAGGGGCCGTACCAACTTAGTTAAGTTAAGTAGCAAAACAGAACAAGAAAATCAAGACTCAAGTGTTAAAATAGTTAGTTTTCTTTTAGTAGTTGTGAGAGTCTCTGACTTTTACTTGATGCACTAGGCTATAAATAACTCTTTCTATGTAATTGAGGTATAGTTGCTATCATTTTTGTTAATAATAGTTCAGTTTACTTTCACTACAAGTTATCTATTTTTTTAGCTTCTGTATTTTTTCTATTTAGTCCTTGTTCATTCTTTTTTCTTTCTTCTTTGGGAGAGTTTGTAGTTGCTTGTCATTCATTGAATTAAGAAAAAAAAATTTCACAAATGAGGCCAATATCAATTTAAACAAAATATATATTACTCATAACTTATTATAATATTTTTAATTTTTCTTTTATTTCAATTTCACGTTTCAAATCACGTAAAATTATTATGTTTGCATAATTGCATGTGGTGGGTAAGTTCCTCACACACGCACAAGTTGCGCTCGCAGGTTTGAAGAGCACCATGAATTTTATTTTCACATTACAATTTATATTTTGTTCTGCAGTTAATTAAAGTTAACAATATATTAAAGGTTCTTCCATTATTAATATTGTACAACCAGGATTAATTGTAACGTGAAAATAGTTAGGCTCGCAGTTTAAAAGAGTTCGGTGAATTTTGATCATTGTTGATTCTTTTTCATTTTCTTTATCTTTTATTTTTTTTTAAGTATCGCTAATTATTTGACGGTCAAAATTCAAAAAATTAATATGCACATAATTTATTCTTTAGAAGTGTTCTTGCGTAGATTGATTAGGTATAGCTCGTCCTCTTGACAATTAATTCCGAATTTTCTGTCTCAATTTCGAGCTTTTTGCTCGGGAAGGGATGTGTCTTGATGCAGAAAGAACAAAGGGAAAGATACCTGCAAAAGGCATTCCAATGCTTAAATCAGTCAATGTATAAAAGTATTATTTTTGTGTGAGTAACCTGCACGTAACTCGGTTTTTGGAAGTCGACACCGAACTATTGCCTTTAGCGCCGAGTTATAAGCCAGGATGATTTGAGCTCTTCATCCAGAGAGATATCACGTCATGGAGAGTATGAACAAAGGGGGAGTGTAACTGCAAAAGGCACTCCGATACTTAAGTTAGTACTATGAATTCAGTGTATCGTTTGAAGATAAAATATCATACCTTTATAGGTAAGATAAAATAAGTCGGTTACGTTTCTATTGGTCATCTGAATTGAAGAGCAGTTAATAGGTTTTAATAAGTGATAATGTCTGGTCGAACTTTTTTATTCCAGGATGTAGTCTGTTGAGTCTATTGTGACGTATAACGCCGAGTTATAACATAAAGTGCTGAGTTATGATGCATAATGTCGAGTTATGACATCGGATTTGTAACGGCCGTATCATAGCCCCCAAACTTGGCCTGGGAATATATTTTAATGAAGCAAGTTGAGCTTTTGACGAGCCATAACTCGGCCAATGAGTTAGCCTTGGAGTCTCCAGTTCAAGATGTTTTATTAAAACAAGGAATAAAATCTTTTGAATTTCAGACCTTATTGAAGTTAACGTGTATTGAAAAGTGTAGTAGTATTTGTCATTGATTGTGCCTTGTGGTTTTTTTTTTCATGGAACTGAATAGTTAATTTGAATAGTTGCTGAGACGATTTTGATAAAAGTGAATTGGTTGGGCAAGAATATTACGTTAGTTCACCTTTGTTTGGTGATTTGATTGAAGATTGAGTTTGATTGCGCATGTGTAAACGATGCGACTTTGAATTGAAGAATTATCGTTAGTTCACCTTTGTTTGGTGATTTGATTGAAGATTGAGTTTGATTGCGCATGTGTAAACGATGCGACTTTGAATTGAAGAATTATCGTTTGTTCACCTTTGTTTGGTGATTTGATTGAAGATTGAGTTTGATTGCGCATGTGTAAACGATGCAACTTTGAATTGAAGAACTATCGTTTGTTCACCTTTGTTTGGTGATTTGATTGAAGATTGAGTTTGATTGCGCATGTGTAAATGATGCGACTTTGAATTGAAGAATTATCGCGAATGGATAAGTGTTTGTGCTTGTATGGTATCTGATTGAATTTGTTGACTGTTGATAGTCATAGTTCGGAAGATAGTTGATATAGATTTGACAATAACTGATAATGATTGATATAGAATCGATAATGATTGATATAGCTCGAATAATAGAGATGACAGATATAGATCAGAAAATAGAGATATCAGATATAGAAAGGAGAATAGAGATAACAGATATAAATCGACAAATAGAGATGATAGATATGGATCGGAAAATAGATATAACAGATATGGATCGGCGATTAGAGATAACTGATATAAATCAGAAAATAGAGATAACAGATATAAATCAGAAAATAGAGATAACAAATAAAAATCGGAAAATAGAGATAACAGATATAGATCAGCAAATAGAGATAACAGATATAGATCGGCAAATAGAGATAACAGATATAAATCAGAAAATAGAGATATCAGATATAGATCAGAAAATAGAGATATCAGATATAGATCAGAGAATAGAGATAACAGATATAAATCGGCAAATAGAGATGATAGATATGGATCGAAAAATAGATATAACAGATATAGATCGGCAATTAGAGATAATAGATATAGATCAACAAATAGAGTTGATAGATATAGATCGACAAATAGAGATGATAGATATGGATCGAAAAATAGATATAACAGATATAGATCGACAAATAGGGATAACAGATATAAATTGGCAAATAGAGATAACATATATAAATTGAAAAATAGAGATGATAGATATAGATCAGAAAATAGAGATATCAGATATAGATTGGAGAATAGAGATAACAGATATAAATCGACAAATAGAGATGATAGATATGGATAGAAAAATAGATATAACAGATATAGATATAAATTAGAGATAACTGATATAGATCAGCAATTAGAGATAACTGATATAAATTGGCAAATAGAGATAACAGATATAAATCGACAAATAGAGATGATAGATATAGATCGGTAAATAGAGATGATAGATATGGATCAAAAAAATAGATATAACAGATATAGATCGGCAAATAAGGATAACAGATATAAATTGGCAAATAGAGATAACAGATATAAATCGAAAAATAGAGATGACAGATATAGATCAGAAAATAGAGATATCAGATATAGATCGGAGAATAGAGATAACAGATATAAATCGGCAAATAGAGATGATAGATATGGATCGAAAAATAGATATAACAGATATTGATCGGCAATTAGAGATAACTGATATAAATCGAAAAATAGAGATGACAGATATAGATCATAAAATATAGATCTCAGATATAGATCGGAGAATAGAGATAACAGATATAGATTCAAAGAGAGATAATAGATCTAGACGGCCCCTTTTTCGGGACTTAATGATTTATTATATGACCTTTGTTTACAAAGGTGCAGGTAAGTTTGAAGCCACTGAAAAGAAATGGGGCCTATAGAAAGAAGGGTGTTTATTTCGAGGCCCCACGGTGGGCGCCAATTGTTTTTGTGTGAGTAACCTGGACGTAACTCGGTTTTTGGAAGTCAACGTCGAGCTGTTGCCTTCAGCGCCGAGTTATAAGCTAGGAAGATCCGAGCTCTTCATTCAGAGAGATATCATGTCACGGAAAGTATGAACAAAGGGGAGTGTACCTGCAAAAGGCACTCCGATGCCTAAGTTAGTACTATAAATTCAGTGTATCGTTTGAAGATAAAATATCATACCTTTATAGGTGAGATAAAATAGGCCGGTTACGTTTCTATTGATCATCTGAATTGAAGAGCAGTTAATAGCTTTTAATAAGTGATAATGTCTAGTCGGACGTTTTTATTCTAGGATGTAGTCCGTTGAGTCTGATTGTAACGTATAACGCCAAGTTATAACGTAAAGTGCCGAGTTATGGTGCATAATGCCGAGTTATGATATCGGATTTGTAACGGCCATATCAAGTATAATATGCTTTTGATAAGGTGTCTTACCTCCTTAATAGTTAAACTTTAGAAATCATTTGCATTAAAGAAGAGTAATATCATATTAGGACGTTATGATATACGTTTTGGTATGCGGGGCCGAGTTATAACATTTGAACAAGTTATAACGCATGAAGCCGATTTATGGCATTTTGATTGGGTTATAATAGCTATATCATAGCCCCCAAGCTTGGCTTGTTGATATTTTGATAAACCAAGTTGAGCTTTTTAAGAGATGAGTTATAATTCGGTGAGTGTTATAGGTATAGAGCCCCCAGTTCAACATACTTTATTAAAATTGAATATAAAAGAAGTCAATAAATAATTAATTAATTAAATAGAGAAATTAATAAATAGTGAGAGAAAATCGATGACATCATTAAAGAGGGTGTTTTACCTTTCACACTTACCTATGACATCTGGACCGTTTGTTGTGAAAGGATCTAACAGTGGTGATTTCTGAAATGGAATTAGAGCAATTTTTTAACTGGCATGTAATTTTATTTTGGAATCCAAATAGTTTTCATAAATTTCACTTCTCTTTCATCAAAACGTGTTGGAAAGAATACTGATAAAGACATGAGTAAAAAGGGTAAGTGCTTTCGTTTGTTTTCTTGATTTTGTTTGCTTCTTCTACTCTTCTTTTCTATTTGAGATAAAGATGGATAATGAGAAGGGAAAAAAGGTATAGTTAGTGGTAGAAGATTGTACATATGAGTGGGTTAGTGAGGATGTGAAGATACAGGGGTCATTGTTTGTAGATAAAGAGAGTGTTAGTGAGATAGATGTGACGAAGATTGTGAGGGTAGGTTCTGAAGTGCGTGCCGAGTTGTTGTCATATTCTAGGGCGGATCGTGTGTTCCATAGGAGAAGTGATTTTGAGTTTTTCTACATGCATAACTGTGTTCTTGAAGAATTGTGCGTTAAGCTTTCGTTTACCATTTTTTAATGTAATAAATTGAAGCAATTAAAGTGTGTGTCGTCACAACTGCACACAAATGGTTAGGCATTCTTGCAATGTTTTGGAATTTTGTTGGATTTTTTGGATCTAAAACCTTCACTGGAGTTGTTCTTTTTCCTGTTTCAGGCGAAAGGAATTTGGAAGGGAGGTTGGGTAATTTTAAACAGTACTCTTGGATTTTCTGTCTTTAAATTGTATAAATCTTCATTCAAAAAAATATTTTTAAAGGTGAAAAATGCTGAGGATATGTTTTCATTTTATTTGAATGAAAATCTGGCTGAAAATTTTCCCTTGTTTTGGTGTTCCCAACTCCATCCAGCAGATTCTGGGCCTTGAGAAAATTAGTATGAAGAATGAGTGTGTAATTGAATATTTGGTAGAAGTTATGGATAGGAGGAACTTGATATCGGTGTTTGATTTGCTTCCGTGGGAAGACAATAAGCAATCTATAATAGATTATTTGGGTAAGAATTTATAGAAATACAAGAAGTAGCTAGGGATCATGTATTCTGGATAATTTCGTTGATTTTGTTTTGTTTGTTTTGTCAGGTGAAAAGTATCAAGGAGTCTCAGCTGCAAGCCTGAGAGCTCGGTTTAAGAGTAAGAATTTGAAAAAGGAGGGTTCATCATCAAACCTCGATAAAAGAGGTGTAGAAGCAAGGTGAACCAACCTCACTAAAGACGAAAAAAGGTTTTTTTAAAGAAAAAAAAGTCGGATTTCATCGATGTTGATGTATCCGATGATTTGTCTGAGAAAGGTAAAGATATACCATTGAAGGAACTTAATGCTTTTGTGAATAATCAAAAGAGGCTTCACGGGTTTGCCAAGGATATTGATGGTTTTTCAATTTGGGGTAAGGATTTCTTGTTTATGGTTGTTACGGATGAGGTATGCCAATCGTCGGCCGATGTGACCTTGGCTAATGAAGTTGGGGATATAGCCATTTATCAGTATATGCAGGTATGGATTTGTGATGTTTGTATATTAGTAACATGGTGGTGCCTAATTGGTGTTTTTTTTTTTTTGCAATTAGGTGCTCAGTTTGCGCTTAGCCATCTTAGGTCGGAGTCAGGAAATGAAACATAAGAAATTGTTGGGCCTAGCCAAAGAGCCAAACAAGCTGAAGGAAGAGTTATATCTGAAGAAGAATCTAATTGTGGAGTTAGAGACTAAACTTACAGAAAAAGAAAGAGTTAAAGGTTGTAAAGAGTAATTATGAGAACGAGTCTGAGTTGCTGAAGAAGAAAGATGATGATTTGTCTACTATGAAAGATCAGGTTATCGAGGTTACTGTGAAATTGAAGGATATGGAAAAAGGTAAGCAAGCTGATATTTTGGATACTTTCATAGAAGGTTTTGAGCGTGCTATGATGCAAACCAAGTTTTTAGTACTAGGCCGAGATTTTTCTCAAATGGAGCCTGGTAAATTAGTTCGTGAAGGAGCTTTGGTCGATGATGAGGAAGGAGTTGAAGAAGGAGACGAAAATTTGGTGATATGAACTCTTCGTACATGTTGTATGTTTGGAATGTTTGCTTTTTGGGAATTTGGAGTGGATTGGTAATGTTGGTTGTACGAGGAACATTGCACGGGTATCTGAGTGTTCCTGATAGATTAGCAGGTATAGGATTGATTGATTGATTGATAACTATCATTGATGATAGAAGAAGTTTGATTCCAAGAATGTTTGGCATTAATGGATTAGATTGAAATGTTCGTTAAGCATGGAATTTTGTGATAAAATTTGTATGACGTAAGTCATTATTTGTTTTTTTTATTGTTATATCTCGGAAAGATATAAATCGATATAGAGAGGAAAAATATAAATTGACAAAGAAAATATGATGATAATATTATTGACCTTTGCGTACAAAAGTACAGGTAGGCTAGCCTCGTTAAAACCTCTACAAGTAAAATCCTTTTTTGGGAAAAATCTTGTGAGTAGGAAAAAGAATACCAGCATGTCCCTGATTTTTAACTGTAATAAAGCTTTAAAGAGGATATATTCTATGTATTAGGTAGAGTTATACCATTTAAAGATTGCAAACGGTATGCACTATTTCCTAAGATTTCAATAACTCGGAAAGGACCTTCTCAATTTGCGGCTAACTTTTCATGTGTTGGAGGTCGCCTTGCTTGTTCAGTTTTTCTGAGCACCAAATCGTTTACTTGAAAAGATTGGTGTTTGACCTTTTGGTTGTATCGCCGAGCTATATGTTGTTGCATAGCTCGGTGACTTAGGGTTGTTATACCTCAGATTTCTTCGATGGTGTCCAAATCAATTTGCCGAAACGTATCTTGTAATTGATGATCAATGAATTGAGTTCGAAAGGATGACTGAGAGATCTCTAGAGGGATCATGGCTTCAGACCCATACACCAGTCGCAAAGGTGTTTCCTTGGTTGTTGAGTGAATAGTTGTGTTGTAGCCCCATATAATTTCTGGTATTAGCTCGGTCCACAATCCTTTAGCATCATCTAGGTTTTTGCATAAAGCATGTAGAATAACCTTGTTCGCTGCTTCTGTTAAGACATTTGTTTGTGGGTGTTCCACTGAAGAAAAGTGTTGTGTTATTTTTAAGTTCTGCAAAAAAGAGGTAAATTTTTTATCGGCAAAGTGGCGATCATTGTCAGCGATAATGTGTCGAGGTATACCAAATCTACATATGATATGCTTCCAAACAAAAGAGATCATTTGTTGAGATGTTATCTTAGCTAAGGGTTGAGCCTCAATCCATTTTTAAAAATAATCGATAGCAACTATTAAAAATTTTACTTGGCCTGGTGCTAAAGGGAAAGGGCCGAGGCTATCAAGCCCCCATTGATAGAATGACCAACTTACTTCGGAAAAGTGCAATACCTCGGCTGGAATATGTATAATCAGAGAGTGTTTTTGACAATCAGGGCAAGCTTTCACTTTGGCATTATTGGCCAGAAGAATCCGGCACGAAGTATTATGTATTTTGTATATAAATATATATATTGTTTAACTTATTTTTATTAAATACTTTATATTAGTGACTAATTTTGATATATATTTAGTATAGTTGCACACAAATTTAACTATTAACTTAGTTATTATGTAGCCAATAAGTTATAGCTCAAATGGTATAGTCTTTCCATACTCAATTAAGATGTTGCTCCTATCTTTGGTAAAAAAAATTAGTTATTATGTATATGTATATAAATATATATGATATTTAACTTATTTTTAATATATATTTTATATTTTAACATATAATTTATACGAATAACTATTTTAGTGATTAATTTTTTTATATATACTTAACATAATTGATAATATAATAATACTATTTGTATTTAACTTTATCTTAGTTTGTAGGTTGAATAGTGTTCTAAAATATTTTTATAGGCCTAATACTAAAAGTTAGGTTTAAGAGTATAAGAAGTTCTAAAAAACTGATTTGATAAATTCTTTTGGATTCTAAAAGATATGTTACAAAGAAGATACTAACTCCTCATCACTCATTCTAATACCTAATAACTCAATTTTATGAGATTAATTATTACATTATAACCATCATTCTACTATCAGAGGAGAATGTTATAATATTGACTATATAAAAGCCTAAAAACATTATATGAAGAAAGATCACAATAAAATATCAAACATCTTATGATTAGAATAGCTCATAAAAAATACGTACACTAAAGTATGATCTCTAATTTAGTTTCTCTTGTGATCCATGCTAACTTGAGCGTCGAAGTCCTTGTAGGAATACCCCACCATTGAGACATTAGAAATTTGAAATAGGAGGATGACGGCAACATCGTGTCTCCAACCTATTTTCTACAATTTTGTTCAGGTAACTTTTAAATTTGAAAGAGCAAAAACACTTCTAAACAAATAGATTGGTTGAATGTTTAACGGATAAATAAAAAAAACAACAAAAAGTAATAATTATATATTCAGAGTATTTTTGCTATTTCAATGTTGATGAAACTTGACAACTCGTAGAATCATGCACCAACAAGATTAATTATGTTGAAGAAGGTACCAACAATGACAATGTCATGCTTAAGTTAGCTTTGTATGTTTTGTCTTTTGTGATTATGAAAGTTAGATTTATTCTTTTCAATTCTTTCTTTTTTCTTATAGCATTTTCGCCTCCGTTTACTGAAATAACGACTTTTCTTTTTAACAAGGTATCATGATTCTGTTTGTTACATCCATTATAAGCATTTTAATATTATTTATCGGCTCATAATCATTTTCTCATGCCGATTTTAAGGCATCAATTCGAAAATTTTGAGATTTTTCAGGTCTTAATTCTTTCTTTTCTATGGATCCTTTTTTGTAATGACGTTTTTAGATCTCATTTTCTTTTTAGCTTGGACTTAATCTATAACAAACTAGTTAACAGATAGAAGTTTTAGATGTATATATTATTTTTGAATATATTTTTATATTTTGTTGTTTCTCTTGTTAATACGAGTAGATAAATATTTTGGGACATTCATGACTATGATACCTAAATTATTTTGTCACTTCCATAGATTTTAAAACCAATCTAGACCTACTTTCTTTGCTTACAACTTTGCTTACTTGCATCTCTTACATATATTGAATCTCATCCACAATTCCACATAAGATTAAATGTTCTATGTTCCAGATTAAGACTGAAACGTAGTTAAATGTATGCGCTGTTAGTTTCAAAATTATGCTTAGTCAAAAATTTTTGGGCTATCAATTTTTAGTATTTTTTATCATGATTTAAGTAACATAAATACTAAATTGTCTTTAACAAATAAATTTTATTAATTCATATGTGTAAATTCTGAAAAATATAAGTATAAACTATATTGATTTATGTGTATAAAATTCTAATAAATATAAGTACAAATTATATGTTTATTGTGTGCAAAACATGTATAAATATGAATATAAATTATTACTGGTCAAAATAATAATATTTACTAGCAATATAATATTGCTCTTTAGGTAAATTATATAGGAGTTAGAACTTAGAATCAAATTGTAAGGAATAGTACCAACTTAGTTAAGTAGCTAAACAGAACAAGAAAATCAAGACTCAAGTGTTAAAATAGTTAGTTTTCTTATAGCAGCTGTGAGAGTCTATGACTTTTACTTGGTGCACTAGTCTATAAATAACTCTCTCGAATAAATGACCATTTGTACCCATGAGAGATGAAAACGCTGACATTTGTACCCATGAAAGCTTGAAACTAATCTTGTACCCATGATAGATGCTGTCCGTGTGACAAAAGTGCCCTGACTTGGATATGAGCTTGGTTCGTGGGTTTTCGAACCTACGTGGCACTCCCACCCCCCCCCCCCCAAAAAGCCATATCTGAGCCAACCATTCACCATCATCATCTTCATCTTCTTCACCATCATCCCTATCCATCACTGTCTCTTCCCAGCCACCATAACCTCCATCACCATCACCTCAGCACCGCCACAGCCACCTCCCTTCACCACAACCTTCGGCGACAACCCACACCGCCGCGCCCCTTTCTCTTCTTCTTCCCCTTTTCTCACCTCCGCTGAGCCCAAAAACCACAGCGCCAACTCCTCCTCTTCACCAAACAGCTGCGAAACCCAACCTTCTCCGCAGCGTCCTTACGGCGTTCCAACCCGTCACCACTCTCCTGTCCGAACCCTACCTCTCCCAAAGCTCCCAGCAGCATCAGACAAGCCAAAATTTTCAAACAGCAGCATGAATCAAAACAAACCTAAATCCACTATCCAGCTCAGATTATCTAACAACCTAAGCAACTAACATGCATTTCTAACTAACCAAATTAAGCAAAATGAACTAAAAGCAATACAATGAAAGAAACAGAACTCAACAAATGAAAATGGGAACCTGGGAAGCAGAGAATGAACAGGTGAAGGGAAGATGATGGCTGAATTGGCCGGGGCAGAAGCGGCAGCCTGGTAGTGGCACTGCTTCAATTGCAGCAGCGGAGAGTGAACGCAGCCATGAAACAGGGGATGGAAGACACAGGGGCTGCACCCTGTTCTGGTCGTTCCATGGGAGAACGGAAAACGGGGTTGGAATCACAACGGTGCTAGGCTGGTTCGTGATGGTGAGACGGGATGACATAGAAGGAAGAAGAAAGGGGGAGGCTCATCGTCGGTGTCACTGTGGCTCGTCGACGGCGCAGCGGTTCGGCCAGTGAGAGAGAGGGAGGAGAAGGTGGCCGGTTCGTTGGTGTTGTAACAACCGCCCCTTTTAGAAAAAAAATAAAATTTGAAGTTTGAAAATCAGTTAAGAGATAAGTTTAGAATTTTGAAATTTTGGATAGGAACCTGGTAACCACCCTCAGTTTGAAATTTAAAATATCCCAACCACCCCATCCCAAATGTATATAAATAGGGGAGCACCCATAGGTAGAAAATCACTTCTCTCAAACACTTATCCTCTCCTTTCTCTCTCTACAAAGAAATAACATTCTGTGGGCAAACACAAGAGGCAAGCTCAAAGAAGCGTTAGAAACGAAGGTAGGGAATTATGCCTTTCTTACTTATGTTGGCATGTAATATGCTTTATTTTGTTTTCTTCCATCCATGCATGGCTATCACCTTTCATGTATTTTATGGCATGAATTATTCTTTGCTTATCTCTCATCTACATTAAGCATGATTATCTATTTTGTCAATTATACCCTCTGGAAATCCATTAATATGTATCCCATATCTTTTCTATGTGTATTTACATGACCCTTTAATTATTATTCCTTTATAACATTTTATTTAATTATTTAACATTCCCTAATTTTACTATGTGCCCTTACGTGACCTTTGATACCATTACCTTATTATTATTCCTTTTATGTTGAGAGTACATGCCCCTTTATAACATTTTATTTAATTATTTAACATTCCCTAATTTTACTATGTGCCCTTACGTGACCTTTGATACCATTACCTTATTATTATTTCTTTTATGTTGAGAGTACATGCCCCTTTATAACATTTTATTAAATTATTTAACATTCCCTAATTTTACTATGTGCCCTTATATGACCTTTGATATCGTTACCTTATTATTATTCCTTTTATGTTGAGAGTACATGCCCCTTTATAACATTTTATTAAATTATTTAACATTCCCTAATTTTACAATGTGCCCTTACATGACCTTTGCTACCGTTACATTATTATTATTCCTTTAATATCGAGAGTACATGCTCCTTTTTATATCTTGTTCAAGGAACCCTATTTTATTATATGCAACTAAATAACCCCTTATATCATTATTGTTCCTTTATTTTAAAGATCAAGGGTACATACTTTTTATAATATCTAATCCAAATATTTCAAACATTCACTTTCTTACTATATGCACTTAGATTATACTTTTTACATTATATCATTAATATCCTCTTAGGTCAAAAGTATATGTTTTCTTATAATTGTTTTATTCAGCTAATTAATATCCTATTTTTTATAATGTACATCTATTTTATACCCCTATAGGGACGAGAGTACCTACTTTCGTATAAAATCTTATTCAAACATGCTTATTTTATCATGATATATGCCTCTCCTCTCGCATGGTTCATTCTTGTATAAGCCTACATAACCGTACTTGTTAAAGAACTGAGGGAATGATCCTTCGGTAAGGGAAGGTGACCCCCAAAGACAAGATAATCGAGATGATCCTTCGGTAAGGGAAGGTGATCGAAAAACGTTTGGGATAAGAACCTTCGGTAAGGGAAGGGGACTATCCCATCAATTTTATACAATAAGATATCTTTTTATATGACTCCATTCTTGTGTATGTCTAAATAACCTTGATTGTAAATTAAACTGAGGGAATGATCCTTCGGTAAGGGAAGGTGACCCCCAAAGACAAGATATCGATATGATCCTTCGGTAAGGGAAGGTGATCGATCGAGATGATCCTTCGGTAAGGAAAGGTGATCGCCAAAACTTTTGGGATAAGAACCTTCGGTAAGGGAAGGGGACTCCCACTTATACCGGTTTGAGCTCAATACCCTCCATATAAGTTATAAATTAAGAAAGAAAGAAGGCACGAATGAAAGCTTGAGTTCTATGTTTTCCTTAGATTTAATTATGATTATGTTGATGTTATCCTTCTATTTTTCTATATGTTTCCCCTTTCTTTTACACACATGTTTTACAAAAAAAAGAAGATGTATATTACATGCCATGTTATACGCTTGTTTTTAAAATCCCGCACGTGGGCTGGAGATGGATATGGAGGTGTTACATAGCACTCCTACTGAGACGTTAGGTTCTCACTCCCTTTCTTTTCCCATACTATCTCCAGAGGAACATGACACAGCGGATAGAGACGACGCAGTGCCCCCTCGAGGGTAACTTCTGAGTATGACCCCTCGAAGCACGCGTGGGTAGTTGCGACCACTACTACCGTGCTCTAAACTATCTACTTAGGTCGAGAACTCGTGGAAGAAGAACCCCAGCTGCCCGTCATAACCTTCCTAGATAGGGACGCTTCAACATCTAGGAAGCGGTCATCCAAGGTGGTACACCTTGAGTCCGACCCCGAGACCAAAGAAGAGAAATCCGACAACCCTGGCCAGAAGGAAGACACCATGGAGGAGGACCCAGAGGAGAAGTTGAACCCTTGTGGAAGCCCAAAGGTGGAATACGTGCCCTACTCCCCTATTTCGGCACCCCGTCGAGTTTTGGTTCATCCCACGCAACGGAACCAGGTCTTCACTGTGCGAAAGGGTGTTGGAGGGAGACCCCTGGTACCTCGATTCGTGAATAACTAAAGACTCCTGATCAAGGATAGGATAGGATGCAAGTAGGGGAGCCCCTTCGACGAGATTAGTTTAGGACGTAGTTAGCTTCTTTTCCTGTTTTAGTTCCCTATAAGTATTTTGAAACGTAGTCATGGTTAAGATGTTTATTTCACTCTAATTCAAATTCCAACGTTTTAGCGCTACTCGTTTTCCGCTCTACACGTATTTACTCCTGCCTCGCGTAACGATTAAGTCATTCTTTTTCTTGGATCAAGTGTGGCACCTTATTTTAAAAACCTCCACGATAGTATAAGAACTTAGGGTGTTACATTATTGGTATCAGAGCAAAGTCGATCCTAGGAGATATGACTAATGAAGCCTCTTCCTATGGTTATCCATAAAAAGGGAATGTCCAGCAGTTCCCCCACCCTCTGCCGATGCACCCCAACGTCAAGGACGAGTCTTTGCCCTCAGCAGGTCTGTCAGAGGGTGTGCATCCTCATTTCAGGTAGATCATACCTTGCTAACCTAGTGTGCCTCCCTTTAGTAGGATTAGACATCATCCTAGGAATGGACTAGCTCAACGAAAACCGAGTCTTGTTAGATTGTTTTGAGAGAAAAGCCATCTTCCCTTCTCAATCCATACAAGACACATGTGACCTTCCAAGATCCTCTGAAGACACCAGTACGAGGCAAGAATATGCCTTGCTAAATTCGGTAAAAGCAGACTCCCATCAGGAGTTCTGTGAGATACCAGTAGTACACGACTTTTCAGATGTCTTTCCCGAAGATATACCCTCGTTTCCCCCAACACGAGAGGTTGAGTTCTCCATAGAATTGATACCTGGGACACGGCCAATCTCCAGAGCCCCTTACCGGATGGCTCCAGTGGAGCTCACTGAATTGAAGAACCAACTAGAGGAGCTGCTGCAAAAAGGATTCATCAGACCAAGCGTCTCTCCCTGGGGAGCTCCAGTATTGTTTGTGAAGAAAAAGGACGGCAGCATGCGTCTCTGCGTGGACTATAGGTAACTCAACAAAATCACGGTGAAGAACAAGTATCCCCTCCCAAGAATAGATGACTTAATGGACCAACTACAAGGTGCAACAGTGTTCTCAAAAATCGACCTGAGATCAGAGTATCATCAAATAAGGGTAAGAGAGGAAGACATTCCAAAGACAGCATTTCGAACGAGATACGGACACTACGAGTTCACAGTAATGTCTTTTGGGTTGACCAATGCCCCCGCCGTCTTTATGGACTACATGAATAGAATTTTTCGACCTTACCTCGACAGTTTAGTGGTGGTATTCATAGATGATATTTTGATTTTCTCCAAGACAGAAGAAGAACACAGGGAGCACTTGCGTGTAATACTGGGAACCCTTCGAGAGAAAAAGTTGTACGCAAAACTATCCAAGTGTAAGTTTTGGATGAAGGAGGTACAATTTCTTGGACACATGGTTTCCGGCAACGGAATATCAGTGGATCCCAGTAAGATAGACTCGATACTAAACTGGGAAAGGCCGACGTCAGTCACAGAAATAAGGAGTTTTTTTAGCATTGGCGGGCTACTATAGAAGGTTCATAAGAGGGTTTTCTCAACTAGCCCTGCCGTTAACCCGTTTAACCAGGAAGGATACCCCGTTTGCTTAGACGCCAGACTGCGAAAGAAGCTTCCAAGAGTTAAAGTGTCGCTTGACATCCGCCCCAGTACTAGCCTTACCTAACCCCGACATAGCCTTCGAAGTTTACTGCGACGCCTTAGGACAAGGATTGGGTTGCGTACTAATGTAATGCAAAAAGGTAGTGGCGTATGCGTCAAGACAACTGAAGACCCACGAAGCCAACTATCCAACTCACGACCTCGAACTAGCCGCGATAGTATTTGCGCTGAAGACATGGAGGCATCATTTGTACGAAGTTAGGGTTTCAAGTATTCTCCGATCATAAGAGCTTAAAGTACCTGTTCGACCAGAAGGAACTCAACATGCGACAAAGGAGGTGGATGGAGTTTCTTAAAGATTATGACTTTGTTCTAAATTACCACCCAGGAAAGGCTAACTTTGTGGCTGACGCTCTGAGTCGGAAGGTACTCAAGGCATCATGGCTGATGATAAAAGAGGCAGAGTTGATAAGGAATTTCAGAGACATGAACTTACAAGTCACCCTCGCTCCAAAAAGCATACGTCTGAACCACCTAACAGTGGAAAGTCAATTCAAAGAACAAATAACTAAGGCACAGAGTTCCGACCCCAACTTTCAAGAAACCCTGCGCCTTGTCAAAGAAAGAAGATTGAAGGGCTTCACCGAAGGAGAGGACAAGGTATGGAGATACCAAGGTCGAATCTGTGTCCCAAGGGAAGGAGACCTTCAAAGCAAGATTGCGGAAGAAGCCCACAGAAGAGATTTTACCATTCATCCTGGCATGACGAAGATGTACCACGATTTGAAGAAGATGTTCTGGTGGCCAGGGATGAAAAAGGATTTAGCCACGATCGTGAATAAATGCCTGGTTTGTCAGAAGGTAAAAATCAAACATCAGAAACCATCAGGGGTATTGCAACCCCTTGGCATCCCGAAGTGGAAATGGGAAGACATATCGATGGATTTCGTCATGGGACTACCCCGTACTCAAGCAGGGCGTGACGCTATATGGGTCATCGTGGACCGGCTTACAAAGACTGCCCATTTTCTACCAGTTAAGGCGACCGACTCATTAGAAAGACTAGCCACGCTATATATCAGAGAGATCGTGAGGTTACATGGGGTACCAACGACCATAGTCTCGGATAGAGACCCAAGATTCACCTCGAGGTTTTGGAACGCATTGCAGAAGGCATTCGGGACGAAATTGTGCCTAAGCACGTCATACCACCCGCAAACAGATGGACAAACGGAGAGGACCATCCAGACGTTGGAAGACATGTTACGAGCTTGTGTCCTAGACAGACCAGGAAAGTGGGAGAGTCACCTACCACTGATCGAGTTTGCTTATAACAACAGTTACCATGGTAGCATCGGGATGGCACCATATGAGGCACTGTATGGGCAAAGATGCCAATCTCCTTTATGCTGGTATGGGCCAGAAGAGAAAGGCTACTTAGGACCAGAGTTAGTAAGACAGACCACGGAAGATATCAAGAGGATAAGAGAAAGAATGCGCACCGCCCAAAGTCGACAAAAGAGTTATGCAGATCAACGAAGGAAACCCCTCGAATTTCAGGAAGGCGATCACGTATTCCTAAAAATCACCCCCACCACCGAGGTAGGGAGGGCTCTTAAGGTACAAAAACTAAGCCCCCGGTACCTGGGTCCATTCCAAATCCTCTGGCGTATAGGAAAGTCGGCATACCATCTTGCCCTACCACCAAATCTATCAAGACTACATGACGTGTTTCATGTGTCCCAACTCCGAAAATACCAGCACGATCCAAGCCATGTGTTGCAGCAAGAGGATGTAACACTCAAGGACGACCTGACTTTTGAACTACCAGCCATAGAGATTGTAGACAGAAGTACGAAGCAACTAAGGAGCAAGACGATACGACTGGTAAAGGTGGCAGGGGGTAGCGGTAATTCTAGAGACTACACATGAGAAAAAGAGGCAGACATGAGACAGAAGCTCCCGAACTTATTTACAGGTAACAATCGTGGTGAGAATCTCCTTTTCTCCCCAACAGTAAGGAAATTTCAGTAGGACCCCTAAGTTAGTTAAACGACCCTTATCGACCAAGTTCAGACATGGAATTTGGGGACAAATTCTTTTCTTATGGGGGTGATAATGTAACAACCGCCCCTTCTAGAAACAAAATTAAATTTGAAGTTTGAAAATCAGTTAAGAGATAAGTTTAGAATTTTGAAATTTTGGATAGGAACCTGGTAACCACCCTCAGTTTGAAATTTAAAATATCCCAACCACCCCATCCCAAATGTATATAAATAGGGGAGCACCCATAGGTAGAAAATCACTTCTCTCAAACACTTATCCTCTCCTTTCTCTCTCTACAAAGAAATAACATTCTGTGGGCAAACACAAGAGGCAAGCTCAAAGAAGCGTTAGAAACGAAGGTAGGGAATTATGCCTTTCTTACTTATGTTGGCATGTAATATGCTTTATTTTGTTTTCTTCCATCCATGCATGGCTATCACCTTTCATGTATTTTATGGCATGAATTATTCTTTGCTTATCTCTCATCTACATTAAGCATGATTATCTATTTTGTCAATTATACCCTCTAGAAATCCATTAATATGTATCCCATATCTTTTCTATGTGTATTTACATGACCCTTTAATTATTATTCCTTTTATGTTGAGAGTACATGCCCCTTTATAACATTTTATTTAATTATTTAACATTCCCTAATTTTACTATGTGCCCTTACGTGACCTTTGATACCATTACCTTATTATTATTCCTTTTATGTTGAGAGTACATGCCCCTTTATAACATTTTATTTAATTATTTAACATTCCCTAATTTTACTATGTGCCCTTACGTGACCTTTGATACCATTACCTTATTATTATTTCTTTTATGTTGAGAGTACATGCCCCTTTATAACATTTTATTTAATTATTTAACATTCCCTAATTTTACTATGTGCCCTTACGTGACCTTTGATACCATTACCTTATTATTATTCCTTTTATGTTGAGAGTACATGCCCCTTTATAACATTTTATTTAATTATTTAACATTCCCTAATTTTACTATGTGCCCTTACGTGACCTTTGATACCATTACCTTATTATTATTTCTTTTATGTTGAGAGTACATGCCCCTTTATAACATTTTATTAAATTATTTAACATTCCCTAATTTTACTATGTGCCCTTATATGACCTTTGATACCGTTACCTTATTATTATTCCTTTTATGTTGAGAGTACATGTCCCTTTATAACATTTTATTAAATTATTTAACATTCCCTAATTTTACAATGTGCCCTTACATGACCTTTGCTACCGTTACATTATTATTATTCCTTTAATATCGAGAGTACATGCTCATTTTTATATCTTGTTCAAGGAACCCTATTTTATTATATGCAACTAAATAACCCCTTATATCATTATTGTTCCTTTATTTTAAAGATCAAGGGTACATACTTTTTATAATATCTAATCCAAATATTTCAAACATTCACTTTCTTACTATATGCACTTAGATTATACTTTTTACATTATATCATTAATATTCTCTTAGGGTCAAAAGTATATGTTTTCTTATAATTGTTTTATTCAGCTAATTAATATCCTATTTTTTATAATGTACATCTATTTTATACCCCTCTAGGGACGAGAGTACCTACTTTCGTATAAAATCTTATTCAAACATGCTTATTTTATCATGATATATGCCTCTCCTCTCGCATGGTTCATTCTTGTATATGCCTAAATAACCGTACTTGTTAAAGAACTGAGGGAATGATCCTTCGGTAAGGGAAGGTGACCCCCAAAGACAAGATATCAAGATGATCCCTCGGTAAGGGAGGGTGATCGATCGAGATGATCCTTCGGTAAGGGAAGGTGATCGAAAAACGTTTGGGATAAGAACCTTCGGTAAGGGAAGGAGACTATCCCATCAATTTTATATAATAATATATCTTTTTATATGACTCCCTTCTTGTGTATGTCTAAATAACCTTGATTGTAAATTAAACTGAGGGAATGATCCTTCGGTAAGGGAAGGTGACCCCCAAAGACAAGATATCGATATGATCCTTCGGTAAGGGAAGGTGATCGATCGAGATGATCCTTCGGTAAGGGAAGGTGATCGCCAAAACGTTTGGGATAAGAACCTTCGGTAAGGGAAGGGGACTCCCACTTATACCGGTTTGAGCTCAATACCCTCCATATAAGTTATAAATTAAGAAAGAAGAAGGCACGAATGAAAGCTTGAGTTCTATGTTTTCCTTAGATTTAATTATGATTATGTTGATGTTATCCTTCTATTTTCCTATATGTTTTCCCTTTCTTTTACACACATGTTTTACAAAAAAGAAGATGCATATTACATGCCATGTTATACGCTTGTTTTTAAAATCCCGCACGTGGGCTGGAGATGGATATGGAGGTGTTACATAGCACTCCTACTGAGACGTTAGGTTCTCACTCCCTTTCTTTTCCCATACTATCTCCAGAGGAACATGGCACAGCGGATAGAGACGACGCAGTGCCCTTCGAGGGTAGCTTCTGAGTATGACCCCTCGAAGCACGCGTGGGTAGTTGCGACCACTACTACCGTGCTCCAAACTATCTACTTAGGTCAAGAACTCGTGGAAGAAGAACCCCAGCTGCCCGTCATAACCTTCCTAGATAGGGACGCTTCAACATCTAGGAAGCGGTCATCCAAGGTGGTACACCTTGAGTCCGACCCCGAGACCGAAAAAGAGAAATTCGACAACCCTGACCAGAAGGAAGACACCATGGAGGAGGACCCAGAGGAGAAGTTGAACCCTTGTGGAGGCCCAAAGGTGGAATACGTGCCCTACTCCCCCATTTCGGAACCCCGTCGAGTTTTGGTTCATCCCACGCAACGGAACCAGGTCTTCACTGCGCGAAAGGGTGTTGGAGGGAGACCCCTGGTACCTCGATTCATAAATAACTGAAGAGTCCTGATCAAGGATGGGATAGGATGCAAGTATGGGAGCCTCTTCGACGAGATTAGTTTAGGACGTATTAGTTTCCTTTCTTGTTTTAGTTTACTATAAGTATTTCATACTCACGGTTAAGATACTATCTCATTTTTTATTAAAATTCCAACGTTTTAGTGCTACCCATTTTCCGCTCTACGCGCATTTACTCCTTCCTTGCGTAACGATTTAGTCATTTCTTTGCTTAATCAAGTGTGGCACCTTATTTTAAAGACCCCCCACGATAGTATAAAACTTAGGGTGTTACATTATTGGTATCAGAGCAAAGTCGATCCTAGGAGATATGACTAATGATGCCTCTTCCTATGGTTATCCATAAAAAGGGGAATGTCTAGCAGTTCCCCCACCCTCTGCCGATGCACCCCCAACGTCAAGGACGAGTCTTTGCCCTCAGCAGGTCTGTCAGAGGGTGTGCATCCTCATTTCAGGTAGATCATACCTTGCTAACCTAGTGTGCCTCCCTTTAGTAGGATTAGACATCATCCTAGGAATGGACTGGCTCAACGAAAACCGAGTCTTGTTAGATTGTTTTGAGAGAAAAGCCATCTTCCCTTCTCAATCCATACGAGACACACGTGACCTTCCAAGATCCTCCGAAGACACCAGTACGAGGCAAGAATATGCCTTGCTAAATTCGGTAAAAGCAGACTCCCATCAGGAGTTCTGTGAGATACCAGTAGTACACGACTTTTCAGATGTCTTTCCCGAAGATATACCCTCGTTTCCCCCAACACGAGAGGTTGAGTTCTCCATAGAATTGATACCTGGGACAGGGCCAATCTCCAGAGCCCCTTACCGGATGGCTCCAGTGGAGCTCACTGAACTGAAGAACCAACTAGAGGAGCTGCTGCAAAAAGGATGCATCAGACCAAGCGTCTCTCCCTGGGGAGCTCCAGTATTGTTTGTGAAGAAAAAGGACGGTAGCATGCGTCTCTGTGTGGACTATAGGCAAACTCAACAAAATCACGGTGAAGAATAAGTATCCCCTCCCAAGAATAGATGACTTAATGGACCAACTACAAGGTGCAACAGTGTTCTCAAAAATCGACCTGAGATCAGAGTATCATCAAATAAGGGTAAGAGAGGAAGACATTCCAAAGACAGCATTTCGAACGAGATATGGACACTACGAGTTCACAGTAATGTCTTTTGGGTTGACCAATGCCCCGCCGTCTTTATGGACTACATGAATAGAATTTTTCGACCTTACCTCGACAGTTTCGTGGTGGTATTCATAGATGATATTTTGATTTTCTCCAAGACAGAAGAAGAACACCGGGAGCACTTGCGTGTAATACTGGGAACCCTTCGAGAAAAAAAAAGTTGTACGCAAAACTATCCAAGTGTGAGTTTTGGATGAAGGAGGTACAATTTCTTGGACACATGGTTTCCGGCAACGGAATATCAGTGGATCCCAGTAAGATAGACTCGGTACTAAACTGGGAAAGGCCGACGTCAGTCACAGAAATAAGGAGTTTTTTTAGGATTGACGGGCTACTATAGAAGGTTCATAAGAGGGTTTTCTCAACTAGCCCTGCCATTAACCCGTTTAACCAGGAAGGATACCCCGTTTGCTTGGACGCCAGACTGCGAAAGAAGCTTCCAAGAGTTAAAGTGTCGCTTGACATCCGCCCCAGTACTAGCCTTACCTAACCCCGACATGGCCTTCGAAGTTTACTGCGACGCCTCAGGACAAGGATTGGGTTGCGTACTAATGCAATGCAAAAAGGTAGTGGCGTATGTGTCAAGACAACTGAAGACCCACGAAGCTAACTATCCAACTCACGACCTTGAACTAGCCGCGATAGTATTTGCGCTGAAGACATGGAGGCATCATTTGTACGGAGTTGAGTATTCTCCGATCATAAGAGCTTAAAGTACCTGTTCGACCAGAAGGAACTCAACATGCGACAAAGGAGGTGGATGGAGTTTCTTAAAGATTATGACTTTGTTCTAAATTACCACCCAGGAAAGGCTAACTTGGTGGCCGACGCTCTGAGTCGGAAGGTACTCAAGGCATCATGGCTAATGATAAAAGAGGCAGAGTTGATAAAGAATTTCAGAGACATGAACCTACAAGTCACCCTCGCTCCAAAAATCATACGTCTGAACCACCTAACAGTGGCAAGTCAATTCAAAGAACAAATAACTAAGGCGCAGAATTCCGATCCCGATTTTCAAGAAACCCTGAGCCTTGTCAAGAAGGAAAATTGAAAGGCTTCACCGAAGGAGAGGACAAGGTGTGGAGATACCAAGGTCGAATATGTGTCCCAAAGGAAGGCGATCTTCAAAGCAAGATTGCGGAAGAAGCCCACAAAGGAGATTTTACCATTCATCCTGGCATGACAAAGATGTACCATGATGTTCTAGTGGCCAGGGATGAAAAGGGATTTAGCTACGGTCGTGAATAAATGTCTGGTTTGTCAGAAGGTAAAAATTAAACATCAGAAACCATCAGGGGTATTGCAACCCCTTGGCATCCCAGAGTGGAAATGGGAGGACATATTGATGGATTTCGTCATGGGACTACCTCGTACTCAAACAGGGCGTGACGCTATATGGGTCATCGTGGACCGACTTACAAAGACTGCCCACTTTCTACCAGTCAAGGTGACCGACTCATTGGAAAGACTAGCCACGCTATATATCAAAGAGATCGTGAGGTTACAACAACCATAGTCTCGGACAGAGACCCAAGATTTACCTCGAGGTTTTGGAACACACTGCAGAAGGCATTCGGGACAAAATTGTGCCTGAGCACATCATACCACCCGCAAACAGATGGACAAACGAAGAGGACCATCCAGACGTTGGAAGACATGTTACGAGCTTGTGTCCTGGACAGACCAGGAAAGTGGGAGAGTCACCTACCACTGATCGAGTTTGCTTATAACAACAGTTATCATGGTAGCATCAGGATGGCACCATATGAGGCACTGTACGGGCAAAGATGCCAATCTCCTTTATGCTGGTACGGACCAGAAGAGAAAGGCTACTTAGGACCGGAGTTAGTAAGACAGACCACGGAAGATATCAAGAGGATAAGAGAAGGAATGCGTACCGCCCAAAGTCGACAAAAGAGTTATGCAGATCAACGAAGGAAACCCCTCGAATTTCAGGAAGTCGATCACGTATTCCTAAAAATCACCCCCACTACCGGGGTAGGGAGGGCTCTTAAGGTACAAAAACTAAGCCCCCTGTACCTGGGTCCATTCCAAATCCTCTGGCGTATAGGAAAGTCGGCATACCATCTTGTCCTACCACCAAATCTATCAAGACTACATGACGTGTTCCATGTGTCCCAACTCCGAAAATACCAGCACGATCCAAGCCATGTGTTGCAGCAAGAGGATGTAACACCCAAGGACGACCTGACTTTTGAACTACCAGCCATAGAGATTGTAGACAGAAGTACGAAGCAACTAAGGAGCAAGACGATACGACTGGTAAAGGTAGCATGGGGTAGCGGCAATTCCAGAGAATACACATGGAAAAAAGAGGCAGACATGAGACAGAAGCTCCCGGACTTATTTACAAGTAACAATTGTGGTGAGGATCTCCTTTCTCCCCAACAGTAAGGAAATTTCAGTAGGACCCTAAGTTATTTAAACGACCCTTATCGACCAAGTTCAGACATGAAATTTGGGGACAAATTCTTTTCTTATGGGGGTGATAATGTAACAACCACCCCTTCTAGAAACAAAATTAAATTTGAAGTTTGAAAATCAGTTAGGAGATAAGTTTAGAATTTTGAAATTTTGGATAGGAACCTGGTAACCACCCTCAGTTTGAAATTTAAAATATCCCAACCACCCCATCCCCAAATGTATATAAATAGGGGAGCACACATAGGTAGAAAATCACTTCTCTCAAACACTTATCCTCTCCCTTCTCTCTCTACAAAGAAATAACATTCTGTGGGCAAACACAAGAGGCAAGCTCAAAGAAGCGTTAGAAAAGAAGGTAGGGAATTATGCCTTTCTTACTTATGTTGGCATGTAGTATGCTTTATTTTGTTTTCTTCCATCCATGCATGGCTATCACCTTTCATGTATTTTATGGCATGAATTATTCTTTGCTTATCTCTCATCTACATTGAGCATGATTATCTATTTTGTCAATTATACCCTTTTGAAATCCATTAATATGTATCCCATATCTTTTCTATGTGCATTTACATGACCCTTTAATCACTATTCCTTTTATGTTGAGAGTACATGCCCCTTTATAACGTTTTATTAAATTATTTAACATTCCCTAATTTTACTATGTGCCCTTATATGACCTTTGATACCGTTACCTTATTATTATTCCTTTTATGTTGAGAGTACATGCCCCTTTATAACATTTTATTAAATTATTTAACATTCCCTAATTTCACTATGTGCCCTTACATGACCTTTGCTACCGTTACATTATTATTATTCCTTTAATATTAAGAGTACATGCTCCTTTTTATATCTTGTTCAAGGAACCCTATTTTATTATATGCAACTAAATGACCCCTTATATCATTATTGCTCCTTTATTTTAAAGATCAAGGGTACATACTTTTTATAATATCTAATCCAAGTATTTCAAATACTCACTTCTTACTATATGCACTTAGATTATACTTTTTACGTTATATCATTAATATCTTCTTAGGGTCAAGAGTATATGTTTTTTTATAATTGTTTTATTCAGCTAATTAATATCCTATTTTTTTATAATGTACATTTATTTTATACCCCCTCTAGGGACGAAAGTACCTACTTTCGTATAAAATCTTATTCAAACATGCTTATTTTATCATGATATATGCCTCTCCTCTCGCATGGTTCATTCTTGTATATGCCTAAATAACCGTACTTGTTAAAGAACTGAGGGAATGATCCTTCGGTAAGGGAAGGTGACCCCCAAAGACAAGATATCAAGATGATCCCTCGGTAAGGGAGGGTGATCGATCGAGATGATCCTTCGGTAAGGGAAGGTGATCGAAAAACGTTTGGGATAAGAACCTTCGGTAAGGGAAGGAGACTATCCCATCAATTTTATATAATAATATATCTTTTTATATGACTCCCTTCTTGTGTATGTCTAAATAACCTTGATTGTAAATTAAACTGAGGGAATGATCCTTCGGTAAGGGAAGGTGACCCCCAAAGACAAGATATCGATATGATCCTTCGGTAAGGGAAGGTGATCGATCGAGATGATCCTTCGGTAAGGGAAGGTGATCGCCAAAACGTTTGGGATAAGAACCTTCGGTAAGGGAAGGGGACTCCCACTTATACCGGTTTGAGCTCAATACCCTCCATATAAGTTATAAATTAAGAAAGAAGAAGGCACGAATGAAAGCTTGAGTTCTATGTTTTCCTTAGATTTAATTATGATTATGTTGATGTTATCCTTCTATTTTCCTATATGTTTTCCCTTTCTTTTACACACATGTTTTACAAAAAAGAAGATGCATATTACATGCCATGTTATACGCTTGTTTTTAAAATCCCGCACGTGGGCTGGAGATGGATATGGAGGTGTTACATAGCACTCCTACTGAGACGTTAGGTTCTCACTCCCTTTCTTTTCCCATACTATCTCCAGAGGAACATGGCACAGCGGATAGAGACGACGCAGTGCCCTTCGAGGGTAGCTTCTGAGTATGACCCCTCGAAGCACGCGTGGGTAGTTGCGACCACTACTACCGTGCTCCAAACTATCTACTTAGGTCAAGAACTCGTGGAAGAAGAACCCCAGCTGCCCGTCATAACCTTCCTAGATAGGGACGCTTCAACATCTAGGAAGCGGTCATCCAAGGTGGTACACCTTGAGTCCGACCCCGAGACCGAAAAAGAGAAATTCGACAACCCTGACCAGAAGGAAGACACCATGGAGGAGGACCCAGAGGAGAAGTTGAACCCTTGTGGAGGCCCAAAGGTGGAATACGTGCCCTACTCCCCCATTTCGGAACCCCGTCGAGTTTTGGTTCATCCCACGCAACGGAACCAGGTCTTCACTGCGCGAAAGGGTGTTGGAGGGAGACCCCTGGTACCTCGATTCATAAATAACTGAAGAGTCCTGATCAAGGATGGGATAGGATGCAAGTATGGGAGCCTCTTCGACGAGATTAGTTTAGGACGTATTAGTTTCCTTTCTTGTTTTAGTTTACTATAAGTATTTCATACTCACGGTTAAGATACTATCTCATTTTTTATTAAAATTCCAACGTTTTAGTGCTACCCATTTTCCGCTCTACGCGCATTTACTCCTTCCTTGCGTAACGATTTAGTCATTTCTTTGCTTAATCAAGTGTGGCACCTTATTTTAAAGACCCCCCACGATAGTATAAAACTTAGGGTGTTACATCTCCTCTCGCATGGTTCATTCTTGTATAAGCCTAAATAACCGTACTTGTTAAAGAACTGAGGGAATGATCCTTCGGTAAGGGAAGGTGACCCCCAAAGACAAGATAATCGAGATGATCCTTCGGTAAGGGAAGGTGATCGAAAAACGTTTGGGATAAAAACCTTCGGTAAGGGAAGGGGACTATCCCATCAATTTTATATAATAAGATATCTTTTTATATGACTCCATTCTTGTGTATGTCTAAATAACCTTGATTGTAAATTAAACTGAGGGAATGATCCTTCGGTAAGGGAAGGTGACCCTCAAAGACAAGATATCGATATGATCCTTCGGTAAGGGAAGGTGATCGATCGAGATGATCCTTCGGTAAGGGAAGGTGATCGCCAAAATGTTTGGGATAAGAACCTTCGGTAAGGGAAGGGGACTCCCACTTATACCGGTTTGAGCTTAATACCCTCCATATAAGTTATAAATTAAGAAAGAAAGAAGGCACGAATGAAAGCTTGAGTTCTATGTTTTCTTTAGATTTAATTATGATTATGTTGATGTTATCCTTCTATTTTTCTATATGTTTCCCCTTTCTTTTACACACATGTTTTACAAAAAAAAGAAGATGTATATTACATGCCATGTTATACGCTTGTTTTTAAAATCCCGCACGTGGGCTGGAGATGGATATGGAGGTGTTACATAGCACTCCTACTGAGACGTTAGGTTCTCACTCCCTTTCTTTTCCCATACTATCTCCAGAGGAACATGGCACAGCGGATAGAGACGACGTAGTGCCCCCTCGAGGGTAACTTCTGAGTATGACCCCTCGAAGCACGCGTGGGTAATTGCGACCACTACTACCGTGCTCTAAACTATCTACTTAGGTCGAGAACTCGTGGAAGAAGAACCCCAGCTGCCCGTCATAACCTTCCTAGATAGGGACGCTTCAACATCTAGGAAGCGGTCATCCAAGGTGGTACACCTTGAGTCCGACCCCGAGACCGAAGAAGAGAAATCCGACAACCCTGGCCAGAAGGAAGACACCATGGAGGAGGACCCAGAGGAGAAGTTGAACCCTTGTGGAAGCCCAAAGGTGGAATACGTGCCCTACTCCCCTATTTCGGCACCCCGTCGAGTTTTGGTTCATCCCACGCAACAGAACCAGGTCTTCACTGCGCGAAAGGGTGTTGGAGGGAGACCCCTGGTACCTCGATTCGTGAATAACTAAAGACTCCTGATCAAGGATAGGATAGGATGCAAGTAGGGGAGCCCCTTCGACGAGATTAGTTTAGGACGTAGTTAGCTTCTTTTCCTGTTTTAGTTCCCTATAAGTATTTTGAAACGTACTCATGGTTAAGATGTTTATTTCACTCTAATTCAAATTCCAACGTTTTAGCGCTACTCGTTTTCCGCTCTACACGTATTTACTCCTGCCTCGCGTAACGATTAAGTCATTCTTTTTCTTGGATCAAGTGTGGCACCTTATTTTAAAAACCTCCACGATAGTATAAGAACTTAGGGTGTTACAGGTGTGGCTGAGGAAGACAGAGAACACGCAAAGGAGAGAAAAGGGAAGAGGTTTGCGGTGGCTCGTAGAGGCCGACGGTGATGGTTGGCGGAGCTAGGGTTCGGACAGGGGAGTGGTGACGGGTTGGAACGCCGCTGCAGAGAAGGTTGGGTGTCGCGGCTGTTTGGTGGCAGACGAGAGGAGACCCAGGAATGGAGAAGGTGGCCGCTGCCGCTCTGGGATTTGGTGGAGAAGAGGAGCTGGCGCTGTGGTTTCTGGGCTCAGCGGAGGTGAGAAGAGGGGAAGAAGAAGAGAAAGGGGTGTGGCGGTGTGGGTTGTCGCCGGAGGTTGTGGTGAAGGGAGGTGGCTGTGGCGGTGCTGAGGTGATGGTGATGGAGGTTATGGTGGCTGGAAAGAGACAGTGATAGATGGGGATGATGGTGAAGAAGATGAAGATGATGATGGTGAATGGTTGGCTCAGATATGGCTTTGGAGGGGGTGGGAATACCACGTAGGTTCGGAAACCCACGAACCAAGCTCAGATCCAAGTCAGGGCATTTTTGTCATACGGACAGCATCTATCATGGGTACAAGATTAGTTTCGAACTTTCATGGGTATAAATGTCAGCGTTTTTATCTTTCATGGATACAAATGGTCATTTATTCTAACTCTCTCTATGTAATTGAGGTGTAGTTGCTATCATTTTTCTAATAATAGTTCAGTTTACTTTAACTACAAGTTATCTGTTCTTCTAACTTCTGCATCTTTTTTATTTAGTCCTTGTTCATTCTTTTTTCTTTGGGAGAGTTTTTAATTGCTTGTCATTTATTAAATTTAAAAAAAAAATTACAAATGAGACCGGTATCAATTTAAACAAAATATATATAATTTATTATAATATTTTTAATTTTTCTTTTATTTCAATTTCAGGTTTCAAATCACATAAAATTATTATGTTTGCATAGCTGCATATGGTGGGTAAGTTTTCGACACACACAAGTTACGCTCGCAGGTTTGAAGAGCACCATAAATTTTATTTTCACATTACAATTTATATTTTGTCTATAGTTAATTAAAGTTAACAATATATTAAAGGTTCTTCCATTATTAATATTGTACAACCAAGATTAATTGTAACGTGAAAATATTTAGGCTCACAATTTAAAAGAGTTCGGTGAATTTTGATCGTTATTGATTCTTTTTCATTTTTTTATTTTATTTTTTTAAGTATCGCTGATTATTTGACTGTCAAAACTCAAAAAATTAATATGCACATAATTTATTTTTTAGAAGTGTTCTTACGTGGATTGATTAGGTATAACTCGTCCTCTTGACAGTCAATTCCGAGTTTTTTGTCTTAATTTCGAGTTTTTTGCCTGGAAAGAGATGCATCTTGGTGCAGAAAGAACAAAGGGGAGGATACTTGCAAAAGACATTCCAATGCTTAAATCAATCAATGTATAAAAGTATAATATGCTTTTGATAAGGTGTCTTACCTCCTTAACAGTTAGTTACACTTTAGAAATCATTTGCATTAAAGAAGAGTAATATCATATTAGGACGTTATGATATACGTTTTGGTATGCGGGCCGAGTTATAATGTTTGAACGAGTTATAACGCACGAAGCCGATTTATGGCATTTTGATTGGGTTATAATAGCTATATCATAGTCCCCAAGTTTAGCCTGTTGATATTTTGATAAAGCAAGTTGAGCTTTTTAAGAGATGAGTTATAACTCAGTGAGTGTTATAGGTATAGAGCCCCCAATTCAACATACTTTATTAAAATTAAATATAAAAGAAGTCAATAAATAATTAATGAATTAAATAGAGAAATTAATAAATAGTGAGAGAAAATTGATGACATCATTAAAGAGGGTGTTTTACCTTTCGCACTTACCTATGGCATCTGGACCGTTTGTTGTGAAAGAATGTAACGGTGGTGATTTCTGAAATGGAATTGGAGCGATTTTTTAGTTGGCATGTAATTTTATTTTGGAATCCAAATAGGTTTTATGAATTTCACTTCCCTTTCATCAAAACATGTTGGAAAGAATACTGATAAAGACATGAGTAAAAGGGGTAAGTGCTTTCGTTTGTTTTCTTGATTTTGTTTGCTTCTTCTACTCTTCTTTTATGTTTGAGATAGAGATGGATAATGAGAAGGGGAAAAAGGTATAGTCAGTGGTAGAAGATTGTACATATAAGTAGGTTAGTGAGGATGTGAAGATACGGGGGTCACTGTTTGTAGATAAAGAGAGTGTTAGTGAGATAGATGTGACGAAGATTGTGAGGGTAGGTTCTGAAGTGCGTGTCGAGTTGTTGTCATGTTCTAAGGCGGATCGTGTGTTCCATAGGAGAAGTGATTTTGAGTTTTTTCTACATGCATAGCTGTGTTCTTGAAGAAATGTGCGTTAAGCTTCCATTTACCATTTTTAATGTAATATATTAAAGCAATTAAATTGTGTGCCGTCACAACTGTACCCAAATGGTTGGGCATTCTTGCAGTGTTTTGAATTTTTGTTGAATTTTTTGGATCTAAAATCTTCACTAGAGTTGTTCTTTTCCTTGTTTCAGGCGAAAGGGATTTGGAAGGGAGGTTGGGTAATTTTAAACAGTACTCTTAGATTTTCTGTCTTTAAATTGTATAATCTTCATTCAAAAAAATGTTTTTAAATGTGAAGAATGCTGAGAATATGTTTCCATTTTATTTGGATGAAAATCTGGTTGAAAATTTTTCCTTGTTTTGGTGTTCCCAACTCCAACACATTTTGGGCTTTGAGAAAATTAGTATGAAAAATGAGTGTGTAATTGAATATTTGGTAGAAGTTGTGGATAGCAGAAACTTGATATCGGTGTTTATTTGCTTCCCTGGGAAGACAATAAGCAATCTGTAATAGATTATTTGGGTAAGAATTTATAGAAATACAAGAAGTAGCTAGGGATCATGTATTTTGGATAATTTCGTTGATTTTGTTTTGTTTGTTTTGTCAGGTGAAAAGTATCCAGGAATCTTGGCTACAAGCCTGAGAGCTCGGTTTAAGAGAAAGAATTTGAAAAAGGAGGGTTCATCATCAAACTTCGATAAAGGAGGTGTAGAAGGCAAGGTGAACCAACCTCACTAAAGACGAAAAAAGGTTATTTTTAAGAAAAGAAAGTCGGATTTCATCAATGTTGATGTATCCGATGATCTAGGAAGCACCGATACGACACGCGATACGGACATGACACGACACGGATACGCCGACACGTTCTTTTTATAAAAAATTGGATACGACACGTTTAGGATACGTTGTGAATTAAAATTTAAATAATATATTAAATTAATAAAATATCATATTGTAAATATAAGAGAAAATATAGTTGCATAAAAAAGTCTAAAAATTATGCAATTATTAAAAAAATAAAAAAAATTTAATCTACTCTTGCCATCTCACTAACAGAAAATGTATCAATTTCTTCTCCTCCAAGTCCATCATCTGCAAATACCACAGCTTCTATGTTTGGTTCATCTAAAGATAAATACGAAACATCACTCAAATCTGGACTGTTTTTATTTTTTAATTTAAATTTTGAATTGTTTTTATTTTAAAATATTTTAAAATAAAAAAAAATCGGTTAATTGGGACATAAAACCACAAAATCGGGTCGGACTCGTTCGGATTCATGACAGCTTCACCAAAATTCTGCACCGCAAGAAGAAACGCCACCGATACGCTCGTTTGAAGTATCCGTCGAGTGTCGGTGTCGGATTCGTGTCCGACACGGATACGCCGGCACCATAGAAGAATCCGTGCTTCATAGCCGATGATTTGTCTGAGAAAGGTAAAGATATACCATTGAAGGAAATTACTGCTTTTGTGGATAATCAAAAGAGGCTTCACGGGTTTGTCGAGGATATTGATGGTTCTTTGATTTGGGGTAAGGATTTCCCGTTTATGGTCGTTACGGATGAGGTATGCCAATCGTCGGCCGATATGGCCTTGGCTAATGAAGTTGGGGATATAGCCATTAATTAGTATATGCAAGTATGGATTTGTGATGTTTGTATATTAGTAACATGGTGGTGCCTAATTGGTGTTTTTTTTTTTTTTTTGACAATTAGGTGCTCGGTTTGCGCTTAGCCAGCTTAGGTCGGAGTCAGAAAGTGAAACATAAGAAACTGTTGGGCTTAGCCGAAGAGGCAAACAAGCTGAAGGAAGAGTTAGATCTGAAGAAAAATCTTGTTGTGGAGTTAGAGGCCAAACTTACAGAAAAAGAAAAAGAGTTAAAGGTTGTAAAGAGTAATTATGAGAATGAGTTTGAGTTGCTGAAGAAGAAAGATGATGATTTGTCTACTATGAAAGATCAAGTTATCGAGGTTACTGTGAAATTGAAGGATATGAAAAAAGGTAAGAAATCTGATATTTTGGATACTTTCGTAGAAGGTTTTGAGCGTGCTGTGATGCAAACCAAGTTTTTAGTACCAGGCCGAAATTTTTCTCAAATGGAGCCTGGTAAAATAGTTCGTGAAGGAGCTTTGGTTGATAATGAAGAAGAAGTTGAAGAAGGAGACAAAAATTTGGGACAAGGTGTATGACTTTTCTTATTTTATATTTTGAATTGGTGGTTTGGATTGATCTTGTTTATCATCAGTTTTAGGATGATAAGAACTATTTATATTGTGCCAAGTTTGATTGGCCTTTTGCTAACTGTTTTGGTGATATGAACTCTTTGTACATGTTGTATGTTTGGAATGTTTGCTTTTTGGGAATTTGGAATGGATTGGTAATGTTGGTTGTACGAGGAACATTGCACGAGTATCTGAGTGTTCCTGATAGATTAGCAGGTATAGAACTGATTGATTGATTGATAACTATCATTGACAATAGAAGAAGTTTGATTCCAAGAATGTTTGGCATTAATGGATTAGATTGAAATGTGCGTTAAGCATGGATTTGTGATAAAATTTGTATGACGTAAGTCATTATTTGTTTTTTTTTTTATATCTCGGAGAGATATAAATCGATATAGAGAGGAAAAATATAAACTGATAAAGCAAATATGATGATAATATTATTCACTTTTGCGTACAAAAGTACAAGTAAGCTAGCCTCGCTAAAACCTTTCCAAGCAAAACCCTTTTTTGAAAAAAATCTTGTGAGTAGGAAAAAGAGTATCAACCTATCCTGATTTTTAACTATAATAAAGCTTTAAAGAGGATATATTCTATGTATTAGGTAGAGTTATACCATTTAAAGATTGCAAACAGTATGCACTATTTTCTAAGATTTCAATATCTCGGAAATGACCTTCCCAATTTGCGGCTAACTTTTCATGTGCCAGAGGTCGCCTTGCTTGTTCAGTTTTTCTGAGTACCAAATCGTTTACTTGAAAAGATCGGTGTTTGCCCTTTTGGTTGTATCGCCAAGCTATATGTTGTTGCATAGCTCGGTGATGTAGGGTTGCTATACCTCGGATTTCTTCGATGGTGTCCAAATCAATCTGCCGAGCCGTATCTTGAAATTGATGATCAATGAATTGAGTTCGAAAGGATGACTGAGAGATCTCCAGAGGGATCATGTCTTCAGACCCATACACCAGTCAAAAAGGTGTTTCCTTGGTTGTTGAGTGAATAGTTGTGTTGTAGCCCCATATAATTTCTGGTATTAGCTCGGTCCACAATCCTTTAGCATCATCTAGCTTTTTGCGTAAAGCATGTAGAATAACCTTGTTCGCTGCTTCTGTTAAGACATTTGTTTGTGGGTGTTCCACTGAAGAAAAGTGTTGTGTTATTTTTAAGTTCTGCAAAAAAGAGGTAAATTTTTTATCGGCAAAGTGGCGATCATTGTCAGCGATAATGTGTCGAGGTATACCAAATCTACATATGATATGCTTCCAAACAAAAGAGATCATTTGTTGAGATGTTATCTTAGCTAAGGGTTGAGCCTCAATCCATTTTTAAAAATAATCGATAGCAACTATTAAAAATTTTACTTGGCCTGGTGCTAAAGGGGAAGGGCCGATGATATCAAGCCCCCATTGATAGAATGGCCAACTTACTTCGGAAAAGTGCAATACCTCAGTTGGAATATGTGTAATCAGAGAGTGTTTTTGACAATTAGGACAAGCTTTCACTTTAGCATTGCAACTTGCTGTAAGGTTGGCCAGAAGAATTCAGCACGAAGTATTATGGAAGATAAGCTTCGAGCTCTGATGTGTGTTCTACAAATACCTTCATGAGCTTCTGCTATAGCTAGGTCAGCCTCGGGACTGGAAAGACATTTTAACAAAGGTCGAGAAAAACCTCGTCTATATAGACAATTATTGAATAATGTAAAGAAAGACGCTTGACATCGGAATTTCCGAGCATTATTAACACTGTGTGGGATGTTTCCAGTACTGAGATACTGGACATAGGGCTACTGCCAATCTTCCTCCTGAGTTACACTTAAAACTTCTGTTAGATTGATGCTTGGTGTAAGCAACGTAGATTGATAAAGAGAAGAAGTATATGATTGTGTGCTTACGAGCTTGGATAAAATGTTAGCTCAGTGATTATTTTCCCTAGGTATGTGATAGATTTCAAACTTAGAAAAATTGGTGATGAAAGATTTTACAATAGCCAAGTATTCTGCTAATACAGGATCTTTGACTTGAAAGAGATCGTTTACCTATTGTACGACTAGTAGAGAGTCGCAATATACCTTTAGTTTTGAGTTATGTAGGTCAGTAGCTAACCTTAAGCCCGCAATCAGAGCTTTGTACTCTGTCTGGTTGTTACTTGTTTTGAAAGAAAGATGTAAAGAGTGTTCAAAGACAAATCTGTTACCATCTTCAAGGAGGACTGCAGCGCTACGTCCTTGAGGATTGGATGCTCCATCCATATAAAGGGTCCACACCATGGAATGTGCTTCCAAATTTGGAGAAGTGAATTCGGCAACAAAATCTGCTAAGTAGTGTGATTTGATTGGCCCTCTGCTTTGATATCTAATGTCAAATTCGAAAAGCTCAACTGAGTATTTTATAAGTCGGCCAGCTAGTTCCGGTTTATTGAGGACTTGCCGTAGTGGTTAGTCAGTTCGGCTATTGATGACATGGATTTGGAAATATGGTTGGAGACATCTAGCTGAGAATACCAAAGCAAGAGCTAGCTTCTCTATCTTCGGATAGCGAAGCTCGGATGCTATAATAAATTGTTTGCAAAATAAATAAGCTGTTGTACTTTTTCTCTTTCTGTAACAAGAATAGAGCTTATAGCCCAGTCAGTAACGGATAGGTAGAGATAAAGTTCTTCCCCCTGAAAAGGTTTTTGTAAAATTGGGGGTTTTGAAAGAATATCCTTGAGATTTAAAAAAGCTTTTTCACACTCATCAATCCAGTTAAAATTGTTTTTCTTTTTCAATGTTTGGAAAAAACAGAAAGATTTAGATGATAAGCATGGCAAGAATCTAGATAAGGCAACAAGTCTCTCTATTAAACGTTGGACTTCTTTGATTGTCTGTGGGCTTTTCATGTCCAGTATAGTGCGGCACTTGTCAGGATTGGCTTCTATACCTCGTCTTGTAAGTAAAAATCCTAAAAATTTGCCTTCCTGTACACCGAAAGCACATTTTTTTCAGATTGAGTCGCATGTTATAGCGTCTAATTTGGTTAAAAATTTTAGTGAGATCATCAACATGCTGGTTGCCGAGCTTTGTCTTTGCCACCATATCATCAACGTAAACCTCCATGTTCCGTCCAATTTGGTTTGCAAATATCTTATCCATGAGACGCTGATAGGTTGCTCCTGCATTATTAAGTCTAAAAGGCATAACCTTGTAGAGATAATTACCATATTTAGTAATAAAGACAATTTTATTTTGATCAGAAGGATGCATTAGAATCTGGTTATAACCAGAATATGCGTCCATAAAGCTTAATGTTGCATAACCTGAAGCATTATCAACTAAAGAATCAATAGATGGTAAATGATAAGCATCTTTTGGGCATGATTTGTTAAGATCAGTGAAATCAACACACATGCGCCATTTATCATTGTTTTTTTTTACCATTACGATGTTGGCTAACCAAGTCATGAACCTTATTTCTTGTATGAAGCTGGCATTGATGAGCTTTTTAGTTTCCACCAAGGAAGCTTGTTTCTTCTCAATGCCAAGGTTGTGTTTCTTCTGAACTATAGGTCAGACAGATGCATTGAGTGCTAACTTGTGAGAAATTATTGAGGGATCAATACTAGACATATCAGCGGGAGTCCAAGCAAATAGGTCGGCATGTTGCTGTAAGAAGTGTTGTAGTGTGTCCTTCTCTTCCGCGCTTAGAGTGGTACCTACATAGGTAAATTTGTTTGAGTCGTTAGTGAAGTAAACTTTTTGTAACTCCTCCATGGGTGTTGGCCTTTCGAGGAACTCAGCTCTTGGATCTAGGTCAGCTGGTACTGGATGCTCGCCAGAGTTCTGGACCGTGTTTACTTGTGCACATATAGCTCGGTTTGGAGTTTGCGACTTGAGGCTGATGTTGTAGCACTGACGAGCTTCACGATGGTCGCTGTGAATTGTTGCTGTTAGGTCGTCCTGCACAAGGAACTTAACATAGAGATAAATTGTAGATACTATAGCACCAAACTTATTTAAGAAAGGTCGGTCAAATATTAAATTATAAGGACTGAAAAAATCAACAACCAGATATTGAACATTAGAAGTTTTAGCTAAAGGATGCTCACCCAGTGTGGTTTATAACCACACAAATCCCAATACCGGGACATGTTCACCTGAGAACCCTACCAGATCTCTAGCGGATGGTTGGAGTATGTTATTGCTCAGCTTCATTTTTTGGAATGTGGAGTAAAATAAGACATCTACGCTGCTTCCATGATCAAGCAATACTTTTCGTACTAATAGGTCTCCCAATTGGATAGAAATGACAACGGGATCATCTAGATTGGTTGTTATGGTGTTGAAGTCTGATGGCTGGAACGTCATTTGTGGGAAATAAGGTAGTTTCTGGGACTCGTTGAAACTACCCTCCACCGAGAGCATAGCTCGGTAGGTTCGTTTCCAGGCGGAATTCGAAGTCCCCCCACCTGCGAATCCACCAGATATGCAGTTAATGACTTCTCGTGGTTGGTCAGGATAATTATTAGTCGTCTTCTCCTTGTATTGGGAATATTGTCCTGCAGAAGAATTGTCTGTAGAGTGTGTTGTACGCTTTTGAATATGGCCGCTGATGTATTTGTCCAAATGGTCTTGCCGAGCTAATCGCTCTAACAAATCTTTGGCGATCACACACTCGTCAGTAGTGTATCCATGCTTTTTGGTGGAAGGTGCAATATTTGAATTTATCCACGTTCTTCATGTCCTGATAATTACTGGCCTTTCGGGGAGGTTTGATGAGATTTGCATTTAGGATCTCTTTGATTATGCTGTCTCTCTTTGTGTTGAACTATGTATATGAATCATAACGGGGAGTTAGCCTAAAGGTCTTCTTGCTTTGCCGAGTTTTATCCTCGCCCTTGTTACTGTGGATTTTTTCTGATTTTCGAGCTTGACGGAGCTCATCAATCTCCATTTGACCTTTGGCCTAATCACGGAACTCGGTGAGTATTTTTGGCTTTGCTACTGTGATTGCTTTTTGAAATTTTTATGGCCGAAGTCCGCTTTTGATGGCATGTAAATGCACCTCAGGGTGAAGATTTGGTATAGTAATTGCTACCTTTGTAAAATGAGTAATATAGTCTTTCAGGATTTTATTTTGACCTTGTTTGATTGTGTTCAGATAATTAGAATTATGTAAATAAATAGAAGACGCAGCGAATTGGTCTTCAAAAAGTTTCGCCAATTCTTGAAAACGAGAAATAGAATCTGCAAGCAAAGAACAAAACCAATCAAGTGTAGGACCGTCTAAAAAAGTAGAAAAATAACGACATAAAACAGGGTCAGAAGCACTGTTTACTATCATGATAGATCGAAATTTCTTGATGTGCTTCTTCGGGTCGCTCAACCCATCATAGGAAGTTAAGGTCGTTGGCAGCATGAACCTTTTGGGCATTTGAAAGTTCATGACATTAGTAGTGAATGGACCAACGACATTGTCCAATTCATCATCTTCATCGGCTTGTCGACCTTCTTCGTGCTATTGAGTTTTAGAAACATGTGTTGGATCAGACTCGTGTTCCTCATCTTCTGGCCATTCATTATGATTGTCATTATTTTCAATTCGAACATTGGTCAATTCGGTGATTTAGTTTGCCATTCTTTAATTTTCTTCCGCCATACGCTGATTAGCCTACTGCAACTCAGTTACCATCCGAAGAAGTTCGGAGGATGTTGGAGGAGATTGATCAGCCATGAGTGGATAAGAAAATTTTGGGGTCTAGAAAAGGAAAAAGAGGGTTTTATTTCTTAGACCCCACGGTAGGCGCCAATTGTTCTTGCGTGGATTGATTAGGTATAGTTCGTCCTCTTGATAGTCAACTCCGAACTTTTTGTCTTAATTCCGAGCTTCCTATTCGAAAAGGAACGCCTCTTGGTGCAGAAAGAACAAAGAAGAGGATATCTGTAAAGGACTTTTCATGTTTAAGTTAGTTAATATATAAAAGTATAATATACCTTTGATAAAGTGTTTTATCTCTTTTATATGTAAGACAAAATATTAATAGTTACGCTTTAGAAATTATTTACATTAAAGAAGAATAATATCATATCAAAATATTATGATATACGATACCAAATTATAACACATAAAATCAATTTATGACATTTTGATTGGGTTATAATAGCTATATCAAGAAGTTACCCACTTATAATACAATAATTCTATTCAACACATAGTGATATACATTAAATACGTGCCCTTCTTGGATCGTATTGAGATTTGAACCGCGCACTTCGTTGTATATTTGGTATTGGATCTATCCCACTGATATATAATATAATTTTGTAGTTATAGATGTTTGAAGTATGAATGCGAATCGTATACACTATAGATCTACAAAATAAAGGCTATAGACATTAGTCAAACATTATTATATATTGAAGAAAAACCAAGATAGAGTTCTAGATGCGCCGACCTCACATCACATGAAATGTTTTAATTTGACCTTCTACTATTTCCAATTTTATATATATTAATTGCACTCCATTCTCCAATTAATTCTTTTCTCGCAACTATATATTATTTTATTGATTTCAGCAACATTATGAATTCATAGGCACACACTAGTGTGGTCAAATTAAGGACCAAGATCCACCGAGTTTGTGGAAATTGCATTAGGCCGTGTGTTTGTGTTTGTGTCAATGCTCCTATTTCCAAATACAAATACACCCCACCTGTGTGTGTGTTAGTGCTTTTAATTAAATGCCTGCAATTATTAATCGCAGATCTCTAGAAGTTTGACAGTTATTAGCATTGCAAAGGTTCGAAATTAGAACTAATTACCGTAACAGGTGGACTTATATCCAACCATATTGCAACTAGTCATATTGATTAATTATGATATCTATGGTGAGGTTACATCCAAATAAAAATTAGGTCGAAAGCAAGAAATTAAGTAGATATGTATTATTATTATTAGGGTTAAGTACTTTCTTTCGTCTCTAAAGTTTAGAATGAAAATCAAATTCGTTCTCAATTTTTTTGTATTATTAAAAGGATTCTATTAGGGAGATAATAGATTATTTGTACAATGTGTACAATGGGTTGAGTTACAAAATGAACATCTCCCATACTATCTAGCGATAATAAACATCTTCCCAAAAGTTTAAACTGATTTTGGGATTCACCAAAGATCGAACTCTTGACCTTTCAGATTTAGTGCTCTAATATCATGTCATGATACCACTCATCTCAAAAGTTTCAGCTGATGGAAAAAGGTAACACTAATGATTATATCTCTAGTACTCCCTAAACATCCATTGTACACATTGTATAAATATTTCATTGGCTTCTCATACTTTCCCTTATTAAAATCATCCTCAACGTTACTAAACGTTTTAAAATTATCATTTTCATAAAAAATAATAATGTTTTAATGATTTTGTCCTTAAAACAAAAACAAAAAACCCCTCTCCTCACTCTCACCACTAACCCTCTGTCCCCTATATCAAGTCCCCTATATCAACGCACATCTCTTTTTCTCTTTCTTTCTCATCTCTAACACTGCCACTACCATACCATCCACTATTCTTAACTCTAACACCAATCATAATTCTTCATTTATCACAATGTCAGTCACCCTCTCATCTAAACAACAACAACAAATGACAACAGCAATTCAATTTTGAAGTGAGAATCACAAATGGTTAAACGGCGGCGGAATTAGTCTGATGGAGTGTGGAAGAGCTTGATGGCTTTAAATACCGGGATCGTCTCAGGCATAACTTGGTATCACCGGAATAACACTCACACTTGGTAGGCTCCAACGGCAGAAACGACGAACTAGTGGCAACCGCGATGAACTAGCAGCAATAGCGGCGAACGCGTCAATAACCCCTCCTTTTGTCGCATACCTTCTCTCTCTCTCTCTGGTGAGCTAGTGGCAGCAGCAATGGCTTTCCTCCTTGTTGTACTTTCCGTCGCATCCCTAAACCCTCACTTTCTTTATTAGGGCTTGTTGAGATCTGAGTGTGGTTTTGTGTTGGGTGTTGAGTTGTGTTGGGTAAGAAATTCAAGTGGAAAGAGTTAAGGATAATTGGTGGTGGTGGTGGTGGTGGGTGGTGGTGGAGAGAGAGAAAGACAGAGAGAGATGATGAAGATGTAGGAGGACAAAGGGGGTTAGAGGGAAAGATTTTTTATTTTTGTTTTAAGGGCAAAATCGTTAAAGCATTATTATTTTTTATGAAAATGATGATTTTAAAACGTTTAGTAACGTTGAGAATGAATTTAATGACAAAGAAAGGTCGGGGACAAATTTGATTTTCACCCCAAACCTTAGGGACGAAAAAAAATACTTAATCCTTATTATTATTATTAGTATTAGAGTATAATTAGGATCAATTATGATCAATTAGCATTATTTAACATATCTGAATATTTATTATAGGATATTACATCTTTATTATTTCGATTCTCTTAGCACCTATAAATACCGTTCTATGTTGTATTATTCTAGACAATTTGAATACACTCAATAATATACAAGTCCTTTCTCCAGTTTAGTCTCTTGTTTCTAACATGGCATCAGAGTCATGGTATCCTCCTTGAGGAGGATAAGTTGATTTTCTTCTGGTGAAATCATCATACTTTTCATACTTTTTTTTCTGTGCCATTTTTTTCCTTCTCTTTTGTTAATGCTTTGATGCTTTTCTGACCTCACCGATTAGCTCATCCACTACTTACTTATTCTCATGGAGAAACCATATATTTTTTGTCACCTTCCGATAGTTTGTCATCTCTTCGCACTTTGTTACTTTTCAACAGTTTTCTGCCAGTTCGCCATCTTTTCAGCAGTTTTTTGATAGTTGACCACTCTTGCAGCAGTTCCGTCTACGTTCTCTTTCGACAGTTCCGTCTGCGTTTTCTCGTGGCAGTTCCATCTACGTTTCGTTTGTGTTTCCTTGAGGCAGTTCTGTCTGCGTTTCTTTGTGGCAGTTCTGTCTACATTTCCTTCAGAAAAGCGACAGTTTTATCTGCGCTTCCTTCAGACAAGCGGCAGTTCCATCTGCGCTTCCTTCCGACAGTTTTGTCTGCACTGTTCTATTCGTTGTTTTTAATAAGTTTCAAACTCAAGTTATCAGAAGGGGATGTTAGAATATAATTAGGATCAATTAACATTATTTAGCATATCTGAATATTTATTATAGGATATTACGTTTTTATTATTTCGATTCTCTTAGTACCTATAAATATCGTTCTATGTTGTATCATTCTAGACAACTTAAATACACTCAATAATACACAAATCCTTTCTCCAATTTAGTTTCTTCTTTCTAACAATTAGATAGAATGTGAGATTAGTTTCTTAATTACTTTAGATTTTCATTTGGTATTAGAGAAGGTTTGATTATTTGGCTGAGCTTCTTCAAGCCTCAAAGATTGCTATGATGCAATAATGTGTAAGGGTCTCAAGATTTCAGGTTCAACAATAATGATGAATGGTATTTATTCTCTTAAAAGTAAACCAGACAGCAACTTGATGCTCCTACAATGATATCAATAAATAAACTCTCAGGTGACAAGGCAATATTCGGATTTAAAAAATCTTACCATTATTATATATATAAAGCAAAAAGAAAAAAAATTGAAAGAGTGAGAGGAATCAATTGTAATGTCAGCAAAGAAAGTGTCCCACAAACAAGAACATATTTTGAAAGGATATAGTTTGGGATTATTTTCTTTTATTTTCTAATTATTTTTCAAAGTAAATCAACATGCAAAATGGAATACAATCAATGGAGGGTACAGATTGTTGCAACTCTGCACTACATACAGTGTTTAATTTGATGGTGGGGACAATGGTGAAAGTGCACTGTATCTTAGACAAGATCTGAGAAGAATGTATCTATATTTTATATCAGAGATGGTACATGATTAAATGATTTTGATAATTAAATTTAATTAAGTTAGTTCAATAATTATTTATTGACATAATATAAATTAGTTAAAAAAAAGAAAAAAAATGTATAAGAAAAAAAAAATTAAATTAAATTATAAAAATAATTTGTTCACTTGACATCTTTTATATCTAAAAGGAATTTCAGATGGATTGCCAAATGGCTATATAGGCAATACTCGGAGCACAATATTTTAAAGTGTGGTTGCAAGAAATATTTTCGAATATTCCTCCTCTTAATTACCAAAAAGTTTAAAAACCAATTTTTTTAATTAAAAATTTAGTCAATTTTATCTTTTTTTTCATCTCTCTTGTCAAAATTGATAAAAAAAAATGTTTAAATTTTTTTGTTAACTGATTATTAGTTTAAAAATGTTAATTTTTCAAATGAATTGTTTTCTAATTTTAGAAAATAAAAGTGTATCCGATGAAAATTTACATTATTTGGTTTAGGAGTGTTTAAGGTTTGGTTCGATACAAAATCCGGATCGAACCCAAAACATATTTTTTTGGGTTTGAATTTGTTATTTTTTTTTTCCGTTATTATTTTTGGGTTGGGTTGGATTTATATTTTTGGTTATTTGACTTAGTTTAAAATTGTCTTTTACAATAAAAATATATATTTTAGAGTGAAATTAGTAATGCTATATACTTTTATATTTTACTTAATATTTTTTATATTATACGATATTATTTTATTTTAAAATAATTTATTTTAATATAAATATGATATAATATTTGTTAAATTTAATTTTTAAAAATAAAATTTTATTATTTTAATATATAAAATTTATAAATTTGTATATACTAATTTTATATCGGGTCGACTCTATTTAACCGTTTATTTTTGGATCACTTCGGAATCAGGTTAAAATAAACTCGAGAGCTCCATTTAAGATTTGTCGCTAGTCACTGAGTTGCTGCATTCACTCAATACTTACTTAAACGAACTAGTGAATTAACCACTAAATCAACTCAATTTGGTTAAAAAAACTTACATTATAATACTTATAACTTATAATAATTTTCTTAATTTATATGTGTAATTAATTCTAGACATTTATTTAGGACAAATGCAATGGTAAAAGGAATTAGCAAATGCTGAAATTTGCATGTTAATTTGGAGGAGCACGCAAATTTGTATCGTGAGATAGGTCCACTATTGATGCTAGTGCTAACTAATATAAGGCACCTGAGATACAGAACTTTATGGGAAGATGAAGACAAATTTTAAAGAGTAAAGTATCGTTTTTGTCCCCAACGTTTTGGAGTAAGTTCTATTTGTGTCCCTAACGTTTAAATCGTCCTATTTGTATCCTTAACGTTTATAAAAGTAATTCAATGTTATCCTACTATCAATTATACTAATAAATATGATTATATTTTTCAATTATTCTCACTTGGATGTATTCATTATCAATTAGGTCTCACTTGGATGTATTCGATCTTAATATTATACCTACTATTTGTGTTTAGATTCAATTATGTCTCTAGAAAAGTGAATTATGTAAATGTTGTAGGAATTAGTTTCAATATTTGATGAGCTATTTTTCAGAGTAGATCATTGATTCTATCCCAAACATTTGTATTCTAACTTCAAGAAGAGATTTTTAAAACTCAAACTAAAGTGCTTATGATGTGTAATTGATGGCAGGATAATATTGAATCACTTTTACAAACGTTAGAGATACAAATAAGACGATTTAAACGTTAGGGACACAAATAGAATTTATCCCAAACGTTGGAGACAAAAACGATACTTTACTCAACTTTAAATTAGGGAGTATCTGGTTAATTAGTAAAATTTATACTCCCAATAAAATCTTTCACTCCCTCGGTTATTGGTGTTTGGTGGAATGTGGGTGAAGGGTGTAAACTTTACCTCACAGAGTGTACAATACGCCTTAAATCTCAGCGGTTGATAAGAGATTGCACAAGATTATTTATATTGAGATCTGAGCCACTAGATTACTCATTATATACTTTCTTTGGCATTGTTCCATCCCAAACCCATGGTCATGGTGATTGCCTAAGAGACTTTCAAATCAAATCGCCTCTTAGAAGCAAAATAGTGGAGGTTAGTTGAAGAATAATTAATTTAGATCATTAATAAATTAAATCAATAACTAATTTCATTTAGACGTAGTAGAAAAACTGAAAAAGTACAAGACATACAAAACAAATTCCACAAGAAAAACAAGAAATAATGTTTAATTCCGCGTTTACGCCACTGACCGCTCACAAAAAGCCACAATCACACAAACAATATATATATATATATGCATCCCTCTCAAAATTCAATTGAAGCCAAACACTATTTGAATAAATAAATATATTAAACCATTCTTTTACTTTAACTTTAGTTCATAACAACAATAAAAAAGTCTTAGAACTCACAAATTCAACAACAGCATACATAAATTTAATTATAGTTTTAGTTTTTATTATCTTAATTTTATTTGTTTTATCTTTTATAGGTTAATGCTTTATATATATTTAATTTTACTTTCATAATTTACAATTCAATTCAATCAATCAAAAAATATAAAGTACAATATTCTTCATTTTTTTTCTTATTCTTTCATAGTTTTATTATAGTATCAGAGCCAGCAAAATGGTAAGTAGAGGCAGAGGTCATATTCCACCTATTGAGAACCTGATCGCACGGTTGGCCAGAGGGTTCTATAAGTCCCACATCCGTCCCAATTAGGCGACTGTTCTCATCCCTTACCTCAAAAATCCTCATCATTATCGGTCCTTGAGTGCCAAGAACTTGCACTCCTCGTTTATCTGCTTCTCTGGTATCGCCAGCCAGTTGTTGTTGCGCTCTAGATCCGTTTTGTTTACTTCCTTCTGCATCATAAAAGTTACGTTCGTACCCCTAGTGAAACGATTATCGCTTTGAAAAATTTCGGTAGTTCTGGAATAACGATACTTGATGATTCCGATCTCGACGAAGTTGCATTTTTTGTCATTTTTAGCATTATTGCTTGATTTCTTGATTTTATCGTCACTGCTAGTCTCACTCTGATGATGAGATACTTCACGAGTCGCGTTCTTTATTTTTTGTTTGTTGCCATTATCTTTTATATGAAGTACATCAGATGACAAAATTTGTCTCATCTTCGTCTTTGATGGGGACCTTGGCTTTGTGGGCACACGACATGGAAAGCTGGAGTGCAACGAAAACCATTCCAAGAACATGTTAATCTCGGCTAGGTTTCTCTTCGCTGTAGAGCTGCAGAGCTTTCCTTAACACTAAGACGCCAAGGGCCCTAGAGAAATCTAAGCTTTTCATGTTCATCTTCAATAACTATTTCAAAGTTTCCTTGTCTCTCGATTTCAAATAAAAAACAATTTCCAAAAGAATGAGAGAAACAAATTATGGTATCAGATCCATGGTATCTTTCTTGAGTAGAATATATAAGTTATCATCTTTTCGGTGAGAAATCACCATACTTCTTTTTCAACCTCCTCGCACAATGAATAATCAATCTTCCAATATAGCTCAGGATCCAACCAATTGTTGTTACATCCATCCAAATGAAAACCCTACCTCAGTCTTGGTTACCCTATTCTTTATCAGCTTCTTTCCAACAGTTTTGTCTACGCATTCTTCCAGCAGTTCCTTCCCGTAGTTTCATTTGCGCCTTCTTCCCGCAACTCTATCTGCAGTTCCGTCTATGCCTTTTTTCAGCTGTTCCATCTGCATTCTATTTCAGCAGTCCCGTCTACACTCTGTTTCAGCATCTCCTCTTTCTTATCGCGCTCTACGCGCCTCTTTCTTATCGCGCTCTACGCGCCCTCTTTCTAATCGCGCTCTACGCACCCTCTTTTATTGCGCTCTACGCGTCCTTTCTTATCGTGCTCTACACGCCCTCTTTCTAACCTCGTTCTACGCGCCCTCTTTTATTGCGCTGTACGCGCCCTTTATTATCGCGCTGTACGCGCCCTCTGAAGATCATTCTTATTGCGCTGTACGCGCCCTCTGAACATCAATTTTATCGCGCTCTTCTGAAGATTGTTGTTTGCTCTTTCTCCCTTAAACACGACATCTCCTTCTATGTTTTTGCATCACCGCGCCACATGCGTCTTCCTCAACTATTTTATCGGAATTTATGCAAGCTGTGGATTATCGGCATCTTTCATCTACTAGCTTGCGGGAGTGTATTAAACCACTCTTCCACTTTAACTCACGACAACAATAAAAAAATTTCACAATCCACAAATTCAACCCAACAGAATACATAAATTCAGTTACAATTTTAGCTTTTATTATCTTATTTCATCTTTATCTTATCTTTATTTATTTTTATCTTATCTTTATTTGTTTTATCTTTTATAAGTCAATGTTCTATATATATTTAATTTTATTTTCATAATTTACAATTTAATTCAATCAATCAAAAAATACAAAGTACAATGTTCTTATTTTTTTTATTCTTTAGTAGTTTTATTAAATATTTATCTAAGATCATAATAATAAAGCTATTTAAAGTGTGTACTATTCCAAACACATTTTGGTTTATCCCTATATGCTGACCGACATGTCACTGTTTTGGTCCACCTACTTTTAATCATATGTTATCATTTTACTTTTCAAAAACAAGAGAAAATTCTATATAAAAGGATATATGCAGTGGTCTTTCTTAAAACTGCTAAACAACTTTATTTTTTAACACAATTTCGGGGTATCAATTTATTAAGAAAGAAACCAAAGTAGTTGAACATTAACTCGATATGTATATATGTGAAGTAGAGTGGAGATCAAGAAAAATGTAACAACGTAACGAATTAAAGTTCTCTAATCTTATGATTAAAATTTATAACTTGCTGCTACTTCTTCAAATATCATTTAACATTGTGTGGATAATTCACACAAACAAATCAAATAGTGAATAATATTATATCAATATCTTAAAACGAAAAAACTTATATATGTCTGTTTTTTATATTAATTCTATGTAAATTGAAACTATTAATTTATATTAACTTTATATAAATCGAATTTATTATATTAAATATATATAAATTGAATTAATTTGATTTGACTTACTACTAATATATTAACAATGCACTAAATATATATAAATTGAAATTAGTTGATTCGATTTACTATTTTTGCAGTATAATATTATTTAATATTGTGTAATAGAAAAAAGTCATTTTTTATATATAATTATCAATTTTTTCGAATAAATTTCTACACCACTTTTCTTTAATTTATTATTCTATATTCATATAACTTGTCCTTTATGTAAACTTTAATTTAGATATACCAAATAATTCTCTTACCTAGTATGCCTTAGGTGTGACGGCTCAGGTCATCAAAATGAATATGTTAATTATTATGTATTAGTATAGGAAAGTTATCAAGTGTATCCGAAAATATCGGTGTTTTAATTATTTTAACCGTTGATCTTAATTAATGTATATTATATATATTTTTTTATAATTTAGATCAACGGTTAAAACAACTGGAACACCGATATTTCCGATAACTTTTCATTAGTATATATACCGTAATGAGGAGTGCTAAGGGACCAGTACTTTTGTTAAATTCTGGCCAGCATTTAATAATCAAAAAGAAATTGAATGATTCTACACCATTAAATATAATCTTATACTATTAAAAATATTATTATAATTAATTGATGGTTAAAAACACTAAAATCTGCTGAGTCCTTAGATTTTCTCTACAGTAATTTGTATGCTTTAAAGTTTGAAAATCTGTCTCGTGATTATATAGTGAAAATGATGACATTCTCCTGTTAATCCTCAAAAGTGCAATCATTTCATAGACAACGAGATCTCAATAAAGTGATGAGATGTCAAAGCAACCTAGCAGTGTACCTACAAAGTGTTTATTTTGCCAACGAAATTAAAACACGTTATTAAACGAAATTATTGGGTCTTAGCCTTTCACAGATAGTGGCTAAACTTTACAGAAATGTTAGAATTTTTATGATTAAAAGATTTAGAATTTAATTTTTATTAACAAAACAATGTTTTAACTTTTAACCTGAGATAAAATAAAAAGAAGAGATATAATTATTTATATATATATTTTTTATTAATTTAAGTTAAAAAAATAATATCATGATACAGTATACATATAAAATTATAAAAAAGTTTAGAAAATCAACAATTTTATTAAATTTTGACTAGTATATAACTAATAAAAAAATGAATAATTTTATACTATTGAATAAAATTTTACATAATTAAAAATTACTATTATAACTATTTAATGGTTATAAATAAAAAAAATTGCTAACTTCGTAGCGCAACAAATTTCGTAACACACTATACACTAACATACATACACATATACATATTAAGTGTTAACATATAATTAAATTAATATTATTTAAAGATGAGACTTTTTGGGGACCATAGCCACCTTAGCCCACTCCACTGCTTAAATGTAATTATATTTATGAGACGCAACGTGTGACCTCATGCAAGCGTGAGAGCGCCCAAATTGTTTGCATTTATTGAGTAACGATATTTGAGATGATAAGATAAGCGATAACACGCTAGTCAAATTCTTTGGTAGTTATAATTAAGTTTGGTGTCAAAATTATCCACCTTACTTTGACTCGCGTTAAGGACACAATGAATTATTTGTACAATGTGTATAATGGTTATTAAATTACAAAATGAACATCGGATCTAGAGTTTTAATACTATGTTATGATACCACTTATCCTAAAAGCTTCAGCTCATGAGAAAAGGTAATACTAATGGTTATATTTCTAATACTCCCTAAACCTCCATTATACACATTGTATAAATATTCTATTGACTTCTCATACTTTTTCCCTTATTTTTTATCATAAGTTTTAAATATTTAAAATTTATTTATTTTTATATTTTTAAATTAAATATTAACTGTACTAAAAGTTTTTAGTATGGATTGTGAGATGAATCAAAAACTTACGAATCGAGACAGTTGTCTGATAGTCTTCTTAAAATGGCGAAAGTATTACCTGTAAACACACTCTGACGTTCAAGTCAAAATAGATTTAAGAGGTAGAAGGTATATAGAATGAATGAGTACCTAAAATGATCTCTGACTCTCCTTTATATAGCTGGTGGTAATTATTTCATCTTATCTTATCTTAATTAAAATAAGAGAGATGATATTAATTAGAGATTATAGAACTAGTTTAGACCGTTGTCATCTTATCTTATTTAACTAAAATAAAAAAAATATTTAAATTCAAATGTTAGTTTAAAATATTAAAAATTATTGATCTATATTTTATATCATCCTCCGAAACATTAACTTTTATCTTTTTTTTTTTTTAAATAAATTAAGTAACTATAAAAAAATACCATAACATGCCAACACACTAAAGTGTGGGTCTAAGTGCATTATGTCACATTTTCATGCTCTAAGCCAAATTCTACGGTCACACATACCACAAAGTTACAAACAATGCGTTGAATCTGAGAGTTTTCTCTCTATAGTGATATAATAGTCTATCACCTCACACCATATTAATTCTCTCTCCATCATTCTTCACTTAGATCTACCCATTCCGCAACCCTTTCTCTCTTACAGCTAGAAACCCTCTTTTTATTGATTGGGTAATGATAGGTAGACAAAAAAAATAGTCAGAATTTGTCTTATTTAATATTAATTAATTATCGCAACAATTAATGAATGTTAAATAAGACAAGTTATGACTATTTTTAACTGATTTTCTTTAGTTACCAAATATTTTGGATATTATTTATACTTTATAGAAGCCAAAAAATCCACACTTTCCACACTTCGTTCATTTATTGTTTACAAGCCAAGCTGGCTTTATACTTCATTTAGAAGAAACACGCGTAAATTACTAAATGGGTCGTAGATTTGATAATTTTTTTCTTCATATTGTGGGGTAGAATATAATAGTAAAATCTTTTTGTTTTGGATGATTAATTGGAGGCACTTTTTTAGGCAGCTTCCTAAGTTGTTATCTTTCATTTTCTTAGTCCATTTTTCTCTTCTGTTTCGCCGCTTGAGGCGCACAGGATTAATTAACGAAAATATTTAATAATAAATAAATATTAAACAAGATAACTTTAAATTATTTGAGTTAATTATTAATTAATTAAATATTTTTTTATTGGGTGACGAATCAATTAAATATATACATATAAAAGAAATACTCTAGTATCGGTGAATATAATAAAACGAAAAAATTCCATTTAGGCATAGGGTTTAGTAATAGTTTTATGATTTTGGCTATTAAATTAATTATATTTTAATTAAAAAAGATAGAAACACAAAAAATGTAGAGATAAAGAGGTAAAGACAAATATTTTGTCTTTAATTTCAGAAATAAAAAAAATGTAGACATAGTTATTTTTGGATAATTTTAATTTATGTTTTTTTTGTTTCAATAATTAAATGGATTTTTGTATTTATTATCTTTATATATTCTTTTCTAAAAAACAATACAAATACGGTCTAAAGATACTTATTAAATATATTTGTTAAGATTACTAGTGATGAAAAGTTTTATTTTTTTTAATATATTCTTGAGTTATGTTTAAGATACTTATTAAAGTTATCCTAGTACAAAATTATATACATATCTTTTAATAAATGTATTTTAAAAACTTAACTTTAATGTTTCTTAATAAAAGTAATATTATATTAAATATCTTAACCGACACCCTTAACAAATTTTATAATTTTTTTACGTGACAAATACTACAAAAATTTACTAAAACTTTTATTCCTTTTACAAAAGTAGTATTTTCCATTTAATACCTTAGTATTTTCTAATACTAGATTTAAGTTTAATTTTATTTTGAAGTCGCATTAAATAATATATTAGTATTTATAGAATCATAAATCACAAATAGTTATTTAAAATTAAAAAAAAATTATCACTCTAATACTTAATTTCAATTTCATTAAAAATTTATATGAATAATTTTATTAAGATAATTATACAAATAATAAAATTTAATTAATTATTTATTAAAATAATATTATTTTTTTAAAATAATAAAATCGATTTTATTTTATTTATTAATTTTAATACAAATTTTAATTTTAAATTAATTAAAAATATAAAAAATAATATTTTAAAAATATTCTATTTAATAATAAAAAATATTAATAATAAACTATCAAAATTTATTATTTTTAATTTTATTTAATATATTTTATAATAAATAAATAATAAATAAAATAAATTTAGATTAATTAGTTTTTTATCTCTCTAATATTACGGTATTAAACTAAACCCGTCACCAAAAAACCCGTCAAACATCGCAGATCGGAGCTCCATTTAAAGGTCTGTCGCTGGCCAATAAATTGCTGCATGTACAATGCATGATTCGAACCATCGACACTTGCTTAAGCGGACAAGACTACTCGACCAACCCAAATTGGTTTTATTAATGTTTATATTTTCAAGATTTTCCCTGTGAGCGCGTCCTATTTAATATTTATTTATTTATTTATTCATAACTCTTACTCTATCTATTTCATTTGTTTATTTATTTTGCCAAAATATATTATTATTTGGCCTGAGAGCTAAGAGTTATGAATCGCGATCGGATCAGTACAAAACGTGCTTCCTCTTTTCAGTCTATCGTTTTTGTTTCGTAAGCAACTGTTTTAGTAATAATCCACTAACACACTCAGTGTTAGAATGAGAATTTACACACAAAACAGAAACGAAAGAGATTGAAGCTTGTCGTTTTGATTCGTTTGGGAGCAACCTACAACCCCATCACAATTTCATTCACTATTTTACTGGGATTCCCTATTTTTTTTCTCCCTTTCTTCTTCTCTTCTTCCTTTTCTTCCTCAACGAGGATTAGGTACTTGTTGCTGGTTCAAAAGCTCTTTTTTTTTTTTTGGGGTTTTTGTGCTTTGGTGCTTGGTTTCAGTGAGTTTGATCTGGGGTTGTTTCCAGCTGCAGCATTGATCTAACTGGGTTTCTTTTACTTTTTTATGTTTTTTCCACTCTGAATTTCAATTGGGATACGTCAAAATCTCATTTTTGGTACCGAAAATGAGGTAGCCCTTTTATAATGGCACTTTCTGCATTTAGTGAAGGTGAATTATTATTTATTATTACTATTGTTATTTTGCTTTTTTGAAAATAAAGAATATATACTCTTTCGGGAAATTACTTTCCATTGTTCCGATTGGCTTCTGGGTTTTAGATTAGGAACCACAATGAAGGTTGCTTTTCCAAAATAGATTTTTTTTTTTTTGGAACAAAAATGAGCTTGTGGTTTTATGAGTAATGGTTATGGAACTAGCTGCAAGTGATTTATGTTAGTTACTCACCAACCTATCTGCTTTTACTACCAACTATAAATTTTTTTTTCCAACTTCATTATTCTTTCTAAGTTCAGACTTGTAATTATCACCCAAATTTTAACCTTTTTTTTTTGGGTTCTGATTTTTATTTATATAATATTTTGTTAGTATATATACATTTCAATGTTTGGTCCGTGATGGATCTGGTAGCGGTGAATTAATTAATTAATTAATGGCTAACCTTGTCGCCACTCCAATGCTCTTTTGATTCTCTGAAAATGAAGTTTGTTTTGTTTGCTCACTGAATTTGTTCACTCCAACTTGTTTATAGTTACTTGCTTTGTGCTAACACCATCAACATCAAGCTGACAAGGTACCTATTTTCTTTTCCTTTTCTTTTTATGTTAGGTTTGTATATGCTCAACTGGATGTGGATTCTCCCAATGATTTTGTGTACACAAATCAGAATGATGTTAGAATAGCACCTCTGTGTTGGATTCTGGGGTGTGTTCATAAGGCGTTTGCAGTTAACCATCAATTTCTTGTTCAGAGAGAATGTCCAGGCCTCTGTATAGAGGTGTATCAGGGGTTCGGACACCTGAACACAATCATGATTCTTGGGAGTCTCATAACAAAGATAAAGTAGATAAGGAAGATTTGGATAAAAAGGGTTCCTCAAATCACAGCTCTTTACCTCTGAAGTCTCCCTTAAAGTTGCTATTTTCAGATAATTCTCATTCTAAATTCGGCACCAATGAGAACGGTTACTCATCCGATCCACTCATTGGAACTGCGAGAAGCCGGCATAAATTGGTTCTGCATTTGTTGAAGTGTAGTTTAGTATTTCTAGTTATTCTTGCACTTGCTGGTTCGTTTTTGTGGACGGTGTCGATTTCGACCACATCAAGAGGTCAAATTTACCATGGTTATAGAAGACTCCAAGAGAAACTTGTGTCAGACCTGTTGGATATTGGGGAACTATCTAGTGCTCCCTCAAAGATGAAAGAGTTGGAATTTTGCTCGCCGGAGCTTGAAAACTATGTTCCTTGCTATAATATTAGTGATAATATGGGTTTGGGTAATTCTGATGGTGATCAGCTTGATCGGCAATGCGGCCCGGAGCTCAGGCAAAATTGTTTGATTCTCTCACCAACAAATTACAAAATTCCTCTTCGGTGGCCTACCGGAAGGGATGTTATATGGGTTGCTAATGTTAAGATCACTGCACAGGAGGTTCTTTCTTCTGGAAGCTTGACCAAGAGGTAAGCGAAATACATCTCTCCTTGAAGCTGTTATACTTTCAGCTATCATTTGATGTTAAAAATTATGTATTTTCTTTGGTTACAGGATGATGATGCTCGATGAAGAGCAAATTTCCTTTCGTTCAGCATCTCTTATGTTTGATGGTGTTGAAGATTACTCACATCAAATTGCAGAGATGATTGGACTCAGAAATGAATCTAACTTCATTCAAGCTGGGGTAAATAATTATTTTTTATCTATTGAAAATGGCGTAATTGAGTATGCCTATCCTTATATTTTGCAGTGGCTGTCATCTATTGTTTCACTTAGTTGGTACATGTTAAATATTGAAAATATAACTATGGTAGGTTGTTAAGTGTCTTGGGGGTATGTTCTCGAAAAAATCATCTGCATGCCTGATAACTATATATACGATACTATGGGCTGTTCTAAGCATATACCTTATTCTAGAATAGATTTTTCTTAAGTGCCATTGAATCACACTCGATTATTGAACATATTGTAGGATTGTACTTTGCATTTGGGCAAATTTGTGATCGAATTTTCTGATTGATTATGGTTGTAGTAAATAAAAACTAGCTCTCAATGTTTGACAAATATATCCCTTTCCTGAATAACATTCTGTAATTTACAGGTTAGAACCATTCTGGACATTGGCTGTGGCTATGGTAGTTTTGGAGCACACCTCTTTCAAAGTCAGCTCTTAACAATGTGCGTGGCTGACTATGAGCCTTCAGGCAGTCAAGTTCAACTCACACTTGAGAGAGGCCTGCCTGCTATGATTGCTTCTATCACTTCAAAACAATTGCCATTTCCATCTCTTTCGTTTGATATGTTGCATTGTGCTAGATGTGGAATTGATTGGGACCAAAAAGGTATTTTTTGAAAACCAACATTATGCTATGTTTTGTAAATTATGTTTCAAGCATTTGTTTGAATGAAGCTTTTATTTTCCGGATTTGTAAGCCCTTCTAAATTAAGATGTTAGATTACAGATATCATTGGCAGTAGAGTAAAAATGACAAAACAAGAAATAAAACCCATTATTGCAATAACTATCATCCTGTCTCTTAAAACTTTGGCTTTGTATTTTCATATGCTCTCAGGCATTGAACTTTTAAGTTGGTGTAACTTTTCTTTTGAAATGCAAAATTAAGAAACACTATATGCTTTAAGGAAGAAAGACTATACACAGGGAGTTACCTAAAGTTAAATATATTAATCTTTTTCCATCTTTGACCACCCTAGTTCAATCAGCTTATTAAGTATGTTGCTGCCAATGTGAAACTAAACATAGTTTAAGCATCTGGTCATATGTAGAGACATCTTATTATGTTTATTTCCATAATCGGTGATTATCCAACAAAATGAAGTTATCTTTTCATATTCTTCCTCCCCCATAATTGTGGATTTCATTCATCAAGCCTCCTTTATTTGCTTTTACTATCCCCCTTTTTTAACGTGTAGAATCTGGATTCTTTTACTTTTTCTGAGCTTCAAACTGTAGTTTGAGTTTTTCTAGTTCACTAATTTTGTGGCACTTTAAGGTCAATGAATTATTGGATTCTGATGGGTCTTATGAATGTTCATATTGCATTTAGATGGCCTTCTCTTGATTGAAGCTGATAGACTGCTAAAACTGGATGGTTACTTTGTCTGGACATCACCGCTTGTAAACGCCCGAAACAAAGATAATCAAGAAAGGTGGAAGGTTATACATGATTTTACCGAAAATCTTTGCTGGGAAATGCTTTCACAGCAAGATGAAACTGTTGTATGGAAGAAAACCAGTAAAAGAAATTGCTACAGCTCAAGGTAATGCTGCTGTGGCATGCATATATGAATAAGTATTTTACTTTTTTAATTTACTTCATAAAGATTAACAAGTATTCCTGATTCCTAGCATTCCCAATTTGTTCATATTTTCAGAAAGAATGGTTCTCCCCCTCCTTTATGTGGTAGAGGTTATGATGTGGAATCTCCATATTATCGGGAACTGAAAAACTGCATAGCAGGAACACACAGCAGCCGACGGATTTCTATTGATAAGAGGGCAACCTGGCCTTCTCGGGATAACTTGAACAAAGAAGAGCTTGCAATCCATGGTTAATGTTACATTCCTGAACATTTGTGTATAGTGGCATAGCACTCTTAATTATCACAATGTACTGAATGAAATTTCTCACTAGGTTATCTTACTATTGCCCCTATTCACTTGTGTTCAGGTTTGCAATCCGATGAAATTATGGAGGACAATGAAAGCTGGAGAACAACAGTCCAGAACTATTGGTCTCTTTTGTCTCCATTAATATTTTCTGATCATCCTAAGAGGCCTGGGGAAGAGGACCCTCCACCACCTTACAACATGCTAAGAAACATTCTAGACATGAATGCCCATTTTGGTGGTTTTAATTCTGCATTGCTGCGTGCTGGGAAATCTGTGTGGGTCATGAATGTCATACCAATATCTGGGCCAAACTATCTCCCGTTGATTCACGATAGGGGTTATGTTGGTGTCTTGCATGATTGGTATTTTTCTCTGCTTTTTCCTTCTGTTTTTTAATGTCAATGTATTTTCTGATTTTTCTGTGAAAAAAGCATTGATGCTTTGATATACATGCCTATTCAATTTCCCCTTTTTCTTTTTGTGGTCACCATAACATTCACACTAAGGTTAAAGTATTCTTAAAGACTTGCATAATTGAGATCGACGATATTGGTTAAAAAAATATATGTTAATAAAGGTGTAAGAGCTTAATAGTTAATGATGCTGTGCAAGTCGAGAATTCTTGGGGGATATAGGCATAAGCATATAGAAGTTGTTATATTTAGAAATTCTACTTAATTATTATTGGTGGTAGGCTGGGTGCAAGGATATATTAAATTATCAACTACTATTATGATTTTGTGAATAAGTGTTACTATTTTCTTATATGTATGATCTTTTGTTGCTCCTAGGTGTGAGGCTTTTCCAACGTACCCTAGAACCTACGATTTGGTGCATGCAGACGGACTTCTATCCCTCGAGACTTCTCAGCAGCGCAGATGCACTATGCTTGATATGTTTATAGAAATTGACAGGATACTTCGCCCTGAGGTATGTAAGCTTAACTCTATGGTCTTAACTCCTTATTAATGGTCCTTTTCCTTCACGTCATTTAGTTATTTATTTATTTTCTATTAAAATTTTTTGGTGTTGAGGTATAAATATATAGAACAAGGAGTCATGACTACCATAAAATGAGAGGAATCCACCAATGTCATCCCTAATAAAAGTAGTACAGGGGACAAAGTAGTTCCAAGGGATTTGAAAATGACAAATTCATTTCTTACTAGACAACTTTGTCTATCACCATTCCTTTACCTGTATTTTTTTGTATAGAAAGACTTATTTGTTACCCTTTTTGAATGGTGAAGGACAAATTTCTTGTTTTAAAAAACTTGAGCAAGCCTTTTGATATGGCATTGACAATGGTCCATGCATGCAGGGATGGGTTATAATTCGCGACACAATTCCTTTAGTAGAGTCGGCGAGAGCTCTAATAGCGCGGTTGAAGTGGGATGCACGAGTTGTAGAAATCGAAAGCGACAGCCATCAAAGACTCCTAATCTGCCAGAAACCGTTCTTTAAGAGACAAGCAAATTGATTCATTGAAGAGATGGAAAAACCAGACCCATAATATTCATATAAATTCATTTTCATAATGTTCATTTATATTCATAATGCTCCGCCATACATACAGAAGTGGGGATTGAAAAATTTTGGACAGAAAGAAGCCGGAAAAGACGGTAGAAGACGGAAAATACAGTGGATTCTTGTCAGTGATACTGATACAACCACAACTCCTGTGTAGCCGCAAGGTGTATGCATAGGGCCATGTAATTACCAAAAAGAGGAGCAAGAGCAGATGAGGCAGTATACTTGGTAGATTTTAATTTTTCATTCCATGTCTTATCACAGTTACATAGACACATGAATGTTGTTCATTAAGATTGGGAAAGTTAATTCATAGAATAAGTTTATTGTGTCTGCTTTGGTGTATAAAAGTGCTCAGTGGTTAATTCTCTGTTATTACTATTATAGAATTATTATTTTCCTACTCTCATTTTATAGGTTCTTTCTTCTTCTTCTTGTTGTAATGATAAAATCATATTCTCCATTAGTCCAAGATTTACCTCAACTCCTGGTTGGTTTGTCAGCAATGGTAGATTGGATTAAACAGAAACAAGTTACATGTGAATGAAGAGAGGCACATCAGTGATATTTGACAGGAAAGTAAATTAAAGAAATTAATCCTTAAAAGAGTTGGTCTAAAATGAAAATCTGCAAACAGATTACAGGTATATTTTTTTTTTTTTTTGTCCACGGTATCTCCCAACCCGACAGGTCAAGGACTAATCCACCGCGGATCTAAGCTCCATTTAAGGATCTGCCGCTGGCTAATGGGTTGTTGCATGCACAAGGTGGGATTCGAACCCCCGATACTTGCTTAAGCGGATGAGTGAGCTGATCACTCGACCAACCCAAGTTGGTTTGGATTATATTAGTCTAGTCAGAATCATAGGTCAGTTATCAAGGAAATTGCATGTGATTTTCATAGATTTGATATAGATGGTATGTTTATAACCAGATCAATTGGTAAAGCTTGTTCAAGCATATACTAATTCGGTTTTCTTACATAATTAGTCTTTTGTGATTTTAGTCTTTTTTTTTTATCTTCTTTCAGTTGCTGGAAAACTTGTATATATGAGTCTGGCAACATTTCATTGTGTTCATGATTTATAGACTAATGTAAAAGGTAGATTCAACCCATTTTTTAAAATTAGTCAAGTTTTTCATTTTTTAAATTTCATCAAGTATTTAAAAGATTTTCTTAAGAGAGATGTCATTATTTATAACTCGAACAATGTAGAAAGACTTCATATTTCTAGTCACACTTTTATTCCCCCGGTACATAGTTAATGGAGCTAATCAGCTAATTCTAAAACTTTGAAACTTAAGTGTTATAAACTTATAATGAATTAAAATCATAGTGTCTTAACAACCAATTCCGACCTTAGCTCAGTTGGTAGAGCGGAGGACTGTAGTGGGATTAAAACCTCAGCTATCCTTAGGTCGCTGGTTCGAATCCGGCAGGTCGGATATTTTTTTCCTCCTTTTTTTCCAATTCGAAATTCCACTTTTACCCTTGCACTACTACCCTCATAAATCATAACCGCAAATTTTAAAAAACCGGTCATTCTGTTGTAAATTAAAAGAGATATATAAAATAAAGATGTATAAATAGAAGACTCTAGTATTAAAATAATTAGCTCAATAATAATTTATATCTATACCAATATATAATGGGGATATAGGAGTTTGGTATCCAATTCTTTCTTCCCATTTTACCCTCTTTCTTCTTTTTTTTTTCAAGAAAATGTTTTACCCACTTCACTTTTAATATAAAAAAAACTGTTACTACGTATTTAATTTTTTTATTTTTTTTTTAAATTATTTTTACCTATGACAAAATTTAAAACTAATTCATTTTATTTCAAATAATAACATAATTTGTTGATATCTATACCAATATATAATGAGGATATAGGAGTTTGGTATCCAATTCTTTCTTCCCATTTTACCCTCTTTCTTCTTTTTTTTTCAAGAAAATGTTTTACCCACTTCACTTTTAATATAAAAAAAACTGTTACTACGTATTTAATTTTTTTATTTTTTTTAAATTATTTTTACCTATGACAAAATTTAAAACTAATTCATTTTATTTCAAATAATAACATAATTTGTTGATATTCTATAACAAAATTAATTAAATTACAATACACGGTTTAAATACTTCTGATGTCTATTGTTTATCTTAAAAAAAATTACATATAAACGTGTACTCTTAATTAAATCTATACCAATTTATTAAATTATAATACACAGTTTATATATTTTTCTGATGTCTATTGTTTATATTTAAAAAAAAATTACATATAGAAGAGTACTCCTTAATCAAATTTATACCAATATATAATGGATTATACCAATATATAATGGGATAGAAAAATTTAGTATCCAATTTTTTCTCTCTATTTTACCCCTATTTTTTTAAGTTTGTTAAACACTGAATTCAATATAACAAACTGTTACTACGTCCTCTATTTTTTTTATCAAAAAAATAATTTATCAAACTAATTCACTTTCAACCCCACCACATGTTTTAAAACTGATTTACTTCCAATAAAAAACTGCTACCACTACGTACTCAATTTAAAAACTGACCCACTTTCAATAAAAAACTGATCCACCTTCAGTCGTACTTAACTCCCAACAAAATTAAATTACTCTTTCACTTTCAATTTTGGTCTCGCAAAGGTTTTTCTTCTCTGCATCTTGCTATCACGAAATCAACAATCACGTCAACGTCGACCACTTGGACAGAATCTGCTAGGCGAAGAAGACAGAAAATGACCGAAGAACAAAGATAGCAACACCTGACTAGAAGACGTGCAACTTATTCGGAGATGATTCGACAAGAAAACAAGTTGTCATATTAATTGATACAACTTCAATTCCAACTCCAATGCCAAACACAAGTGGAGGTACCACAAACATAAGAGTAGCCCGATTGACTACAATTAAAACAGGCAAATAAAAATCTATAACAATATATAATGTCGATACGGATTAACCTCTTTTTTAATTCTTTATTCCAATAATTTATTCGTTTATTAATTTTATCCGTTTTCAATTTTTCTTATTTCTCTTTCCAATTCTAAATGTGCTTCTCTGCATGTAACAATTATTTGGATAAGTTTTTGTGATTTTCTGAACTAGATAGTGACTATGCTAAATGTTGATTTTAGACGCCATGTATGAAAGGAGAAAAAAAATAATTAGGAGTGATAAATAATTTTTTTATTGATCTTATCATTTTATTTTGGGTATATTCTTTATGTGAGTACTTTATACCAATAGTTAATCTCATTATTCAATTTTTAGTGCTTCTCGTCTCACCATTAGGTGCACTTTTTCTGTATTATTACTGTTGCCATCATTCTCCTTCCTTCAATATCGTGATTGTATCGCCTCCATCTTTTCCTCGCTTTCATTCACTACAATTGCAAATTTTATACCGTTTTACTATAGTTATTAATTTCACGCATAACTTTCACCTTCATTTTCCTTTCTCTTCAGTTTACTTACCAAACTGTATTAATTCTTATATATTTTTAATCTATCTTTCACATCTAAAGTTTTCTTTCATCAATTTAATTTTTAAAAAATTATTTTTTTATATGATATTTGTTTTTTAATTTTTTTTATATGCATATACCTATCAAAATGAACCGAAGAACTCTTATAAATTATTTTGTTAATTTTTTTTTTATTTTTTTAAACGATTTTGTACAAGATAAAATTATTTTTTAAATTTTTTAAAGTATTAATTATGTAGAATATTTTTTTAAATTTTAAGTGCATCAATATTTACCTTTTAGTTAAATCTCATTTTTTTAAACTGTTTTGTATTTAATGATGTTATTTTTTTAATTTTCTAAATTATTGATTATATAAAGTATTGTAATTAAAATTTGAGTATATAAATATTTATTTTTAAATTAAATTAAATCAATTATACAACAAAAAATTTACTAATTTTTTATTCCACAATATTATTTGTTTGGCATATAGTCCTGATTATTTGATGAGTTTAATTTTGATGGTGATTAGATGTACGTGTAAAACTATTTTATACTAATAGAACATCAAAATTAAATTCTTATTTGATTGACATAAAAAGACGCAAAAAAAATTGTAACTACCAATGATTTGTTAAAATATTGATATGTTTATTTCCTAAACTATTAACGATGTAGAGTTCTGACATTTAAGTATATGCAAATTTGTTTATAATTCAATTAAAATAAATAATTTATATTTCAAAAAAATTAATTAATTAAATATTATTTGTTTGGTATATAGTATTGATTATTTGATTGGCATATAAAAGATGGAAAAGAAAATGTATGTATCAATAATAAAGTGAAAAAACTCTCAAGGATATTTTGCTAATTATTTTTTAAATTTTTAATCAGTTCTATGTCGGTTAATATTTTTTTTTATTAAATATTAGATTGACATATAACATTAAAGATATGGTAGGATAATAATATCTATGAGTTAGTTTTTTTAAATAATCTGATAACACAATAAATATCTAAATTTTCTGTTAAAAACCGTTTCAACCTTTACAATATTATACAGGCTAATTTAGATAGCCAAAATAAACTAAAATAAATAACAACAAGAAGATATAGAATTTCACTTTTTGTTATATAATACAAAAATAATATAATAATACAATAAACTGTAATAAAAATAAAGTAAAATAAGTAAAAATAAGAAGATATAGAATTTTATTTTTTGTTCTGTAGTACAAAGATAATATAATAATCTAATAAATTGTAATATTCTGGTACAAAAGAACATAAAATTTAATCAAAAATACTATTTGTACACCAAAATCAGTCACCAATGTATTTGTATATAATAAATACATGTATAGTTTAATTTATTTTCAATGTGTATTTGTATTCTAGCATGTATTTTATACGGGTGGCGGACTTTGGTGTACACATAGCATAACTCAAATTTAATATTATTCTTTTCAGTAGCTTTTTATTTTTTTATTTTAATTTTATTAAAAATACTAATATAATTTACTTTTAACTTTTAACTTTTAACTTTTAAGATAAATGTAAGGATGTGACATTTTATGTATTAGATAATGTAAAAAATTTATTATAGAAGAAGTTAAGAATATAAGAGAGAGAAAGAAAGAATTTTTTAACCTATTAAATATGAGTTATATCAAGTGATGATTAAGAATAAAACAAACATACAACTTATATAATAGTAGTCAAATGTAAGAAGTAATGACAGTCTTTTATTCTAAGGGTCTATATTAAATTGCAACTTAATTTTATAATTATTAGTTAAAAACTTACAATAATATACTATTTTTGTTATATTAGTTAAAATAATGTATTTAATATTATTTTTAAGGATTACTGACATCAAATTTTGATAATTTGAGCAAAAATTTTGAATGTTTTATTTCGTACATTTTTTTAATAGAATAATAAGACAACTTAAAATTCACATCAAGAAAAAATTACTGTTTTCATACATTTAGATATTCAGAAGACACAAAAACCAATTCTTTAACAACACTTCAACGACTCATAAAAGTTAACATAATAAATGATTATAGATCAAAGTGATAGACAAGATTGAAAGTTGCGATAATAGTACTTTGTGATAATTAATTACGATTGGGTAAAGAGAAGGTGTGAGGAGAAGAAGAAAATGAGAAAAGAGAATAAGGCAATAATAGTGTACGATAGAAATAATAGTAAGAGAAAATAATAGTGTGTGATACAATAAGAAGATATAATAAAAGTATACATTAATAATTTAAAAAAAATTTAAATTAAAGATAATTTAATAAATTGAATATAAAATTTAAAAAATAAAATATTTTTTATCTATTAAAATTATGAATATAAAATTAAAAAATAAAATAACTTATAAAATTTTTATATTTATTTTTAAATAAATTTTTTATTTTTAAATTATTTTATCAAATCTATAATTAATTGAATTTGTCCCTACTATATTAAGGAATCAATTTAATTGAATAATCTTGAAGCGTTTATATAGTTATTTTTATAATCAATAAATCTGACAGTTTTTCAAGACTCAAAAAATTATTAATAAGGATATATATGATGAATTACGAAGATTGTTTTCAGGTACACAATTTTTATATTCTCCTATTTTATTTATTAATTATTCTTATAGTTTGATATTTAAAAATAAAAAAATAAACATTCTCATTTCTTCATTTTTTTTTTCATTACTTATAAGAAAATGAAGACCTCTTCAGATTCATATTTTGGCCTACCACTTAAAAAATATGAAGACAAATATAAATATCTGTGACATTTAAATAAAAATTAACTTTTGTAAATAATTAATATGTATTTTGATTTATATATAATTTTTTTGAATCAGGATAATATTATTATAATTATTTTTTGAACTATATATATATATATATATACTTCTTTACTGTATATTTTTATAATTTAACATTTTAAAATTTTTTTATAATAGTTTTAATTTTAACAAAATATTATATAAATAAAGTCATGCCAATATTAAAATAATAAAAAATATTTATTTAATAAATTTAAAAAATAAATAATATATTAGCAAAAAATAAATTTAATTTTTTTAAAAAATAATAGAAAAGCGGCTGAACAGGCACGATAGTGCCTGTTGAGCCGCTAGTATATAAATTAATATTATATGTTGTATTGTGTATATATATACAAAGATAGAAAGAAGTATTAAAAATAAAGAAAGAGAGAATTGCATTTGTTTATTGTTACAATCTCAATATAATAAAGATGATTAATATTGCTATTAATATTATATGTAAAGAGTAATAGAAAATAGAATTTAAAATACTTATAAGATAAAAGAAGAGAAAGAACTGTAGTAGAAATATAAAGAGAAGAGTATTTGATTGTAACATAAAGAGAGAGTATTTGATTTTATTATTGTTGTGTATATTCTCTTGCCTCATATCATGCTTTTATAGGCAAAGAGAAGTTTACTTTTCAAACTACATTTATTTCTTTCATCCTAAGAACTTGTTCTCTTCAACGTAGAAAATGGGTTGCCCATTAAATGGACATCCATTCTTATCCTTTCCTAGTCACAACACTCCCCCTTGGATGTCCATTTAGGATTATGCCTCGTTAAAACCTTATTAAAGAAAAACCCAATGGGAAAAAAACTTTAGTGAAGGAAAAAGAGTACAAAATCCTTTGTGATGAGAACTGCCTCATTAAAAACCTTGTCAAGAAAAACCCAATGGGAAAAAAACTTGACCAAGGGAAAAAGAGTACAGTCTCCCCCTCTTGCTGACATCATTTAATGTCTCGAAATCGGCGCATCCCAATCTTATGTACCAATCTTTCAAAGGAGGATTTTGGGAGTGACTTTGTAAATAAATCTGCCAGATTGTCACTTGAACGGATCTGTTGGACATCAATTGTCCCTTGATTTTGAAGGTCATGAGTGAAGAAGAATTTGGGAGAAATATGCTTTGTTCTATCACCTTTGATGTATCCACCCTTAAGTTGAGCAATGCATGCTGTATTATCTTCAAACAGGACAGTTGGAGCTATCTTATGATCAATCAGTCCACATGATGACAGAATATATTGAATCAGACTCCTCAGCCAAAAATACTCGCGACTAGCTTCATGAATCGCCAGTATTTCGGCATGATTAGAGGATGTTGCAGCAATCGTCTGTTTCGTAGACCTCCATGATATAGCTGTTCCACCATATGTGAATAAGTATCCTGTTTGAGATCTCCCTTTATGTGGATCAGACAAGTATCCGGCATCTGCATAGCCAACTAGTTGTGACTTGGATCCATAGGGATAAAACAATCCCATATCAACCGTCCCATGAAGATATCGAAAGATTTGTTTGATTCCACTCCAATGTCTTCTGGTTGGAGAGGAACTATACCTTGCTAGTAAATTCACCGCGAATAATATGTCAGGTCGCGTATTATTAGCAAGATACATTAGTGCTCCAATGGCACTAAGATATGGTACTTCAGGACCAAGGATATCTTCATTCTCTTCTTTAGGACAGAATTGATCCTTTTCCACATCCAAAGATCTTACGATCATTGGGGTACTTAATGGATGTGACTTATCCATATAAAATCTCTTCAAGATCTTTTCTGTGTATGTTGTTTGATGAATAAAGATTCCACTTTTTATATGCTCGATCTGCAGGCCGAGACAAAATTTAGTTCTTCCAAGATCTTTCATCTCAAACTCTTCCTTTAGAGTTTTTATAATTGTTGGAATCTCTTCAGGAGTCCCAATGATATTTAAATCATCAACGTACACAGCAATTATAATGAACCCAGATGTAGTTTTCTTTATGAAAACACATGGGCAGATATCATCATTCTTGAATCCGTTTTTGGCCAAATACTCAGTAAGACGATTATACCACATTCGTCCGGATTGCTTTAGACCATATAAAGATCTTTGCAATTTGACTGAGTATAACCCTTGCGAATATTCATTGGATGGTTTAGATATTTTTAGTCCTTCAGGGACTTTCATATAGATATCCCGATCTAATGAGCCGTACAAATAGGCTGTTACCACATCCATTAAATGCATATGCAGTTTATGATATGCAGATAAACTGACCAAATAACGCAATGTTATCGCATCCACTACAGGGGAATACGTTTCTTCATAATCTATACCAGGCCTTTGTGAAAAACCTTGTGCCACAAGTCGGGCTTTATAGCGCACAACTTCATTTTTCTCATTTCGTTTTCTCACAAATATCCACTTATATCCAACAGGTTTTACATCTTCAGGTGTACGGACTACAGGTCCAAAGACTTCACGTTTTGCAAGTGAGTCTAATTCAGCCTTCATGGCTGCTTCCCATTTTGGCCAATCATTTCTTTGTCGACATTCTTCAACTGATCTTGGCTCAAGATCCTTACTTTCATGCATGATATCTAATGCCACATTATATGCAAATATTTCATTGACAATTGTCTTATTTCGGTCCCATTTCTCTCCTGTAAAGGCATAATTTATCGAGATCTCGTCATTTTCACAATTTTCAGGTACCTGAACGTCTTCTGGCGTTATATCAGAATTTTGGACAACTGCCGGTGTCTTTACTATGTCTTTTTCAACAGGAATCGTATTTACCTCTTTTCTCTTTCGAGGATTTTTGTCTTTGGAACCGACAGGCCTGCCACGCTTTTGGCGTGTATTTGCTTCAGTGGCTATTTGTCCTACTGGGACATCAATTCGAATTGGGACATTTTCCGCCCTGCCACGCTTCTGGCGTGAATTCGCTTCAGTAGCTACTTGTCCTACTGGGACATCAATTCGAATTGGGGCATTTTCCGCTGGTATATAAGATTTGGTTATCCTCTTTGTATCGGAAAATGCATCAGGCAATTCATTTGCTATTCTTTGCAAATGTATAATCTTTTGAACTTCTAGTTCACATTGCGCTGATCGAGGATCTAAATGCATCAACGATGATGCATTCCAATTAAGTTCCTTTTCAGGAAGCTTATTCTCTCCCCCTAATGTTGGAAATTTTGATTCATCAAAATGACAATCCGCAAACCGGGCTTTAAACACATCACCAGTTTGTATCTCAAGATACCTCACTATAGAGGGAGAATCATATCCAACATATATCCCCAATTTTCTTTGGGGTCCCATTTTGGTGCGATTAGGTGGTGCAATGGGAACATATATTGCACAGCCAAATATTCTTAAATGGGAAATATTTGGCTGCTGGCCAAAAGCTAATTGTATAGGAGAGAATTGATGATAACTCGTTGGCCTCAAACGAATAAGTGCTGCGGCATGTAAAATAGCATGCCCCCAAACCGAGGTTGGGAGATTTGTTCTCATAAGCAAGGGTCTAGCAATTAATTGGAGGCGCTTAATAAGTGATTCTGCTAACCCATTTTGTGTGTGAACATAAGCTACTGGATGTTCAACACTTATTCCATTAGCCATACAATAAGCATCAAAAGCTTGGGAAGTAAATTCACCAGCATTATCAAGACGAATTGCTTTAATTGGATTTTCTGGAAATTGTGCTTTTAATCGAATAATTTGAGCCAGTAATCTCGCAAACGCCAGGTTGCGAGAAGATAATAAGCACACATGTGACCATCTCGAAGATGCGTCTATCAGGACCATAAAATATCTAAAAGATCCACATGGTGGATGAATAGGTCCACATATATCACCTTGAATCCTTTCTAGGAATTCAGGGGACTCAAATCCAATCTTTACTGGTGATGGCCTTAAAATTAACTTCCCTTGAGAACATGCAGCACAACAAAATTCACTAGTTTTAAGAATCTTCTGGTTCTTTAGTGAATGTCCATGAGAGTTTTCAATGATTCTCCTCATCATGGTTGTTCCCGGATGACCCAATCGGTCGTGCCAAGTTATGAACTCATTTGAGCTAGTAAACTTCTGGTTTACAATGGCATGTGATTCAATTGCACTAATCTTGGTATAATACAACCCAGATGAAAGTGAGGGTAATTTTTCTAATATAACTTTCTTATTTGAATCATGAGTTGTTATACATAAATACTCATGATTTCCCTCATTCATCGTCTCAACATGATATCCATTTCGGCGAATATCTTTGAAACTCAACAAGTTTCTCAGAGACTTGGTAGATAATAGTGCATTATTTATTATAAATTTTGTTCCTCCAGGAAACAAAATTATAGCTCTTCCGGAGCCTTCTATCACATTGCCTGAGCCAATAATAGTGTTAACATATTCCTCTTTTGGCACAAGATGGGTAAAATATATATCACTTTTGAGAATAGTGTGCGAGCTTGCACTATCCGCAAGGCATACATCTTCATTACATATCCTTGCCATTCTCTTCAAAAACAAATAATAATAAAATGAGTAGTATGCACAGTTAAATTGAATACTTGATCAGAATTATTTTCTAAGAAACACTGTACATAAAATAATGTCATATACCAAAATTTTATTTTAAAATTTGACACATTTAATAATTTCAAAATTTATTAATATTTCATTATTTATGTACATCACATTTGAAACTTAAATACATAGAAAATAAAACTTAACAATAAGTTTTTTACATTATTTATTTACATATATACTTCACAATCCCACATGTTAAACTATTCCATCATTGATCAAATGACCAATATTTCCTTCAGGGTCCTCAAAGAAATCAGATACATCATAATGAGTGGTGGAGTTCTCAGCATCATTTGAAACAAAATTTGTTTCCTTTCCTTTGTCGTTCTTTTTCAAAGATACCTGGTAAAGATCGACTAGGTGCCTTGGGGTACGACAGGTACGTGACCAATGGCCCTTTCCACCACAACGGAAACACGTCTCCTCGGTTGATTTATTCTGCCCGATATTCCTTTCTTTGTCCCACTTCTGGTGAGATCCTCTCTTTTGAACATAATTCTTTTTCCTTCCATAATTTTTCTTATTATTAAAACCTTGCCATTTACCTCTTCTGGGGTAATTTGCCACATTTACTTCAGGAAATGGGGCAGCGCCAGCTGGACGCGCTTCATGATTTTTCAATAACAACTCATTGTTGCGTTCAGCAACAAGAAGGCAAGAAATTAACTCAGAATATTTTTTAAACCCTTTCTCTCGATACTGCTGCTGCAGGAGCACATTCGAGGCATGGAAGGTTGAGAAAGTTTTCTCCAACATATCATGATCAGTTATTTTTTCCCCACACAATTTCATTCGTGAGGTGATCCGAAACATTGCAGAATTATATTCATTTATAGATTTAAAATCTTGTAAACGCAAATGCGTCCATTCATATCGGGCCTGAGGAAGTATCACCATTTTCTGATGATTATACCTTTCTTCAAGGTCTTTCCAAAGATCTGCAGGATCTTTTAATGTAAGATATTCATTTTTCAACCCTTCGTCAAGATGACGACGGAGAAAAATCATGGCTTTAGCTTTATCCTTCTGGGATGCATTATTTTCAGCCTTAATGGTATCTCCAAGATCCATTGAATCAAGATGGATTTCAGCATCTAATATCCATGATAAATAATTGTTTCCAGATATATCAAGAGCATTGAATTCAAGATGAGAGAGCTTCGACATAATGAAAATTTGTTACCTGAGTCTTCCTAAAAATTTGATCAGAGTCTCGTGCTGATAACGTGTTGTAAAATAAAAGAGATATATAAAATAAAGATGTATAAATAGAAGACTCTAGTATTAAAATAATTAGCTCAATAATAATTTATATATATATAATAATATTATATGTTGTATTGTGTATATATATACAAAGATAGAAAGAAGTATTAAAAATAAAGAAAGAGAGAATCGCATTTGTTTATTGTTACAATCTCAATATAATAAAGATGATTAATATTGCTATTAATATTATATGTAAAGAGTAATAGAAAATAGAATTTAAAATACTTATAAAATAAAAGAAGAGAAAGAACTGTAGTAGAAATATAAAGAGAAGAGTATTTGATTGTAACATAAAGAGAGAGTATTTGATTTTATTATTGTTGTGTATATTCTCTTGCCTCAGATCATGCTTTTATAGGCAAAGAGAAGTTTACTTTTCAAACTACATTTATTTCTTTCATCCTAAGAACTTGTTCTCTTCAACGTAGAAAATGGGTTGCCCATTAAATGGACATCCATTCTTATCCTTTCCTAGTCACAACACATTCAACTATTTTAATTATTAGTTTATTGATTCAATCAATTTAATTATGGCTTTAATTAACAAAATTATTTTAAAATAAAATAATAAATAAATATACTAAAATATAATTATAATCTAATATAAACTTTAAAATATCATTTAAAATTTAAAATACTCTATCAAACTATATCAATTAAAGCCTTATAATTTTATCAAAATATAAACTAGAAGTCAAATAATTAAAAAAATCTAAATATAAAATACCAACATAAAAATTTATCATCAATTATTAAAATCGACAAAAATTTGCTGCAAATTAATAATTTACAAAATTGTATATTTTATATCCTTTTACTATATATATATATATATATATATTATAATTTAAAGTGGATTTATTATATTAGTATTTTAAAAAAGAATCTAATGTATAATAAAAATAAAAAAAACAAATAAATATTAACAAAGGAAAAGAAGTCTCAACTTCAGTAGCAACACAAATATTAACAGAGGAAAAAGAAAAAAAAAACTCATGAATAAAGAAAAAGCATAGTCGTAAGAATCAGACCGAATCGATTAGTTCGACTAAAAAACTGATAAATCGGATCTTTAGTTGGTCCGATTGATCAATATGATTGAATAAGAAATAGAATCGTTGAAAATTGGGTCGAACCGACCGATTCTGATAAAAACTGGAGAATTGATGGTTTTTATTCAACCGGCCAGTTCGGAAGTCTTTTTTTTTTATTTGCTTGCCAAAACGACGTCGTTTGGGTTTAAAAAAAAAAGACTCGAACGAACCAGACGTCCAATAACAACCCCCAATCCCTGTTTCCCCAACCCTAATCCCCTAACCATAACGGCTAACACTCTCCCTCACCTCATTACCTCGCGACCTCACCTCACTAGCTCACTCTGTCACTCACCGTGCCACCGCCGCCCGCCGCCCGCCGTCGTCTTCTTCGTCTCACCTTAGAAGACCTCATCGCGACACCCATTCTAAACTTTCAAGGAACAGAACTGCGGCTCCGCTTCGTCTCACCTTTGTCCCTGTCTCTCATATTTGTCGTCGTCTTCTTCGTCTTACCTTAGAAGACCTCACCGCGACACCCATTCTGAACTCTCAAGGAACAGAATTGTGGCTCTGCTTTGTCTCACCTTCGTCCCTGGCTCTCATATTCGTTGTCGTTGTCGTCGCGTCGCCACCGTCGCCGTCGTCTTCGTCCTCGGCTTTGTCAAACAAGTTAGTTGAATATGTTGTTTTTCTCTGTTCTGCTCTGTTCTTCTAATGCTTGTTGAAATTATGAAGCTGTTATGAATATGTTGTTCTGTTCTGTTCTTCTAATGCTTGTTGAAATTATGAATTTTAGTATGAATCTTGTTGAAATAGGTGATATTGAATAGAACATTTAAGGTTGTTGAATATGTTTGAAGATGTTTGTTGAAATTTTTAGGATGAATAGATGAAATTTCTATTGTTGAAATAGCTGCTTGTTGAAATAAGTGATGTTAAAGTAATCTGTTTAGTATGAAATTATAAATCTGTTCGTTCTGTGAATTTAAGGTTGCTATCTTACTAAATAGAGAATTTAAGGTTGCTGTTTTGCTGAATTTAGTATTTTATATTTTTTTATTTATGTGGAACTGATTTCACTGGTTCAACCAGTAATTTATCGATTAAATTAATAAATTAATAAACGAATAACTTGACCGATTTGATGATCGGTTCGGTTCTCATAACTATAAAAAAAAAAAAAAAAGTAAAGAAAAGAGCATTACTAGCTTACTGCATTACGTTGGGCTTAAGAAATTTTGGCCCAAATACCATATATAACTATTGTAACTCTAGAGGCAGTGCATCTCTTGATTCTTTCTTCCCATAAAAATAGAACAACAGGCGAAGCAGGCCAAGTCACTCCCTCAAAGCCTTAGCCTATCTTCTGCTCCAGCAGCAACGTGACTCCCTCGCCTTTTGTTTTTACTTGCTCTATCTCTTCTCTTCATCACTGTTTTGTTTATAAACCGAACCGGACTAGACATCGGTTTCCGGTTAAAACGGTTTGACCGTACGGTCCGGTTCGATTTTTTAGAACATTGCCTGATAACCGTTCATTCATCATCAACCGTGAGAGCTTCAATGGCTTCGCGCTTTTTCTTCCTCCTCCGTACCAACGCCATCAATAAATCCTCCAAAGCCCTAATCCCAACCCTTCCAAACCCTATTTTCTCCATTTTCAGTTCGCAATTGTCCACCTCCTTCCTCGTCACCAAAACCCCAAAGAAGCTCCGAAAGAAGCGCAAGAAAAAGGACAGTCCAAGAACCAAGCTCGTTCAGACCCAACCCAACCTCATTCCTCACCTTGAGCGCATTGTCGAACGCGACGCGCTCTTCAGATTCATCAACAAAACCAAGCAATTCCTCTCCGCCCAACCGGAGCACGTGCTACGCCTCGACGACGCCGGGAAACTCCATCGCGAGCTAGGGTTCCCTCGCGGCCGCAATGTCACGCGCTTCATCCTCCGCCACCCGCTCCTCCTCCAGACCTACCGCCACACCGACGGCAAGATGTGGTTAGGGTTCACTGATCTCATGGAAGACCTTCTCTTGGAGGAGCAAGCAATCATGGATTCCATGGAGCAAGACCGCGTTGCAAAGGTACGAAAATTGCTCATGATGACGTCACAAAAGCGTGTTCCTTTAAGCAAAATTCACCACTGTAGAACCTTGTTCGGCATACCTGACGATTTCAGGGACCGGGTGAAGAAATACCCGAATTACTTTCGGGTTGTGGATGGTGGTGGCGGGAAGAGGGTCCTTGAGTTGGTTAATTGGGATCCTCTGTTAGCGGTGACCGCAATTGAGAGGGGATTCGTGGTTAATGAGGATGGTGCTAAGAGGAAGTTTAGGTTTCCTGTGAAGTATGGTCGGGATTTGGGTTTGGAATTGGAGGATACTAGGAAGCTGAACTTGTTGAACACTTTGCCTTTGGTTTCGCCTTATTCGGATGGGTCGAAGTTGGATGTGTGGACCATTGAAGCGGAGAAGTTTAGGGTTGGTGTGGTTCATGAATTTTTGAGCTTGACATTGGAGAAGAAGGCATCAATTCACCACCTTGTGGAGTTCAAGGAAGAGTTTTGTTTGACAAAGCATACTTACCATATGCTGTTGAAGCAGCCAAGGGCATTTTATTTGGCGGGGACTGAGATGAACTGGGTTGTGTTCCTGAAGGATGCTTATGATGAGAGTGGTAATTTGGTTGATAAGGATCCACAGGTGGTGTTCAATGAGAAGTTGTTTAAGTACGCTCAGATGCAAGAAATGGGAACTGGTTCTGAGGCTATGGAAATGGAATGATTAACTTGAGTTTTCTGAATGGCGATGCCGTGTTGTGTTGTGTTATTGTATTTACCGGGATTGGAATGAACCTGAAAAATGAGGTTGTGGATTTATGAGTGAATGTTTATGGAACTAGTTGCAACTGGCAGGTGATTTAACTATAAATTGTAATTTTGTATAACAGCATCGCATTGGAACTTCAATAAATGGTAGTCAAGTTCAACTCAGGCTTGAGAAAGGATCTTCCTGCTTGGAATGATGGGTGCTCTAAGATGAAAACTCAAAGATTAGAATGAAATGGCTTTCTGATACTATAGATGAACACGACGTCTCTTTGGATAATTCATTCTGTTCTGGTGATTGGCTTGACATGTATTCACCAGTTCCCAGGATGAAAGAAGAGGTTGGGGAGAAATTAAAGTTGATAATGTCTTGTCTTAGATGGTTTGGCTTGCACACATGAACATTGCATAGGTGGCAACCATTTTAGTTTGTCGACCACATCCTCTCATCTAACCACACTATAAGATTCTGTCTACTAACGTGTAATATAATATCATGGTTTCATTTGTTTCAAGACTTTCATAATTATTGGCATTACAAAGCTCTCCTCTGATTGGGGAGTAAATACTAATTTTCAAATATGCTTTCTAGTTTCCATCACCATATGCTTTATCTAAATTGTCTTTTCCAACACAGTTTTATGTGAATTTAGGCTAACAGTTAAATATCCGACAAAATAATTATAACTGCTCCTGACTTTGCATAGCTGCTTTTTGCATCGAGTTTGATGTTAACCTTTAAATATATGCCACAAACATTGTGTTATATTCCATTTTTATGTACTAATCATGGACCAAGCTAGATAATGTCTCCTTTTAATTACTAATCACTTGCCTTGGTATTCAATGTTCATATAACAGATGAAACCTGACCCTAGTGATGATGTTTAGTTGCACGTGAAACACAATGAAGAATGCATTATATCAAGGCTTCTAAATGGAGAGGCTGTTGATACCAAGTACAGTCTCATTTATGGTAGAAATTGAGAATCACACACTCATGATAACATGTTTAAGCAAACACAACCATTACAGGTTGAAGCAGGCCATTACAGAATACAAGCATTTGGAAATACTGATATCCACTTTATTGAGTCTTGAAAACTGAGACAGTGAGACTCGTGAGTTGCTCCTTCTAAAGGCAACTAATGCTTTCTTGTTCGGAGCTTTGGCATGCTCTTACTTTTCTGGACAACACTAGTACTGCTTCTATGGGCATTTGAGGAACTGGGACCTCCATGGTTGCCTCTCTTCGGTGATTTTCGGTTGTAGTTCCGGCTGCTGTCACCAAGTGCAGCTTTGGCAACACTGTCAGTGAGTACTTCTCGTGCCCTCTGAGGCTTGATGGCTTGCTTGTTCAGGTATCCAAGCTTTGGAAGAAGACTGCAAACTGATTTCCGCAACTGCTCGTCACTGATGTTGTTTTGAACTGGATTTCCAAGCAGATTCAAGGCCTGAAGTGAGTTGTAGTTAGCTACAAGTTCCCCTAATGCCTTTGTTGTTGTGATCTTGTTGAAGCTCAAATCCAGAACTGTTAGCTTCAGTAATCTGTGTAGTCCCTGAACATCACTTATCTTATTCCCAGCAAGATATAGCTCTTTGATAAGTGTGCAATTTGATAAACCTGACAAAGACACATTGCAGAGTTTTATTTTAGACAATACTTGACGAAGACTATGAAATCTGAGATGTGAAAAATCACCATTGAGCATCAACTTAATAAAAAAACTAACCTTGTCCAATTCTTGAGATGCGATTATAACTCAAGTCAAGTACTCGTAACCGGGTTAAATCTCTAATCCCCTCAATGGTGCTGATCTTGTTTCTTGACAAATTAAGTGCATGAATACCCTTTGGGAGAAGTCCAGGCACAATTTGAACTGCAAATAAATTGAAGAGAAGAGACAATCAGTGGAGCCGGTTATATAATTATCAGTAAATGGTTTCATAGTAGAGGTTACTTTCTTCAATCTAAGTGTATACCTATGAAATTGTTGGACAAATTGACAGAGCGGAGACTGGAGAAGTGTGAAATACCAGGAATCGCTTTTATACCAACACCTGATATATGTGCCACAGTTGAGGCTGGATTTAGGGATTGGACCAAACTATTGGCATGCAGAATCTCCTTTGAAAGATTTGCATCTGTATGGTGACTTAACTGAGATACGGTTCTTGACATTGATCTACCAGCATTAGGAGAAGGTGGGAACTCAATGTTTCCCACATTGTCATTATCAAAATCAACCTCTGGAGGCACCTGCTGAATTTCAAGATCATGCACCCACTCCTCCACTCTATTGAAGGATGATGATCCTCCTGAGAAGGCTACCCATTGATTCTGTGGCCAAAAACCGAAACTCTCCTCCTGGAATCTGCTCCTCCTTTGGTGATCAATGTTTTTATCACTATAGCTTTTGCGAAAGTATTCACCATTTGATGACCTTGGTGAGGGTGATTCCACATTTCTTGGTGACTGCTTGTGCTTCGGTTCAAGGGTGTCGGAAGAGTACCCGTATGGATTGTGCGTTGCAGCCACACCAGGATTCACCTGTGTTGATTTGCTTGGAATAGGTCTATGTATGTTCCTATGGCTCCAGAGGAACATCTTCCACCAGAGTCTCTTACTTCCAGAAGGAAGAACTTGGCTTGAGGAATGCCTTCTCAACATAACTCTATCAGCACTGCAGTGAGTCATCACAGACCTGGGGCTTTCAAGATTAGCAGCCACTTTACCTGCTGTAAGTTCCTGTAAATTCTCGAAAGATTGTGACTTTGAATCTGGGAATTGATGAATTGTATTACCAAGAACATCCCTTCTTTCCAGGTTTGAGCATGATCGAGTGAGCTTGGGAGAATCCCAGAAGTCTCCCCTCCCAATAATCCCAGGATCACTGACATGCCCACTTTGCATTAGTTCACCGCTTTTTTCGCTGTATTTTGTCTCTTTATCCGTTGCTGGACTTCGATCCGACCTTACTTCCCTTGACACGGCAGCTTCATGAGCTTGGAGATCAATATCAGATAGATCCCTTTTGAGGGAATGCGAATCTTCACGCTCGTCTTCCCCTTCATAAGCTTCCTCAATCTCAGTCTTTAGAGGACTCTCAAGATTCATGACCCTCATGTTGCACCTTGAATTCTTCGGGATATCACAAGGAACTACAACATCTCCGGTGAGTGGCTTCACATCGCAAGCTGGTGAACCCGAGGACGTCTTAGCTTCTTCTACTTTAACAAGTAGAGTTTTAATGTGTCCTTTCTTTGAAGACCGTTCAGCACCCTGAAAATCAAGCAAAACAGAAAGACACAAGCAAGGTAAATTCACATGGTTTACAAGAACCTTAGCAAAAACAAAACTAGACACACTATGCAACTAGTTCTTACCTTGTCTTTCTTCTTCTTCCCAACCAAAACATCAACAACATCGACACACCTACACATGGCCATGTTAATTATTTAGACGATGAAGCTTCAAGCTTGTTATTAATATTCCTGTTATTTGATCTTGTTTTGCGCTTTGAAATCCTTTGCACGTACACAAATTCTATTGCAGCTCACATCTCTGCCCTATTGAAAAGCTAAACAATGATAGAGAACGCTTAATTCTATGTAAGATCACATCGAAGAAGAAGGATTGTAGCAGTGATTAGCCATAATCAGTGGGGAGACGCAGGAGCAGAGACAGAAGTGTGTCGAAACAGAAACAAAACCAAGAACAAGAAAACCAAGGGCCAAGTCCTGCTACGATTGGAGACGATGATATAGCTGAAGAGTTGGCCAGAGTTGAATATGGTTCGCCCCTTCAAAACCAAAGCTCCAAGAATATTTGTCCCTGAAAATAGACACCTTACCCAGTTAAAGACCAAACACTTGGATAAATAAAATATATGCGAAACATTGGTTTAGAAAATTCCGCAACCCAGCATCGAATACCAAAAGGAAACAAAATTTGCGGTGAAGGAATAAATTCTCTTTTGGAATTTTATATTTTATATACATCTAGATATTTCTAAAAGCTTCACATAATTCACATACACTGCATCGATCAAATAGGCTTTGAAATTATCTTGCATAGTCATGAGGGAAGAAAATAAATAAATAAAAAAGAAGAACGTCAGGCACAATGGTTATATATAACCTATAAGAGTCAAAAGAGAAAGACAAGAAAGAACAAAACTATAAGCATGAAGAGGGGGACATTTTGGTAAAAAAGAGCAAACCTGATGGAGCGTAATTTCGCCAGGTTTACAGAGTAAGTGAAACACACAGAAGTGGGGATTGATTCTGAATCTTCGAAGGAAGATTAAGATAATAATTGTGTCGTGGCTTTATGAGGAAGAACGTGAAACAGTCTTGGGGTAGGTTGAAGTTTTTGAGGTTGTGTGTTGGCGATGATGGTGGAATATAATTGGAGTGTGGTTAGTAGAAATTGTTGTGATTGTGAAAGAGACCATGAAAGACGTACGCGCAAGCAACACGACGTGTTCGGTTATCAGTTTAGTAGTTACTGGTTAGTAGCATGCTATTATGCTAATTGCTAATTGCTAATTGCTAAGTATTTGTATTTATATTACTATATTAGTGTAGCTGGTTGTGCCATGTGATGCTCTCTGAAGCTTGTGATTCAGGTGTGGCCCCTGCATGTTGCTCTGTCACTCAATAATTTAGCCAATCACAATCACGACTAGATGGTTTTCTTTTTTTGGTTTTTTCAGGGGAGGCGGGCTGTTGGTTTGGGGAGATAATTAAATTGTTTCTTATTATGAAAGACCTCATTTCTTTTTCTCCTTTTTTTTTTTTTTTTGGTTATCTTAAAAGTTCTCTAAAGCAAATATGTAATAATTAAAATTAGTAACCAAATTAATATAAAAAAAAATAATAATCAAATTAATTCTCAAATTTTTAAATTGAATACTTTAGATTTTAATAATTTTTTTTCTATAAAGTTTTAAGAATACTCTTGTCAGACATATTAATCATTTTATCGTTATAAAAAAAGCTAATTTATCTTATAAAAATAAATTTTAACACCTAATTGTCTTATAATAATTATTTTTAGGAATTTGTTTATCAAACATGCATACGAAAAACTTGATTGAAAGCAATAACATAATCAATATGTCTAGCGAAAATAATTTTTAAAGACCTTTAATTAATAAAAATTTATTGAAGATCAAAGTGTGATTCAAATATCAATTTTTTTATTTAAAATCATCACTTAGATCATGTGAATTTGGACTATGGAAGTTGAAGTTCGTAATTTTTTTTTTTTTATACTTTCGTGTATTTCTAATATAGTAGGTAAAAGATTAGTTTGTTGCGGATTCGAGTTTTATTCCGAGACAATACTTGAAACCAAGGTGATATAGGCACAAACGTGAGTTTCAGACTCTTTTGGGTGTAAATTCTGACTTGTTCATTGGTGTGACGAATCGATCCGACGTCTTGGTTAGAATGATAGTGGGAGGTACCTGCAAGGGACTCTGATATTTAAGTTAGCAAGAGTTTGAGACAAGTTTAAGTGAACTGAAATTGAGAAATATTTGAATTTGATGGGGTATTTATAGAGGGAGGTGATGATTTGACCATCACTTTGAAGTTTCTCCACTAGCCATAATGGGTGGTTTCTTCCTTAGTATTTAAGAAGTTATCCTATGTTAAGATAATGGTCAAAATGTTAATGAAATTTGAGGCAGTGGATGGCAAGCCCATACTTGCCATGTAAATTGAGTCAGACACAAGTCGTGGTACTTGTGCCCCAAGTAGATTGGGTGACTCAACCCATATAATTTTGGGACAGATCTATTTGGATTTAGACCACCTTGAGGCCCACTAGGGGTGGGCCAGCCTTCTTGGGTTATGGCTTAGGTTATTGGGCTAGGAAATGGATCCTCTCCAGTTTTTTTAACACTTGACAGAATCCAGTGTGATCTCTCACCTTTGATTCTATAAGTGGGATCAGAAATAAATAAGAGAGAGAGAGTAATGAATAGTTAGATTAAACACTGCACATCATCCAGTTTTTTTTTCACTGGAGAGGATCCACTCCTTATTGGGCTATTATATGAACAATGACCATGCTCATGGCCGAGTTTAGTGAACTTGGGCCTTGAGCAAAGGATTTTGTCGGGCTGTAGCCTGTAGCCTTCACTTTTCTGGAGAAGATTCATAGAATAGAATTCCTTTATGTTGAGGAGACCGGTACTGTCGATGTCATTCAAGAAAATGTAGTCAGTCAACTCGATGTGATTTTTAAACCATCGCTTTGTCTTTCTATAACTATTCGCACGTCTTTTCAGTTTTTTTTATAACTGTTTATTGCAAGTAAAACATGATAAAATTACCCTTTTTTTCCCTTGCTTACATATATATTTGAATTTTTCTCTTCTCTTTCCAACTTTTCATTTTTTTTGTTACGAAAAAATTCTCCTCTTCCTAGTAAAAAAAAAGCCCTTATTCTTTATCATATTGTTCCAATCGTACCATGTCGTTTTCGTCTCAAAATTATCTTCTTTCGTCACCTTCATTGGTGCTTCTGAAGTTTTCCAGTAATACTCGCTGTTTCTTTGCTATTTCTGTTTTAAGGTTGGTTTTTTCTTCTTTCTTTTATTTTTTTGAACATTCATTTGTTCTTGGTTTTATGATTTTCTTACAAGCTAATAATAGTTGCCAATTGTTACTTTGAAAGATTGTTTTATGGTTTGCTTTTGATATCTGAGAGATGCTCTTGAGAGGGTTATTTTCTAAGAAAATTTATTGTTGGGAATCTGATTTTTAAGGAATGATATTTTTGCTTGATCTTTGTTATTATGTGCCTTGGATATTTCTTATCCCTGAGTAGTGGTGTTATTACTTCTAATGAAAGTGCCACTAGTAATTTTGTGTTTCTGGCTACTTTCTTGGCCTTTGATATCGTAAAAAATAGTAAAGATTGTTTGATTCTTTTGATGGAGACGATACCGATTTGTTTTATGTTGTGGCCAACTTCTTTTACTTCGCACGTGTAGTTATTTTTCTTTTGTAGGCATACCGATTTCTATGTCTCGTTCTGTAGTAAATATAATGCCTTATAAAATCTCTAAGGATTTAGATTGGGTAGATAGTACTGTGTTAGGAGTTGTTTCTGTGATAGATAGGAAAACTTTAGAAAGATTCCAACTTGCTCATCTTATATGTAGGAATAGGGAAGATGAGGAAAATTATGTTTCAGTTGCCCTTGATCTTGAGGAGAGAATTTGTTATTCTCAACTTAGCAAATCGGACCCACATTTTCTTTATATGTATGACTGCATTTTTTCTCAAACTTGGTGTAAAAATTCTATTTACCGACTTCGAGCAAGACATTTTTTTGACTTGCTGAGTTACTCTTACCCAACTTTACTCGAATTCTTAGGGTTTTACGAAGATTTATCATCTTGTTAGTCATACACTTGATCTCTCCGTTTCTCTTAGGATTTTCTTCTATTTCTTTCATTTGACAAAACCTTTAAGCTCTAAAAATAATAGTGAGCTTCTTTTCGAGCAATTTAGGGTAGAAAGGTGTTTTTCATTTTTGAAGAGTCTTTTCACGACTTGAAAAACTATTACTTTAAGATTTAGACTAGAGAGGGGTTATCAACTTGTTTACTTTAATGAGAAATTCAAGTATATATTTTTTATTTGTATTGGGAGAAAGAATCAACAATTATAAAGTATGATTTTGAGGATCTTGACGAGGAGGAGCAAATGATCGCGACTCTCTTTCAAGAATGCTAGGGTTGAGCTCCTAATCTCAATATCGAGAAATTTCTTATAGCCAAGATGAGTTATTTCAAACTGAGTTAAGTAGATGGCTTTATTTCTTGTAATAGATAATATAAGTTGTATATAAGTCTCTTGCTAATATCTTTCTTCCTTCGTAGAGGGGATGGTGAATGGTGCACGAAATTGTGATCTCCAGGCTCGAACAAATCCTGGTAATGGCTCCAAAGCTTGGTGCTCTGATCTTAATTCATAATTGTCACAACTTCGATACAACTAACCAGCAAGTGCACTGGGTCGTCCAAGTAATACCTTACGTGAGTAAGGGTCGAATCCCACGGAGATTGTTGGTATGAAGCAAGCTATGGTCACCTTGTAAATCTCAGTCAGGCAGATATAAAGTGATAAGGGTGTTTTCGAATAATAAATAAAAGAAGGGATAGAAATACTTATGTAATTCATTGATAGGAATTTCAGATAAGCGAATGGAGATGCTTTTCGTTCCTCTGAACCTCTGCTTTCCTGCCATCTTCATCCAATCAGTCTCACTCCTTTCCATGGCTGGCTTTATGTGATACATCACCACTGTCAATGGCTACTTTCGGTCATCTCTCGGGAAAATGATCCAATGCCCTGTCACGGCACGGCTAATCGTCTGGAGGCATCACCCTTGCCAATGGCTTCATCTTATCCTCTCAGTGAATAATATGCTCACGCACCCTGTCACGGCACGGCTATTCATCTGTCGGTTCTCGATCGTGCTGGAATAGGATTTACTATCCTTTTGCGTCTATCACTAACGCCCTGCAATCGCGAGTTAGGAGCTCGTCACAGTCATTCAATCATTGAATCCTACTCGGAATACCACAGACAAGGTTTAGACTTTCCGGATTCTCTTGAATGCCGCCATCATTCTAGCTTACGCCACGAAGATTCTGGTTAGGAGATCTAAGAGATACTCATTCTAGCTTAATTCATGTAGAACAGAAGTGTTTGTCAGGCACGCGTTCATAAGGGAGAAGGATGATGAGCGTCACACATAATCATCACCTTCATCACGTTCTTGGGTGCGAATGGATATCTTAGAAGCGAAATAAGAAGAATTGAATAGAAAACAGTAGTACTTTGCATTAATCTTTGAGGAACAGCAGAGCTCCACACCTTAATCTATGGAGTGTAGAAACTCTACCGTATGAAAATACATAAGTGAAGGTCCAGGCATGGCCGAGATGGCCAGCCCCCTAAAACGTGATCAAAGGATCATAAGGTAATCCAAAGATGGTCAAAAAGACTAGTAAAAGGTCCTATTTATAATAAACTAGCTACTAGGGTTTACATGAGTAAGTAATTGATGCATAAATCCACTTCCGGGGCCCACTTGGTGTGTGTTTGGGCTGAGCCTGAGTGTTCCACGTGCAGAGGCCATTTGTGGAGTTGAACGCCAGCTTTTGTGCCAGTTTGGGCGTTCAACTCTGGTTTTGGATCCTTTTCTGGCGCTGGACGCCAGATTTGGGTAGAAGGCTGGCGTTGAACGCCAGTTTACATCGTCAATTCTTGGCCAAAGTATGGACTATTATATATTGCTGGAAAGCCCTGGATGTCTACTTTCCAACGCAATTGGAAGCGCGCCATTTCAAGTTCTGTAGCTCCAGAAAATCCACTTTGAGTGCAGGGAGGTCAGAATCCAACAGCATCAGCAGTCCTTTTTCAACCTCTGAATCTGATTTCTGCTCAAGTCCCTCAATTTCAGCCAGAAAATACCTGAAATCACAGAAAAACACACAAACTCATAGTAAAGTCCAGAAATGTGAATTTAACATAAAAACTAATGAAAACATCCCTAAAAGTAACCAGATCCTACTAAAAACAATGTCAAAAAGCGTATAAATTATCCGCTCATCACAACACCAAACTTAAATTGTTGCTTGTCCCCAAGCAACTGAAAATCAAATAGGATAAAAAGAAGAGAATATACTATAAATTCCAAACTATCAATGAAACAGAGCTTCAATCATATGAGCGGGACTTATAGCTTTTTGCCTCTTGAATAGTTTTGGCATCTCACTTTATCCATTGAAGTTTAGAATGATTGGCATCTATAGGAACTTCAGATTTCGAATAGTGTTATTGACTCTCCTATTTCAGTATGATGATTCTTGAACACAGCTTCTTTATGAGTCTTGGCCGTGGCCCTAAGCACTTTGTTTTCCAGTATTACCACCGGATACATAAATGCCACAGACACATAATTGGGTGAACCTTTTCAGATTGTGACTCAGCTTTGCTAAAGTCCCCAATTAGAGGTGTCCAGGGTTCTTAAGCACACTCTTCTTTTGCTTTGGACCTTGACTTTAACCGCTCAGTCTCAAGTTTTCACTTGACACCTACACGCCACAAGCACATGGTTAGGGACAGCTTGATTTAGCCGCTTAGACCAGGATTTTATTCCTTTAGGCCCTCCTATCCACTGATGCTCAAAGCCTTGGGATCCTTTTTATTTCCCTTGCCTTTTGGTTTTAAGGGTTATTGGCTTTTTGCTCTTGCCTCTTGGTTTTAAGAGCTTTTGGCTTTTTCTGCTTGCTTTTTCTTTTTCTCTCTATTTTTTTTTCGCCTATTTTTTTTTTTATTTTTTTTTCTGCAAGCTTTGTTCTTTGCTGCTTTTTCTTGCTTCAAGAATCATTTTTATGATTTTTCAGATTATCAAATAACATGTCTCCTAGTCATCATTCTTTCAAGAGCCAACATATTTAACATTCTTAAACAACAACTTCAAAAGACATATGCACTGTTCAAGCATACATTCAGAAAACAAGAAGCATTGTCACCACATCAATATAATTAAACTAAATTCAAGGATAAATTCAGAACTCATGTACTTCTTGTTCTTTTGATTTAAAACATTTTTCATTTAAGAGAGGTGATGGATTCATAGGACATTTATAACTTTAAGACATAGTTACTACTACTAATGATCATGTAATGAAGACACAAACATAGATAAGCACATAACATAGAAAATGAAAAACAGAGAAAGTAAGAACAAGGAATGAGTCCACCTTAGTGATGTCCTTGAGCTCTTCTATGTCTCTTCCTTGTCTTTGTTGCTCCTCCTTCATTGCTTTTAGATCTTCTCTGATTTCATGAAGGATGATGGAGTGTTCTTGATGTTCCACCCTTAGTTGCTTCCAATAATTGTGTGGAAGAAAATGTATCCTCTGAGGTATCTCAGGGATCTCTTGATTTGCAGTCAAATGTTCTACCACTGAGCTATAGACCCTTGATGGAAGCTTTTGTCTTCCCTTTCCTCTTTCTAGAGGCTTCTCTGGCCTTAGGTGCCATCAATGGTTATGGAAAAAACAAAAAAGCTATGCTTTTTACCACACCAAACTTAGAATGTTGCTCGCCCTCGAGCAAAAGAAGAAAGAATAGAAGAATAAGAAGAAGATATGGAGGAGATGGAGGGAGATGTGTATTCGGCCATATGGGTGGGATTGGGTGGGAAAGAGATGTTGAATTTTGAAGGAAAGTGGGTGTTTGGATGTGAGTGGTAAATGGAAGACAGAAGGGATGAGTGTTTATTGGGAATAGAGGATGATTGAGAAGAGAGAAGAGAGTGAGTGAAGGTAGGTGGGGATCCTGTGGGGTCCACAGATCCTGAGGTGTCAAGGCATTTACATCCCTGCACCAATTTAGGCATGCAAAATGCCCTTGCACACAACTCTGGGCGTTCAGCGCCAGGTTGGTGCCCATTTTGGGCGTTCAACGCCCCTTTGCTGCCATTTCTGGCGTTAAACGCCAGAACCATGCTTGTTCTGGGCGTTCAGCGCCAGGATGCTCCCATTCTGGGCGTTCAGCGCCAGAACTATGCTCTGTTCTGGCGTTTGAACGCCAGACAGATGCTCCTCCAGGGTGTGATTTTTCTTCTGATGTTTTTGATTCCGTTTTCAATTTTTCTATTTATTTTGTGACTCCACATGATCATGAACCTAAGAAAACATGAAGAACAATAAAAATAAGAATTAGATAAACATTGGGTTGCCTCCCAACAAGCGCTTCTTTAATGTCAATAGCTTGACAGTGGGCTCTCATGGAGCCTCACAGATGTGCAGAGCTTTGTTGAGACTCTCCAACACCAAAATTAGAGTTTGGATATGGGAGTTCAACACCAAACTTAGAGTTTGGTTGTGGCCTCCCAACACCAAACTTAGAGTTTGACTGTGGGGGCTCTGGTTGACTCTGTTTGGAGAGAAGCTTTTTCTGCTTCCTCCCCATGGTTGCAGAGGGAGATCCTTGAGTTTTAAACACAAGGGAGTCCTCATTCCATTGAAGGACTATTTCACCTCTGTCAACATCAATCACAGCTCTTGCTGTGGCCAGGAAAGGTCTTCCTAGGATGATGGATTCATCCTCTTTCTTTCCAGTATCCAGGACTATGAAATCAGTAGGGATGTAAAGGCCCTCAACCTTTACTAATACATCTTCTACTTGTCCATAAGCCTGTTTTCTTGAGCTGTCTGCCATCTCCAGTGAGATTTTAGCAGCTTGCACCCCATAGATTCCCAGTTTCTCTATTACAGAGAGGGGCATGAGGTTTATTCCTGAACCAAGGTCACACAGAGCCTTAAAGATCATGGTGCCTATGGTACAGGGTATTATGAACTTTCCAGGATCCTGTCTCTTTTGAGGCAATGTCAGTTGATCCAGATCACTTAGTTCATTGATGAACAAGGGAGGTTCAACTTCCCAAGCATCAATGCCAAACAATTTGGCATTCAGCTTCATGATTGCACCAAGAAACTTGGCAGTTTGCTCTTCAGTAACATCCTCATTCTCTTCAGAAGAGGAATACTCATCAGAGCTCATGAAGGGCATAAGGAGATTCAATGGAATCTCTATGGTCTCTAGATGAGCCTCAGAGTCCTTTGGTTCCTCAGAGGGAAGCTCCTTATTGATCACTGGACGTCCCAGGAGGTCTTCCTCCTTGGGATTCACGTCCTCTCCTTTCCTCACAGGTTCGGCCATGGCGCTTATGTCAATGGCCTTGCACTCTCCTTTTGGGTTCTCTTCTGTATTGCTTGGGAGAGTACTAGGAGGGATTTCAGTGATTCTTTTACTCAGCTGGCCCACTTGTGCTTCCAGATTTCTAGTGGAAGACCTTGTTTCATTCATGAAACTTACAGTGGCCTTAGATAGATCAGAGACTAGATTTGCTAAATTAGAAGCATTTTGTTCAGAGTTCTCTGTCTGTTGCTGAGTTGATGATGGAAAAGGCTTGCTATTGCTAAACCTGTTTCTTCCACCATTATTAAAGCCTTGTTGGGGCTTTTGATCCTTCCATGAGAAATTTGGATGATTTCTCCATGTTGAGTTATAGGTGTTTCCATAAGGTTCACCTAAGTAATTCACCTCTGCTATTGCAGGGTTCTCAGGATCATAAGCTTCTTCTTCAGAAGATGCTTCTTGAGTACTGTTGGATGCAGCTTGCATTCCATGCAGCCTCTGAGAGATCATATTGACTTGCTGAGTCAATATTTTATTCTGAGCCAATATGGCATTCAGAGTATCAACCTCAAGAACTCCCTTCATCATAGGCGTCCCATTACTCACAGGATTCCTTTCAGAAGTGTACATGAACTGGTTATTAGCAACCATGTCAATGAGTTCTTGAGCTTCTGTAGGCGTTTTCTTTAGGTGAATGGATCCACCTGCAGAAGTGTCCAGTGACATCTTTGATAACTCAGACAGACCATCATAGAATATATCCAGGATGGTCCATTCTGAAAGCATGTCAGAAGGACACTTTTTGGTCAACTGTTTGTATCTTTCCCAAGCTTCATAGAGGGATTCACCTTCTTTCTGTCTGAAGGTTTGAACATCAGCTCTAAGCTTGCTCAGCTTTTGAGGAGGAAAGTACTTGGCTAAGAAAGCCGTGACCAGCTTATCCCAAGAGTTCAGGCTGTCTTTGGGTTGAGAATCCAACCATAATCTAGCTCTGTCTCTTACAGCAAAAGGGAAAAGCATGAGCCTGTAGACTTCAGGATCTACTCCATTAGTCTTAACAGTATCACATATCTGCAAGAATTCAGTTAAGAACTGAAAAGGATCTTCAGATGGAAGTCCATGAAACTTGCAGTTCTGCTGCATCAGAGAAACTAATTGAGGTTTCAGCTCAAAGTTGTTTGCTCCAATGGCAGGAATGGAGATGCTTCTTCCATGTAAATTGGAATTAGGTACAGTAAAGTCACCAAGCATCTTCCTTACATTATTATTATTTTCGGCTGCCATCTCCTCTGCCTGTTCGAAAATTTCTGAAAGGTTATCTCTGGATTGTTGTATTTTAGCTTCTCTTAATTTTCTCTTCAGAGTCCTTTCAGGTTCTGGATCTGCTTCCACAAGAATGTTCTTATCCTTGCTCCTGCTCATATGACAAAGAAGAAGGCACAGAAAAATAATAATAATAGGGATCCTTTTTGCCCAAGCACAGAGGTTCCCTTATGTGAGTAGGAGAAAAGAAGAAAAGAAAATCTGAACTCAGAGAGAGAGAGGGTTCGGATTTTTGGTGAGTTGAAGGAAAGATGTTAGTATATCAATAAATAGAATAAGATGGGAGAGGGAGAATTTTCGAAAATAATTTTGAAAAAGAGTTAGTGATTTTTGAAAATGGTTTTTGAAAAATGTTAGTATTTTTCGAAAATTTTTGAAATAAAAAATAAAAAATAAAAATAATTAGTTAATTAAAAAGAAATTTTTGAAAAAGAGGGAAGATATTTTCGAAAATTAGAGAGAGAGAGTTAGTTAGGTAGTTTTGAAAAAGTTAAGAAACAAACAAAAAGTTAGTTAGTTAGTTGAAACAAATTTTGAAAAGATAAGAAGTTAGGAAGTTAGAAAAGATATTTGAAAAGATATTTTTGAAAAAGATAAGATAAGAAGATATTTTTGAAAAGATATGATTGAAATTAGTTTTGAAGAAGATTTGATTTTTAAAACCACAATTAATGACTTGATTCACAAGAAATCACAAGATATGATTCTAGAACTTAAAGTTTGAATCTTTCTTAACAAGTAAGTAACAAACTTGAAATTTTTGAATCAAAACATTAATTGATTAGTTATTTTCGAAAATTTTATATAAAAATAAGAAAAAGATTTTTGAAAAAGATTTTTGGAATTTTCGAAAATAACTAAGAAATTTGAAAAAGATTTGATTTTTGAAAAAGATTTTGAAAAAGATAAGATTTTCAAATTGAAAATTTGATTTGACTCATAAGAAACAACTTTGATTTTTAAAATTTTTTGAAAAAGTCAACTCAATTTTTCGAATTTGATGAGAGAAAAAGGGAAAGATATTTTTTTGATTTTTGAAATTTTTATGAAAAACATGAAAATTATGCAATGCATGAAATTTTTAGATCAAAACAATGAATGCATGCAAGAATGCTATGAATGTCAAGATGAACACCAAGAACACTATGAATGTCAAGATGAACATCATAGACACAATTTTGAAAAATTTTTAATGCAAAGAAAATATGCAAGACACCAAACTTAGAATTCTTTAACGCTTACGCACCAAGAATTCAAGAATGCATATGATAAACATGAAAAGACACAAAACAAAAAATCATCAAGATCAAACAAGAAGACTTACCAAGAACAACTTGAAGATTATGAAGAACACTATGAATGCATGATATTTTCGAAAAATGCAAAATGCATATGCAATTGACACCAAACTTATAATGTGACTCAAGACTCAAACAGAAAAACAGAAAATATTTTTGATTTTTATGATTTTCTAATTTTTTTTGGATTTTTATTTTATATTTTCGAAAATTGAAAGAAAAAATAAGGATTCCAAAATTTTTAATATGAATTCCAGGAATCTTGCCATGTTAGTCTAAAACTTCAGTCCAGGAATTAGACATGGCTCACTAGCCAGCCAAGCTTTTGATGAAAGCTCCAGTCCAAAACACTAGACATGGCCAATGGCCAGCCAAGCTTTAGTCTTTAACACGAGAGTATATTGCTCTTTGATAACAAATTGCAAGCCTCAGTCCAAAAGAATTTAGACATGGCTTTACAGCCAGCCAGGCTTCGCATGCTTCATGAAACACTAGAATTCATTCTTAAAAATTTTGAATAAAATTTTTGAAAACATTTTTATTATTTTTTTCGAAAACAGGTGAGAAGATTTTTTTGAAAATATTTTTGAAAGATTTTGAAAACAAAATAAAAAGAAAATTACCTAATCTGAGCAACAAGATGAACCGTCAGTTGTCCAAACTCAAACAATCCCCGGCAACGGCGCCAAAAACTTGGTGCACGAAATTGTGATCTCCAGGCTCGAACAAATCCTGGTAATGGCTCCAAAGCTTGGTGCTCTGATCTTAATTCATAATTGTCACAACTTCGATACAACTAACCAGCAAGTGCACTGGGTCGTCCAAGTAATACCTTACGTGAGTAAGGGTCGAATCCCACGGAGATTGTTGGTATGAAGCAAGCTATGGTCACCTTGTAAATCTCAGTCAGGCAGATATAAAGTGATAAGGGTGTTTTCGAATAATAAATAAAAGAAGGGATAGAAATACTTATGTAATTCATTGATAGGAATTTCAGATAAGCGAATGGAGATGCTTTTCGTTCCTCTGAACCTCTGCTTTCCTGCCATCTTCATCCAATCAGTCTCACTCCTTTCCATGGCTGGCTTTATGTGATACATCACCACTGTCAATGGCTACTTTCGGTCATCTCTCGGGAAAATGATCCAATGCCCTGTCACGGCACGGCTAATCGTCTGGAGGCATCACCCTTGCCAATGGCTTCATCTTATCCTCTCAGTGAATAATATGCTCACGCACCCTGTCACGGCACGGCTATTCATCTGTCGGTTCTCGATCGTGCTGGAATAGGATTTACTATCCTTTTGCGTCTGTCACTAACGCCCTGCAATCGCGAGTTAGGAGCTCGTCACAGTCATTCAATCATTGAATCCTACTCGGAATACCACAGACAAGGTTTAGACTTTCCGGATTCTCTTGAATGCCGCCATCATTCTAGCTTACGCCACGAAGATTCTGGTTAGGAGATCTAAGAGATACTCATTCTAGCTTAATTCATGTAGAACAGAAGTGTTTGTCAGGCACGCGTTCATAAGGGAGAAGGATGATGAGCGTCACACATAATCATCACCTTCATCACGTTCTTGGGTGCGAATGGATATCTTAGAAGCGAAATAAGAAGAATTGAATAGAAAACAGTAGTACTTTGCATTAATCTTTGAGGAACAGCAGAGCTCCACACCTTAATCTATGGAGTGTAGAAACTCTACCGTATGAAAATACATAAGTGAAGGTCCAGGCATGGCCGAGATGGCCAGCCCCCTAAAACGTGATCAAAGGATCATAAGGTAATCCAAAGATGGTCAAAAAGACTAGTAAAAGGTCCTATTTATAATAAACTAGCTACTAGGGTTTACATGAGTAAGTAATTGATGCATAAATCCACTTCCGGGGCCCACTTGGTGTGTGTTTGGGCTGAGCCTGAGTGTTCCACGTGCAGAGGCCATTTGTGGAGTTGAACGCCAACTTTTGTGCCAGTTTGGGCGTTCAACTCTGGTTTTGGATCCTTTTCTGGCGCTGGACGCCAGATTTGGGTAGAAGGCTGGCGTTGAACGCCAGTTTACATCGTCAATTCTTGGCCAAAGTATGGACTATTATATATTGCTGGAAAGCCCTAGATGTCTACTTTCCAACGCAATTGGAAACGCGCCATTTCAAGTTCTGTAGCTCCAGAAAATCCACTTTGAGTGCAGGGAGGTCAGAATCCAACAGCATCAGCAGTCCTTTTTCAACCTCTGAATCTGATTTCTGCTCAAGTCCCTCAATTTCAGCCAGAAAATACCTGAAATCACAGAAAAACACACAAACTCATAGTAAAGTCCAGAAATGTGAATTTAACATAAAAACTAATGAAAACATCCCTAAAAGTAACCAGATCCTACTAAAAACATACTAAAAACAATGTCAAAAAGCGTATAAATTATCCGCTCATCAGTGAACAACTCAGACACATACAAGAAGTTCAAATTGGCCAAGAAGAATATAGATGCACGTCAAGCTAAGAAGCTTAAGGCAGAAAAATCGGGAGCAACCTGACTTTATCGTCAAATTCGGGTCCAACTTCTTCTTAGATGGCGACGCCTCTTCCACATCATCCTCAATCTCAACTGCAGATTTCTCCCCAAGTTCCTCATATCCCTAAATTCTTCGAGCCCTCAAAAGACTCAGAATCTGGGGCTTCTCACAAGCGCAAAACCCTTTACAATAGGTATGGCAGTGTGTTCAACCCTGATTTTGACGTGATAGGTTTTAGCGAATATTACATCATGTCGGACAGTCAGATATCTCTGAATGATGCAAACCTGGAGAGGAACTTGGAGATGTTGGTGAAGGGAGGAATCCGAACGGCTAGGGTTTGTATTGCTATTATAAAAAAGCTTTGACAAACTCTTCTTGGCCCTTTCCAGGTCGAGGTGGAGGAGTTCCGTGCTAGAGTCGTTGGGTTTGAAAAAGAAAAGACCAAGTGGGAGGCTGAGAGGAAAGTTGGCATGGACACAAGTCGGACATTTCTGAACTTAATTGGTGGCATAGTAGGCCAGTATAACCCAACTCGGATTATTTTTTGGCTAATGGCCAAGCTCCGAGATGATTTCTGCAAATTTTTACATGGATTTCTTCCAATACTTCTTCAGCTTTGGATGTCGGGATGCACTTGAGTAGTGGTATGAAAATTCTTGCATGGATTTCTTCTAATACTCCACTGTCCATTGCAACATTGGACCTGCTTCGTCGTTTTTTTTTGTAAGATATTCTTCAAGGGTTGGTTGGTCCGAACTCTGACCATATGGACTTGAAAGTAAGGTTGCAACCTTCTGGATGCCAATACAAATGCGTAGACTACCTTTTCAATCTTCTAGTAATTGAATTTAGCTCCTTGTAGTGCTTTACTTGTGAAGTATATAGGTTGTTGCTCTCATTTTTCTTATTGGACAAGAGTTGTTGCCACAGCCTTCGTAGCTACTTCTAGGTAGATTATCAGCTCGTCCCCGAGTTTTGGCTTTGTTAAACTTGGAGGTTGAGCTAGGTATTCTTTGAATTATTGGAATGTCTTTTTGCATTTGTCGATCCATTTGAAGTCGGCGCTTTTCTTTAACAGGGAGAACAAGAGCAAGGACTTGAGAGTTGTTCCTGCAATAAATCGAAAAAGACCCGTCAATCTCCCATTCAATTACTGTACCTCTTTGAGACAAATCGGACTCGACATGTTTAAAATGGTAGAACATTTGTTCAAGTTAGCTTCTATCCCTTTTTGGGTGAGCAAACCCTAGAAACTTTCCTGTTCCTATTGCAAACGCACATTTAGCAAGCTTGAGCCTTATGTTATGCTTTCTGATCATACCAACCATCTTCTGTAGGTCGGGCACTAAAGTTGCTTTCTCCTTACTTTTAATAAGCGTGTCATCCACATATACTTCCATCAGGGACTCGAGATGTTCATGGAATATTTTGTTCATTAGCATTGGTATGTAGCCCCTATATTTTTTAATCCAAATAGTGTTACTACATAGCAATAATTTGCCTTTGAGATGATGAATGAGGTCTTTTCTTAGTCTGGACATGCATGGGTATTTGGTTGTACTCCAAATAAGCATCCATGAATGATAAAAATATGTATCTTGATGTTGCATGTACCAGAGCATCAATGCTAGGTAGAGGATAGGGATCTTTAGGACATACTTTGTTTAGGTCGATGTAGTCAACACACATCCTTTATTTTCCATTTTATTTCTTAACCAAGAGTAAATTAGCCAACCAAAGCGGGTATTTCCACTTTCCTAATGAACCCGACCTCTAAGAGTGAATCCACTTGTTCTTCTATTACACAGGCTCTCTCCTTAGTGAGATTTTTTTTTTGTTGAATTGTCCTTGAGCTAGGATATATTAACAACGTACGTGACATTAACTCAGGTGAGATGCCTAGCATGTTGGACGCTTTTCATGCAAACAAATATTAGTTCTCTTGTAAGAGTTGAATCAACTCCTGCTTGAGCTTTTGATGGAGTTTTACTCCTACACTTGTGGTCTGCTCAGATATTTTTTCGATTTAAACTTCTTCTAACTTTCCTTTCAGATGAGGTTGGAGAGAATTCCGTTCCCTTGGACTACTGATTTTTAGCACAAAAACCAGTTCTTCTGCTTTTGTCCCTTTGAGACTCAAACTGTCATTGTATCATCGTCTTCTAAGGGCTTGATCTCCGTGAATTATTGCAATTTCTTCCTTTGTTGGGAACTTTATGCACAAATATGGTGTAGAGACCATCACTGCTAACCGATTCAATGTACCTCTTCTAATGAGTGCAATATAAGCTGAAGGGATATGACCACTATGTAGTCGATCTTTATGGTGCTACTTCTTAGACTTTTTCCAAAGGTCATATACAAATTGATGAAACCGAGAGGGTGGATGGATGTTTTTCCTAACCCAAACAAAGTGTTCGGGTATGCCTTTAGACCTTTCGCATCCAGTCTGAGTTTGTCGAATGTCTCCTTGAAAAGAATATTGGTCTAGCTTTCTTGGTCAACTAAAGTTCTGTGCAAGTTAATATTTGCTAAAATCGTCGTGATTACTACTGAGTCATCATGTCTGGTAACACATTTCGAGCATTCTCTTTGGTAAAGGTGATCTCGGGTAGACGAAGGTCTTGTTTTTCGGCTCCCACCTGATATACCTCTTTTAGGTGCCTTTTTTTAAGAGGTTTTTGAAACTCTCCCTGCGAATCCTCCTACGATCATATGGATATGACGCTCTGGGGTTCTCTTAGGTTCATTAGTCTCCTCTCTTCCTTTCCTTTTGTGGTCTTCTCTAGATGCCCTGTATTTTCTATTCGACTTGTCAATCTTTAGATATTTATCGAGCTTACCTTCTCGTGCAAGCTTTTAAATAATATTTTTGAGGTCGTAGCAATCATTGGTGGGGTGGCCATAGATGACATGTTTTCTCCTTTATTGCTTTAGATAGGTCATAGAGGTGGTAACTTTTCAACTTGACAAATACCTCTAAAAACTTCAACTAAGGATGCTATTAAGGGACTAGAGGAGTGATACCTCTTTGTTAGACTAATATAGTCTTCATTCTTTCTTTGTTCCTCCTTTTTGCTATTCTATCCGACTTCTTTGCTTTGGTGAGACTTTTTGACTTGCGCAATTTCTTCCATGCTTATATATATATATTTTTTTTACTTTTTTCTGGACCTCGTGAAGAGAGCTCAGGTGTCTCTTTGAAATTGACTGTGAGAATGGTCTATAATTTGAGGCCATTCACTAATTCCATTATGGTCGCCTCTATTGGTAGAATTTGGATTTTTAAGCAGCCTTTATTGAACCTTTTCATATATGCTCTAAGGGACTCTTCTTATTCTTATTTTACTCCTAATAAACTCGGGGCGTGCTTAGTTTTCTCCTTTTGGATGAAAAAATTCTTTTCCAAATCATCAAAATATGTCATCGATCTTGGGAGTAGGTTGTCAAACCACTTCACTGTTGCTTTAGTCAGTGTGGTTGAAAATGCTTTAAGGTACATATGATTCTTGAAGTTGCTAAAGTGATGTCATAGGTCGGTGGTACCATTGCAGATATCTATGTTTGGGTTCTTAAAGTTTTTGAGAACTTTAGTTCGCATAATCTCTTTCGAGTAGGAATCACTTCCTGAAGGAGTTGTGTCCTTTTCTTCTCGACTTTTTCTGTTCTTGAAGTCAGTTTCCAACTTCTTCAATTTGTCTTCCAACTCTTTGCAGTTGCATAATTTTTTTCGTAACGGTTGCTCAGACTCTCTTTGTTTTTCCAACTCGATTTCTAGTTGTTCGAGTCGTCCTTGGTAACCATGGACGAGCCCATGATATTTACTGTGTTTCTAATTCCTGATCCTTCTAGGATGTGAACTTGGGAGCTCATGCTTCGTTCTCTTTGCTCTCATTTTCTTCTTTCACAATGCTAAAGTATAGAGAGTGCTCGATCATTGTTACGGTGATATTTACTTTGTGATCCTGAGTCAAATGCAATACGTCCATATTTAGGATGTGCGTCCACTATAGTTGAAGGTTGATCTCTGAGTCCCCAACAACGGTGCCAATGTTTCGAGGGTGATATAGACCCAGACGTAAAGTCCAAACTCTTTTGAGTGTAAGTTCTTACTTGTTCACTGGTGTTAGCAAGTCAATAATGGATAGTACCTACAAGGGACTCTGATACTTAAGTTAATAAGAATTTAAAGTAAATTTAAATGAATTAGGACTCAATTAATTAAGTTTAATCCAATTTTGTCCAAATCCTCTCTTTTCCAAACCTTAATTTATTCTAAGCCCCGCCTTTTCAGACCTTAATCTATCCCAAACATAACCCTCTTCTATGTCATTTCCCTCCACATTCACCTTCCTTTCCTCCTAATTGAAGAGTGTATAATTATGTGATTAGCCATTTAGGTCATCAAAAGAGGTAAAGATTGACGAAAAAAATGAATAGAGATTATTAGACAATCCAAGGACACGACACAAATGTGGGGCTGTGGGCGGTGTGCATATCATCAGCAGGGTAGCGTTTGTTTTCGGAGACAAGACACGGAGACATGGACATCACATCTTTAAAAAGTGTTTGGAAGCAAAGACATGGACACTGAACATATTGTCTTCGAGACAGTTTTTTATACTTTTGTGTTCACTCTTTTATGAAAGACAATGATGAACACGGAATTTGGAAGAGGGACGCGGACTTTTTTTATGATTTTTTTTCTTTTTTGTCAATAGATATTTTTTATTATTCCACTATTACCCCTTCTTATTTTTCCTAACGCGGACTTTTGTTCTCAGAAAGGTTTCTTCTCCATTCTCTTTCTCAATCTCTATGTTCTCCTTCTTTCTCTTTTGTCAGGTACTCTCTCCTTTTTGTAGAAATTTTTATTGGGTTGGATAATTTTTTTTTCTTATCGTTCTTATTTCAATATCATTTTAACCTTGTATTATATTATTTGATTTGTAATAAAAATAATAACAAAAATAATTAGTCTTGAGACTTTTGAAAGATAAATATTATAAAGGTGAAATTGATCTTTTAAAATGCTAAAAAGTAATTAATAAGTTGTATTTGCTTTTATATAATTTAAAAAAAAATCAATTTTTTGAAAAGAAAAATCAGTTTCTAGATAAAAAAAAATTAGGTTTTCTAAATAAAAATAAATTTTTGTGCAAAAACTAATTTTTTTCATGTAAAAACGGATTCTTTTTTAAAACTGATTTTGTATTTAAAATTAATTTGCTTTATCATCCTAAACAAAATTTTTTATTAATCAAACTCATATTTATTATTTTGTTAATATTAACCATATGTATTCCTACATATTAATAATAAGTTTAAAAATAAAATAATTATCTTCATAAATTTTATTTTAATATAAATACTATTATATAATTTTTTATTAAAAATTTTGGCCCTTTCAAATACTTTTTTTAAGTTCTCATTTGTCTGTATTCTTATGTACTCTCATTTTCTATTAAATTAATTTGTACCAAAAAATTTGAAATTACAAGGTTATTTTAATCATTTCATATAATATTTTAATCTTATTTACGTGTATCCAAACATAATACTGGACATTACATTCCTGTCTTGTACATAATTTTTAATAACTTTTAATGTCTCTATCTTATTGTCTCTTCATGTTCTGTTATTTCTCTAAAAACAAAAGCTACCCGGGTGATGGCCACTTCAATACGGTATAGAGATAAAGAAGTATTGATTTGCACGAGACAACCTTAATCCTTATTAGAAGATAAGGTAGATTCAATGCTTCATTTGTTGTTTGTTGATAATAACAAACGTCAAAAAAGAAAAAGAATCTCTTGTTAATTCATAAACCAAGAACTTGTGACTGGTGTATGACACTTTCACAATTTTACGTTTGAGCGTCTCTAAAACAGATCATGAGTTTGGGACTGAGTTAGGGACTACATCACTACACCATATGCATAATATTTTACTAGCTTAGTGTATTACATAACTCACTAATAGATGATATTATTATTATTATTATTATTATTAAAGTCTTAACGTAACATTAAAAACGGATTTTTGTTTTGAATAGTTCATAACTCAAAGCCCAAACGATTAATTAATCTTAAATGAGACATTATTATAGTAGCAATAATTTGGGAACTAAGTGACGATAGAATTGATGTTCAACTAACCAACAATTTATGTTCACATTAGTTGGTGTGTGTGTGTGACACTGCTGCAGTGAATACGACCAAGAAATTAAAGTCACAATAAGCAAATTAAAGTTAATCAACTGAGCTTATTGACTCTTCACCGTGCCACCGTCAGTGTAGTTGAGTCGCCGGCGGCTACAACTATCGTCAATTCACCACTCTCTAGCTAGTCATCGTTGCCATTATTATTGTTTTAATCGCTAATTAACAACCTTAATTAAATGAATAACATCCACTACTGTTCTTTGAAGTGTGTAGTGACTGACTAACTCGTAAGCTTCAACGAATCCAATTGGCCAGTTGGTAGCAATTAGTTAAAAGCTGACGTCACCACGGACGCATGCATAATTGCATATTGCATATATATCTAAGATTGGGTGATTATGAAACAAGAATGCGACGGTTAAAATTATTGGAGGCTTGTGCGGGTAATACTTTTCAAGTTTTGTGGAGTATATTTATCTTAAGCAAAAGTTGTATGTACATATAGAGCCGTTCAAAAATAATTGAAATTTGCAAGTTGGCTCGGGGAATCCTAAAAAGGCGAATTATGCGAATTTGAGTCTTGGAGTTTTAATAGATCGTTTTTAGTTTTTTTTTTTATATTTTATTTTAAGAAAATAATATAAATATAACAATTTTATATTAAACACTAGACTTTTAAAGTTCATATGAAAATATATGAATGTGTAATAAAAATTTGTATAAATGTCTAGACAAAGTTGTTTAAATTCTTTTTCCACTTAAGAAACTAGTTTTTTTTTAATAACAAATAAATAAAATATGAGTTAGTATTTGTTTAATTCTTTAGCTCAATCATTTTGGCTCATAAAGTAGGCTAATTTGATTTTTCATTTTTTCTTGGGTTATGCTTAGGGGTGGCAAGCGGGGAAGCCCGCCCCGCCCTGCCCCGCCATAAGTTCGCCATTTGGCGGGCTGGCCCGCCCCGCCCAGCCTAGTGAGGCGGTCTCAGAATCCCAGCCCGCCCCGCCTAACGGCGGGCTGGCGGGCCGGCGGGCTAAGCCCGCCAAATATCCTCTTTTTTTTTTTTTTTTACTTTTAACTATTAAAATAATATATATAAAGATATAAATTTTTTTTTATTTTTTACTTTTAACTATTATAATTTCTAAAAGTATAAACAAATTATAATTTTTGTATTCACAAACATTAAAATCTTTGTAATTATAAATATCTAATAAACATGATTATAAATCAAGTTTTCATCCAAAACATAATTATAAATATTGTTTCCAAAGCAAAATAAACATAATCTAAAACATAATTAACAATATTGTCTCTAAAACAAAACAAACATAATTTAAAACACTCAATTTTCATCTTCATTCTCTTGTAAGTTGGGTTGGGGGAAGTTGGGTTTTGGTAAAAAAAATTGTAAAAATACCCCTTACTAAAAAAATACTAAGCCCGGCGGGGAAGCCCGCCCCGCCCCGTCAAAGCCCGCCAAAACCCGCGGTTTAAGCGGTGCGGGTTAAGCGGGCTTTTGCTATTTGGCGGTCCCAATTTTCCAGCCCGGCCCGCCTTTTTTGGCGGGTTACGCGGGCCGGCCCGGCGGGTTTAGGCCCATTTGCCACCCCTAGTTATGCTATGTGTACACTAAAATTAACCACTAAAGTCAGCCACCAGTATAAAATATATGCTGGAATACAAATACACATTGAAAATAAATTAAATCACACATATATTTATACACAAATATATTGATAGCTAATTTTAATAACTAATTTTAGTGTACAAATAATATTTCTCTTTTTGCTTTGTCTCTTATGACAAGTTGGATTGAATTCATTATTTACAGGTTTATTTGACAACTTTACTTGTACAATTATTTATTTACTTTTTTAGATAAAGATAGGTATTTATTTTATTTCATTAGAAATAAATGGGTGATTCACACTTGCACAACAAAACATATCAAATTGAAAATCTTGTTGAGTTTGAAAAACTTGAAATTTGATGATGATCAAACATTATTAAAAATATTAATTACAAAATTATTAAGTTGATTTTTTTATTTCAATTGGTTGATTAATAATTTTGTTAATATGCTGATTTTGTTATTAGGCCAAAATTCACATGAGTCCAATAGAATGAAAAAGTATTTAATTTTGGTGCAAAAATAATTTTAAACAAAGTGGCTGAATTATTTTTGATGCATAAGCAAATGTTTATTAGGCCAGGAAACAAATGAAAGCCCAAAACAAATTTCTTTGATCCAACAAAGTGTTAGTCCGAAATTAAAGAAGAAAGAAAGGAATTGGTAGCATGCTTTCCACGACTACATTTTTTCATGGGTTATGGACTTTAAAGTTTAATTAAATTAATTGAATGCATTGGTAACAAGAAAGAGAAAATTCAAATTGATTTGATTGCTTTTAATGCTCCACACGTTAGGGTTAAGTACTGAAATCGTCCCTAACGTCTTGGGTCAAAATCAAAATCGTCCCTGGCCTTTTTTCGTTATTAAAATCATCCTCAACGTTCAAAAACGCTTTAAAATCGTCATTTTCACCAATTTTATTTTTTTTATTACCAAACTACCCCTCATTAAAAAAATTATAAAATAAAATATAAATATAAAATAAATAAAAAAGAAAAGAAAGAAAGGGATAGATCAGAGAAGGGGGTGGGGAGAGAAAGAAAGGGGGCGAGAAAAAGGGGGCGGGGGTGGAGGGGGGAGGGAAGGGGACCGCCGCACCACCGCACCGCCGCCCGCCGCCTTGCCGCCCTGCCGCACCGCACCACCTTCTTCTTCTTCTTCTTCTTCTTCTTCTTCTTCTCTCTTCGCCACCGCCACCGGTCTTTATTACCGCCGCCGCTCTTCGTTGTCGCGCGCCGCTGCTCTTCATTGCCGTGCGCCGCTGTTCTTCGCTGTCGCCGCTGATCTTCGCTGCTCTGCTCCTCGGGGAAAGGGGGAAGGGAACGCGAAGGGAGAAGAGGGGGTTTCGGGAAGAAGAGGGGGAAGGGGAAGGGGAAGGGTCCTCGCCGCCGCCGCCGATCTTCGCTACCACCGCCACCGCTGCACCGCCGCCCTGCCGCCTGTGATCCGCCACTCTTCTTCTTCTTCTTCTTCTGTGAACTGGATTTTTGTTGTAGAATTTTTGAATTTTTTGTGAATTGTTGCTGAGTTTTGATTATTGCTTATTGCTGACTTTTGATTATTGCTTATTGCTAAGTTTTGCTGAGTTTTGATTATTGTTGTTGTTGAATTTGTTGAATTGTTGCTGAGTTTTGATTATTGTTATTGCTGGGAGAGGGGGTTACGGGAGTGGGGTGAGGGGGTTACGGGAGGGTGAGGGGAGTGGGCTGAGGGGGTGAGAGAGTGAAGGGAGTCGGTAGTGGGGTGATGGGTGAGGGATGTTACAGGAAGGGGGAGGGGTGAGGGTTGAGGGGTGGGGGGTGAGCGAGTGGGCTGAGGGGGGAGGCGGGAGGGAGTGAGGGAGGGCGGAGGGGGGAGGGTTGAGGGGTGGGGGTGAGGGAGTGGGCTGAGGGGGGAGGCGGGAGGGAGGGGGAGGGCGGAGTGGGGGATGGTTGAGGGGTGGGAGTTTGGGGGGGGGAGAGGTGGGGTTTGTTTTAATTTTTTAATATTATTTTTAATTATTTTTATTAATAATGAAGGGTAATATGGTAAAAAAAATAAAATTGAAGTGGAAAAGGACGATTTTATAACGTTTTGTAACGTTGAGGATGATTTTAATAACAAAAAAAGGTCGGGGACGATTTTAATTTTCACCCCAGACTTTAGGGACGATTTCAGTACTTAACCCCCACACGTTACTATGCATAAGGGAATGGAAGTAGAAATTAATTCATTTTAATTTCATTCGTTATTTCTATTGAAAGCTTTTTCTCTCTTTTGTCTCCTCTCTCTCTTCTTCGGTCATGTCATGCAGGAAGGAAGAAAGAAGAAACAATCAGAAAAGCAGTGAAGCTATGAAGAAGAAAAAAGGCTAGGATGATGATGGCCTTGAGAAAAGAAGATCTAAAGCATGGCTGTGGCAAGATTGTTGCCACTAAAGGTAAGATGTGAAGAAGAAGCTTCAAGATCTTCATACCAAATGTAGAAGCAATCAGCTCGATCAGAGAAGAAGATCTCTGAGGTGAAGCTCGTTTTCACTTTTTTTTTCATCATCACAGAAGGTAGCTACTGGAGCTACGTTGAGAAAGGAGCAAATATGGAACAGAAGGAGCTGTTAAGGATCAAGAGTTCATCAACGGTCAGAATTCTTTCTTGGGGACAAAGTCAAGATGGAAGGCTCAGATGGATGAAGCTTGATGAGAAGGGATGAGAGAGAGGTACATGCATGTTGGTTTTGCTTTCGGTTTCCCTCTCTCTTCTCTCTGTCCAAACCGGCCTTGTGTTGGAGAAGAGGATTGGTGGCTTGGTTGAACAGGTTTCAACCTTGGAAGCTTCCCCTTCTATAATAAGGGTGAACGGCCAAGGGTTGAAGCAAGGAGAGTAAGCACAGAGTTCTCATAGCTACCTAAGCTAACCGAAGTTCTTCTCCTTCAATGTGTTACATTTTGTTTTCTTTTCTTTAGTTTTGTCTGTCTGAGTCTCATGGTGAAAAAGGCAAGTAGAGTAAGGTTTGTAAGAAAAAGCTAGCGAGAGAAAAAAGGCAGAGAGAGCAAAATTAAAGAAAAAGCCATAGATGTCTAAGAGTTCCTTTGTTCATCTGTGTTGTGTTTTATGATCTTGTGGAGATTCCCTTGCAAGTTGGGTTAGCACTTTGTGGTTGAAAGCTTAGTAGGTGTCCAAGTCAAGTTCAGTTTTGGGGATAGATTCTGAACCTATTCCGGATAGGAATGGATAGTTCCTAGGAAAGAATTGGTGTATGTAATCAGTTGATTATAGTGAAATTCCGTCACTGTTGTGATGGAGACTGGATGTAGGCTGCATTGCACTTAGCAGTTGAACCAGGATACTTCTGGGTGTGATTCTCTCTTTCTCTTCTACTCCATTTCTGATTCTGTTGCGTAGGAGACAAAATTGAAAAATATCTCCTAACCGGTTACAAGACAAAAATAAAATGTCTCTTGACTAGTTACGAGACAAAAACAGAAATATCTCTTGAAACTAATCTAAAAAGGCAGAAAGTGATACTCAGCAAAAAGGGGCTAAGATTCAACCCCCCTTCTCTTAGCCACTGATTACCATCAAATCTTCCAAAACAAATGGACATAAGTAGGCTCATTTTTTTAATATTGGAGTGCCTTTACTGTTATTTCCCATTATGATGTGAATTCGTGTTTTACTTGAATATTGGTTAGAGGCAGAAATCGCTGCCAGCGATTTGTGGAGGAACGAAAAACAACAAAGAAAAGCTAGAAAATGAAAGGGGCGATTACTGCACAGGTGTAGGGAGTTTTTTTTAATAGAACAAAATGGAGGGGGCGAATTGAAAGATGGTGGGGGCGACTTGACGTATAAAGAGGGCGATTTGTCCAGAAAAAAAATGAATTGTAGCGGCTACAAATAAGGTCTCAGCCAGGCTTCACATTCATCTTCCTCATCTTGTTGTTCTTCATTCCTACTCTATGTTTCTGTTTTTTTTTATTCTAGTAATTTGTTGCTGTTGTATCTATTTTTTAAAAAAAATATTGGAAAAAATGGGTGATAGAGTTCGTTTGAGAGTGTATTATAATGGCCAAATTTTATTTCAGACATCTGAAGGTGTAAAATTTATGTGTGAAAATCCATGTGATATTGTTATCCCTTTCACCATATTATTTGAAGAACTAAAATGTATAATTTGTGAAAGGATAGATCCTCAGATATTGAAAAGAGTGACTAGTATTGTGTACAAATATCTTGTAATAGTATTTAGAGAATTCATACAATTCGAGATGAAGTATGTCATTGATGAAGCAACGATGCAAGAAATGTTTTCAATATATCACGAAAGTCGACCACATGACTTTGTCATCGAGCTATACGTTGAGTTCGAACACTTGACTTATGGTGTTGAAGAAGCTGATGGAGACATGGATTGGGAAGGCTACAATAGTAAAAGCGAAGACGAATTTGAAGGCAACTATGAAATAGATGATCTAAACGTAGATGGAGACGATGTTGATTGCATTAATGAGCCAGATGTAAAAGAAGTGGTAAATGTCCTAGCAAGCCATCCATTTGGGGAGCTGTCTTTTATACGTGCTTTGGACCTTGCGGCGTTGAGTACACCAGAGTTTCCTGAGTATGTGACTGCTGGTATGTGAATATGATATTAAGAGAGTAGATATATTTTCTGTGCTATGAGATGATGATTCTACCGTGGTTGGTAAATCATATTGTATAATGGAAAAGTCTAGGGGCCAGCAGTTTTATTGAAATCTGGCCAGCACTTAACCAGCAAAAGCAAAGCGAGTAATCTCATACCCTTGAATGAAATCTCACACCATTAAAATCACCAATGATGGCTAATTAATGGCTAAAAATCACAAAACTTGCTGGTCCTCTAGCACTCCTCTTGTATAATTGCTTTTGTGGTTGCAGCCATCAAAGACTATACAATTTGTAGAGGAGTTGACTATCGGGTTTACGAGTCTGAACCAACGACATTTTATGCCAAATGTGTACAATATGGCAACAATTGTGATTGGCTTATCAGGGTAAGTTTGATCCGAAAGAAATATTGTTGGAAAATAAGACGTTACAATAGTAGCCACACTTGCACCAGATCTACCATTTCTCAAGATCACTGCAAGCTAAACTCAAACACAATTGCAGAAGCGATAAAGCCATTAGTTGAAGTTAACCCATCTCTGGCAATCTGTGATTGCAGATGTGCAAGCAAAGTTCAATTACATCGTGAGCTATCGGAAAGCATGGTTGGCAAAACAAAAAGCAGTGGAGAAGATTTTTGGTGGTTGGGAGGCCTCATATGAGGCTCTGCCAACATGGTTTGAAGCTATGTGTAACAAAGAACCATTAGCAGCTGTGTAGTTTGAAACATTGCCTGATTATCGAGGAGATGAGTTGGCTCGGGATACCCGAGTATTACAGCATGTGTTCTGGAGTTTTTATCCTTGTATTAGAGCATTCAGACATTGCAAACAAGTTGTGCAGGTAGATGGCACACACTTATATGGAAAATACAAGGGAGTTCTGATGGTTGCAGTATCACAGGATGGCAACGAAAATATTGTGACTATTGCCTTTGCCATTGTCGAAGGGGAGACTGCTGATGTATTGTACTTTTTCCTTTCTAATTTGAGAAGACATGTCGTGACTCAGGATGGTGTGGGTCTTATTTCTGATTGTCATGAGTCCATTACTTCAGCCATAGCCCATAGTAATGGAGCATGGGATCCTCCGAGAGCTATCCACATGCATTGTATTAGGCACATAGCAGCGAACTTTTTGAGAAAGTTCAAGGCACTGTACTTGCAAAAGCTTATTGTCAACATAGGTAAATAAAATTTAACATTATAAAATTTCGAATCTTTTTCATTGTGTGTAAATGCCTAACGGTCGTTTTTTGAAACAGGTTATTCCAAGACAGTGCATGAATTTAATACGCGATACCAATGACTACGTGACTGCGGCAAGGTATATACTCGGTGGTTAGATAGGACCCCTCGACATCAGTATGCTTTGGCATTTGATAGTGGATATAGATGGGGACACATGACCACGAATCTAGTTGAGTGTATCAATGGCGTCTTGAAAGGGACACACAACTTTCAAGTGACAGCACTTGTTAGAGCCACTTTTTACAGACTCAATGAGTTGTTCACCAGAAAGAGGGCCGAGGTCGAGGTTAGTATGTTTGACAGGCGGAATGAGGTGTTTGAGGTTTGTGAGATGCCATCTGGTATGGAGTACGCAGTTGATCTACGCCACCAACAATGTGATTGTGGTGATTTTCAGGTAGATCGAATTCCATGTCGCCATGTGTTTGCATGTTGTGCGAACCAACATCTTGACCGGCAAGTTTATGTGAATGAGGTTTATCGGATGGATGAGGTCAGAAAGGTCTATGAGCAGGGTTAGGCCACTGGAAAATCCAACTACATGGCCAGTGGTTGAAGGACCAAGGATGATACCAAATCCTAACCTCAGGAGAGTATGTAAGGGCCGTCTAAAAATCACTTGGTTCTTGAATGAAATGGACATGCGCGAGATGCGTGCTCCAAGGCGGTGCATGCTATGTGGTACGGAAGGTCACAGCCTTAGTAGATGTTCTCATAGGGGTGGATCAAGTGCAAGGGGTAATGTTTCTACTCGGGATGGTTGAGTTGATAACGTTTGTAGTGAACTATTGTTCTAATTTTTTGTATAGTTTAAATTCTCCAATTGTTTTTTATTGTCCACTATTGTTCTAATTTTTTGTATAGTTTAAATCCTCGCATGAAGTGTCAATTAAAGACAAATTAGGCAAAATAATCCATGAAAAAACCGAAAACAATACAGTCCAACAACAGCCTAAAGCACAAGAAGAACAAAGTCCAACATAGTCCATGTCTTCACACAATAAAATAACAACAAAGCCCAAAAGGATTCAAACCACAATAAGAACAAAGTCCAACATAGTCCATATCTTCAAACACAATAAAAAAAAATAACAAAGTCCTAAATGAGTCAAACTATGATAACAACAAAGTCCAACAAAGTTCACATGAGGAGAGACTACTTGGTAAACTTGTTCTTTACTACCTTTGCCATACTCTTCATTTCTTTCCCATCATTCTTCTTGATTTTTGACAGGGTAAATCGGTTACGGCTTCTTTGCAGAGAATTAGTCTGTAAGTCGTAACCCTTATCGCGAACACATCCAGCACCTATACAATGATACACAACAACTTATGACATCCATATAGACTTCCCTAAATGTTAATTAAAGATAAATCCAATCCACAACACAACCATGCATTACTAAGAACAATTTAGTTATATAAAGTTAAAGTCAACACAATTTATGATACTATGGCAGGTGTACATGCATCCTCAATTGTCCCATCATCGTCATCATCATCATTACCATCAGTGTTGTCATCTTGCATTCACGAGGGTGCGTATAAAGGCATTTGATGATGGCTCTTCGTCCTTCGCCTCAACCTCCTCCTGAATTGTTGCTGCAACCGTGTTAAGATCGAAATGAGGAATGCTCCCACTAGGACATGCGGAATCAACAAATCAACGCCTCGACCGAGCTCACTCCTTCCTGCGTCAAAGGAGAAACGACCCCCAGATGGATCCCCAGAATGCCCGGATATCGACGGCATGTGAAGTCTAGAATCTAAAGACATACGTCTAGGCACCATTTCAAATGGCCTATTGTCTTGAGGTTGGAAGATTTGACTTTCTTCTGGATAATTGCCTCACTGTGATTAATCTGTGTCATCAAGAAACCTCCAAATTTGGTTCATGACAGCTTGATCCTCTTCAGAGATAAACAACTGTTGTTGGTCCACTTGGTTAAAGACGACATCTCAAGACCCTGACAAACTTCTTGTTGTGGATGTTTTTGTGACTGTGGATGTGGTGGTACTGATTGTTCACCAGGAGTATTGACTGCGGCCAACAACAAGTGATTTGAAAATTGACATCTGTACCAACTTATATAAAACTCATTCGCATCATAAGTAATGATTGGATTAAGATTAGTAAGTCGGTGATCAAATCGGTCCTGCCATATTGATATCCACTTATTGTGCGCTACAATCCAATTCAAATTTTTCGGTCCAGTCAACACATTGTTATGCGCACCGCCAAGATCCCTTGCAGCGACTCCCAGAATGCCTTGTTGCATACCGAACTGTCTCGTCACCCTATCCATTGGATGCCACTCCATGCACTCAAATGAGATCAAAGGGACCGTTGCATTCCAACATAATCCATCATGACAGATATCTGCCGGCACCAGGTGGGGAGGAAGCCTGTTTTGATTGTATAAATCCCATACAAATTGCATCAACATGGAAAAAAATCACATCTTATCGAAAACAGATGCTAAGCATTATAAATGAACATTAAATGACAACTAAGTTAAGATATGAATCTATAACCTAACAGCATCATCCACCGTGTCCAATAACTCCCTAAATCGTCGTGTTGTCCAATTTTTATAATCATTCGACGGAGATGTCCAATCAACCCACCTGTCGAAACACTGTTAAGTCAAAGGAAAAGCATGAATTTAGAAACTATGCACATTATACAAAGTAACACGTACCGGCAAGCTAGTGGAAACCATGGAGTTCGAGGAATCGGAGCTAGTAAAGGCATCCGCTCCCAAGCCCATAACTGGAGGAGAAGCACCGGCCCATTTATATCCTTACAATCAAAACGTGATGCTCGACACAGTGATCGATACATATGGGTAAGACATGCCGAACCCCAACTAAATTCTCTTATCCGGTAAAATTCACGGAGCAACAGTAGAAATTTTCAATGGACTCCGGTACCAGAGTTATCACAAAACATGGTCGTACCAAATAACATCATAATGTGAGCTTTTACATACCTTTGTATAGTAACAATATCAGTCAAGTCTACATTATTTTTGTACCGCCTAAGCCAGGTCAACTTAATGAAACTTCCCCGACAATCCTTCCCTATGGGTGCACTTCCAAACTGATCCATGCACTCATCCGCTAGGAGGCTGTGACTATTTATCGTTAACCCTAAAACTGGCATGCCATTGCTTCCAAGGCCGAGAATTATTGTTACATCCTCCAAAATTATCGTGTATTCACCAGTCAGAAGGTGAAAAATGTGTGTATCTGAATGCCATCTTTCAACCAATGTTGTCAATATTGCTGAATACTCTTGTACTCTTCCAATACAAGATATGTGTCTAAATTCAGTCTCATTTAAAAGTTTAGTAGCAATTGAATCACATGATTCTGGTACGTTTAGATGTCTAAATTTCAATAATCTTAAACCCTGATCAACAAATAAAAAAATATGATAAAAATTAAATTTAAAGTATATATCTTTAATTTTTTTTATAATTGGAATAGAAATATAACTTAAAACAAACGAATTATAACTCTCACCTTTGAACTTTGAATGATTTGTGTTTATTAATATTTGAATACAGTAGCTACATATGTGAAAAATACTATTCCTATATAAATTTAATTATTCATGTAATTAAACTTATTAAAAAACTAATCCTATAAAAAAATTTCTATTGTAATTATCGTTTTTTTAGGCTAAATAACAGTTTGTTTCCTTTTTAAAAAGGCAGTGTTCCCACACAAATATATTAATGTAATAAAATACATTAAAATATTAAGATAATAAAAAACATTCATGCTTGTTATTAAAATTTAACAAGGCAACATAACAATAAAAATCATACTATCTATCTTCTAGTATTATTATTATTATTATTATTTGTAATAGAATTATAACTTTTAATAAACATATTTTAACGAATATTGGTAAATATACTAGTAAACGTTTTTAAACTTATTTTTAAAAAAATATTAATAATAACTTTTAATATTTTCATTCTACACATATTATTACCGTTAGTATTCATTTTTTTAAAAAAAATATTAATTACAACTTTTGATATTCCACTCTTATTAATTACGTATTATTTCTATTATACCTAAATATATTACAAAATAAATTTAAGTACAAAATCTAAAATTTTAACTAATTATATCAACTTTATATTAACTCAAAATATTTTTAAAAAAAAATTTACTCTATATATTCTACCATTTAAAAATTAGAGCACTGATTATTTTACTAATATCTTACCTAAACTAAATTTTTAAACTACACTAACAAATTCTAATACATTAACAATCTCTAAATAATATTAACTAATATAGTCAACACTAACACTAATTAAAATTAATATTAAATAAATTAAATTATATATATAGGATGATCTAAAAATTGAATAATGTGTTTTTCAGGTTTAGTAAGATCACGAAGCACCATTTTTGCTTCGCTCTTCTAATATTAAAATTTTACTCTACTCCAGAGAAACTTTTCTTAGAACCATCTATAGAACTCTTCCTCCCTCCCTATAAAATTTTTTCAGTAACTAAAGAAATGAAAGTGACTTTACTACTTGCCATCCAATTTTCAATTACTTTGTTGAGTGAACCCATGAAGAAAGAGACAAAGCAATCTGCCCAATCAGCCATGCGTCTCCCCCCTTCATGGCCAGTTGCATTGTGGACATTTGTCCTCTCCCCATCAATTCGCCCCCGGGGCTACTCACACGCTCCCCCCATTTTCTTTTTTTTTTTTTTGGTCACTGGATTGGACAACCCCCAATGCTAGGTACACAATACACCCACACACTCGTTCACATATTTTATCACATTTTTTCCTCAATTACAATTTCTAGGGTTTGAACCCTAGACCTTTAAGGTGGGGAGGGGGAGATATGCCATGTGAGCTAAGGCTCATTGGCCCCATTTTCTATTCAAGTTCTGAAACTGTCCCTGAATTTGGGTCTCTATCTCCGATCCAACGCTGTACTTGAATTTTTTGGGAACAGCCATCAATTCGCCCCTTTCATTTGGGCTTGATGACTGGACCCAGCGATTTTGGCCCTTCCATTTTTGTTTCTCATAAAACCGGATTACACATTAAACGGGCCATTTCCAGTAAATACACAAAAATTGGCCCAATATTAAAAAAATTGACATAAGTATTACAAGCAGATTTTTGCATTAAAAAATATTGAAGAAAAAGAAAAGGGACGGTTCGTGAACTCTATAGCCAAAATTTCTACTTGAGCCAAAATGTTCTCCAATGAGAAGTATTTGCCTTAAAAATCTGTAGATTTTGTGCGAGCCAGATCTCTATAGTGTGAAGAGAAACCGGGTTAATAGTCTCTTGTTGTGCAGTCTCAATTTGATGAAGTTAAAGCTTGAGTTGAGCCATTTCATAGTGGTTGGTCTTGTGGATTCGTCGGAATAAGTAGTTGTTCGAACTTAGACTAGATTGCAAATAATGATGGGCAGGTGAAAAAGTAGTGGAACAAATTTATAGGTGCTGGTGGCATCACTGACAGAGTGCTGAGACATGGGTCAATCTGGTGTGGAACATCTTTATGGTATGTAAGTCACTGTGACTTAAATTTTATAAAAATACTCTAGCTAATTTTTTTGTGTGCATTTGAGTTTCTAAATTGTGTTAGATTATTTTTTCTCTCTGAATTTGAAATCTAGTTGTTGTTTATGAACATGGTAGAAGTAGAATGCAATATCATAGCATGTAGACATTGAATACAATTTATTTTTCTCCTTGTTCCAGCTTAGTTTATTCTCCTCCTATGTCATATATAGGTGCCTGGCAAATTGTTCTCACCACATCAAAAAAAATTATGAATTAGGTTCTAAGTAAGGAGAGAAAAACAAAGTGTTGACGAGGATTCAAGGAGTTAATAGGTAGAGGTAAGAAGAAGGATAACAAATCATCAGAGTCCAGTCCCACATGATAGATCACATAAACACCAAGGAGTAATCAAAAGTAACAAAGACAACACAAAGGTGTCTGAGAGCTTTATGAAACTAGAAGAAAGACCATTTACGATGTTCGTAGACAACTTACATGAAGACACGTCAATCCAATAGTTATTGGAGATATTCAGCCAACAAGGACAGGTAGTTGATGTCTATCTCTCAAGAAAACAGAGGCAAAAAACAAGACTCAAATTTGCTTTTGTAAGGTTTGCGTACAAGAACCATGCGGTGAGAGCGGCTAGAGAACTCAATGGTTGGAGAGTGATAGGAGCATCCCTACTAGTAGCGGAGGCAAGATATAAAAGAGGATTAGATGGAGACAAACAATTGGGGCAAGATAAAACAACTATAGTCTCAAAGAAAAGTTCAGAAGGTGAGATGGATGAAGAAAGAAACAAAATGAAGCAGAACATCGATGAAAGATCTTTCAAGGAAATCCTGATGAACCAACCGATCAAGGAAGGAATAATGAATGATAGAGAGGAAAATAAAAATGCCTCAGTTATGCTTGAAGAGATAAGAGGAAGGTCAGATAGCAACATGGTGAATATGTTAGAAAAAAAAGTATTATTGAGAAATCAGTTATTCCCTTGGAAGCAAAAGATTTAACCACAATTTTGTTCAAGGACTGGCATACGTTGAAGGAAGTGAAGCCTTTAGGATCCTTCAAGATGTTGTTGGTTTTCGATTCTGAGAAAAATTATGTTAAAAGCTCTTAACTCGCCTTTTTTGTTGAATTATTTCGGAGAAATTAGACGATGGACAGTGGGTGAAATGAATAGATCTCGCAAAGTTTGGATTGAGATGTTTGGGATTCCTTTTCATGCGTGGTGTGAGGAGAACGCTCACAAAATTGCTGCCGTTTGGGGTACAGTGTTAAAAGTAGAGGAAAGCTCGATGGAACGACACAACCTTGACTCAATCAAAGCTTTGGTGGACACGTCCTGGGGTCTACCGATTAATGACCGAGTAATGTTAGTGGTGGATGGTGATAAATTTAAAATTTTTATAAAAGAAACATGGGGGGTGGAAAAGATAACAATTTGGGAAACAGAGAACAGATTGGATGCGGAGATGGAAAAGCAAAATAATGAAGAACTTTATGGATCAAAAATGGAGGAGAAGATAGAAAGTCAAGTAATAGGAGTTGAGGAAGAAGATGATGACATGGCAAAAGATGGGGAGAAAATCAAGAATATTTATGTGAAGGGCAGCGAATTAAATGATGACCAAATTCTATTACATAAAGATATGGAAGCACATGAAGATAGGGGTGTTTGTTTAGACTTGCAACAATTAGAAGTTTTAATGCCGCTTAAAAATTCTAGATCCATAAGATATATCTTTGATGATAGGATCTCTCTTGAAGTTATCCAAGAAACTCAATGGGGTCTAAAAGGAGGCCCAAGTCATGATGAGCAAACAAAGGAGTACGGGCTAAAGGGGGAGGAGTCTTTTTCTGGCCCAACTCTACCGCCAAGCTTTGAGGAGTCCATTAAAAAGAGAGAATTGAATATGGGAGCCCCTGAAGAAGAAACAAGATGTGAATTGGCCCAAGCTAAAGAAAGTAATCACAAGGGAAAAAAAAGAAAGCCACGTGAAGCAACGTTAGAAAAAAAAGGAAGAAGAAAGAAAGCTCCAAATGTAACGATGGGAAAGGGGGTTTCATTAGTGATTGCAAAAAATAGATAAAAAAATAGATCCACAAAAGAGAAGGGAGGTAGAACAAAGGTCAAGAAAAGACGAAGTGAGGGAAGAAAATTTTGCAAAAAAGAAGAAACGGTTAAATGTAACGTTGATGAAGGAGATGAGGAAGACGACATTGAAAGGGATGCAATCAAATCATGGAGAATGGGTTTAGAACTTATGATCGAATGCGATAACGAGGATGAACTAGTGAAGTTCCTGATGAAAGTAAGAAAAAACTCAAGAAAGATTCCTGAAGATATCAACGTTAAAACAATGGTCAGAGGAAAAAAGAAACCCTCTCTAAATCAGGTTGGTGACTTAATCTTGACTCAATAGTTGTGTTCTAGAACTGTAGAGGCCTAAGGAGTAAAGAAAAGTTAGATTGTATGAAAGAGATGGTGAAAAAGTATAATCCATGGGTTTTGGATTTAGTTGATACAAAGATAGCTTCACGGATCTAGAAAGGAAAGTTGGCAGTAGATAGATCTATATTAGGGGAACATTAAAGCAGAAAAATTTTGAGATAGCAATTTTGGTTGTTTATGGCGATCATTCTGTTAGGAAAAGAAGAACTCTATGGGAGGAGATCATTAGAGTAAAAAGAAGTATGAATGTCCCCTTCATTGCTATTGGAGACTATAATGAAGTGTTAACTTCTAATGAAAGATGCAGTGAGATAGGTATGATAGATTTCAAAATATGGATGGAAGAGATGAATTTAGTGGACTTGCCTTTACAAGGTAAGATGTTCACGTGGAGAAGGGGAAGTCAAGCGAGTATATTGGATAAGATTTGTGTCGACCCAGTGTGGATTCAAAAGTTCCCACATTCCAAATTGGAGGTGGTGCAGTGCTCAAAATCTGACCATGTTTTGTTATGGCTAAAACCAGATTCTATCGATTGGAACCCATGCTTTTTTGGTCTCTAGATGTTTGGTTCTCAAATCCAAAATTTATTTCAATGATAAAAGAAGAATGACTCAAGTTGGGTAACATTCCAACTCAAGACAAGATGAAATTATTGAAGAAGCACATCTGAAGATGGAATAGAGAAGTTTTTGGGAACATCAATGCAAGGATAAACAAATTTGAAAAAGAAATAGCCAAAGTGGAGATCAAGTTAGAGAGAGGGGAGGAGGAACAGATCAATCTGAGTAGAAGGAGGGCATTGACGGGTCAACTAGAGTTATGGTATAAGAGAAAAAGGAAATATTGGAAGCAAATGTTGAGGGAGAAATATATTAAATAGGTGAATAAAAATTCAAGATATTTCCATACTATGGCAACAATTAGAAATCGAAGAAAACAAGTGGTGGAGCTAAGATACCGTGGTCAAAGGGTAAGGGATCCTAGAAGAATCAAACAACAAGCTCAAAGGTTCTTCATGAACTTATACCACTAAGAGGTTATGCCAGAGATAAAGATCAAGGAAGGAATGCTGAGTAGAATATCTAGTGAGCAGGCAGATGAGATTGAAAAATAGCCCACAATGAAAGAAATCAAAGAAGAGGTCTGGAGTTGTGGCTCTACAAAGGAACCTGGTCCTAATGGCTTTAATATGTACTTTGTTAAGAAAACTTGAGAAATTATTGGAGGAGAGTTTAGTGAATCAGTGACGAGTTTCTTCAGATTTGGTTTCTTACCGAGATCGTTGAACGTGACTTGGGTCACTTTAGCTGCAAAAATGGACACCACGAGCGAGATGAAGGAGTTTCAACCTATTAGTATGATTGGAAGCATATATAAAACCATTTAAAAATTCTGGTAAAAAGGTTGAAGGCGGTATTAGGAAGTTTGGTGGGTGAAGTTCAAACAGCTTTTATACAATATAGACAAATCCTAGATGGAGCCTTTATTGCGTGAGAAAGAGTTGCATGGATAGAAAAGAAGAAAATAAAGGGATCATTGTGAAATTAGATTTTAGAAAAGCGTACGACATTGTTAGATGGAACTTTTTTGATCTTGTTCTTGAACGCATGGGTTTTGGTGCCATTTGGAGGGGATGGATACAAGGACTATTCAAAACAGCAGCAATGTAAATTCTTGTCAATAGAATCCCAACTGAGCCATTCCAAATGAGGAGAGGACTACCTCAAGGTGACCCTATCTCACCCTTCCTTTTTGTTTTAGTAGCTGAAACGTTGAATAAAATGTTGCACTTGGCAAGAGAAAAAGAGTTCATTAACGGTTTGGAGATTGGGAAAGAAAAAATTATCTTGTTCCATCTTCAATTCGGTGATGATACAGTACTCTTTTGTCCCCCTAATCGTGTTACTTTAGAGAACTATAGGAGAATTCTTGATTGCTTTGGTATGATGTCGGGTTTGCAAATCAACTATCATAAATCTACTTTAATTCCGGTAAATGTGGCAGTATCGGAAGTGAAACTGTTGGCAGATAAAATGAGGTGTTCTATGGGCATATTACCTGTAATTTACTTGCGCATCCCGCTGGCTGCTAATTCAAAGAAGTTAGCAACTTGGAAACCGGTGCTAAAAAATATAGAGAAGAAATTATCCAAATGGAAGGCGGGACTTCTATCTAGAGCTAGAAAGCTAACAATGATTAAGGCGGTCTTAAATAATCTCTCAATATACTATTTGAGCCTCTTCAAGATGTCTAAAGCAGTGACGAAGAAAATAATTGCACTCCAATCGGCATTCTTTTAGGGTGAGAAGGATGGTAAAAAGAATATGTCAATGATTAGTTGGATTTAGATTCAAAAACCAAAAGAACATGTAGATTTAGGAGGGGGACATTACTATAAAAAATGCAGCGTTAATTTTCAAATGGTGGTAGAGATATGCAGAGGAAGATAAATCCCAAGCGAATCGTGGCTTCTTGCAATGATATGGAGCTAAAGGAATCTCTTCACGACTTTAAGGTCCCTAACTCTGCTGGACCATGAAAAAATATAATTATTGTGGGTAAAGCAAAATGTCCCTATGAAGACTATTGCGGGTCATAGATTAAGGATGTGTGTAGGAAATGGGAATAAAACAAAATTCTAGGAGGACAGGTGGCTAGGAGACTTTAGTCTCAAAGATAAATTTTTGAGACTCTTTGTCATATCGAGTCACAAGAATGATGTGATTGCAATTGTGGTTTTTGGGATGGTCTCTTATGGAACTGGAACCTTCGATGGAGGAGGAGCGTTTTTGAGTGGGAGCGTAAACATTGTAAGGAATTACATTCTTGTTTGCAAAATATTTTCTTAAATGCAGGTACAGAGGATAAAGTTGTGTGGACGTCCAGGACAGATGGAAGCTTCACTATCAAATCAATGATAAATGTTGTAGAGGAAAAAATCCTTGGTTTTGCCGAATCTAAACACTTCTTTGATAATATATGGAGAGGAGCTATTCCCCAAAGGTGAAAATGATGTATTGGTTTGCGATTTTGGGAAGACTGAACATAAGAAAAAGGATAGCAAGGTTGAATATTATAGGAGAGAGTGAGACTACTTATGGACTGTGTGAACGACATGAAGAAGATGAAAATCATCTCTTTATTCATTGCAAGTTGGTGGAATTTTTGTGGGCAAAAGCATTCCAAGAGGGCGGGATATAGTGGGTTAAACTGGCGGAGTTAAAACAATTTTTGGAGGCTTGGTGCGATTAAGAAGCGACTAAGTGTGGAAGGAGGAGATGGATCAATCTCTGGTTTGCGGTTATTTGGGTGGTTTAGAGAATAAGAAATCAAAAGATATTCCATAATAAAGTAGATCAAGTAGAGGACATTTGGAAGAAAATAAAATATCATTGGAAGAAGTAGGATGGCTACATCAAAGGGAAGAAGCAAGAGAGGAGGCAGGTGAAGAAAAATAAGTATGAAGAGAAATATCACTCAAAGGAGTAACCAAAATAGTTTGCATTGGTGGCTTTGTGTTGATTTTATCTATGAAAAACAAATGGTAGCAACGGGAGGATATCTTATAAATGCAAATAATTTTTTTGGTGGCTTTTTCTGTGAGTTTTGTGATGTAAGTAAATTAGTGGTAGCTAAAATTCAGGGAGTGAAAAATGTGATACAATTTATTTTGGAAGAGTCAATTAGTAAAATTAAAGACTTGCAGGTGATGTCAAATAATCAAAGTTTAGTGGATTGGGCATTAAGAAAAGACTACAAAGAATGAAACTTTAATTTTGAAAAAAATAAATTCTTGAATCTGCTACATAATTTAGAAAATTTACAAGTTTATTTTACAAATTTGAATGATTTCAAGCATTTCAGCACTTGGAAAAACTTTGCAAAATTCGAAGATTGTCAAAAAATTTATAGGTGTGACCGTTTCTGGTAAAGTAGTTGCTGCTAGCAATACAGATTTTTCTGGATTGTGTTTGGTTCTATTCTCTTTTTGTCTTGATAGTCATGCCGAAGAGACTTTAGAGTATAGAATAAGACATCTCTTCTATAGTAGAGTGGTTTGTATTTTGTTTGAGATTGTGGTGGTTTGAGTTTGATAGATGGTATTTTGTTTTAAGTGTTGTATTGTGCTTGATCCTTCATATACTTTGGTTAAGGATGTGTTGTGTTGTTTGGCATATATAATGATGTCACCTCTCTCTTTGTGGTCGAAAACCTTGCAAAATTGATTAAAAAAAATAATAATAAATAAAGTATGATCTGTGTTGCTGTCGGGGATATTTTAAAAAGAGGCTATCACCAAACTAAGGATCATCCTTGATTCTAACAATTTTACTTCTTTCTATTGGCCACTTAATACCCTTCTCTAATGCCTTATGACCTTTTAGAAGATTTCTCCATGCTCATGCTAGGTTGGTGCCAATCTCAGCCTAAAATTGAGTACTTGAATTATCTACTTCTATAAACTTTGAAAGGCAGAGTGTTCTTTTGTGATTAAGCGCCATTCTTGTTTTGCAAACATTGTCTGGTTAAACGTCTTTAGGTTTTTGAAGCCAGTATCTCTATGTGCCTTAGGTATACTCATATTATCCCAACTAATTAACTGCATTCTTTTTTATTGTAATGTTGTCCCATTAAAATTACATCATTATTTTGTATAGCTCATCAATTAAAGAATCTGGTAATTTAAAATAACTCTGCATATACATAGATATGATTGAAATAACAATATTAAATAGAATTTTTCATCTACTAACAGATAGTAAAGAACGTTTTTAAAACTATAATTTTATCATTATTTTTTTTTAATGTAGTTAAAAATTTATATCTTTGATCTATTAACTATCACTAATATTCCAATTATTTATCTTGAAGTCTAACATATTTGATGCCGAGAATCTCTGCTAATTTTTTGTTTATTTTTTTTGGTGACTTTTTGGTGACTATTTATTTGTATGTATATATATTCACATTTTACATTCATTTACTTGTTTTTCCTATTCTTTTTTTTTTAATTTATTTTCCTTTTTAGAATATATTTTTTTATAATTATTTTGTAATTATTATTGTAATTATTTGTCCTTTTCTGGGTTTACTTGTTAATTTTTAATTTTTTATTATTCATTATAACATTTTGCAAAAATTAGTCAAATTAATTTTTTTTCTTTGTAATTATTGCATTTTTGAGGAGACATAAGCAAAAGATATAATGCATAAATATACAAATAGCAAGGTGTTTAATCTTTAGATAAGATAAGATATTATTTTAACTTATTATGATAAGTTATTTTATAAAATCTGAACTTAATTATAAAAGTTAATTTAATAGAAAACAATATATAAATTAATATAGGATTCAATGTAAAATGAATACAATACCTACTAAGAAAATTCTTCTAATAATAAATAGAGCCAGACAATTAGCTCACAGCTTTTTAATAATAAAATTGATTAGAGACTTGGAGTGAGTATTGTGATTTGTAAATGTAAGATTGTATTTATTTATAAGAATGAGGCATTAAGATAGAAATACTGAAATATAAAATTATATTTGATAGATAAAATATAAACAAAAAATACTAAATTAATATATTTTATATTCATCTTAATAAAAAAATACAAAAATATTAACAAAAAATACTATTTTTTTTTATTATTTTTATTAATTTTTTATAATTATACTTTTTATTATTATATATTTTTTTAAATTTTTTAAATAAAAAATAAAAATACATTATATTTTTTATTTTATTATTAAATAAAATATAAAAATATTAAATTTTATGTTTTTATGTTTTAATATTTTATTTTTAATATTTTATTTTATTTTATTCTAAAAAAACAAACGCATCGCATATTGTAGATGGATGGAAGTTGGGAACCGCCAATTATTGTGTGCGGTACGTAGTACGTACAAATGGTACAAGATGGCAGCCAGCCTCACGAATCATGATCAAGTAGTTGCCCTTCCTTCACAAACCTTAACCAACGTCTTTGTCTTATGCTATCTTCTGTGGAAATTGGAATACCTTCAATATTTTTTATTCTCTGTCCACTGCCACTTGTTTTCTTCGGCTTTTTGAGATTTCAAGAGCCACTCAATTTTCTTCTGTCCAATACTCTAATTCCCTTCCCCCATATCTTCTTCAACGAATTTTTTATTTTTAATATTGGAGTGGTAGTGGTGTTTTTTAAAAATGTGGATTGTTGAGGTGTTATATTCAAATGGAGACTAGAAAAGCAGAAATCGGACGATTCGATTTATTAGAAGTACAGAAATCGGACCGTTCGATTTCTAGATGTACACAAATCGGACCGTCCGATTTGTGAGAGACACACAAATCGGACCGTTCGATTTGTATTTAAAAAAAATTAAAATATTTTAGATACAGAAATCAGATTTCCGATTTGTATACTTTCACAATTTTGGAAAACACAAAAAATTACAATGTTATGGTATATCATATCACCACTTCTACTTCCATAATAAAAAAAATTAGTGCTTCTTCAACAGCAAGATCTTTCTTTCACTCATCCAATAGCTTTAGCTTCTTAGCTTATATATTCTCTATTTTTTTTTACAAAAATATTTTAAAATATTTTAAAAAATTTAACATTTAATTTGTTATAATTTTATATTTAGTTTTTTTTTTTAATTTGTTTTCATTGTATCTCTGAGGTTAATACCCTGAATAGAGATGTATAATTTTTTTATTATTCTGAGTTTAATTTTAACATATTAACGAAGTAAATAATTTTATATAATTATTTAATTAAATATTATATCTTTAGATGATATTTTAAAAACTGAGTTTAAAAACTATATATTTTTAATGATGTGATAATATGAGATTAAAATTTTTTGTAAAGTTATTTTGTACCGTCTATTTATAAAAATGAAATTCTTATTATATCATATAAAAAATAAAAAACGTATCGATAGACTCGTTCATCCTTTTTTTTTTTTTTTGGGTACAAGTTCTGGAACCTCTCTTTTTGGGACTTTGTTCTGCCTTGCTTACACGAGATGAAAGTTTTATGTTGTTTAGAAAATATTGGGCTTCCGTGGACAAAAGTGTTTCACATTCATAACAGCTGTAGATATGGTTTCAGTTATGAGTTATGACCCAAGAGTCCAAGTCCATAAGTAACCCACGAAAAGGTGATCCAAAATTCGAAATTATATACGGTTTATCCAAAAAAAAAAAAAAAACTATCCGTTCTTTAAATTAGTCCCAAATTTTTTTAAACTAAATTTATCTTTAAAAAATTTTAAGATAGTTATATTAGTTTTTCTATTATTTTTATTATTAATAGCGTCAAAATTTATTAACGTTACAGGTTAGTGACATTATATTAATCACAACACACAATTGATCATCTTAATTAGCTATTAATACGATATATCAAACCAGTTTCGAATTGAGGAGACCTTAAGATATTTAAATTCTTTAATTTGGGATTGATTTGATTTGATTTCATAAACTTGTCATATTAACTATTAATTAAAACTACTAAATATATGTTGTAGTATCATTTAATGTGTCATATTAACAAATTCTAATGCCATCAAAAACAGAAGTGGTGAAAAGATTAATATGATCAAGTTAAAATCTTTGAAAAAAAAAATTTGATTTAAGAAATTTTTCGAGAATCAATTTAAAAAATAATTAATCTTTTAAGAATGAATTTGACCATTTATTCATATTTTAAATGTAACAAAAAAATATATATTAAGCTATGATAAACAAATTTAATTTTAATATAATTATAGTATGAAAAATAATTTACCAATTTTTTTTGAAAAAATACTAGAGAATTATTAAAATTTATTATTTTTGGCCATCATTTAACCATTAATGTTTAAAAGTATGAGATAAAATATATTGTTAAATTACCAGACTAAAGAAATTAAATTAAAGGAATTAAATTGATGATTAATTGATGACAAAAAATAATAAATTTTAATAATCAAAATTAGATTAAAAAAATTTTGATGGCCAAGGATTAATTCGTCGCGTTTAATTATCAATTTTACTATATCTATAGGAAAAGTAGGATGTCCAAAATCTAATTCCGCCCGAAACCGATCCGAATTCGTTGTATATTTTGTCGGGTTTAGGTTTATCATTTCTACTTGATGTTATTTTTGTGTCAGGTTCGGGTCATCCAATTTGGTCCAAAGTTATTTGTTACGATAAAAATATATATTTTAGAGTGAAATTAGTAAGGTTATATTATATTTTTATATTTTAATTAATATTTTTTATGTTATACGGTATTATTTTTGTTTTAAAATAATTTATTTTAATATAATTATGGTATAATATTTGATAAATTTAATTTTTAAAAATAAAATTTTATTATTTTAATATATAAAATTTATAAATTTGTATATTAAAATAATACCAGTTTAATCCAACCCGGCCCGGCCCGGCCCGGCCCGGCCCAGCCCATGATCACCCTCGGGAAAAAGTAAAAAATTATTTTTTCTATGTTGTCCGCTTCAGTTCACCCAGCCATTTTAAACCGTCCTTGAATGGCTTAATCCCTACAGACATACAGTTACCCTTACCCATGAATTCCGTTTAACTTTGGTGCATGCACTGACCACTCACGTGATAGGAAAATAAATTAACCAATAAAAAAAAAGTAAATTAAGAAAATGTATTTGGAGAGTTGAAACAAAAATATTGAGAGTGAGGAGAGGGTAGCAATTTTTAATATTTTTATATATGGAAAATTTTCAATTATTCAATCTTTCGCCCCCAATTCGATTTCAGATTCAGTTCCTAATCTCTCTTTCCGCTTCTCTCTCTCACACGTAACGAGGCACACACCAAAGTAACGGTGGCGAACCCAAATGCAATGGCGACGGCGTCAGAGCCCTCCGCCTCCGCCGCAGACGACGAGGAACGCCGCCGCTCCCTTCAAATCGAGTCTCTCCATCTCGTGGACTTCCGCCAACTCTCCCAATCGGAGCTTTACTCGCTCTCCCTAACCTCCTCACCCGCCCAACACCGTTGCCAAGACGACGCCGTAATCCCTAAAATCGACCGCTCCGTCTTCAACGAGTCCGCCGGCAGCCGCAAGCAGACGTTCTCCCGCCTTCGCCTCGTACCGCGTGGTAAGCAACCCAAACCCGCCCCTTCCCCTCCCGCCTCCGCCGCCCACATTCCCCTTGACGAAGAAAACTCCAAAATCATAGAAATGCTTCAGAAGCTCTTCGGCGTGGAGTCTCTCCGCACCGCCGCGCGAGACGGCGGGGGAGGAGGCAGCAGCGTAGGCTATAACGCACTCGTCCCCTTCCAGGGGGAGTTCAAGTCACCGGAGCCGAACGTCTTCGCGCTCCAGAACATTCCGATCTGCGACGTCGCGGACGATAGCGCGATGAAGAAGCGGAAGCGAGGGCGGCCGCGGAAGAACGAGAATTCGATGGCGATTGTGCCAGTAGCATCGCCTCTTCCTCCGCCGCCTCCACCGAAGAAGAAGGAAGATGGTGAGGGTTTTGTTGACCCGGTTTTGGAAGAGGTGAAGAAGAGGACGGTGGGGTTAGAGAATGAGGCTCAGGTTGTTGAGTTCTTGGAGGGTTTGAAGGGAGAGTGGAGTAGTCAAAGGAAGAAGAAGATGACTGTCGAGGCGAGTGAGCTTGGTTCTTTCTTGCCGGCTGGGTGGAAGGTCTTGCTTTCTGTCAAGAAGAGAGCCGGTCGTGCTTCCATTGTTTGTCGCCGTTACGTAAGGTTTTTCTCTTTGCTCATTTTATTTTTATTTAGTTTTGTTTCTTTCATTTGATTGTTTTGCTAGCTATAGATGCATGAAAGTGTGGTATGTTGTGTTTAATTGATTGTTCGAATTCAACGGCTGAATGATTTGTATATGGAAATTAAATTGACCTATGTGTGTCATTTCCCTGAATTGTTATTTGTAATGTGATAGTTCTTTGCATATATCCTATAGAGGTAGAGATTTGTAGCATTATTGTTATCAAGACTTATGTGTTGTTCTAGAGTTTTATAACACTATTATAGTATTAGTAATATCAATCAAGGTTTCATGTGATAGTACTTTGCAGATCCGAGAAAACAAAGCCTTGAATTCAACTATTGTTTATTGATTGATTGATTTATTTATTTTTTTATTGTTTTGGTCTCACAGTTCTCCATTGGAGGGAATTGTGTTCAAGTTCACGTGTTTGTTTTCTTCGCATTGTTGTGATGCTTGGCCAGTGTCAATTTATTTTTATTTTTGTGGGTCTTTCTTAAAGAATTTAATTCTAAGCATATTTCTAGTGCAAGCTATTGTAGCCTAGCATATTTCATTTTTTTAAACTGATCAGTTTTTCCTATACATGATCAACTCGGTGGAGAATGACACTCAATTTTCTTAGCGAGTCTAGTTTTAATTACACTCTCATTGTGAAGTTTTTACAAACCAATCATTGTTGTTGTTTTTTTTTTCTTTTAATTTTTTGGGGAGGGAGAGGGGGATAATATGTTCTTTGTTAACTTCTGATATTCTCAAGAAGACATTTCATCACATTTTGTGTTTGATCCAATTAATTTTGACTTTATTTTTTGAACAATGAATTGAAAATATTTCTCGTTTGGTGAAAATATAACAATTGATGTGGCTAACTCCTATTATCTCTGTCTTCCTCTTTGATTTGCTGTTGGTGTTTACCATCAATTAGGAGTAATTGACTAAGAAACAAAAATTAGAAAATGGATGGAGGGATGAGTGAGATTGTTGGGATTTGAAGGTTGATGGATTAAATTGATAGAATTGTTTTTTAGGAGTTAGTTGATGAGTTTTGATTTTGAAGAGAACTCCATTTGAATCTTCAAACCCTTCTCTTCTCTCCATTTCCCTCCAAAATCAAAACACAAACACACCCTAACGAACAAGAATGCTGCAAGTATTATTTCTGAGGATGGCAAATAGATTTTATTAAAATATTTAGTTGTGATAGCCATAACTTGAATTCTAATGGTAGAGACATGCATATATGCTTTCTTGTAGTTATAACTTCTTATACATATATATACATATATTAGATTCTTAATGGATTTCCTTAATTTGTTGCTTTGCAGCCCTTATGGGCAGCAGTTTGAGTCGTTCAAGGAAGTCTCTGCACACTTGCTTTCGTTTTGTGGAGAAGATATAAATATTGTAAAATCTAGTTATCCCGATGACAGTCCGCAGTATAATATCAATGTGCCATCTGGAAGTGTAAGCTATTATATTTGTGATGTTTTTCTTATTCTGTTCCAAAAATGAAAGACAGAAATTTTAGGGTTTTCTTTTCTTCCCTGTCCACCTCCCATCCAGCAGGTTCTTTGTTACGGCCCTGCTGGAGACGTAAAGCCTGATGCTGATGCAAGCTGTCTAAGTTTAGCTAGAACATCTGTAGAATCTCACCATAAAACGCAAGTTAGTGTTCCATCATCAACTGAAAGAGAGAAGCTAAACACTCTGAATGAGAATTCCAGTAGCTCTTTGGCTGGGGGTTGTAAATTAGGAGATTTTATTGGTGGAGTCTTTGACTATCAAACTGCAAATTATCGATCCATGATGGATGGTACCCATAATGTAAATTCAGTTCGCGGATGTTCAATTGAGGAAGATAGAGTTCTAAATCAGAACACGGTTGATATCATTGAAGTTAGTGGTGCTGCCTGCAATCCTATTCCTTTGGTTCTCCCAACTCCTGTCACCAATAATGAGAGTGGTATTATTCAACATTGTGATGAAATGAATTCTGTGACGTGCATAAGAAATGGTGTTAGTGATTTTAGTACCAAATGCCATGAAACTGCTCCCTGGGGAAATGCACAAACACTTGTTGACAACAATGGGGATGGTGTTTCTGAGAGACTAGTGGAAGATGAGCAGAATGTAGGTTCTGGAAGCAACAGGCCTTTTCCAAATGCTGAGGGGAAACGGTTTATAGGCAACAATTTAGAGATTAGTGATGGAAAGCTTGCTAAGGATGACAAGCAACACATTTTGTGTAGTGATCAGTCTGAAGTTAAAGATGTTTCTAGTAATTCTCAATTGCAGAGTAGTTCTGATGGATTTTCTCTTCCTCCATCTCAGAAAGAAATGAAACATTTTTCTATAAATAGTTCAGACAGAATGCAAAGTTTTATGCTGACAGAGTCTGCTATCGGAGACTGTTTTGACGGTGAATTATTACCTATTGACAAGAGAATTTCCCTTCCCACTGGCCACACAAATAATGTTTCTTTAAGCACGTGCACAGAAGGTGCCTCTGACTGTGGTGGGGTTGATGTTGCCCCTAATCTTTCAGTAGGAAATAATGTCAATGATAATCACGATCCTCCAACTGTTGAGCTTGTGACAAGCTTTGCAGAGGAAAAGAATCCATTGAATGACCAAAATCACAGAATAGACTATTTGTTGCAGACAAGTTCGAAATGTAACTTACTAACTCCTCCTGATGATGAGCAACCCTCGATTTTTGAAAATCTGTATGATATTTCTGCTGGTACCTTTGATGCTGCTTTCATGGAGCCTCAATTAGGGCTTGGTTCTCACAATAATGATGTTGCAATAGATACATATGCTAATGAAAGCATTATGCAGGGAACATTGCAAGGTTGTGAATCTGTTGCTCTTGGTAGCAGTGTTTTAAACCCATTTGATAAGCAAAGTGATAATGCAAATAAATCTTGCTTATCAGAGAATGCCAAGAGTGAGCAAGTTGACATACTTCAAACCAACTCTATGGGTATGCCTGACTTTCATTAGCAGTCAGATAGTTCGGGTGCAGATAGGCTGACTAACAAATATGCAGTGGATTAAAAAGTTTCTGAATTAAACATGTATGGTAGACTGGTAGTTCTGCAGAGTGCTCTGGTGGTAACCACAAGGCTCTGCTTGTATATTCTCAACTTCCTGTGAAGTGCGATAGCCTAGAAAAGGTAATGAAACACCCTTATATTCAGTGTATAGAAAATTATTTTATGATGAACTCGTGTGTCTAGGGATCTTCGATACCTCTTTGATCAAATTGTTGCTGAAAAAGGTTCAATTTTTCAGGTTGTTTGATGAGATAACAACATAGTGGTTAGCATGAAATATTTGCTTATGCATGCTTTTCTGTGTTTTTTGTTTTGTTAAATCAAAGTTACACTAGATGTAGATTCTCTCTCTCTCTCTCTCTCTCTCTCTCTGCTGATTCCTTTTCCTTTTGGTACTAGACAGAAAATTGGTTGGAGGCAGCATTATTTTGTTGATAGATTCAGAAGTTTGTGCTGGTGGCATCTCCATTAGAGATCATTTTGCAGTTCTGGTGTGATGCTTCTCATGCTTCTTGCTAGTACTCAGATGCTTGTTTTTCAAGAAGTTCCCTTTTGTTTTTTCATTTTTGTAGACTGGTATAATGACATCAAAATTAGGTCTATTCTAGATGTTAGTTAGGTTGATCATATGTTGGAGCTATTCTTTCCCCTATTTTTTTTTTTTTTTTTGGAGAAATTCCAAATTACCTGATGATTTTGGTCTTTGACAAGAAAATAACCATTGCACCATCCTATTGATATTGTTTTGAGATTCTTTATCTTATGTGTACTGCCTGGTTTAAATTCCTTATCACATTTATTCGATTTTAATTGGTGTTCTCATCGCCATAACAAATTGGCTACTACAACCTTGCACTTATGAGGAAGATGAATTGGTTTTTTTTTAGCATGATGACTGATGAGCATGGAATTATGAGGGAACTCAAGGGTCGAGAGAGATCTAGTATTTAATTTCCCTTTAAAAGCTAACACTTAAAGAATCAAAGACAGTCCCTTTTATTACTGCATTAAAGATAGTCCCTCATATCATATTGAAAGGATTTCTTTCAAGATAGCCTAAAGTGATTATAATCTAAATTTTGATTTGATAACAGACAATAAATTTTGTAACTATAATTGTAGTCTCCTTTAGATTGTTACATTTTAAAATTGTAACATGATATTCCATCCTAAACAAGGAGTATGAAAGTAACTTTGGGTGAATCAAATAGGGAAATTGATTTTTTCAAATTTTTTTTCTGGTAAAATGTGATTTTTTACCTTACACTTTTTAAGTGAGACAAAAAGAAAAATATGAGAAAAGATATTGAATGATAAAAAATAATATTTTAACAAATAATTAAAGAAAAAAAAATTAAGATTCACTCTAATCAAATTGAGTGGCTTGAGTTGAATTTTAACACACCAAGGATCATCTAATCAAATTAATCATATGCATGATTTCTGAAGTGGTGCAAGGATAACTCAAATAGTTATGCCATCTAATCATAATTGATCTACGATTGATTTCTGAAGTGGTAGATGGACATGTCAAATATTTATATCTACGGGATAGGGATGTGAATGGGTCGGTAAAATTGGGTTTGATGTGATCTAAATTTGACCCGAAATATATACCGGGTCTATTTGTCAGACTCGAACCCGGTTCTAGACCCGATGAAACCTATACACTTTCGGGCTACGATTATACCGGGTAAAAATCAGGCCGTTAATATTACATTACCTTAATACCTTCTTATAAGTTAGCATGTGAAAATATCCAAATTTTCAAGATTCTAACCATTATTTGACATGGTAAAATTCACTTAAAAAAATATAATAAAAACTAACTCTTCTCTAAAATTAAAGCATAACCATAATCAATACTAATATTGTTTAATAATACCCAAGTCACCAAATATTTAAATTAATACAAATAACACAGTATTATGTATTAGTCTAAAGTCTTATACATTTTAAACATATAGTCTTATAATGACTAATAACACAAAATATTAAGGTTTACAATACTTAAATTCCACATAAGAATAACCATTATTCATTTATTCATCACTAATAACACAAAATATTAATTGTATATGATGACCGGGCCACCGGACCGAGTTCGGGTGACACCAGCTATGGCCCAGACCCGACTGGAAATAATGACCGAGTCTATTTTTGAGACCCTACCCGACCCTAGACCCGGTGAAATCACATCAAATTAACCCTTAAAGTGTTCGGAACCGGACCGGATTTTCGAACCGGACCGAGCCATACACACCCCTAGAACGGGATAAGTTTACTATTAAACATAAGTTTTTATTATTATTTCATGGCCTAAAATATTGTTTTGGAAAAACTACCAAAAGTACTTATGAAATTTACGAATACTGACAAAATTATCTATAAACTAAGAAAATTAACGATGTACCTTGAAAGATGGGTTCCGTACAACAAAAATATCAAAACCCTAATTTTTTGTTAATTTTTTTAATAAAATTTTCAAACTACTCCACCATTAACCTCAACTCACTTTTTCAACCTTTCATAACCCAACCTACACTTTTAAAATCTTTGCCATGGAGTCCAAAACTACTCCTACAACAGACTAGCCTGAAATCAATGGTGGTGGTGGAGGATCGGACCTCAACCACTTTAGTCATAAGTTTTCGAACCCTCTTTATGCATACAGACAGCACCATGACCCCTCTCTCTTCTCAGGTGCGCGACGACAATATTCTCTTCGGCTGGGTCAGGTGCGCCACGACAACGTTCTCCTCGGTTGGGACAGGCGCGCCACGGCGACGTTCTCCTTAGGTTGGGTCATAGGCGCGCGACGAAGGTATTGTAGCCACCTTAAGAGTGAGAAGAGGATGCAGTAAGAGGGGAGGAGATTGGCAGTGATGGAATAGGTGGGTGGCGGACGACAGTGAGAAAGTAGGAGGAGAGTTATGTGACTCTGAGAATTTTTTAGAGAAGGAAAAGTGAGGAAAGAGAAAGAAGTGGAAAAAGAGGGAGTGACGGTAGAACGAGGTTAGGGTGGGGTAGTTTGTGAATCTTATTTAAAAATTAACAAAAAATTAAAATTTGGATATTTTTGTTGTACGAAACCCAATAACTCATCTCTCATAGATACATAGTTAATTTCTTTAATTTATGAGTATTTTTGTCACCATTCATAAAATTTATGAGAATTTTTGGTAGTTTTTTCTATTATTTTTTGTTCGTAAGCAAAAATTTAAAATATATATTCTCATGAATCATTAAGATTTGGAATAAATTTATAAACTTGTAAAATAAATTCATCAATATATAAATTTTATTTATTTATTTCATAGTGTAGATCATTTTATAATGACGAAAACTGAAATTTTAATAATATTAAAAAATATATTTTCATTTAACTTGTTAAACTTTAAATTTATTTTTTAATTTTTATATTTATTTTAAACTAAGCTGAGATATAATTAATTTTTATATATTTTATATTAAATATAATACAAAAATTTAATGTTTTTTAAAGATATTTTTCACGTGTAATTATCTTTATGTGAAGGTGATAGTTAATAATTATTAGATAATAACTACCAACGAGTTATAACTCAAATGACATAATCTCTTCATACTCATCTAGATATTGTGAATTTCAGTCTCACTTTTAATTAAAAAAAATTTATTAAATAATAATTTAGTCAAATTTATTAAATTATCTAATAATTTTTAATTTTTTTTAACAAATTTTGTTTAATGGGGAGAAAATGGATTGTCGTTCGGTGTTAAATAAATAAGGGAACCATCTTGAACAATATGAACAATCACCAATCAAGTACATCCTAATTTAATACTACTAATTAAATTTAAAATTAATTTATTTTTTTAATCCTATTAATTCACATTGTTCACATATTGTTCAAAAATATTGTTAGTTACCTATACTTTTCCAATAAATAATTAACTATTTTTATATTTGGGGAGATAAAAAATAAGGTGAAGGCTGACATGCATATAAAGCATGCCGAGACACTTAAACCAACCATAGTGCTTTAATCTGTTGACGAAAAAGGTAAAGAATGAACCAAGCAAGTGAAACCTCTCTCTCAGACTCTCACGCACTGGTAAAAGCTGAACGGTGATGCCGTTGCCACCACCGATCGTCGCACCCACCAACTGATACCAATAGCAATAACCCCCTTCTTCTTCTTCTTCTTCTTCTTCCCACTCCCCATTTTCCAAACCAACCCAGCCCCTCTTTTTTTTATTCATTTTTCAGAAAAAAAAAGAAGAAAATAAGAATCTATCCATTCAGATTTTGCCACGTCAGATCCTCTCATCTCTGTCTTCACGACCTTCCTTTCATCTCCCTCATTCCCCTCTTTTTCCCTTCAAATCCTGTACGCTATACGATTAGGGTTTTCCATTCCCCCAAACTTCCTTTCTTTTCTTTTTTTTTCCCCCCTAACTTTTTATTTTTGGAAACTCTTTTCGGCTCGGTTTGGTGCCAATTTTTGGTTCGTTCGTTAGTCGAGGGGGAAAAAAAGGAACGAGGGAGATGATGAGGTTTTCGGGATCGGAGATCGTGGTCGCCACGCTGCTCTGTTGGAGCATTTCTTGCACCGGCCAACCGCACAAGGTTTCGGTTTCTGCCGCCGACGCCGCCATATGTCCGAAGGAGACAGTCTTTGATTTCATATTAGGGTTTCGAGATGCGACCTGCTCGCTCCCTGATTCCGTTGGATCCATCCGTTACACTGGTGTCACCGAGGTCACTCATTATTCTCTTTCCCTTTACCTCTTATATTTATTTCGTTTTAATCTGACGTTGATACTGCAATTTTAGGATTATTGCTTTGACTACCCTTTTTGTGATATTGAGATGATGAATCTGTGATTGCTTTAATTTTCAATAATTTGAGTTTGGAATTTGGAAGCTGGAACTGCTTATTATGCTGTTTAGGTTTCATGTCTTCAGCAACTGTGAATCAACGTGCCTTGTTGTTGGCTAGCTAATTTTAGAAACCGTAGGGATTGCATTCGCCAAAGGAATAGTAGGAGTGGTTTTAGGGAGCTTTATACTTGAGAGTTTACAGAGAAAGGGAAGGGGAAGTGGGGAACACCTCAGCAGCTCGCCCTTCCATACCCCGGGGTTTCAGGGTCATATATTTCAGTGTGTAGGATCGTAAGGAGAGGATCCACTTTCACAAGACATGTTCTGCTTTGTCACTGCCATCCGTAGCCCTTCCCACTACCATAGCTCCCAAACAGACCTATGTTATTTTTCTTCGTTGCTGTTATCCGATCATGTATGTTTTCAAAGAAACTTTGATTTGTTAAATCCAGTTCTTAGAACTTCTTTCAAATGTTTATGGTTGCTGATAGAGGATTGTAAGTATGAATTTATGATGCCTAATTGCCTATTGAAACTATGCAGGGAGATGAGGTTACTTTGCAGAAGGCATTGAGTATGGTTCACAAGAATAGTCATGAATATGTAGCTGTACTTTTCTATGCATCATGGTGTCCTTTCTCTCGGATTTTTAGACCAGTTTTCTCAATCCTGTCTTCCCTATACCCTTCCATTCCCCATTATGCTATTGAAGAATCATCTGTTAGGCCAAGGTTTGTGTTTTCAGTCCCAATTCCTTTCTTTCAAGTTTCATGGATTCTTTCCATTTAATGCCTATTTGATTCTTGCAGCATATTATCAAAATACGGTGTTCATGGTTTCCCTACACTACTCATTTTAAATTCTACTATGCGCATTCGTTATCACGGATCTCGGATATTGGGTTCTCTCGTAGTTTTCTACAATGATGTTACCGGTAACATTCATTATGTCACTTTCATATTTGTATTTGTATTTTGGTATTGTCGCTTATGGGTTCATTTATTTTACATAGCTTGAAGATTTGTTAAGCTTAAATTTAAATATTTGATCATTCTCATGCTCTGCATGTGCCTTGGTTGTTCTGTATTGCAATTAAATAGTGTCTTTTACATGTTAAAGGGGGAAAATAAATAAGCGTATCCTGAAACACGCCATGCTTAATGGTTCCACAACAATATTAGAAACAATTAGAATATTTTCCTGTTTATGCAATTTGGGAATTTAGCTGATCATGATATCCCTATTTTCTTTTTAGTTAATCTTTGGTTGTCATTGCAGGAGTTAGGGTTGATTCACTTGATCAACTATCCCTGGATAAAGTTGGGCATCTGTCAGTTCATGAGAGTCATGGTACCACAGAGCAAGAAAGTTGCCCCTTTTCTTGGGCCAGATCTCCAGAAAATTTGCTGCGGCAGGAGACTTATTTGGCTTTGGCCACTGCATTTGTGGTTTTGAGACTACTTTACTTATTTTTTCCTACACTGCTTATGTGTATCCAATATGCTTGGAATAGGGTTCTCCAAAACGTTAGATTAGGGAGCTTGTTGGAACATCCTTTGGTGTATCTGAAGCGAACAGTACAGTCATTTAAATGCCTTAAAGAGCCATGCAAGAGAAGTAATCTGCAGGAAGGAGCAATGAATGCTAAAGCTTGGGCTTCTAAGTCCCTTGCCTCAGTCTCAATTGGGGAGGCTAGCACTAGCCGTGGTACCCACCAGTAAGTATATGGAACCAACCAGTGTTCCCTCATGAAATTGGACATTTGGAATATCCTAAAAGAAAGCATGGCTGCAAGTTATGGCATGTAGTTTTGTGCTCAGTTAAGCCTTATGAGTAGTGAGACCAAATTATGTTACTGATTGATGTAATTCCGTCCCTTATAAAATCCTGCATTCAGCATTCTAGAAAAATCGAGACTTCAATGTGTATAGTTTAAAATGTAGCAAACTCGAGCTGAAATATGTAATTCTTTGACTTTGTAGGTTTACTTGAAGGTCAGTCGACGACCATCAGTTGATAAATTAATTTTTGTTGGGAATGAAGTGAATGTAAATCCTCGTTTATTACTGAGTACTGACTGTATACCATGTTCAGGTACTGGATGTTTGCTTGGATATTTGTAAAAGTTTAATAAGATGATCATCAACAGATATCATATAGAAGCATTGTTATCAAGAGCCATTATTTAAATTTTAAAATACTTGTTTTGCCCCTTTTGGTGATTGAATTCATCCCACTTGAACTAGCCCCTTCCTAGTTCCTCTCATTTGCTGCCTGATGTAGAAAGATAGCTAACGCTTGACGCATTGTTTGTTCTGACTTGATTCTCTTTCCATCTTTTTATGAGCATTGACTAATATTCATAAGTGGGATAAAGGTAGATCATGATGAATCAATTATTAAGAAATCATTAACTCCTTGATACCTTTTCCAAGTGTTCTCACTACTCAAAGTATTTCTTGGAAAACCATCTGAAGGACCAAGGTGCACAGCCCTCTCCCCTTCCCCATTTGGAACGATGGAACAAAATAAAGACGTGTGGACCAAAATCAAAACATCAAAGATATATAGGGTCCATTCGTATCAAATGATAGTAACAGCCATGGATTAGGACCAATCACCGTCCAAACAATCACTACACTAGCACAGATTTTGACATAAAGAAATGGGACATTCTCACACGGACAAAATCTAATACAAAAAAGGCACTTTTACAGCTTTGCATAACTGACTCAACCACGAATTTAGACCAATTATGTGATATACTAATGTATGCATGAATGTATGTATGTATGTATGTATGTGTGTATGTGTTGAAAGATAATGATGATCATCTAAATCTAACGACAACACAAGATATGTCATCTTTACTGTCTCTTTCTAATGCTTCAGCAGTTAATTGCTTTGCTGCTTTCTGTGGTTCTTTCATCCTTCTGGCAATGTCTACTGCCTCTTGATTTGTCATTACCTTCCAGAGTCCATCACTTGCAAGGATTAGAAGATCAGTATCAGCATCTATATCACTTGTTTGTACATCTGGGTCTGACCGCAAATGCGACTTTAAGCTCTTATCTCCAAACGCACGTGATACTGCTAGTTGACCATTCACTCTTGGCACGTCACCTTAGCATTCATTCATTAATTTGTTCATGTTAGTGCCATCCTCAAATCATCACTAATTCAAACACCTTTGCATTCATGTAATGTTTTGTGTATTTGTTTCGGATGGAGAAAGTTACCTGGCAAATTGGAGACAAAACCACCTTTGTTCTCAATACTACCTCGTTCAGTGTTAGGTTCATGGTCTGTGGTCATTTGTAAAGCTTGTCCTTTCTTTGAAAGAACAGCTCTTGAATCACCAACATTAGCAATCCACAACCTGCGTCCATTGATCAATATTGCAGTCACAGCCGTCGATCCACCACGCCCCAAATCGGAACTGTGTGATAGAATTGCCTTATCTGTGCTCTCATATGCTTTTGAGATCGATAAAGTTGGGTCTTCCCAAAACTCATCCTGAGATATCAATTCAAACAAACATTTCTTTAGGGACAAGAAATGCATTCTATTATCTCATTATATCAAGGAGAATAGCATAGAAACATATGGAATTGTACAAACCCACCTCCCTTAAAATGTTGGGGAACAAGTTTTTCTGTAAGTAGGCAGGAACACGGTCTCCAAGGTGGCCATCATAAATTGCAAACAAACCCAATTCTTTGTCTTGAATCTGCACAAACTTGGCAACATGATAATCCTCCATTGGATGATTAGCTCTCCCCTTCACTAGGCTGAAACCATACTTTACTGTCCCATCATGGTTTTTCCCCTTACCAGTGCTTGATGAAGAACGTGTTGCTACAAGCTATAATGCAGCCAAACAAGATTTCAAAATAAAACAATTTGTTTGCTTTCTCAAAACATCTGCAATAATTTGAACATCTAAAAATGATAGAATGAATATCAATATAAAATATGATACATGTTCAAAGAATATTTTCAGATGATATATCATTAACAACATGCTATTGCAGTAGTCATTTGGTCTATTGGGTGGTCATGGGTGCTCCAAGAACAATAGAAAATGGGTTTGTAAGTTAATTGGTATTTGAGTGACTATTATTGAAAACAATTATAAGTTCCAAAGCATGAAGATTCAGACAAAACAAGTATTTCATTACATATCAAAATTGATTAAGTCACTATTCTTATTCTGCTCCATTGTTTGCATAACAGATCAATCTGTAGTGGTTAAGAAGATTAAAGTTGCATACAAAAGTAGTAGTAGTTGAAAAAAAAAAAATTTATTGTGGTTAAGAAGATAGAAGTTGCATAAAAAGAAAAAGAAAGTGGTTGGGAAACGACAGATTGATGTGACATGCAACTAATGAGGCAACTAATCGGTTAATAATCTCTCCTACCTACACCATAATATTATTCACCAAAATTGCTAACCAAGCTAGAAGTTCAAGATTTAGAAAGAAATTCAAGATAAATTATAAAGGAACATTGAATCATTTATCATTCCAAACCACTAAAAAATTCAATATTTTCCATCAAACTAGGAATTTCAGAAAAAGAACTGAAGTTTAGCCTCCAAAGTAACTGAACGATAACAAGAATATAAACACATTAAATTCAAGTTGATCATGGAAATAGTCCTCCACAGAAAACTGAATATGCATCAAATTCAGTAAGAACTAGAGAATAATGTCACATTTTCTTACCTGAGAGTAAGAAGCCTTGAAACAGCACAACTTAGCCATGAAAAAGAACAGCTTTGGAGCAACTTGTGGAATGATTTCAGTTATTTTTCAGCATAGGCTACTCTGCAGACATCTTGAATTCAAATTTGGAGAGAAACCCAATTCAGGAAATCACAGCACTTTTACAAATTCAATAACTTCATGGTCAAAAACAAAAATCCAATAGTCAAAAGCAGAATTTTCATAAACAACAAACCTACCCCATAAAGCCAAAGCATAAGAACAGAACAGAACAGAACAGTGAGTGAATCTCAGCTCACCTATCCAATCAAAATTCAGAAAGGATTCAATTCAACTTGGGAATTGATTAGATGATAGTTTATGCTCACGCTCTTTCTCTCTTTCTTTTCCTCTGTTCAGCTTCCTAGTTCGCACAAGCTTTATATATATATGAACTATGATGATGATTATGACAAAAAAGAAACATAGTAAAAGGAGTGAGGGAGAACATCTTTTGTGGGAGAATCTAAACAAAACGATAATTATTGTGCGAGACAAAAAGGAAGCTTGTGTTATTTTTTCTTCCTTCTCTTGTGTATTGATATTATTATTATTATTTTTATTATGTAACCGTTTCGGAAGCCTTAAACTTCACAAAGACAAAAGATATATACTCCTCTTTTTTTAATTAGAGAGTGATACGAAGAGGAAAAAACAGAGCAATGTTGACTTTGCTGGCTTCTATTGTTTACTGATTTTGTCTCTCTGCTTTATCCAACCATTTATCTTCGCTAAATATTAAAAACATAATAAAATAAATATTTTATTTATGATCTTGCAGAGGGAAATTGCAGGGTGATTCCTTGTTTTCTTTAAAGAGAATAAAATAGTGTGGATAGGGTGTGTCTTTTTAGGGTTATTATCGGATACATCATACATGTAACTTATAAGAATTTGCAAACTTGAAATATATAACTTTTCAACCATGTTGCGTAAATGTCAATAATAAATCATTAATTATTTGTATAAAATATACATTAAGAATATATGTGTATATATATATATATATATATATATATAATATTTTTTTATAATTTTATCACCTCATCAGAATAGTTTAACTCTAAATTTTGGGTTAATGATATTTGGACCTCAATATTAGGTGTCACATTATTGTAATTTGTAACATATCATATACTAGGGTCCTCTCTTCTAATTTTCATTCCCCCCGCCCCCCCTTTTCTTTGACACACTATTTTTTTTTTGGCTTTATCTTTTAATTTTAATATATCTTTTGAATTGCAGACGTATTTTCCATTTCAAACATGGTTAATTAAAATGGTATTAGTGATATTCAAATCTTTATGATTCCATCAAAAAGCATAGATACTAATTAAGAGGGCTTTCAACAAGGTTTAGCCATTTTGCTAATGAGTAAAGACACGTGTTAAAACTTCTAAAGAAGTGATAGAAGAAATAAAATCTTAGAGAATTTTAATATAATGGACATTTGAACTTTTTTCTAAAAAAAGAAAAAAATATATATAATAAGTACTTTTAAAATACTTTGTTCATTAACAAAAATAATTCCTTTAACTTAGGTTTCATATTTCTTATTTATATTAAGAGGAATGCTAGGAGGCCAGCAACTTTTATGATTTGTAGCCATCAAATAGCTATCAATGATGGTTTTAATGGTGTGAAATTTCATCCAATGACTTACTTTTCTTTGCTAGTTATATGCTGGCCAAAATTTAACAAAGTTGTTGGTCCTCTAGACTTTTCCTTAAATATATATCAACATCAATATGATTAATTATAAAAGGTAGTTTAATTGAAATGACCTTGTTTTTCTAGTGCATTATTCATCAAGTAGTTGAAATTTTCAGTGATTACAATAATCAAAACCATAGGTCGTTGACCAATGAATTGAATTGGTCCGAATTTGACTCTGATTGTATAATCAATATTCAATGATGATCATCTTTTACAATTCTTTCATGACAAGGCTAGCTAGTACTCATCATCCACTCAATATACAACGTTATTTGTTGGTTGAAACAAGAATTTTAGACCGTAATATAAGAATAAGACAAATAAAATAAAGATAGTTTTATTCAAAAAGGAAACCAAAAGTTAATTTTTGGCCATTGGAACAAGTCAATTAACAGCAGGCCATCTTTTTTATAATTTCTTTAATATAAGCCATTTTTTGCATAATAGTTGCAAGTTTGCTTTGATTTTTATTACAAGCTTTTGTTTTATTTTTCAAAGTTTAAAAGTCACATATTGCTATAGCCTTAATTTGTTTTCACATTGATATATATTATGAGCTTTTGTTTGATAATCTTATTTAGAGAGAGGATATGATTCGATTACTAAATAGAACACATACACCATTACTTACATAAATTAAAAATTTAAGCATTTTTTTAACTAATAAAGCAAGGAGGGAAGAGACTTTTACCATAAATATGCGGCATAACATATATAAAAGTGATATTCTACATTTCTTTTAGTATGCATCTAATTATGACTTAGCTTCTTTCTAATTACTAGCAACATATCATGCATATAACAAAAGAAACCCTTATGTAGTAACATATATGTTGTCTGATTGTGCATATATCATCATGCATGTTGAGAACTTTTTGGTTACTAAGAACTATTTTTTTTGTTTTTAGAATACATTAAAGTTAAAAAAAAAATGAATTTATATTATTTTTTTTAAATTGATATAGAACTACACCAAAGATTATTTTTAATTTCATATATTTTTATATTAATTTTAGAAATACTTACTAAATATATCCAAAAATCTATACCATGATACATGATTTTTTTTTCTCGATAATATCATCTTGTCAAAAGAAGGATTTAAATAATAAATTAATATATTTATAGAGAGAAACTTTGGAGGTGTACAGTTTATGTCATAAATTGCAGTAAGTTAGAATATATGGAATGTAAATTCAGTTTGCGAGAAAAAAAATACTAATACATAAGTAAAAATGGAAGGAAATATCATATCACAAGTAAAACATTTTAAGTATTTTGGATGTATCATACAAGACAATAGAAAAATTGAAGAGAATATAAAATATAAAATATAAGATTCAAATGAGTTGGTCAAAATAGCAGAGTGTTTGATTTTATAAGTAAGAAAAAGACATCACTAAAACTTAAAAGATAAATGTTATCGCACTGTCATTAGATCAGTTATGTTAAATGTGGTAGAAATGAGTGTTGAGATAGATGAAGCCAGGTACGTATGGACAAAGTAAGAAATAAAGATATATACGATTGAATTTGTTTCTGAGAACAGAAAGACAAGACACTTAAAACAAAATATAAAGGACAGAGATATAAAATTTAGTGTTTTTGTATTCTGTTTGGTGATAAAATAGAATAAATTATGAAAATCTAATTTATTCTTATTTTTTTATTAAAAAATTTAAGAAGAAAAATATGATAATAAAAAATATAATTATGAAAAATTAACAAGAATAATGAAAGAAAAAATAAAAAATAAGTTGTGTGCCTTGTCTCTGGATACAATGTCTCTATTCATATTTCATCCGTCAAACACGATTTTGTGTCTTTGCATTTCTGTCTTAGTGTCCCGTTTCTGTAAACAAACTCAGTTTAAAAGATAAAGTTGGAGTAAAATCTATTATTGATGTTAGAATATAATTAGGATCAATTAGGATCAATTAAAATTATTTAGTATATCTTAATATTTATTATAGGAGATTACGTCTTTATTATTACGATTCTCTTAGCCCCTATAAATACCCTTCTATATTGTATCATTCCACACAACTTGAATAGACACACAAATCCTTGAATAGACACACAAATCCTTCCTCCAGTTTTGTCTCTTGTTTCTAACATGGTATCAGAGCCATGATATCCTCCTTGAAGAGAATAGGTTGTTTTCCTTGCGATGAAATCATCGTAGTTTTTGCACTTTTTTTTTCTATGACATTCTTCTTTCCCTTTTGTCACTCCTTTGATGCTTTTTCACCTCACCAACTAGCCTATTTTCTCTGTCTTGTATTTTTTTGAGTCGAATGATCAAATATCATTGTCATCCGCTGCTTACCTATTCTCATGAAGAAATCATATAGTTTTTGCTCTCTTTCGGCAGTTCCGTCTGTGTTCTCTCGTGGCAGTTCCGTCTGCATTCTCTCGTGGCAGTTCCATCTGCGTTCTCTCGTGGCAGTTTCGTCTGCGTTCTCTCGTGGCAGTTCCGTCTGCGTTCTCTCGTGGCAGTTCTGTCTGTGTTTCCTTGTGGCAGTTCCGTCTGCGTTTCTTTCTGGCAGTTTCGTCTGCGTTTCTTTCTGGTAGTTCCGTCTGCACTTCCTTCAGATAGCAGCAGTTCCGTCTACGCTTCTTTCAGACAAGCGGCAGTTCCGTCTGTGCTTCCTTCAGACAAGCGGCAGTTCCGTCTGCGCTTCCTTCAGACGAGCGGCAGTTCCATCTGCGCTTCCTTCTGGCAGTTCCGTCTGCACCCGTTTTATCAGTTTATGCAGCTTTTTTTCTCTTTATTTCGTTGTTTTAAATAAGTTTCAAACTCAAGTTGTCACTTGAGTTTGAGGGGGATGTTAGAATATAATTAGGATCAATTAGGATCAATTAGAATTATTTAGTATATCTGAATATTTATTATAGGAGATTACGTTTTTATTATTATGATTCTCTTAGCCCCTATAAATAGCCTTCTATATTGTATCATTCCACACAACTTGAATAGACACATAAATCCTTCCTCCAGTTTTATCTCTTGTTTCTAACAATTGAAAAATTAGTAGAATCTCATTTTAAGTAATTTGGACATGCCAAAAAAAATTGATAGAATATTCAACTATGAAGATGGATGAGATGAAAATTAAATAGGGAACAAAAAAATAGAGGAAGACTCAAAAAAATTATATATAAAATGGGTAAAGAAGATCTATCCATATAAAATTCAATAATCTCGTGTAATCTATATATGACTGAATTATTTAATAGGATAAGATTTTGTTATTGATGTTTTGGAAATGGATATTTATTTTATAACAGACGAAAAATATATGAAATAAAGCTGCTGCTTTAATTAATTAACATAAATACATGATCTCTAGCCTTGGAAACGAATAAGGTTTACTTAATTAATGTTTTGACTTTGGACACTATGCTTAGCATGTAAATGTAGAATCCAATGCCATTGCTTGTAGGAAAGTGGAAAACAATTAAAAGGAAGAAATGATAACCCCTCCCAAGATTCTTAAAGAAACGAAGCATAGTTCACACGATCCCATGATGGCCAATAATGGATTATATATATGTATGATTTAATTTCATGATATATATGAATATGATGAGGCTATGGTAGGCTTTTGTGCCGGAATTGTAGCTTCATTTATCCTGTGATTCTCATAATACGGCACCGAGAATATATTGATAATTTCCCACTAAATGAAAGTTTTCATGGAATATATATATAAAAATAAAGGATGGTTGTGCTACATTTGTTCTACAGTGTCAACTTGCTATCCGAAGGTCGTGAATTATTGTTCATCAGCATAAATTACGTGAAAATAACTCATATCATCACCATTATTTCATATAGAATCCAATATCTGCCAAATTATCTACCTGTGAACAATGACCCAATGAGGCAGCAAAAGAAATTACACATATCTAGCGTTTATTTTGAGAGACTAAGACAGAGAGTGAGAGAGTGAGAATTAATATCATGTTTGTTAGTTCAGAGATTGATACTAAAATTTTTTATATTAAAATTTTTGTCTCTGTCTCTAAAATTTTAGTACCTCTAAAATATAGGAACACATGGGACTAAAATTTTTAGAGATGGAGACTGAAATTTTAATAATATTTTATACCTAAAATATTCTTATTTCAATTAATTAATTCTAATTTTATTCTTTGTGCAAATTAAATTAGAGTTTCATTCTTATTTCAATTTCTGTCTCCCATTTTGTATCAAACAGAATACTGAGATTTATTTCAATCTCTGTCTCTTAGTCTTTGTCTCTCAGTCTTAATCTTTTCGTCTCTGTCTCTCTACCAAACGCTACCATAGCGAGGTGAAGAAAAATCTTAATCATAAATGATGGGGCCTTATTGTTGTTTAACTGGTTTTATATTTCTCGGCACTAGATTTGTTTTGTATGATATAAATTATATTGATTTGTTATTGTATATATAAACTTTTTAATTATATTAAAAGATGTGTAATCCATTTTTTTAATTAATATTTTTCAGGTCGTTTTGTAATATAACTGGTCCTTTTCCCAAATTAATATAAACCCTATTGTAGCATGTGAACATTATATGATAATCATAAACAAAGAAATTTATGAAAAGGCTAGTACTCAATTACTCATTTCACTCAATATATACAAAGCAATTTGTTGGTTGAAACAAATATTTTACTATTAATTATTAGACCGCCAAATATTATTCATCTAATATAAGAAATAGACAAATAAAAATAGTTACTTTTATTCAAAAAGAAAACCGAAAGTTCATTTGACCATTGGAACAAGTCAAATTAAATTAATAGCAGGCCATCTTGTCTATATATACTTTCTTTTAATTTAAGCCATTTTTGTAGGATTGCTGCGCTTCAAGTTTTTTATTTTTATGACAAGGTTTCGTTTCATTTTTCAAAGTTTAAAAGTCACACATTGATACAGGTACATTACTTAGCTATATGCTATACCTTTAATTAGTTTGTTTTCACATTGATATGAGGAGCTTTTGTTTCATAATCGCATTTATAGAGAGGATATGATTTCCATTCTTAGACACAACACATACACCATTACTTAATAAAAAATGTACAAACAGAAAACAAGTCGTTAAATTAGATATTGTGTATTTGTGTATAAATACTTATATTGATTAACATGTTTTTTATATAAATTTTATATTTTAATATATATTTTATACAAATAATTAATTTAGTGCTGATTTTTTATACACTAGTGTAGTAAAACTTGAAAAAAGCTTCTAGGAGGCCAAAATAGACAATATGTAATATATTTAGACAATGAATACTCTAACTATAAAAAGAAAATACTAAACTAAGGTTAGTACCATATAAAAATTAATTGTCTAGATATTTTTTATATGTTTCCTAAAAGAGTTTCAATTGCTTTTTGTGTTTTAGGTTGTGTGAATACTAATTATTATAATGATACTGGATTTCTTAAGTTCAATTTGTCAAAAATTCCAATTCACCCATTATGTTTAAAGTAAAGAATTTGAGTGAATGTTGAGGTAAATGTTGAACATAGTATAAGTTATTTAAGAGCATAGCAATTTAACCAATTGATGAGTTACTTTTTTTTTTCTGAAAAAGAAGAATTACTAATATTTTATAAAATCTTTTGGGAGCCATGGTTCTATTGTCTAAGTAAAACTCTATTTTTAATGTATATTTAACATAATTATTTTTTAATACTTATATCAATTATTAAAAAACTAAATTTATCTCTTAGAGAATCATAAATACTTTTAAGAGAAAAAGACAAATAGGTTCTTGACCTTTTGGCACACAGATATTTAAATTTTTAAAGATTTAAAAATATATTTAAGTCCCTGATCTTCTCAAAATTTGGACACATTGATCCCTCTGTTTACTTGAGTCTGTCAGATTCAACAACAAAAAAAATCAAACGTGACTTCTATTGTACTGACTTGGCAAATATACGGATACACACGTGGAAGAATTTTTAAAAATAGTACAAATTAAACCCAGGGATCGATATGTCCAAGTTTTGAGAAGGTCAAGGACTTAAATATATTTTCAAATCCTCAGAAACTTAAAGCTGCGTTTGTTTATAGAGACAGGACACTAAAACAGGGACACAGAGATACAAAACATGGATAGAGACATTATGTCCAGAGACACTAAATTAGTGTATTTTGTGTCCATCATGACAGGAATGATACAAAGATATTAACAAGGGATACGACTTATTTTTTATTTTTTCTTTTATTATTCTTGTTAATTTTTCATAATCATATTTTTTTATTATTATATTTTCTTCTCAAATTTTTTGAATGAAAAAAATGAAAATAAAATAATTTTTTATAATTTGTTCTAGTTTATCACCAAATAGAATACAAGAACACAAAATTTTATTTCTCTATCCTTTGTATCTTTTTATCAGTGTCTTGTCTTATCATGTTTTTAAAAATAAACACAGTTTAAATATCCACGAGACAAAAGGTCAATGTCTATTTATTTTTTGTTTTTTTTTTAAAACCATCCATTTAATAAACATATGACCTAATAAAAAAAATCAGACTCAATCCCTATATATACACTCCTAATAAATTTTAGAAAGGTGTTCGTTTTGATACCGTTATTAATTTATGATAAAAATACATTTGTAGTTATTTTTATATGAAATTGATAGTTGAGAGTTATTTGATAATAAGTTATTCAAATATACATGTTAAATCATCTTAAAATTTTTAACTAACAACTTCATATATACATTACTACATATACATATGTTAAGTTAAGAAATTAACTAAATTAAATTGATGATGACAAACATTATTTTTAGTAGGCTAATCATCCAATTAGTTTTAATTATTTTTGATAGTGATGCAGGCCATAATTAGCAAACATAATAGCAGCCCAATATGGAACAAAATGAATCTACTGGTGGGCCGTCTAAACAAAAGAAGTCCAAAGAAATCAAAGCAAGAAATTCAGCTGAGTCAATTGGATCAAAGCCAACCTAAGCCCAATGTAATTCTCTCAAGCTAATCTCTCCAAGTGCTTGCCTCCAAAGCAACATTCCTTTTTCATTTCGGTCAGAACTCAGAGAAGAGAGAGAGTGCTTCGTTCCTAAGTCAATCATCGAAGAAGAAAGAAAGAGAAGGGTTAAGTAAAAAGGTTGAGGTCTAATCACCCAAATCAAACCATATCAAGTTAAGACAGAGGCTAAAGGTGATTCATTTCCTTTTACATGCATCTTACTTTCTTTCCTCCTTCTCCAACTCTCTGCTACTTCATTTTGAGACATATGAAAAAATGATTTCTGAGACACACTACTGTGAATCAAAGGCCAAAATTGTTTCTTGAGGACCAAGTAGTATCACAAAGATTTAGATGTGGGATTGTCATTGAAAACTTTTCTTCTTTGCTGTTCTGAGGCATTCGGTCAAGCAAAAGAGATCTATTTCATTTTCTCATTTTGAAGATTAATGGAAGAATGTGAAAGGGTAAGTTAGTGAAGCACATAGTTCGAAGAGTTGACCTGGAAGGAAGCAACTCAGCAACATGCAAGGAGATACAAAAGAAAATTGTTCATGCTTCTGAAGGTAAGGAGAGAGAACTAGGGTTTGAAGTTTTTGTTCTGAGAAGTTTTCTCTGAAGAGTTCATCAACTTGGACAGTGCTCTCTAGTTAAAGAGGCATTCCGCCAGAATGAAGAACTAAATCAAAGTCAAGTGAATCTGGTTCAACCTATAGCAACAGAGGCTTTGAAGCATTAATCTTCTTCATGTTTTACAGATTGTAATTTAATTTTCAACGTATATCTCTCTGTAATTTCTTGAGTGGTAAAAGGCTGAAAGAGAGAGCTTATGAAAAATTCAAAGAGTGATAAAAGGCTTAGTGATACACTTGAGTGAAAAGTATAGAGTAATTTCAGATTTCTTTAGGTTGTTTCTATTGTCTTGTATCCCGTACCTGTAAGGTACTCCTTTCTTAATTGAGATAGCACTAAGAGTGAAGAGTTAGGTATCAGCATAACCAAGTCAAGTTAGGTTAGAACTTGAGAGGGAAAGGATTGTGTCAATCCTTTGGAATTGGTGTATGTAATACTTTAAGTATAGTGGAAATTCCACCACTGTTGTAGTGGAGACTGGATGTAGGTTGTATTGCACAAGGCAACTGAACCAGGATACATGATGGTGTCAGCTTCTCTCTTCTCTTCTCTTCTCTGTTCTGTTTTTTGAAATTCATGAGACAAAACCAAATTGTCTCATAAATGTTCCACTGCTAAATTCAAACAGATTCAAATTTAAAGTTTGAAATTAAAGGGTCATTTTATTAAAGTAAAAGAAGGTCATAAATTAAATCCCCCTTCTCTAAGTCTTCTACAATCTTCAATATATATAGTAATTGTTATATATAGTGTCTAAATTTTGATGTCTAATTTATTAAAAAATATTAAAAGTCAATATTTAATTTACGTAATATGAAAATAAATAATTTTAAAATATTAAAAATTTACCTTAAAAAGATAGTTAGACAAATCTGACACTAAAATAATTCACACCAAAAAATTGGCATATATATGGTAAATTCTACCAAATTCTCTCTTAAATAAAATGTAAGTAATTACCTTCTATGATAAATCTAATAGTTATTTAGATGAAATGAATTATGTCATTAAAATGATTAATATTAACTCTTAATTTAACTTGAGTTTTGACAATTAAACTAATTAATTATAGTAAAACCACTTCAATTTCATACCTACAAAGTTACGTAATTCTTATATCAAATTATCAACTCTATTAACAACTATAGTCCTTACTTAATTTTTTTTTGGTGACTTAGTCCTTACTTAATTAACACCTTATCTTCTTTTTTCATTATTTTAAATTTATGATTCGACCTTTTGATTTTTTTTATTTGTTCTTTTTAATTTTTTAATTTTTTGTATTGTTAGATCTAATTAATATATGTGTGATTTAAAAAAAAATTAAAAATATAAAATAAAATATCTTTTGTAACTCTTATAATTAAAAAATATATATATTTAATTACTTAAGTTAAATTAAAAATTAGTGTTAATCATAATGATATAATTTATTTCATTCAATAGTTATTAGATATTTTATAGGTAATTTACTCTTTATTTGGGAGAGGATAGAGTAAAATTTGCCTATATATATATTTGGACAAGTTATACCCTAAAACACACATGACACACTCCTTTCCCTCTCCATGTGATTTTATAACTAAGATTTGAACTTGGGTGCACTTTTCAGAATCTTGCAGTGCGGCCTCTATATACATTCCAAAAACAAGATGATCCCAAACCCAACAACTGACAAGGAAAACAAAGCCCAACTCTTGAGTTAAATCCCAGTCCACAGTATCTTGATCCATGTATTCACAACACTGGTGAAAGTAGAAACACTTTTTTTTTTAAGGGATTAGTCACCATATGAAAAAATAATTGAAACATTAGCATAGCAAGTCCCAAAAAATAAAAAAATAAAAAAAAATCAGCATACTGTGAATCTTACCAACAGTTATTACTTATTAGTTATTACACTATAAACAAAGGGAAATTGAGATTAACATTACAGTTTTACCCGGAAACTACACGCCAGCTTCTTAATAAATAGGAGAGAAAAAGAAAGAAGTATCATAAATATCATTTCTTAATATAAATCAACTGTTTCTTTACTAAAAATAGCATTATTGGAAAAAAACTAAAAAAAAAAAAGATGATGAGAGTAAAAGTGAATTTGCAATATAATAATGTAGACAAAATTTACCTTGTTCGATATTTCATGTTCAAAGTTTAATTTAGAGTCAACACTTCGGGAAGTAGGATTTTAAACATATCACAATAAAATAATAATTTTATAGAACAACGTATTTCTATTTGTATCTTTAACATTTAAATCGTCCTATTTGTATTCTTAATAGGGGTATTTATGGATTAGATCGTATCTGCAGATTCGCGGTAAATATCCGCATCCGATCCGAAAATTGCGGATACGATCCGATCCGCAAATTGATCGGATCGAAATTGATCAGCATTCTTTGCGGATCGGATCGCGGATATCTGCTCTACATCCGTGTATCCGATTTGCGGATTCACAGATCCGCACAATAATAATTAAAAATAAATAAATATATATGTTTGATATTATATTTACTTGTTTGTATGTTTTAGTTAGTAATTATTATTCATATATTGTATTATTTTATTTTTGTTATTTAGAAAGAGTTTGATTAAAAATATTTTAGGAATAAATAAGTTTAAAAGTATAAAAGAAATATTTTTATTGAATTTTTTTACATAGAAATATGATTAAAAAGAGAAGGTTTAATTATGCGGATATATCCGATATCCGATCCGATTTGCGGATCGGATCAGATCGGATCTGGCACTAAAAAACGCGGATCGGATATCATATCCGATCCGATCCGATGAAAATTGTGCGGATCGGATCGAATTTACGGCCATATCCAATCGGATCGATCCGATCCGATCCGTGAACACCCCTAATTCTTAACGTTTGTAAAAGTGATTCAATGTTATCCTGCCGTCAATTACACATTACGAACTTTAGTTGGAGATCTAAAAATCTCTTCTTAAAGTTAGAATATAAATGTCTGGCACAAAATCGATGATCCACTCCGGATAATAGCGCATCAAAAGTTGAAACTAATCCCTGCAATATTTACATAATTTATTTTTTTAAAGACATAATTGAACCTGAACACAATAGTGAGTACAATATTGAAATCAAACGCATTCATTTAAATGGGGCCTAATTGAGAATGAATATATCAAAGTGAGAATAATTGAAAAATATAATTTAATTTATTGGTATAATTGATGATAGGATAATATTAAATCACTTTTATAAATATTAAAAATACAAATATGATAATTTAAACGTTAAAAATACAAATAAAATTTAGCTTAAATATTGAGAACAAAAATAATATTTTACTGTTTTATAAAATTCATCAATATGTAAAGACAAAACGGGACATATTATTAGGTCTCTCTTTGGAAGAATATATATATATATATATATATATTGTGAATTGTGATGGATCGGATAAAAATATATGACAGCTTGGTGAATATCAAATATAAACACACTTTCATTTAGCTACGAATGTTCAAAATATTTATAAAATTATCTACAAAAGAATAAAATTAAACTCATATCTATAAAAAATGATATTTGTATCACAAAAATATCCAACTCTTAAATTTTTGTTATTTTTAAAAAAATTAACTAAAATCTTTAAATTATTCTTATACTTTTCCTTCATCCTAAATTTATAATATTAAAGAAATTAAATGGCAGAGGTCTAACGTACCCCCAGTGCGCAATATATTAAGTATATCCATAGTAAAGAATTTATATTAGGAAAAGTGCGAGGAGCTAATGTATGTTTTATACGATGTGTATAATGGGATTAAATTAAAATTAAAATTAAATTAGAGGCAATTAATTAATTTTGAGTAGTTTTCAATTTAAAATTTGAATTAAATCATGATCCCTGTTAGTTATGGCAATTAATTAATTTTGAGTAATTATGGCAATTAATTAATTTTGAGTAGTTTCTCATTTAAAATTTGAATCAAATCATGATTTTTGACAGAATAAAATTAGGATTATCTCCCTCTCTCAATACGATGTAAACTCTTCTCTCACTCTCTCCTCGAAGCAAAAACTGGTACAGTGCCGCCACGGTTACCAGTCGTCGTCGGACATCGCGCCGACACTCTTCCCACTGGCGCCATCGTCCTCATAGGCCACCGTACGTAGGGAGGACGCGCATATTGTGTGAATCAAGCTTGCAGCACCGCAGCAACCCGGACGTCCAACGCCTCCATCACAGCCAGTTTGTGCCTTCTTCCTGTCGCCGGATGTTCACTTTTTCTGTGAACGTGGATGAATATTCTTGAGTGCTTAGTTGTAGACAATGATTGCGGGTTATGATTTATACACGTTCACATTAGATGTTCGTTTTTGTATGATTTTGGATGTTCACTTTCTCAGTTTTTGTGAATATTTATTCTTCGAGTAATTCAACAAGACCCAGGCAGCAGTGCTGGGATGATGCGAGCGCGGGATTCGGGGCTGCAACTCACGTCGACGACGCTGACAATTACAGGTCATGGATGTTCGGCCGCGTGAGGAGTGACGGAGGTTCTTCCGGTGAGGGTGTTGGCGCAAGGAGGCGGAGCGCAACAGTTCCGGTCGGCAGGAACGGAAGCTACACGTCACGCAGAAACAGAGCGATAGAACGCAGGTTGCTGCGCACACGGCGGGGCGGCGAAAAAAGGGGTTTTTCTGCGGAACAAACAATGGGATTTTTTGGAGGGTAGGTAATGGTGGGTGACGAAGGGTTAATGTAAAAGAATTTGGAGTAAATTGGGGGTAGAAATCACAAAAAACAACTAAAAATTAGGGATAATAATGTTTAATTTACATTATTAATACATATTGGGCCAAATAAACAGCCCATTATACATATTGTATAGATACTTCATTGTCTTCCTAGCGAGACTCAAAATTATTATATTATACTAGGTGACTACAGTACAATGAAAATAACAAATAATTGAAGCTAAGTGGTTAGAGGAATAAATTTTGGGTTGAAAGGAAGTAAGGTAAATAAATAGCTAGAAGATAACACCCAGGGATTCGCATAAGATGGTCCTAGGTAAAACACCTATAGAGTGGTTAGATATACACAATTTAAAACTTGTCGTAGGTAGCACATTATTATTTCAAAATTAATATCAATTTAATTTAAAATTAACATTTTAGTACTAATAAGTAGCTCATCACTTCTTGAAGCAACTAATTAAGCAACCTTTTACCCTTTTTTTTATGAACATAAAGTCATAAACTAATTTATATAAGCGAATTATTTGTATGTACTATATCCATTAGAATTTAGACTTACATCTCGGTCACTATTATTAGATTTGCTGTAGTCTTATTTTAAGTAAAATCGGATATCATTTAATAGTGATATGATAATTAGTCAATGTTGAATATAAAATTATTTATATGTTTCTACCTAAATGGCTAAAAGCTTAATAATTAAACATTTAGGAGAACTTGTTTTATGTATGCCTCTCTTTTTTTTTTTGAAGGGGTTTAAAAATAAGATTGTTAACTTTATTTTATTTTAGTTTTGTGAGAAGTTCACATGTGCATATTGTGTTAACCTCAGCCCGGCGGCCATTACCTCTTTGCCAAAATATAGTCTCACGATTATTATTGTTCAGACGGAGAACATCTTTATTTTACTATCGATATGCCTATTATTTTGTATTTTTTATATCAGAATAAAAATTACTAAACAACCAAAGTTTTATTTTTTAAAAGTTTAATTAAGTCAAATTTATATACGTATATTTATGTTTTTGTTTTTTTTTTCCTTCCCCTCTATTATCATCATCATATCATAATTATCATCACCATCCCTTCGCTTTTCTATGACCTTCTCTTTTTCCTTTTTTCTATTCCTACTCTTCCTCGTTTTTCATCCTTCTTCTCCTTCTTCTTTTTTTATTATCTTTTTTTTTCTCGTTTGATTTCTTCTCATTCTCCTCTATCGTTATCATCATCATTACTTTCATTATCATCATCTTCTTTTTAGTTAGTTCAATATTATTGAATTAGTTTAATAATAACAAAAATGACACAAGAATATTAGGTTAATGACATAAAAAATCTGTTGAAAATGATACTGAAATTTTTTATTTGACACAAGAAATTTTTAAAAAATCACAAATTTAAAATCTTAACTCACTCAACCAACAAAAGACATTCAAATATATTTTGGAATAAAAAAAATACAACAATATGTTACAAAGAACACAAAAATAGTTAGACATCTTATATATGAGTTCAATACTACTCAATTAGTTCAATGATAAAAAAATTAGTTAAAAAAATTATGTCACGATTAAAAAATTTCAGTATCAAAATTAAGAAACTTTATGTGTCATAATTAAAAATTTTTGGGATTTTTTTCTTTATAAATTCTACACAATTTAAAATTCTCTTTTTTCTTCTTCCTCTTCTTCATCATAATCTTTTTCTCTTTTTTCTTCTTGTTTCACATTCTCATCATTCTTTTTATTTTATCCTCTTAATAAGAACCTGTGTCACGATTAAAAATTTTCGATGTCAAAATTAAGAAATTTTTTGTATCACAGTTAAAAAATTTTGATGCTATTTTTCTGAATAAATTCTATACAATTCAAAATTTCACATCCTCTTCTTTTTTTTAATCATCTTCTTCTTGTTTCAATTATTCATAATTTTTCTTATTTTATCCTCTCAATAAGAATAAAAAAATAATTAAAAAAAGAGAAGAAAAAAATCAAATAAAAAAGAAGAAATAAAAAATACTGCAACTACCAAAAAGAGAAGGAGGAAAAAAAATGCAACAACAGCCGTAGCAATAAAAGAATAACGATGAGAAAGAAACGCGCGAATAAGAACGAGAAATGCTGAAAAAAAAAAGAAGTACGTTATTCACACATACGTTTTGTGAGTAATTTTTGTTAGGTTTGGACCAATTTAATTAGATTTGGTTGACAAAAATACTTAAATGTATAATAAAACTGTATTAAAATATTATTAAAGATATAATCATTTATATATCTCATTTTATTAATTTAAATTTTTTTTAAAAAAAATAATTTTATAATATAATATTAGTCATTAAAATTTCTATGAATAAAAATTTTAAAATTTAATCTTTATTGATCTCAAAAAAAAATTTAGCACTAGGCCAAAAAAGAAAAAAGTCTAAAAACAATTCATAAAAAATTTAAAAAAATTTATATAAAAAATATATTAGAGATATAAATTTCTATCATTATGAATGAGTTTGTTTATTACATAATTGTCTTCACTGATGTTGATACTCGCAGGACACATCGTCACTTCTATTGGCTTTATAATGGCCTAGAATTGATTATATATAATACTTCTTGTGGATACACACATTGTCATTATTATTAGTAGATGGTGTTTAAAATATTTTTAAAATTATGATTGATTAAATCAAATACTCATAACTTCTATTGATATATCAAAGAATATATGATTAAATAGTAATATTTAATGAGTCATACTAAAAATTTAGTAAAATTTATTGTTTTTAATTAATAACTAGTCAATAATATATTATTAGATTAATAAACTAAAAAAATTGAGTTACTAATTAAAAATACTGAAAAAAAAACCAATAAATTTGACTGATTTTTTAGTTTTTTCCGTAATTAAGTCCACGAATAAAAAAAGCATGCAGGGGTCTAAGTCTATAAGACTAAAACGCTTACTTTAGACGTTAAAAATCTCATTTTAAAAACTAAACATAATTAAATTGTGGTAGTGACATAAGAATCTTTAAGTGGTACACAACCCATGGGGTAGGATTAGGTGGTGAAAAAGTTTCCCGTTACACTTAAAAATTGAGAGAGGAAGGAAGAAGGAGAACAAACCTAACCACATGCATGGATTTTTCTTTGTTACTTTGACAACCATGACAATTGACAATGTTGACCCCAACCAATGGGATTGCACAAGTACATTTGACAAGGCATATATACTCCCACTTGTGAATGGACATGTGTTGAACATCACCTTCAATACCAAGACTTTGTAATGTGTTGTGTTGTGTAGTGTAGGGGTGTTATATATATATTTATTTATCCAAGGCTTAATTAGCAGTCAACTTCTTAATAGAAAAGGAATCAAATCTAACTGCTCATCATTATTGGAAACAAAGGTTTTTGCTACTTTTGCCTTTTCAGCAGTCATCCCCCTCCCCTTCCTTTTAAATATACATGTTCTTGTATGATTTTCTTTTTTATATATTTGAAAAGATTTTGGTCTCATTGATATTGTTCAAGCTTAATAAGTTATTACAAATCTACATGGTCTAATTTTATCTAAAATTTATATTTTTTTGGAGATAAATTATTTATATATATTTTTTAATATTTTAAATTTTTGAAATAAGTGATTTTATAATATAATATTAAAATTTTATGATAAAAAAATAGTAGAGTGACAATTTAATTCGTGAGAATTTTAATTTCGAATTAATTGATCTTTAAAAAAAATATATCAATATGTTAATCTATATTACGTCATTTTGTCAATTCATCATGTAAAATCGAACAATAATATTTATGTGTACTATTAATTATCGTAATGTGTCTGATTATAGAAAATGTTACAGAGATAACAACTTCTAAAGTAAAACTTGACTTGTTTCGTTAGGGTCTGTATGTAGTAAATAGAAAGTAGTTAGTGAGAGTTATGAAAACTTAAAAGATAAAAAATGTTTCGCTATCTAAAACGACATCGTTCTTATATTTATGTGACAATAACAAAACATGTCATTATAGATAATAAAATACATGGACAATTTGATTTCGTTTTACACAATTCATAGACAAAAGTATATAATATGTTTATCGTTTGTTATTATAGAAGACCTAATTGATACTTTTTTTTAGAGACTAATTAATTAATCTGAATTAAAATTCTCAATAACCTAATTGTCACTTTATTCTCAAAGAAATCTAAATTTCGATTCTTATTACTCTAAAATACAAAAAAAATAAGATAAGACAAACTATAAAAAAAAATCAATCACATATCAGATTTAAAAAAAAAATTGAGGAAACATTTTAAAATATAAATATTTATAATACTTTCTGTTATATCTTTAACATAATTATAGTATAATATGAATATAAAAAATACTATTTATACATTAAAATAAGTCACTATATATTTATGTATAAATATATGTATCGTTTAACTTATTTTTAATGTATATTTTATATTCTAACTTATATTTTATATTAATAACTAATTTTTTTGACTAATTTTAATGTACACTTGACATTATTCTATAAATATATACCGGCAAAGTACTTAATTTGGTTATCCTATATTGGAAAATAAATAAATTAATTAAGATTCTAATACTCTTCCGTCTGATCAATTAGCAAATATATTTAAGAGGCCAAAGCAAAGAAATTATTGTAATTATATCAATATATTTCCTTCATTGTCCTAGATACAAGAACGTATTTTACTTGAATGATTTACAAGAGTGATATACCTCTCCTATCCCCCATACTTGATTCGAGTAACTAAGTTTATATATACATTCTTAAGTAAACCACCCTTTGAGTTGGTTGATGAGAAAACAATTCTTAACTGTTTTCTCTCTATTTAATTTATAGCAGCCATACATTCTCACTACAAGAGAAGCGGGTTTAAGCTACGGAAAAAAACAAATCATAGTTAAAGCTCGCAAAACTACTGTGGCTAGAGAGGAGAATTTTAATTTTTTTTAGAATAATGCTATGAAGCATGGACACTTCGCTGAGTTGTTGTGTCCGAACCGACATTCGTCCGACACGCATGCCTGCTGTGTCCAACCGTGTCTTAATAAAAAATAAAAAATTCTTCTCCGGACACACCTGAACACACCTAAATACCATTACGTGTCAGCGTGTCCAGTCTTATTCTTAACATATATTCTTAAAATAAATTTAGATATAGTATATATTATTATTTATTAAAACAAAAAAATATTTTAAATACTTGATATAATTAAAATAAGACAATAAAAATAATTAAAAATTTTAATTTATATTTTAATATCAATAAAATATCAAAATATCATTACAATTTATCTAAAAAATATTTTATATTCTTTAATTACTATTAAAATAAAAAATTATTTTAACCGTAATAAATATATAATTATAGATATTATATATATATAATTATGAATATTAAATTAAAGAAAATAATTCTATGTTATTATCTTTCTAATATTTTTTTTTATTAGCATGACTTTTGGTTCATTAGCCACGGTTTTTAGAACTGTGAAAACCTTTGATTAGCCATGATTAATTTGCTTCCGTTTTACTGCAGAAACTACTATACATGTTTGTTGATATATAATTCATATGGAAGTTAACAATGTGCATTGTGCGCCAGTTGTAATAATTTTTCAAAAAGGTCAAATTCCTGAAGAATTTTATTAGTTTCCTTCCTTGAAGCAGGATCCACTTTCTAGTTTCTACCCCTTGATATTGGTGGAATGAGAAATCGGAAATTCTAACATTATTTAGAACGTTAGAAGATTAATAGAACATATTATTTTTTATCAATAATTAATTAATAATATTTAAATATATACACTAAAAATATGTTATTAGATTATTAAACTAAAAAAATTGAGTTTATAGCTAAAAATATTTATTAAAAGCAAAAATATACTGATCTTTGAGTTTATCTCTTATAATTATAGCTATTTCAAGCATAAATGTATAAATCATAAAACACATATTGATTTATTTAATTTATGCAAATAACCTTTCAAATTATATATAGGGTTTAAGCAGTTGAATGAATTAATTTAAAAAAAAATATAAAATTATTTTTTTAAAAAATTTTAAATTAATAAGAGGAGATATATAAATTTTTTTTATATAATTTTATTTATTCATCTTTGCAAAATTTTTTCTTATAAAATAAATAGGGATCAAACTCTAAATTATATTATATCATAAAATTACTTTTGAAAAAAAAAAGTTTGAGCCGTTACCTCTTTCATTCAAATTCAATGCATAGAAATCTAATTAATTTAATAACAAATAAACATAGATAATTAAAGAGAAAAATAATTGTATTGACATTCATATACTATGTCCTACTAATCTTTCCAAGAGTTATATGTACACCAAACATGTATCAATTATATAAATACGCATACATGTAATACATACATATTTATACATACTATAATATATATATATATATATAACCTATATATATGTAGATGTGTGTTGATTTGAAAGAAGTGGCAAGAAACAATAATGTGATGATGATGAAGGCATAAAATAAAAAAACACACACACACACACCAAATACAGTGCCAACTATAATCTGAAAATAAAAAATAATACTAAGGTAGCTCATGCATGATAGTAGGGTCCACAAGAAAGAGTTCAGACCAATAAGAAGAGGAGGAAGAAGCAGGTCCTCCATAGCTAGAAGTGGTGCTGCTTGTATCTCCTGGATTATTATTATTGTTATTATTGTTACTAGTAGTAGTAGAGGGTCCATTATTATTTGGAGCAATAGATGATAATGGAGAAGTAGAAGATGGAACAATCCAGGAGGAATTATCATCAGCTGTTGTGTGATCCATTTGACTTATGATTGCATAGTTAGTAGTAGAACCTTGACCTTGCTCATTAATATTATTCAAACATGATTGGGAATTGAAAGAGACTTGTTGTGATGGTGGGTCTAAAAAGTGAGATAATAGCATGTTTGGGTGGTAGTGGAGTGGTTGACAGCTACTATCATCATCAATAAGAATCCCATTCCCATGATGATGATGATGAGGAGGAAATGAAGAAGGACCATTATTATTATTATTATTATTAGTATTAATATTCTCTTTCACATTTAACAAACTGAAAGGAGGTTCCATGTTTGTGATGTTGATGGGATTGTTATGGTCGAAGGCAAGGTTGGAATTTGATGAAGAAGATTGGAGTAAGTAATGAAGGTACTGAAGCTTTGCCATTTGAATTGCCTCTGCTTGTAAGCTCAGAGCATGTTCATCAATTGATGATGATGATGTATCCATCATGCTTGCCAAAGCTATGAGGTATGGGAGGGTAGAAACAAGGTCAGTTCTTGGTTGATGAGTCATTGGATCAAAACCCATCTGAATCAGCTTCTTCTTCAAATGAGTGTTCCAGAAATTCTTTATCTCGTTGTCTGTTCTCCCCGGAAGATGGGTCGCAATTGCTGACCACCTGTTCAACAATATTGCTCTTATATTGGTAACCATTCTTTCTACTCGGGTTAAAAAAAAAAAAAAACAAATTCTAAATTTTTAAGTCATAAAAATTTTGATATTTATTTTTTTTAAAATTATAAAACTCAGGTACAATTAAATTTACGTGAAGTTGACGGTAATTAACCTTACGTGAAGTTGACGGTTAAGAACCGTTAAATGATTTGACTAAATTTTTATTCAACGATTCTTAATTATCAACTTTACGTGAAATTAACTGCACCTAAATTTTCACCTTATTAAAGACTAACACATAAATAATTATATCTTTAATAAAAAAATATATCTAAACATAATTGTTGCCAAAAGTAAGAACTTTTTATGCATTTTCTTTATCCCTGAATAATGAAACAAAAGCTATATAGAATAGAATTTAGCTCACTAAAAACCCTTGAATTTCTTCTCTACTAAAAAAATAAAGGATAAATTACCATTTGTACCCATAAAAGATACAGATGCTGAGAAATGTACCCATATAAGAATAAAATGACAATTATAATCATGGAAGATGACTTTCGTGTGCTAAGAGTACCCAGACGTTGGTTACACAATTAGTCCGTTAGGATATTTTTGGCACATGGAAACTATCTTCCGTGGGTACAATTGTCGTTTTATTCTTATATGATACATTTGTTAACATTTGGATCTTTCACGGATATAAATAGTAATTTATTCAAAAATAAAAGAAGAAAAAGAATTGGTGTAAGTGAGATGGGAAGCATATATTAGGAAAGTACTTGTTTCCAAGAATGGAATGAAGATGGAGAATGGTTTGCTCCTCTTCTTGGGAGAATTTGCCCCTCTTAATATCAGGCCTCAAATAGTTAGTCCACCTAAGTCTACAACTCTTGCCACATCTATTAAGACCTGCATCAACAAAATCAACAAATTAAACTACATCATGATGAAGAAATTAATATTGTAAACTTTATATAAGAGATTTAATTATAATTTGCTGACCCGCTAACTTAGGAAGTGCTCTCCAACTTCCATGGCCATGTTTCTGAATGTGGTGAACAAGCTTTTGATCCTCTTCAGGAGTCCATGGACCTTTCTTAAGGCCACTCTCATCGCAGCATGGAGACCTTCCCATATTGTGCAGTCTTTTTAATTTTTTCCACTCTTACCGCACCAAATCAAACTAACAAGGGGCTGCGCCACACTATTTATATATCCATTAATATTATTCTTTTTGCTTGCTTCTTAGTTTAGCTTGTTGTTCATTATTTCTATTAAAGTATACATTTTGCAAATCTTTATTAGGTTGGTAAAAGATTTGGACACTTCCATATCCGGTTAAACTATATCCTCAATAAAATGTCTCGTGCCTTGACCATATTACCCTTCAAATTAAATAAAGAGTAAGCTTATAAATTGATCTCCAAAAAATTTTAGATGGAAACTTTGCTTTTTATAATTTTTTTTTATAATTTTTTAAAAATTATTCTCGTCGAATAGATTGATCACTCTGTCGCTTTCAATTAAATTTTTAATACACGGATCGAACAAATAAATCTCTGACAAATTTTATTATAAAACAATTAGGTTCTTAAAAAATATTACTACAAGATAAATTAATCTCCTTTAAAATGATAAAGAGGCAAATTTATTAGGGATCAAAATTTTTTATCTAAATTTTTTTAAAAACCAATTCGAGCATCTGTTCTTCAATAAATTGTGTGCTTTGAATATTGGATGAATAAATAATGACAGATGGTGACTATTGTAAGTTTTTAAAATAGTTATGTTCAGATAGAAGGTTCGAAAAGATACTTACATACATAAATAGTATTATTGCTTTAATGTTGCTAAAAATGTTTTTCTTTTTAAAAAATTATCCAGTATAACCATGGCTAATTTCTTTTATATTGTTTAAATTTTTTTAAAAAATAATAGAGTATTAGCGTTTGGTGGAGAGATAGAGACAAAAAGATTGAGACTGAGAGACAGAGACTAAGAGACAGAGATTGAAATAAATCTCAGTATTCTGTTTCGTGCAAAGTGGAAGACAGAAATTGAAACAAGAATGAAATTCTAATTTAATTTGTATAAAAGGTAAAATTGGAATTAATTAATTGAAATGAAGGTATTTTAGGTATAAAATGTTATTAAAGTTTCAGTTTTCATCTCTAAAATTTTAGTCCCCTGTATCCCCACTTTTTTGAGGTATTGAAATACTGAAATTTTGGTAACAGAGACAAAAATTTTAGTACCAATCTCTGAACCAACAAACATGATACTGAGTTTTAGTCTCTCAGTCTCTGTCTCAATACCTCAAAACAAACGCTACCTCAGAAACAAAAAATAATATATATTTAAAGATCAATTATCAAACTATTTATATTAAAAATATATAATTATTTATGTGCTTTCTCTATCAATTTAACTTTTGTAAGAAAATATTTTTATAATATCATACTAATCTTTTATAACTTAAAAATATAGAGTTCGATTGTTATTAATTTCGAATATATACTTCATTTTTCATTATTGGAAATCAATTTCCAATTATAAAGGTATGGGTGAGATGAACTACCACTACCAATTTACAACGGAATATTACTTGTGACTTGTGAGATTATTAAATAAAGTTGAGTTAAAACGTGTTGGTCGAAGAATTCCGATTGATTGGTTCGATAGGGAGCATCAAATTGAGAGACAAAAACTGATACAGAGGGTTTTGATTTGTTTGAGTTTGTCGACAAATGGAGCCGAGGAGTTAAATATTGTGATCAAAAGTAAGTTGTGCAAATGGACAGTTATTTAAATTTGCAATTAGTGAGAACAATTATTTTTAAACTCTTTAAAGGGCGATATTTGACAAAATGGGATTGGTCAACTTGTTTTATAAATTAAGAAGGTCCAAAAATATTAAGGGATTAGAATTCTATTTCAGAAAATACTCACATCTCAACGATTTATTGAGTCTATCTCGAGTCTCTTTTCTGTAGGATTCCTTCTATTGTCTTTATATTTCTTTTAAAATCCCTTGTAATTTTTCTTTTCTGCAATTTACTTTTCCTTCGCAAGTCTTTTCTTTTCTTCTTTTAATATTTTTGCATTGTCTTTTGAATTCAAAGTCCTTCGACTGTGTTGGAGGTATTTTATTGCTTTCTTTCAATTTGAAATCATTTACTTCATTCGCTTTTTGTAATTTCGATTTCAAGCAATTTAATTTCAATTTACATTTCAAGTTTTTTCTTTCTTTACTTGTTCAAAAATGAAATCTTTGGTGCAATCGTTGAAACTGGTATCCATAAAAGAGGAGTAAGTTTTGCTCCCAAACCATAGACATCGAACTAACCAAGATTTGCTAAAAATCTGCATAACAAATACGAGGCTAATGTCCGATAGGTTTATCCTGGAGTAGGGGATGTCTTATTAGATTTCTTGACGCATCAGAAGCTGAAAGATAAAGGCGTGTCCTTATGTCTCAGATGCAATGTTGTTTTCGATGCAGATATGATGGTTAAGTCGAATTCAATTGATAAATATCTTAATTATTTATGTCAAGCTTTTGATACAATGCGTTGGAATGGGTTAAAAATGAATCCGTTAAAGTGTGCATTTGGAGTGTTAGCAGAAAATTTTTTAGGATTTGTGGTTTACAAGAAAGGAATTTCTTTCAATCAAAATAAAGCTAAAGCAATTTAGAATTACCACCTCCGACGTCGAAGAAAGAAGTTCAGCCTTTATTAGGGAAAGTCAATTTCTTACGACGGTTCATTTCGAAATTGTTTGGTCGAACCAGAATTTTTTCTCCTTTTGTCAAACTTAAAGATGAATCACAATATGTGTTGACTAAGGAACATCAAACAGTATTTGATTCCATCAAAGATTATTTATCCAAGGCACCAATAATGGCTATGGTTCATCCCTTGTAACCTTTAAAATTGTATGTTGTAGTCTCGACAAATACTATTGGGTTTATGTTAGCACAGGACGATAAAGTGGGGGCATGAGAGAGTCATTTATTACTTGAGTAGAGTGTTGTTCGATATCGAGATGAGATATTCTCCTATTAAAAAAATTATGCCTTTTCCTTTATTATGCTTGCACAAAGCTAAAGTGTTATACGATAGCAAAAACTATTAAGGCAATTCCACAAACAGACCTTGTGAAATATATGTTATCTTATCCGGTATTACGAGGTCGAATTGGAAAATGGATGCTTGTTTTGACAGAATTTGACTTGCAGTATGTGCCAACCAAGGCAGTGAAAGGTCAGGTCATTGCAGATTTTTTGGTTGATCGACCGAATAATCTTAATGACCAGGGGACAAATATTGTTGATGTTGAGCCTTGGAAGTTATATTTCGATTGATCAAAGCATAAAGATGGTGCTGGTGTTGGTATTTTGATCATATATCCGAACAGGGTCCCATCGAAATTTTTGTTTGAATTAAAATATCCATGTTCGAACAATGTATCCGAATATGAGGCTTTAATATTGGGGTTAGAAATAGTTATCAATAAGGGGGCATTAGATGTCCAAATCTTAGGAGATTCTCAATTAGTTTTAAAGCAGTTATCGAAAGAATTTAAATGTACAAGTGAGAGATTGCAAAAGTATTTGTCGATAGCATGGGAGTTATTGGTTTCATTTTAAAAAATATCATTAATTCATATTCCAAGAGTTCGAAATGAGGTAGCAAACGAGTTAGCTCAAGTTTCTTCGAGATATAAAATTTTTTCTAGAACTTTAGAAAAGTTGGCAGAGGTACAATAGATCCTGTGCCCATTGAAGAAAGAGAAATTTTGGCAATTGATGAGTGGGATGATAATGATTGAAGAAAACCAATTTCTAAATATCTAAAGAATCCCAATGTTTAGGTCGATCGAAAAACAAGATAAGAGCAATGAACTTCATAGTAATAAGTGATGAGTTGTATAAAAAACGTATTGAAGGAAGTTTTGTGAGATTTTTTAGCAAACCTGAACAAGTAATTGCTCTTGGTGAAGTTCATGAAGGTATTTGTAGATCCCATCAGGAAGGAGAAAGAATGAAATGGGTACTTCGATGTGATCGAGTGTTTTGGCCGACAATGATCAAAGATTGTATTGAATATGCAAAAGCGTGTCAAGAATGTCAGAAACATGATGTAATACAACGAATACCTGCTTCTGAATTACATTCGATTATAAAATCTTATCCATTTAGAGGTTGGGCTTTGGGCTTGATTGGAATGATTCATCCTCCATCATAAAAAAATCATAAGTTCATCTTGGTAATGATTGATTATTTTATAAAGTAGGTTGAAGCTGTTCCTTTAATAGAAGCTGGTCAAAATAAAATTATTGACTTTATCGAGGAACATATCATCCACCATTTTGTAATTTTTCAAACTTTAAGTACTGATCAAGGTACCATGTTTATTGACCAACGTATTAAAAGTTTTACAGCATCGAGAAATATAACTATGGTGACTTCGACCCCTTATTATGTGCAAGCAAATGGCCAAGTTGAGATTGCGAATAAAATTTTAATTAATTTAATTAAGAAGCATATTGGTAAAAAATCTCGTACTTGGCATGAGATATTAAGCCAAGTTCTATGGGCTTATCAAAATTCACCAAGAGGCTCGACAAATACATCACCTTATAAATTGGTTTATGGCCATGATGCGATACTACCTTTGAAAATTAATCTTAATATTAGTAGAGTGATGAGGCAAGATGAATTGCTAATCGAGGATTATTGGAATACAATGTTTGATGAATTAAACGATTTAGATAGTGAGAGTATATCGGCACTTGATAATCTTATTCATCAAAGAGAGTATAGCTCGTATTTATAACCGACGAGTAAAAAAAAAGTGTTTTATATTGGTGAGTTAGTTTTGAAAGCTATTTTACTATTAGATAAGAAGTCAAAAATTTATGGAAAGTGGTCTCCTAATTAAGAAGGACATTATCAGATGATTAAGTTGTATTCAGAAAATGCATATAAAATTAAACATGCGGATACTAGATGTAAAGTAAAGTCAGTCAAGTGGAAAGTATCTACAACAGTATCGACATCTAGAAGATAATACTTGAAGTAAAAGTCAAATTGTTGAAAGTAAAAGACAACAAAATACAAAAGAAAATAAATACTAAAGGTAATTTAAGACATGACTTGCTTCATAGATAAGGCTCCAGAAGTTCTTCCAAATCAAATTTGAGACGTACTCTTTCTTCATCAATTGAACTGAAAACGAGAATTTCTTCATGTTCTTTGAGTTGTAACTTCTCGTATTTTCTTTTAAGTTCATCTTAAGTACTTTTCATTTCATACAGTTCTCGATTAAGATATTTCTTCCTCTTATCAGCTTCGAGGAAAGGACCTCATAGTAGAGCTACATCTGCACGAACTTGAGTGAGTTCTTTTTCAAGTTCTTCTTCCGACGAATCAGTTGCTTGAGAGTTCTAGCTGCATGAGCAATGTTGTTTTCATATTTTTTATAAGTTTTTTGTGAAGATACATATGAAACATCAAGTTGCGCAGATTCTATTTCAATGTCCGTCATTCCCTTTTTGTAGTCAGCAAGCTTGTTGTGAGAGATAAGCAAGTTATTGATAATTTTCTCAAACTTCTTTACTTGCTCGGAGAAGCTGACAGGTACATGATACTCGAGGGATGAGCTCAATATGTCGAAAAGCAGATTGTTCAGGTCGTCTTGATTTAGCCATTCATCGACAATATGTTTTGAGAATTCAAGAAGCTTCTTTAAACCTTCAAGAGCATGAGGAGATAACTCTTTTGGAAGTTGAGACTTTGGTGACCTCTCGTTGGATGATTCCTGAGATGTCATGTCCACTTTATGAGATAAGTTGGAAACAACTGAAAGGAGTTCTTTTAAATCGGTTTCTTGTGGGCTAGGAGCTTAATTCAATACAGGTTGATTGCATTCTTGATGAGTGTCAGCATCGAGATTAGCTTTATCAGTGGGCTTGGCTTCATCGACGTGAGCTGGTATTTCACTAGCTTGTAGATTAGCTTGAGAGATAGGTTCAATTGTTTCCTTTGGTTTTTCCGATGGACTCTTCTCAATAGAAGGGGAAGAAAAGGTAGTGAGATCGATGTCGACACTTTCTGGAGAAGCTTTATTTTCGATGGATTGAGTTTTTGGAGAATTTTCTTGTTTTGGCTGGTCTCCAAAATCTTCATCTTTGTCAGGCTAGTCAATCTCTTTTTCATTCTGCAAATAGTGTGACAAGACATGTCCAGTCGATGAT